>NC_133171.1:64232023-64866701 GCF_040802235.1 Manis javanica | reverse complement strand
GGTGGGACTATACTAAGCTGAAAACCTTCTGTACAGCAAAAGAAAACGCAGTATGGAGGTTCCTCAAAATGCTCAAAATAGACTTACCATTTCACCCAGGAATTCCACTCCTAGGAATTTATCCTAAGAATTCAGCACTCCAGTTTGAAAAAGACAGATGCACCCCTATGTTTATCGCAGCACTATTGACAATAGCCAAGAATTGGAAGCAACCTAAGTGTCCACCAGTAAATGAATGGATAAAGAAGATGTGGTACATATACACAATGGAATATTATTCAGCCATAAGAAAAAAACAAATCCTACCATTTGCAAGAACATGGATGGAGCTAGAGGGTATTATGCTCAGTGAAATAAGCCCAGCAGAGAAAAACAAATACCAAATGATTTCACTCATCTGTGGAGTATAAGAACAAAGGAAAAACTGAAGGAACAAAACAGCAGCAGAATCAGAGAACCCAACAATGGACTAACAGGTACCAAAGGGAAAGGGACTGGGGAGAATGGGTGGGTACAGAGGGATAAGGGGGGGAATAAGAAAGAGGGTATTATGATTAGCATGCATAATGTAGGGGGTGGGAGAAAGGGGAGGGCTGTGCAACACAGAAAAGACAAGTAGTGATTCTACAACATTTTGCTATGCTGATGGACAGTGACTTTAATACAGTTTGTGGGGGGGACTGGGTGTAGGGGAGAGCCTAGTAAACATAATATTCTTCATGTAATTGTAGATTAATGATAAAAAAAAAAGGAGAAAGAAAAGGTGGATTAATCCCTGATAGGATAAAACTAACTGCAAATCAACGATTAATGCATGCTTTACATATCCTTCATTTTGATCTTTTAAAGGGTGTCAGATGATCAGCTATGGAAGTACATTTTTCTGATAATATTCCTTTCTCAAAAAAATAAGGCAGTTCCTGTGTGGTGATCTCCAATAGGTTCTTCATAGTGGTATAAAGGTCACATCAAACTGTGGGCAAAGGGTTTGTTTGTGTTTATACAGAAGATCAAAGCCTAATTTGGCTACCCAGAAAATGAATTAAGATACGATATGAAGAAGTTCCAACATCAACATACTCTGGAAGAGTCTTTCCAGAAGATGATCATCAAAAAACTTCAACAAAGATCCTGGTGTTGTTGCAGTTGTAGCTGCATTTATCCCACCAGTTCTTGGACTTGCCATTGGAATGAGGAAGGAGATATCTAAGCTGGCCTGTGCATACAGTAAAACAACAAATTTGACTGGATCTATACTGTCAGAACTCAACCAAGAATTAGGAGAAGTGCAAGTTGCAGTGCTCCAAAATCCTGTGACTATAGACTATCTACTGATAAAAGAACATATGGGATGTGAACAGTTCCCAGGAATGTGTTGTTTTAATTTGTCTTATTTTTCTCAAACTATTCAAATTCAGTTAGACAATATCCATCATATCATTGACAAGTTTTCACAAATGCCTAAAGTACCTAACTGGTTTTCTTGGTTTCACTGGATATGGCTGGTAATTGTAGGTCTGCTTTTGTTATCTATCTGTATTCCTATTCTGTTAATGTGTGTACACACTTTAATTAGTAGTTTTTTAAAACCTATACATGCTTATGTTACTCTACAAGAAGATATGTCAAAGAAATAATCAATCTTCCCATGTTTTCTTCCATCTGCTACTTCTATAGCTTTTCTTCTTCCTTCCTAATTACAACCCTTTAGTAGAATTCGTGCCTCATATAAAAAATTACTGAGTATCATATTTCTTCCAAGTGGTGAAGGTACCTCAAGACTAATGCTGGGCATAGAAGCCACAGGGCATAAATCTTCAAAGAAATAAAAAGCTAACCTTTTCAAAGAATATTGCTTCTCTCTCACTTACCAACTTTACATTTCCCTGTATGGACCCGGAAGATGACTGGTTAGCCAGAGACGGGTAAGATTTCTCAAGGGAGGAACAACCTAAGACAGGCACCATCGCAGGGGGCCATCAGGTGAGAAACTGGGGATCAGCAGAGGTAAGGCTTAGATCCTCATCCCCGCTGTTTTGAGAGAAATCTTCTGCATCCATGAATGTTTTGTTGCCCTTGTCTTGCTTGGATTAATACTTAGTCTATAGGCACAGATCTGATCATCTACATTTGCCCTCTTACAGCACTAAATTATATTTTCTACCTATATCTTGCATCTACCTACCACTTCAGAATTTTATTAAAAAATAAATAATAATAATAATAAGGGACAAATGTGGGATTCACATATAAATCAAGTATAAAAATCAAACAAAGAATCATATGTGACTTGAAGGTTTATAGTTCATGATACGTGATCAAAACCAAAAGTTTCCCTGATGTAACTGCCCTTGCACTGTTCACCATGTAAGAACTTATTCACTATGTAAGAACTTGTTCACCATGTAAGAACTTGTTCTTACATGCTCATTATGCTTCAGAAGATTGGAGACTGTTGAGAATTAGGCTTGGGGTTGATTAATGATTGTGCATTGAGTCCCCTATACAGAATTTTATTGTTGTTAACAACCATTTGATCAATAAATATGACAGATGCCCTCTCAAAAAAAAATACAGCAGGGTTCATTGTCATTGTTGGCCAAGGAAAAAGACAGGCTGCCCTTATGGGAGGGGTGCTTCAGTGGGCTGCCCCACTGAATGGAGGAGACAGTGGATTGTCCCCCAATTGGCAGGTTGTCTAAGGTGGCTTGCCTCCTAGAGGACTAGGCCCTCCCCAGGACTGGAGGCAAGTGGAGGTGATACCTGAGGCAGTATGGATATCCCTTGGTATATTAAGTAGGTCTTTTGAGAGACAGCGTGCCCTTGATACAGCGAGACTGTGGGTTGGCTGCTCCTCACAGTATTAAAAAAGTCTACAGAAGAAAAGGACATAGTTCTGAAAAAGATCCAAGAAATGGCAGCACAAGAACATGAGCTGCAAACTTCTGTGGATTCCCTGAAGGAAATGGCATTGATGCAAGAAGAGGGAGCACGAGAATGCTGGCAGCAAGGTGCCATTAAAGAGGTAAAAGATTCCTTACAGAATGAGATGGAAGCACTGCCAGGTGCTCTGAAGGAGGAAAAAGCAGTCAAGGAAAAAGAGGAATTCCTGAGGGAAGCACAAGCGGAGGTGGCACGAGAACGCCAGCTGTGAAGCATTGAGGTGAATGTAAGGGAGCTGCTGAAGACTGAGCTAGCATTGCTGCAAGGCACGGTGGAAAAGGTAAAGGTTGTAGCAGAGCAGGCACTCAGGGGAGGGGAGAGAAAGGTGCCATCATCCCCAGAAATGGAGGAGCTGGGGAAGGATGAAGGGGTGGTTCCAGAGGCACTGACCGCTCCTGTATTAAAAGCATGCCCAGTGGTTGTAAAGAAAATAAAGACCCTGCAGCTGAAAGTTCCCCAAGGAGAGAAGCATCCTCCTCCCCTGGTCGTGGAGCAGTCTATGCTCTGACCCTACTATACTCAGGCTGAGTTGGTGGATTTGGGCTCCTGGTTTAGGCAGAAGCTGTCAGAGTCCATAGCAGTTTGGCTCCTGTGTCTGTGGTACTTCGGGGTGGATGGACTTGTTCTGTCAGGATCAGAGATGGGAAAGCTGGCTTCCCTGACAGTGCATCCCACTTGAGGAGGTGATTACAAAATGCATATCAGACTGCAGGGAATCACCCCTCCTTGATTGGCTTATGGCTGCTCTTCATGCTCTGTGCCCCAATCCGGGTGATCTACCATCCTCTCGTGTTATATGGAAGGTGTATGCTGAGCTCCAACAGGTGTTCTCGCATATCGAGCTAGGGATAAGAAATTCAATCTATAGTCCAGAGAAGTATGGCCCAGATGAAGAGATTTTCACTACTGGGATGAGAAATATTGTGGTTCAAATGGCTCCCATATCCCTCTTTGGTCTCCAGTGACCATTCTTACCCTTCACTTAGGGCATCCCATAAGGAAGATAACATGTACAGCAGCAGACTTAAGAGAGGCTGAAGCAATGAGAACATAGAAAGAAATAAGGTCTGCTACTCAGAAGAATTTGAAGGGCCCCATGAAGGTTATGAGGACCCAGATGTGGGTTGATTTAATACGAGCAGGAGCAGATGGAAGGAAATTAGATGGGAGGTCAAATAGGATCTTACTAGAGCTATGGCAACAACTGAAACCACAGTAGCAGTTCCAGACATTAAGACCAAAGAGGCAGAGGTCAGAGACAGAGCCACATGTCCAGCCTGTGTGTTTGCAAGACTTCCTGCTGGAGAGTGAGCCAACCTCACTTGAGCCAACACAGGAAGATGACTGGGGAACACGGTTTGACTGAGGGATAGATTGAGGTATCTGCTCTGAGGGACTGGGGGAGACTGGAAACCACATGTTGAAGTAGCTATCCATTGGTCCCCAGTGAACATACAACGTGTCCTGGCTCTGGCGGACACTGGGGCTGAGCAGTTACCTGGGACCCCCACTATCATAGATGGATATGGGGGGTAGGCTATCAGAGTGAAAAAAGCTGTATACTGTGTATGTATCTCCTATCCCTGAGTATATTTTAGAGATTGATATCCTGCAGGGTCTATGGTTGCAGACCACTGCAGGTGAGTTCAGACTAAGAGTATGTGTGGTGAAGGCATTATAAAGCCCACCCATAGTCCTTTCAATTCCCCAGCATGGCCAGTAAAAAGGGCAGATGGCTCCTGGTGTGTGACTGTGGATTACAGAGAACTAAATATAGTAATACCCCCTATGCATGCTGCTGTGCCCTCTATTGCAGGCCTGATGGATACCCTCAGCCATGAACTAGGAACATACAATTATGTGGTAGATATTGCTAATGTCCTCTTTTCCATTGACATTGAGCCGGAAAGTCAGGAAGAATTTGCCTTCATGTGGGAAGGACGGCAATGGACTTTTACCATCCTTCCACAGGGACATCTCCACAGCCCCACCATCTGTTATGGGCCTCAGAAATGCCACACCCATCATCCACCCTCTGACCACAGCCTCCTGGAGGCATAACACCGGTGGTGCCTGGAAGGCTTTTTCCTAGCTCCTCTCCTCCTCTGCTCAACCTGTATTATGTGACTGATGGCTTGAAACTAGTACTCAGATCATGTGGCACTTAGGGGTGTAATCAGAGAAACCACTTTACCTCTGACCCTTTAATTCTGAGTGGGACTAATCCTTCTTCTGCCTTTTGAAAACTTGAGCAGATTCCATGATTTTCTGGTCTCTCAGTCCTTTGTTCACTGTAGTCTCAAATCAGTGATTTTTTCAGACCCAGTATACTCATCACCACCTCAGTCCTCACTCAAAAGGAAGACTCGATCCCTCTCTGCTTTTGGGCTTATAGGAGTGTTTGGTGTGGGCAGAGGTTCTGGGCAGCCCCCCCCACCAACTCTCTCGCTTCGCGGCTGCTGATTCTGACTCTGCTGGGGCAGTGAGGCAAAGCGAGAATGGACCACAGGTTCTCGATTGACCTCTGGAGTCATGTTCCGTGCAGGTGGTGTGGAGTTTAAAGCTGATTCACTGTGAACACATTCCCAGGCTCTCCAGAAGACTGACCTCCCCACATCCCCTCCACTGCCTCCCAAGCCACCCACCTGGGTGCCATTCCTTTGGTGTGGACAGCGACCCTTCTGATCACTTTCAGATTCCATCCCCTCTTGCCTCAGGTGACAGGTTCCTCTCTTCCTGACACGCTGCTCTTTGGGGCAGGATCCTTTTAGAAACAACCTCAGACTGACCACATTCCTGCTGTCAAGTCTGCACCCCGGGAGTCATGTACCTGTGGAGGGCACACAGTGACTTCCTGGCATAGAGCTGCTACCCTCTTTGAGCAGCCAGAGCAGTCCTAAGAAGTTGGAATGAGTAGGAAGCCCTCCCCTCACCCCTTCTCTTGGTGGCCCTGGTGAGGGTGAGATTCCCACGGTACAGCTCCTTCAGAGTCTTCCATATACCACCCACCCCTAAGTCTCGGCGTCTCCGCCCTTTCCCACCTCCTGCCTGGTGAGACACCCGGAGCCGTGTCATGGTTTCTCGGGTCACTCCCTTGGGTTCTGCATTTGGCAGTCCATGTTGTGGCTGGCCTTTGTGCTGAAGCCCTGTCTGCACTGCTCAGGAGAAGCATCTACAGTCCTTAGTAACCTTGATTCTGTTGCACTTCTTTTATTTACCTGTTAATGCAGTCACAAATAGTTATTGAGCATAAACCAGGTGCCAAGTGTTATTTTAGGCTCTGGGGATGGAGTAGTGAATGAAACAAAGTTCTCACCTGTAACTGAATAGTGGCCTCCCAAATTTATACTCACCTAGAACCTCAGAATGTGACCTTATTTGAAAGTATAGTCTTTGTAGATAGAACTAGTTAAGGATCTCAGGATGAAATCATCTGGGATTTAGGGACTGACCTAATTTCAGGACTAATACCTTTAGCAGAAAGGAGAGGAAGACTTGGGCACACAAACCCAGATGGAAGAATGTGTGAAGACAGAGGCACAGACTGGGGCCATTCTGCCACAACAGGGGGAAGCCAGGAGTCACCAGAAGTAGAGAAAGACAAGGAAGTTTTCTCCTCTAGAGCCTTCAGGGAATGTGTGGCTTGTTGACACGTCGATGTTAGTTTCTAGCGTCCAGAGCTGTGAAACAATAATGTTCAGTCATTTGAAGTCACTCAGGTTATAGCACTTTGCTATGGTGCCTCAGGAAATCCATACACTGCCTTTATGCAGCTTAAGTTCTAGTTGATTGGAGCCCATAGAATAAATGACCCCAGCTCTGCTGTCAGTTCTGCCAGCCAGTTACCTTACTTGATCTCTCTCAGTCCCTTCTAATTTACCCCTGATACCCACTTTAAATCTTCACTGGTATCCTCAAACCCCTTATTCCAGCCAAGTTCTACTCTTTCTTAATGGATGGTGTATCCTGTAATCATATAAGGTACAAAATAATTTTACAGTGTTAGGAAATACAGTGATATGGATAAAAAGCAAATAAGACATATAGTTTTATCTTCTTATAGCTTAACTTGCTGTAAATTCTGGTTTTCATGGCTGTTCAGTATTTGACTTCAGAATTTAAGCCAAAGCCCTCTCTCAACGTATTTTGGGCTTTTAGGGGAAGTAAGTCCTCTTCCTTTGGAGTCCCAGAGGCATTTCTTAGAAGTAATCGTGTGTTCTGGTTATTCATCATCCTTTCCACAAATATGTGCCAGGCTCTGTATTTGGCTGTGGGAATTTAAAGAGAGAGAGAGAGAGAGAGAGAGAGAGAGAGAGAGAGAGAGAGAGAGAGAGAGAGAGAGAGAGAGAGAGAGAGAGCTGTGACACTCAGCCTATGGGGCTCACATATCAGAGGCAGACATGAAAACATCATAAAGATAAATGTTTAATCTCACTCATGAAGAGCACTATGAAAACCAGAGCAGGGTTCTCCCAAGACTCAGGAGAGCCAGGAGGACAGAGGGGGTGTCAGTGAAAGCCTCTCCTAGGAGGTGAGAGCATGGCCAAGGCCCAAAAGATCTGTGAACACTAGCCAAAAGGGGAGGAGAGGATGAGAAAATTTTCCAACAAGGGGTAAAATTTGGGTGGTAAGAATGGTGTTCTTAGTCTTTGGAAAAACTATCAGACGTGGTTGTGTCTAATGGAAGATAAGAGGTTGACGTGATTCTGAGGCCAGAGGGGTGGGCAGCGGCTAGATCATTCTCAGCTTGCCTGCCAAATTAAGTTCTGATTTTATTCTTTGAGAGATTGAAGGGTTTTAGATCAGGGGAAAGGATTCCATTTTTAAATGAGCACTCTGGCCTCTCTTTGGGGACTGGAATTCTTGGGGGCAAAGTGATAGCAGAAGGACTACAGGGAGGCTGCTACAGGCATCCACAAAAGATTTGATGGGGTGCTGGATGAGGGCAGTTGAATGGGTATGCAGAGCGTAGACTGCAGAGATGTTTAGGAAGTAGGATGGGTAGGACTTGGTGACTGGTGGGAGGGAGAAGGCACTCCTGCTATAACAGGAGTCCACAGACTGGGTGGCTTAGTCAACAGAAACTTA
Source organism: Manis javanica (assembly GCF_040802235.1). Classification (NCBI taxonomy): domain Eukaryota; kingdom Metazoa; phylum Chordata; class Mammalia; order Pholidota; family Manidae; genus Manis; species Manis javanica. The sequence continues at coordinate 64,858,670 of NC_133171.1, read as the reverse complement.
TTTTCATGGAGTTCTGGAGCTTAAGGACCAAGATCCACAGGCTGGCAGGGTTGGTCTGGCACAAGGCCTCTCTCCTGGCTTGCAGACAGCTGCCTCCTTGCTGCGCCTTCACATGGTCTTCTGTCTGCCATGCACATGCATACCTGGTGTTTCTCCATAGGCCCCAACTTCTCATAAGGACATCTGTTGGAGTGCAGTAAAGCTCCACCCAAACAGCCTCATTTTTTTGTATTATTAATGTACAATTACATGAGCAACATTATGGTTTCTACACTCCCCCTATTATCAAGTCCCCACCGCATACTCCATTACACTCACTGTCCATCAGCATAGTAAGATGCTATAGAATCACTACTTCTCTTCTGTGTTTATAGTGCCTTCCCCATGCCCCCAGCCCCTAAATTATGTGTGTGAATCATAATGCTCCTTTTCCCCCCCTCATCCCTCCCTTCCCACCTATCCTCCCAGGTCCCTTTCCTTCTGTGAGTCTGCTGCTGTTTTGTTCCTTCAGTTTTTGCTTTGTTCTTATACTCCACAATTGAGTAAAATCATTTGATACTTATCTTCCTCCGCCTCACTTATTTCACTGAGCATAATACCCTCTAGCTCCATCCACTTTGTTGCAAATGGTAGGGTTTGTTCCTTCTTATGGCTGAATAATATTCCGTTGTGTATATGTACCACCTCTTCTTTATCCATTCATCTACTGATGGGCACGTAGGTTGCTTCCTTCTTGGTTATTGTAAATAGTGCTGTGATAAACATAGGGGTGCATATGTGTTTTTGAAACTGGGCTGCTGCATTCTTAGGGTAAATTCCTAGGAGTAGAATTCCTGGGTCAAATGGTATTTCCATTTTGAGTTTTTTGAGGAATCTCCATACTGCTTTCCACAATGCTTGAACTAATTTACATTCCCACCAGCAGTGTAGGAGGGTTCCCAGAATGGCCTCATTTTTAACTTAATTACCTCTTTAAACACCCTATTTCCAAATATAGTCACATTCTGAGATACATGGAGTTAGGGAGTCAAAATAATTTTTCAACACAATTCATTCAATAACAGAAGGCAAAGATAAAACCCCGAGAAGCAAAGTGGTGAATTATGGTGCTATGTTCTGAGTTAAGGAAGTCTAGAGTAAAAGAGAGTTTAGGGGAAATATTGGGAACTCTGTTTTGGACCCATTGAGTTTGGGGTTGCATAGTAAATATCCAAATGAATAAACAGATACCTTGGTCTGGAGCTAGGAAGAGAGTTTAGCTACACATGTAAATGTCGGAGTTTCCACATATAGCTAGTAAGTGAGGCTGTGGTAGGGCAGGGGGTTGCTTAGGGTGGCTATTAGAGAGAGGGGATAGAAGGGTCCAGACAGCAGTGTGAAGGACACAGCACCCACACTGGAGGGGTGGAGGAGGAGCTGGTGAAGGATACCGAGGGGCGGGCACTTGGTTCTCAGCAGGCACGGGCCTGGAGAGGAGCAACACCTGGTAAATGTCAGGGATGCTCTGGAAGCTGGTCTGACTCAGCTGTGGGAGGACTGTGGGCAAGGGGACCTGGCGCCACTGCAGGGCCCATCTTCATGGTGCTCCTCAAGGAAGCAGCCCTGAGGTCCCCTTGGTGAGAGCAAATGTGGGCTCTTGGAGACGGGTCTGCAGTTTGGCCCACAATTCCTCAGTTGTCCAGTCACCATGATTTTGAAGCTGAGGAGATCCTACTCCTTTTAAAAGTTCTGGCTTAAGCCAAGTATTTACAATTTTTCCTTATATACCAAGTACTGGACTAAGTCCCGCAAGTAGTGTGGGGAGGTTGGGGTTCCTATGGCCAGGATCCTCACTGAACTTAAACCACCTCATGATGTAAATGGCCTGTCGCTAGGCTACGACTTCCACACCTTTAGGCAATAAGCTATTATTGCACTATACAGAGAGCTTGGCCCAGTGCTCTGGGCAGAGGCAGAGATGCTAGTGCTCGATCTACCACCAGGAGAACAAGCTGGGTAATAAACCCTTTCACCCCAAAGAACGTTCTGCTGTCAATTTCTTTGGTCACACTGAATCCATAGTGTACATGCCCGGGGCCGAAAACCTATTAGCAAAACAATTGGGATAGTCAGCAGGGTTCATTGTTGACCAAGGAAAAAGACAGGCTGCCTTTATGGGAGGGGTGCTTCAGAGGGCTGCCCCTGTGAATGGGGGAGGCAGTGGATCGTCCCCCAATGGGTATGTGGTCTGAGGTGGCTTGTCTCCTAGAGGACTGGGCCCCAACCCAGGACTGGAGGCAAGTGGAGGTGACACCTGAGGCAGTAGGGGTGGCTCTTGATATAGTAAGCAGATCCTTTGAGAAGCAGAATGCCCATGAGGCAGCGGGGACTGTGAGTTGGCTGCATCTCACAGTCTTAAAAAGGTCTACAGAGGAGACCCAAGAAATGGTGGCATGAGAATGCGAGCTGCAAACTTCAGTAGATTCCCTGAGGAAGGAAGTGGCATTGTTGCAAGAGACAGCACGAGAATGCGAGCTGCAGACTTCTGCAGATGCCCTGAGGAGGGAAGTGGTATTGATGCGGGAGGAGGCGGCACGAGAACATGAGCAGCAAACCTCTGTGGATTCCCTAAGGAAGGAGATGGCCTGGGTGCAGGAGGAGGCAGCACGAGAGCACCGGCAGCAAGGTGACATTAGAGAAAAAACAGCAGTACTGCCAGGTGTTCTGAAGGAGAAAGAGGCCATCAAGGAAAAGAACAAACTCCCGAGGGAAGCACAGGCAGAGGTGGCACGAGAACATCAGCTGCGAAGCATTGAACTGAAGGTAAGAGACCTTCTGAAGACTGAGGTAGCATTGCTGCGAGACACAGTAGAAAAGGTAAAGATTGTAGCAGAGGAGGCACTCGGGGGAGGGGAGAGAAAGGTGCCATCATCCCCAGAAATGGAGGAGCTGGGGAAGGATGAAGGGGTGGTTCCAGAGGCACTGGACCCTCCTGTATTTAAAGCATGCCCAGTGGTTGTAAAGAAAATAAAGACCCTGCAGCTGAAAGTTCCCCAAGGAGAGGAGCATCCTCCTCCCCAGGTCGTGGAGCACTCTATGCTCTGACCCTACTATACTCAGGCTGAGCTGGTGGATTTGGGCTCCTGGTTTAGGCAGAAGCTGTCAGAGTCCATAGCAGCTTGGCTCCTGTGTCTGTGGTACTTCGGGGTGGATGGACTTGTTCTGTCAGGATCAGAGATGGGAAAGCTGGCTTCCCTGACAGTGCATCCCACTTGAGGAGGTGAGTACAAAATGCATATCAGACTGCAGGGAGTCACTCCTCCTTGATTGACTTATGGCTGCTCTTCATGCTCTGTGCCCCAATCCGGGTGATCTACCATCCTCTCGTGTTATATGGAAGGTGTATGCTGAGCTCCAACAGGTGCTATGAGAGGTAGGCATAAGAAATGCCATCTATAGTCCAGAGAATTATAACTCAGATAAAGAGATTTTCACTACTGGGATGAGAAATACTGTACTTCAAATGGCTCCTACATTCCTCTTTGGGTCTCTAGTGGCCATTCTTTCCCCTCATTTATGGCATCCCATAAGTGAGGTGACACATACAGTAGCAGACTTTGGAGAGGCTGAAGCAATGAGAATCAGAAAGAAATATGATCGGTTACTCACAAGAAGAATTTACAGGGCCCCATGAAGGTTATGAGGACCCAGATGTGGGTTGATTTAATATGGGCAGGAGCAGATGGAAGGAAATTAGATGGAAAGTCAAATAGGATCTTACTGGAGCTATGGTAACAGCTGAAACCAGAGCAGCAGTTCCAGCCATTAAGACCAAAGAGGCAGATGTCAGAGACAGCCACATGTCCAGCCTGTGTGTTTGCAAGACTTCCTGCTGGAGAATGAGCCATCCTCACTTGAGTCCACACAGGATGGTGACTGGGGAACATGGTTTGACTGAGGGGAAGGTCAAGGTATATCCCCTGAGGGACCAGGGGGGGACCAGAGGCCACATGTTGAAATAGCTATCCATTGGTCCCCAGTGAACATACAACATGTCCTGGCTCTGGTGGACACTGGGGCTGAATTTTTACTGACTCATGGTAACCCTGAGCAGTTCTCTGGGACCCCCACTATCATAGATGGATACAGGGGGAAGGCTGTCAGAGTGAAAAAAGTACAAATCCCTTTGGGAATAAGGCGTCTACCCCCAGAAGAGTATACTGTGTATATATCTCCTATTCTTGAGTACATTTTGGGGATTGATATCCTGCAGAGTCTATGGTTGCAGACCACTGCAGGTGAGTTCAGACTGAGAGTACATGTGGTGAAGGCAATTCTGAGGGGACATGCTAAGTACCCATCCATAGGTTTGCCTGTGCCTTGGCAGGTAACTAATATCAAACAATACAAACTGCCTGGAGGGCATAAAGGGATTGGAGAAACTCTCCAGGAGCTGGAAATTAGGAGGTGGGTATTATAAAGCCCACCCATACTCCTTTCAATTCCCCAGTGTGACCAGTAAAAAACCAGATGGCTCCTGGAGTATGACTGTGCATTACAGAGAACTGAATAAAGTCACACCCCCTATGCATGCTGCTGTCCCCTCTATTACAGGCTTGATGGATACTCTCAGCCATGAACTAGAAGCATATCATTATGTGGCAGATCTTGATAATGCCTTCTTTCCCTTGACATTGAGCAGGAAAGTCAGGAACAGTTTGCCTTCATGTGGGAAGGATGGCAATGTACTTTCACTGTCCTCCCACAGGGATACCTACAGAGCCCCACCCATCTGTCATGGACTTGTAGCCCAGGACTTGGCTACATGGGAGAAACTGCCAACGGTGCAGTTGCACCATTATATTGATGATGTCATGCTCACATCTGATTCTCTTTCAGATCTAGAAGGTGCAGCACCTAGACTGCTGCAACATCTACAGGAGAAAGGTTGGGCTGTGAACAGCACCAAGGTTCAGGACCTGGTTTGTCTGTCAAATTCTTTGGAATAGTCTGGTCGGGTAAGACCACAGTGATACCAGAAGCAGTTATAGATAAAGTCCAGGCCTTTCCTACCCCCACAACTGCAGCATTGCTACAAGAATTTCTGGATCTTCTAGGCTACTGAAGGATATTTATCCCGCACTTGGCACAAATTCTGAAGCCCTTATACTGGTTGGTAAGAAAGAGTGTCAGGTGGGACTTGGATGAGACATATGTATCTGCCTTTACTACAGCAAAACAGGCAGTCAAGGCTGTGCAGGCCTTTAGTGTGATACACCCATCAAGGCCCTGTGAGCTGGACGTTCATGTGACTGAAGACGATTATGGCTGGGGTTTCTGGCAGTAGCTTGAACGAACACACCAACCCGTTTGATTCTGGTCACATCTCTGGAAAGGGGCAGAAGTATGATACACTTTGGTAGAAAAACAACTGGCTGCTATGTATCATGCCTTGCTGGCTACAGAACCCATCACTGGAATGGCCCCGATAAAGGTAACCACCTATCCCATCTTGGGGTGGGCACAAGACTGGACCCAAAAGCCAAGGAGTTTTGTGGCACAAACATCCACACTAGCCAAGTGGTTGCTTACCTACAGCAGTGTAGTGCCCTTTAGTAGCCCCTTGAGTGAAGAACTCCAGTGCTTGTTGGGGCTGGTGATATATACTAGTGAAAGCATGAAGAGCTTGCTTTTGAACCATTAGTAGCAGAGAGTCCCTCTCAGGAGTAAAGAGCCCCTAAACCCAAAGATGCATGGTACACAAATGGCTCCAGCTGTGGGTAGCCCCCAAACTGGAGGGCCATAGCTTTCCATTCTAAGACTGAGATAATATGGATGGAAGATGGTGAGGTGAAGAGCAGCCAGTGGGCTGATTTGTGGGCTATGTGGCTTGTGATCAGCCAGGAGCCCTCCCCTATAGTTGTCTGCATGGACAGCTGGGCTGTCTATTGGGGCTTGACCCTGTGACCACCAACCTGGTACCATTTCAACTGGCTGGTTGGTCACCAACCCCTTGGGGGCAAGAATTGTGGCAGGTTTTATGGGCCTGTGGTCAGACTAAAATAATTACAGTATACCATGGGACAGGTCATTTGCCAGTGGCATCCCCAGGAAATGATAAGGCAGATAAATTGGCCCAGATACGTTGGTTAGAAGGAAAACCTGCCTCTGATGTGGCCCAATGGCTACATTAGCATTTGCTACATGTGGGTCAAAAGACAATGTGGGCTGTAGCCCAGAGGTGCGGCTTGCCTTTGACCTTCGAAGAAATTAGTAGAGCCTGGCAGGAGTGTGTCGTGTGCTCCAAAAGGGTCTTACACTGAGTTTCACAGCAACATGGGACAATAGCTAAGGGGATTATACCCCTCATCAGGTGGCAGATAGACTATATTGGACCTTTACCTGTGTCAGAAGGATATCGGTGTGATGACTTGTGTGGACACAGCTAGTGGACTTCTGGTTGCTTTTCCTACATGTTGTGCAGACCAGCAGGTGACCAAAAGAGGCCTGGAGCATCTCTTTGCCACCTAAGGCCAACCACAGGTGATTGAGAGTGATCAGGGCACCTATTTTACTGGATATACACTGCAAGAATGGGTGCAACAGCTGGGAATCAAGTGGAAGTTTCCTGTGCCATATAATCCTACTGCAGCTGGCATGATAGAGAGACACATGGCTTGTTAAAATCAGGACTAAAGTCAGATACCAATAGTCTGTGGGGATCGTGCTAAGGCATGTGAATGAGAGACCCCAAAAGGGAGTCCTGAGCCCCACAGACATGTTAACACATATGGCTGCCTCCCCTATACAACTGCAAGTACAAACCAAGAAAGAATCACTGAAGCCAAGGTTCAGCCACCAGAGTAACATCTTGCTTCCAGCACCAACTGCACTGAACCCTGGAGACTCCATTGAGTGGATGTGGCCTTGAACCTTTTGAAACATGAACCAATGATGGCTGGCTCTCCTGGCACCTTGGGGACAAGGCCTGGAAGCTGGCCTCCTGTGTATTCCTGGAATAACAGCAGAGTGGCCACTAAAGGTCACAGTAGTATATCCTGAATGGCCAGAAAGTAGGAGCATCTTAGTGGGAGTTTTGTTTTATCACTGTGGCCAGTGCATGCAGCTCCAGTGGCACTATATATATATAGACCCTTCAGGAACCCCCACGGGGAAAGGAGTAAAAGTATGGTATACTAGACCTGGAAGGGACCCCTTTCCTGCTACAGTTCTATCACAGGACCACTCTCTTGCATGTATTCTACCTGATGGACAAGATTTGCCTATGTTGGTGGCATTAAAACGTGTCTTATCACCCCTAAAGTCTTTGTGGATTGGGAACTTCCTCTGGCTTGAGGATTATTATTATTTTTGTTATTAGGAACCTCCTCTGCCTTGAGGATTATTATAGTTTTTGCTACCTGTATCAAAATCTTGCTGTATCTTAATTTTTATTATCTCTAAGTTGTTGTTAACCCCTATTGCTATTGTGGAGTCTGATTACAGTGCTCCAGCTTTCTCACATGGGGACCATTGTGGAAGATTGAAAGTGTAGATTGTAAGGTGAGAATCCTGGAGCGGTGGAGTGTGGGGAAGTTGGGGTTCCTGTGGCCAGGATCCTCACTGAACTTAAACCACCTGATGATGTAACAGGCATGTTGCGAGGCTACCCCTTCCACACGTTTAGGCAATAGGCTATTATTGTCCTATATAGGCAGCTTGGCCCAGTGCTCTGGGTGGAGGTAGAGACGCTAGTGCTTGACCTAAAGCCGGGAGAACAAGCCGAGTAATAAACCCTTTCACCCCAAAGAACGTTTTGCTGTCAATTTCTTTGGTCACATTGAATCCATAGAGAACTTGCCCAGGTCTGAAACCCATTGGTAAGACAGTAGTAAGTGGGAGAGAAAGTCCTGCAGTACTGTGTATGGTTTTACTTTTCATACTCATATCACTGCTGGGTTTCCTCAGGGCATCAGTTTCCAACGTTTTATTTAACCACAAAGGATTCCTTGCATTATTTTTTCAAAGGATCTAGAAATTCCTACAACATTACATCAGAATGTAATAAAATGAACTTGTATGTAATGTGTTTACATGCTGAAGTTTTCATTTTAGTGAGTCTAATACATTTTCTTATGAAGAAGTGTTCAATTCTTATTAGATCACTTCTAATAAGTTGAAAATAGCTTTCAAACTTTTCTTGTTTTCATACAGCCTAAGGATTCAGGGATCCCAGGCTGGGTATCCTGGTCCTAAGAGAATTGCTTTTCCTTGGTCACCAGAGGGATGAATGTATCACAGTCAATCTGTTCTCTCTCTTTTCTCTGCTCTCAATGCACCTGTCACTAGCAGGTGTGTTTTTCTAATGGAAATATTTCAGACCCACCTGGAATAAATTTAAACTTCATCTCCTAGTATTTCTCCAAGGGACAAAATGTATCTCTTATTGGCTATCTACCCAAACACCCAAATATATTTTGTATTTAGCAAAACAATGGCTAAACATCATAAATATATCACTTTATGTATAATCAGAAAATGTATAATCCAGAAGAAAGTGGTGAACATGAGATTGAGATCATAAGAATCATCCTTCCTGAGTTTCTGACTTTACTGATGGAATTTTAACAAAATGCATTTGCTTTTGCATTTAATAAATACTGCTTACATGTTGAAGGTTTATATATACTACATATGAATGAAAAGGATTAGAGTACATTCTTAAGTCAGGGTTATTCAACCTTAACTTTGTGGACATTTTGGACAGGAGGATATGTTGAAGTGGAGCCATCTTCGTGTTGAGGGACTTCCCTCAGGTGCCAGTAGCCTCTGCCCCTTTCTGGGACAACCAAAAATGTCTCTAAGCTTTCCCACTCTTAGGGGAAAAAAATCCATCCTGGTTGAGAACCACTGTATTTTATTAATAATAATAATAAAAATCCTCAAACCCCAAGACTGTTTTTTTCCCTTTATGAGATGTATCACTTTAAATGTTAATAGACATTTTCTTCACACCTGGTAGGCATTAAAAAGTGCGAATCTAATGTTAAGACACCAGCACTGAATTTTACTTTTCTTTATGTTTTCACAACTTAAAAACACGTGTCCTGATCTAGTTGTGTCCATTATTCCAAACCAGAAGCCCAGTTTTTAAAATCATGTTCCTGTTTACACACAGCACCTACAACGGTAAGGGAGCTCTCCTGGGACCTGGGCCTAGGATCCACCCAGGGCTTACAAGACAGCTTTCCCATGTTTGAAAAGTTTCAAGGAGTTTGACCACTGGAGGGGGCACTATTCCTGTGCTTCCTTACTTATTTATTAACTATTTTAATACATGAAAGTCAGGCTTAAATGATGTGGAGTTTTCCTAATCTAGAAATCAGAAACACAGCTAATATGTTAGCCAGGATTTTCCAGAGAAGCAGAACCAACATCAGTGTGAAGGCTGAGATGTCCCACTATCTGCTCTCTGCAGGCGGAGACCCGGGAAAGCCAGGAGTATGATTCCGTTTGATTCGAGGCCTGAGAAATGGGGAACCAATGACATAAATTTCAGCCTGAGAGCAGAAGATGAGGTGAAACATTCTCCAGTAGAGAGGCAGTTAGAAAAGTGGTGAATTCCTCTGCCTTTTTCCTAATCAGGCTCTCAACAGATTGGATGATGCCCACCCACATTGAGGACAAAGATTTACTGGAGCAAGTTTATTATGCAAATGCTATTTTCATCAGGAAACATCCTCACAGACACCCAGAAATAATGTTTAATCTGGTCAGTTCGTGGCACAGTCAAGATGACACATAAAATTAACCATCATGACTAGATTATCCTTTGAGACCCTGACCACATCTGCATCCTAGTAATCTAAGCTTGTGCGTATCTGCCACTGCACTTAACTTTTCATGTGTGATTTTTGAAATCAGTAATGATTTTTGAAGAAGCACCTGTAGATGAGATTGCTGCATTGCAAAGCTATTTTTAAAAAAGTCTCAGAATAAAGTGTTAAAAATAACATCCTCTACTTCGAATAAAACACATGCTATACAGTGACATCTGATGACTGGTGTGATCTCAAACTTACATACTCTCTACATGTATATTGAGAAGGTGTCACATAGAAGGCAGCATTTTTCTTTTCATGAAGATTTAGCTTATGTCAAAATATTTAAGATTTTGGCTTGTAATGATGGTAGATTTTAATAAGGGTACATCTGTATGATTTTAAAAATAAGTGTACATGCACTTCAAACTGTAATATGCTTGAATTTATTGTATAACAGCCAAGAATGGTAACAGCAAATTTGATATAAAATTAGTTTAAAGTAATTTAGGCTGAGGGGAGTTAAATAGAGTAAAATCTAACAGGACATGTGTGCTATTTATTAAATTTTATCATTTGCTCTTTTAAAAACCAAGCTTATCATAGGATATGCCTCTGCACTTTCTATTCCCTCTGCAAACACAATTGGAAGCTATGTTAAGTTATGAATTATCTAGGATGATGTGAGAAGAATTTAATTTCACTCTTTCAGGAAGGTTGGAAATGTTCTAGACATTTCCCAGTTTGTAAGACACAGAAGTGAAGTTTTAAAATTGATCAAGATGCATCCACACATTTCAAACATAACCCTAATGCCTAAGGAAAGGTCCATAGGGTCTGAATTATAATACAGGATGGCATAATTGGGGCTTATGAGAAAGTACAGGGAATGTGTTCAATTTAGCTGATGTATAGTTAGTTAGACCTCATCTTTGTTTCAACCCTTCTTATTGACAGTGTTTTTAAACTATACTATTCTTTTCTATGCCAGCAAATGAATCTTTGCTGTGCATGAACATATCGATTTTAAATGTATATTAGTGTAATTTTATGACTCTAAATTTTACACCAGGTAAACTTACTTTTGATTCTCATAATATCTCAAAATTCAATTTAGCTAATGAGAGTAAAAGATGATGGTTGGATCCTGAGAAAGCAGCGACTGTCTTTCTTCCTCCTCCACTGGGAAACTTCCTGGTGCTGGGGCTGGAGAAATGACGATGGCACCCAGGGCATCGGCCAGGATAATCCCTGCTGCACATGGCTGGAGAGGTTTATTAGGACTGGCCTACGCACCGAGATGACACTGCTTGTTCCAGTGCAAGAGGCTTGTGATTACAGGATGCACCAGTGTTTTGTGTACCCCTAACAAAGGAAAAAACTCAAATAATAACACAATGGCTTTCTTACAACTAGATTTCTTTTAAATTTATACTTATTTTAAGTTCTCTCTTAGACTTATTTAGACATAGATTTTATTGTATAACATTCTTGTACATGTAAATTTTAGCCAAAATAAGCAGGTGAAGAGAGGCAACAAAGGGCCAGGTAGTTTACTTGAATGCCCCAGGAGAGGTTCCCTAGTCTATGGAAATGGCGGCTGGGGAAGTCACGTGAAAGTAGACAGGCAGTGAGTTTTTAAAGAAGGTAGGGGGAGGTAGAGCTTAGGTTTACAGCGGTGCGAGGATTGGCTAGCTTAAGGCACATTTTCTAGGTTGGGAGGGGGCAGCAGCTGGGGACTTTTGGCACGTCATCAGTGTCTGACGTGCTCACCCCTCCCTCTAGTGCCTTCAACCTTACATTCCAGCCTTTTGGTCATAATGGGCAATGATTTGATTTGGCTACTTTTGTCTGATAAGAGATGTCGTGGGGCAGGGGGTTTTTCATAGCATGTAGTTACATTGCTCTGACTGCAAATATCTTGCCTTGCTTTTTCTAGAGGCTCTCACTTTATTCTGTTTAAGCTTATGGTCTCTGTCTCATTCTCTCCTCTACAGATAGAGACTCTAGCTGATGCCAGGGAAAAGGGGCAATGACGGCTCTGGCTGCTTCATGCTGAGAGGGGGCGCAGTAAAGGTTGCAGCTGGGTTTCTATCACTGGTCAGTTGAGAGGGCTTCAGAAGGTTGGCACTTCTATTCTGGGTTTCATTTCTATTACTATTTGCAGTTTTGTGGCTTCTAGGCAAGATAGAACACATTGTTATTAGGTTAAGTAGGAACATCTGGAGTTGGATTTTTTATTCTGGAAGGACAAACTTGATGAGATTAAGAATGCATGGCTGAATATGAGAACTAGAAATATGAAGAGTTTAATTGAGAATCATAGCCAGGTATCATGGGGAAACTAGAATTCTGGATCGAGTTTACATCTCAATGACTAGTATTAGGATTTAGTATAGATAAGACTATTATTGAAAGAATACTTTTCTCTAAAATCACCCTCATTTTTATTAGAAGTAACTAGGTTAAGAAAATAAGTAACACTTGGCTTGATTATTTGCATAAGTGCAGCAAGAAGAGCAATTGATTACATAGGCTTTTTAAAATATGCTTTGCTGGAAGTTTTTGTAAGGAATTTCAGATAGAACTTTTAAAGGCCTCTTGAGGCCAGACAGCCAAGCCATACTTGCCATCAGGTTTTGCCTGCGGTACCTATAGATCTGGGTGAATTTCTCTCTTCTTGAGGTCTCCAAGACATCTTGAAGTTCCTGCACCTGCCAGGAAGTGACTTTCTTTACTCACCTGGTAAGGCTGCTGTGAACCTTGTAAGCAAGGTACCAGGCCAGTTCTTCCAAGGGGCTTTGTTGGCTTTATAAAATCAACCTTAGTTCCTTAAAGCTGTTCATATCTGAGTTTATGCACATGTCTCTCAGGTATGACATTCCAGTTAAAGTTTTGGTAATATAACTAGTGTTTCTAATTGGTTTTCTTACAAGGAAAGCAGATTCTTATTGAACTTGTGCAAATAAACACACTGCCATGAAATATAAAAATAGTCACTCAGAGTTTTTTTTTTTTAATTCTGGAGGGATCAGGTAGAGAGAAAGATAAAAGTCCCAATTCTGCTTACAAAGGCAGCCACCCACCAAACTGTTGTCAGCTTAAGAGAAAAAGCTTAAAACATTTTATCAGCAACATCTGAAACAAAAAGCCACAAAATCATCTTCTTTAGTTTACTTAATCTTTGTAACTAATACCTGTTCTGCTGAAATCTAGTTTTTTGCTAGTTTAGGAGTAATAAAATAGTGACTATAAATGACAAAAGACTTACAAATGGCAATGGTTAAATATCTGATGAGAGCTTACTGTAAGACAGTTGACATAAGGAAATTCTGATATTTCTGTAATACAAAACATTCAATAACAAAGTTTAGCATTATTCTTTTTGACAGTGCTTTCTACGTAATTAAGCAGGTAATTATATATCAGATAAGTAAGCTAAATTAGCCAAATATTTTCTCCAATGAGAAAAAGGTCTTCTGACATGTTCTAGGGGCCCTCTGGAAAATATCAGAGTTAACTAGAGGTGAAAGTACCTTTTTGAATTTGATTTTGGGAAGCTGTTAAAAGTTTTAAGGTACTTGCTTAAATAGGATTATAGGTTGCTATGAAGCAATACTTATCTATTTAACCAGAATGACAACAAAATACCTCAAAGGCAAATAAAGAAGGTTACACAATTGTTAGCAAACTTTAGCTTTTAGTTCTTTTAATATTAAGATCTCATTTTCTTAAAGACTCCGACAACTTATTGAGACTTTAAGCATGAGAAACTGCTTTGATAAAACAATTAGAGAACTCATTACAATCTTTTAATATTAAGAGCAGATTAACAGTTAAGAAAACTTTGTCTTTTTAACTGAAAATGAAATTCTAATTTTGCTGTGTACTTTATACCAAGACTCATTTGCTTTAATTTTATATAGCATGACCATATTAAATTCTTCCACAAGCTTTCTACAACCTTTTTACATTTAGATTTATCTCTCTAAATAAACAGCTGTACTTTAGAACAAAGTTACTTTCTTTTATCAAAAGACACATTATTTAGCATGCAGAAATGTTTTCCTTATTACTTTAAGTAGTTTTAATTAGAACTTAAAACTACCAGGTACTTTAATTTTTAGTGAACACTGAGAAGTAGACTATTATAAACTGTTACACTAGCATTCTTGGATTGACAAATTTATGAACATTTTATAATTTCTGTTAACTATGAGCTTTACAACACAATTTCTCACTAAGCACAAAGTATATCTTTTTAACTCAGCAAAATTTTAAGGTTTTAGGTTACTATAAAGATGCAGGTAGGTATACACACTGTAACAAACAAAAGGTGTTCACTTGCCACACTTATTTAGTTCACTCATTCGTAACAACTATGCTAGATTACTTACAAGACCTTTACTGTATATTAGACAAAGCCAAGCCTTTAAGCATTTTATTCTTAAAAGATTTAGCAGATAACATCAACTTAAATGACCTTAGGTAAACTTAGGCAGCTGATAACCACAAGTACATTCCCACCTCAGCCAAACCCAAATTAGCGTTAATGCTTAACATTTTTTATCATATTTTCTGGAAGTTTTAGAATGCCTAATTTTCACAAGAACTTGTTTTTAAATCAATTTTTATTAATATCATCCGGAGGTAGGAAAATATTTGTCATTTACACACAAACATACAAACTGAGACACAATGACTACAATCAGGAACACTCCCTACACAAAAACATACACAGACAGACAAACTGATATAAAGACTTGAGTCACTAATATCTAATTGCTTTCTCTCTCCTCAGCTTCTTGTCCGTGGCTTCTGGAACCAGAGGATGGGAGGAGCGTGTTCCGGTGGAGGAAGAGCGAAAGGAAGTAGTGACACACAACAGCAATTCACCGGAGAGTTCTACTTTATTGGGGAAAAGTACTAGGTCATATAGGGAGGGACATAAGCTGATTGAGGTATCACTTCAACGGGACTGGTGGCTATTGGCCAGGTGCCAGGATTGGGGGGAGGGGAGAGGTGATTGGGCTTCAGGTGGCGCCGGTGGGAACCGAAGACCAGGAAGAGAAGCAGGAAGTTCGCCATCTTACTGGTGGGGGCCCTTCATTCCCCCCTTTCTCCTCTATGGGGTTGTGGACGTTGCTTTCTCTCTGCTTCCTGCTGAACGGGGGCAGAGAATGGAGTGAGGGCTTGAGGATTGGGAGGAAAGGGTTGATAGGACTCCCCACAGTAAGGACGAGTAGATGTGGACTTCTTCAGGTTGGAAATCAATGAAGGTTCCCTGTAACCATAGGTCGAGGACCTGTTGATTCCAATGATGCCAAGAGGATATGGGTGTCAGGAGCCAGGCATCTGTGGCCATTGTTTCCAGGAACAGTTTCTAGTGGAGAGAGAGGTCCATCTCAGCGTGTGGTGAGCAGGTTACGTGAGGGTGAGGGATCTTCTGTGGCCAGAAGCTGGTAGTTCCTGAGTAAAAGCTGGTTCAAAATTTGATTAGAGATTTTTCCTACTTGGGATTTTGATGAACTTTATTATACAGGGTAAGAAGAGACAGGCGAGAAGAATGATTATTATGGGGCCTGCAATGGGCCAGAGCCAGGTAAGGAGGGGGTTTGTTAGTATTGAAGAGAATGGGTTGGAATTGGAAGCAGAGTGGAGGCTGGAGGCAAGGTCGGTGAGTTTGGTAATGTCAGTTTCTACAATGCCGGATTCAGTGATGTAATAGCAGCACTCCTCTCAAAGGAAGACGCAGGTGCCGCCCTTTTTGGCTGTAAGCAGATCTAAGGCCCGCGGGTTTTGAAGGGTGACCTTAGCTAGCGAAGTGACCTGTCTTTGGAGAGAGGCCAGGGAATCGGCAGTGGATGTCAGGGCTCTCTCAAGTTTGGCGTTGAGATCTTTAATTGCCCATAGAGAGTGACCCAAGGCTCTTCCTGAAAACCCTGCCCCAATGGCCGAGGTGGTCAAAGAGATACCGACCATGATGGGAAGGAAAGCAGCCCTTTTTGTGCACGAGGGCAAGGGAGGTTGGAGCTCAAGAAATTCTGCCATGCTGTAAAGTGTAAGCTGTGGGATTAGGGTGATGAGAATGCAGGGTATATTGGAGTTGGGAGGCAGTGAGTTGAAAAGACTGCCATTACACCAAAAGAAGTGTCCCGGTTGCATAAAAGTCTTAGAGCTGGAGGTAGGGGTGTAGATAGAGGCAGTGAAGTGCACTGGAGGGGGGTGGAGTTGGGCCTACACAGTGGTGGATGGTGAGATTATCTGCGTATTCTGGTTCCCATAGGAGTATGTCTTCCAAGGGGTGGAGGAGTTGTCCTTCTGCATGGAAGGAGTAGTTGGAAATATTAAGGGGCACGGCGGCCAGTAGTGGGTGCTATAGTGATGCACACAAGAAACAATTGGCGGTGTTGAGGGTGTGGTTGAGAAAGATGGTGGTGTCTTGAATGAGCTGTAACCAAGAGTAGGAGGAATAAGAAGATGAAGAGGCGCCGTCAAGGGTTTGGATAATGACTTTTTCGGAATGTCCAATATCTGATGCAACTTGAAAGATCTGGGAGTGAGAGGGAACATACTCTCGAGAGATATGAAGGGTACCGTGGGGGGTCGAGGACCCCCCATAGTAAACTGAGGCTGTGACTCTGGTGGCCCATCAAGAGTCCCAGGGATCTGGGATTGATAAGGAGAATGAGCCGTTGGGATATTTCATGAAACAGTTGGAGGAGTAATACTGTGGGTACCGTGAGTTACCCATGTAGTGAATGGCGCAAGACCAGTAGGGACATCCCCCGTAGGTGTCTTGCCATCGCTTGCAATAGGCTTGTCTTTGGTCATAGAGGAAGCAGAGGTACGGAGAATAAAGGTAGCTACTAGTGAACACTTCGGTGGAGGGAGGAAAGTGGAGGTATAAAGGCTAAGAGCAGCCTTTCAGAGGGCAGTCTGATGTGGCAATGAGGGCAGTAACTTTTGTTTGATGCTGTGTGTAAGTCTGTCTGACTTTGAATCACCATACAAAGGAGGCTGGGGTGGCGGGGAAGACAATAGGAATGAGGAAAAAAAGCGAGAGAGCAGTAAAGGAGGAAAAAGTCATGATTCGGGTATGGATGGCAAAGGGGGTGAATGGGAGATGCAGAGTTTCAAGGGATCAGAGGGATGAGGCATGGCAGAGTAGACAGTGTCTTGGGCTGTATCCGATGGACTCTGGATTGTGACTGATGGGTCTTGGGTGTCCAGAGAAGGTGGGTCCTGGGTATTTGCTTTCAACCTGGAGATATGAATCCAAGGGCTGACAGAGTTATCAGGCAGTAAGAGCTTGCGGCCAAGGGGGTGCAGAGAATAACTGGGTGTGGACCTTCCCATTTTGGGGTGAGAGAGGGCCAATCCTCTGGCGGCTTATAAAACACTACTTGGCCGGGCTCTAAGACAGGAGGATTTTGGGAGGCAGATGGATCAGGAAGGAGCCAATCCTGATATTTCCACAATTCAGTGCAGAGGAGAGAGAGTAGCAGAAGGGCCATATTTGGAGGAATTGGTCCTTTGTGGGAAGGGAGCCCCGGGGGTAGAATCGGGTGGCCATACATGATCTCAAAGGGTGACAAGAAAGAAGGTTTCTTTGGGAGGGCCCGAATGTGGAGTAGAGCTAAGGGAAGTAAGCGAACCCAGTCAAGGTGTAGTTCTAGAGATAGTTTGGTCAGGATGTCCTTTAGAGTCTTATTGGTTCTTTCTACTTTTCCCGAAGCTTGTGGTCGATAAGGACAATGTAAATGCCAGGGGAGCAAGAGCGACTTGGAAAGGTTCTGGATAATTTGGGCAGTGAACTCAGGGCCATTATCTGATTGGAGGGAAGTGGGTATCCCAAACCTAGGAAAGATCTGGTTGAGGAGGATAGAGGCAACTGCGGACGCTCGTTTGTTAGTGGTGGGGAAAGCTTCAACCCATCCTGAAAATGTATCTACTAACACGAGTAGGTATCTGGTACGCCATACAGGGGGCATGTTAGTGAAGTCTATTTACCAATCTGCAGTGGGGACATTACCCCTTGCTTGATGAACTGGGAAGGGTTGGGCCTTGAGGGGGGTATTAGAGTTAGTGCGTTGGCAGATGGTGCACCTGCGGGTGATTTGGTTAAGTAGGGTTTTGTGTTCAGGAGAGAGAGAAAAAAAAAAGATTGCAAAAAATGGATCAAGGATTGGGGGCTGGGATGGAACAGTTCATGTAAGAGGCGGAAGAGAGACTCCTTGTCCTGGGAAGAGAGGGTGTCTTGTGATAAGGCTAGAAGTGCAAGGGTAGACGGATTGTTGTCTGGTGTGTCTTCTGATAAGGCAACTGACCAGGCTACTCTGTCGGCTTTGTTGTTACCTCTTGCAATGGGGGAGTCATCCTTTTGATGTGATTTGCAGTGGACTATGCCTAGTCAGTGTGGGAGCTGTGAAGCCTCTAGAAGTTTAGTAATTAAGGCTGAATTAGTTATGGAATTTCCTTTTGTGGTGAGGAGGCCTCGTTCTTTCCATACTGCCGCATGAGACAAGAGAATGTGGAATACATACTTGGAGTCAGTGTACAATGTGAGAGACGTGTCCCGGGCCAGAGTGCAAGCTCTGGTGGCTGCAATGAGTTCAGCCTGTTGATTGGTTGTACCAGGGGGTAGGGCTCGTGCCTCAATGACGTCTTCGAGGGAGACTACTGCATATCCTGCGTAGTGGGTGCCCTCATGTTTAAAGGAGGACCCATCAGTAAACCAGATGAGGTCGGAGTGTGAGAGCGCTCCTTTGGAGGTCGTGGAGTGGCACGGAAGGAAGTTGTGAAGGGCTTCCAGGCAATCATGCGAGGGAGTATGAGGAAAGTAGGGTAGAGGAAGAAGAGTGGCTGGATTCAGGGGCTGGCAGGGGAGGAAAGAAATGTCTGGATTTTGGAGGAAAGAGGACAGTAAGGTCAGGAGTCTGGAGGGAGGGAGAGTCTGTAAACTTTTGTAGGTTAAGAGATCTTTTAGGTGATGTGGGGACAGAATGGTCAGGGGCACCCCGAATGTTAGTTTATGAGCTTCTTTCTGCAAGAGCTGCCCAGCGGCTAATGCCCATAGGCAGGCGGCCCTACCCAAACTGTGGGGTCTAATTGCTTGGAGAGATAAGCTACTGGGGCAAAGGATGGGCCATAATATTGGCCTAGGACTCCTAGAGCTTGACTGGACCTCTCATGAATGTATATTGAGAAGGGTTTCGACAAATCAGGGAGATGGAGAGCTGGAGCTTCCGCAAGGGCTTGACGGAGCTTAATGAAGGAGTGTCGGGGTGAGGATGATAATGGTTCTTCAGGGGGGCCCTTTCTGAGGTTGTATAGGGTCTTGCCAACAGGGAGAATTTAGGGATTCATGCTCTAAAATACCCAGCCAGGCCTAGAAAGGAAAGGATTTCTGTCTTGGTTTTGGAACGGGCAGGTCAGAGAGGAGTCGTTTTCTGTCTAAGGTAATGGACTTTCTTTGTTGAGACAGAAGGAATTCAAGGTAAGTGACAGAAGGGGAAGAGATTTCAGCTTTGATGGGGGATACCCGGTAACCTCTGGAAGCTAGAAGATTAAGTAGGGAGGCAGTGTCAAGTTGAAACTGTTCCCACGAGGGACTGCAGAGTAGAAGATTGTCTACGTATTGTAATAAGGTGGACTTGGAGTGCTCATGATGAAACTGAGGTCCTGAGCTAGGACTTGTCCAAAAATATGGGGACTATCTCGGAAGCCTTGTGGCAAAACTGTCCAAGTGAGTTGTTCAGAATGTCTTGTGTATGGGTCCGTCCAGGTGAAGGCGAAAAAATCTTGGGAGGAGGGGTCCAGAGGTATAGAAAAAAATGCAACCTTGAGATCTAGGACTGAGAAGTGGGATGCCGAGGCAGGGATGTGTGACTAAATGGTGTATGGATTTGGAACTAAGGGATGGATAGGGACAACAGCCATGTTGATGAGGCAAAGGTCTTGGACAAGGCAGAAAGATCTGTTGGGTTATTTTTAACAGCTAATGTGGGGGTATTAAATGGGGAGTGAGTGGGTCTGAGGTAATTTTTGTTTAAGAGATCTTGAATGATGGGTTGGAGGCCTATGAGGGCTGAAGTGTTTAGGGGTTATTGGGCCTGACAGATATACTGAGAGGGGTCACATAATTTGATAGAGGCAGGAGGACATAGAGCCACGGAGGGGCTTGTAATGTCCCAGACCTTGGGATCTACAGGGTGTATGAGGGCAAAACTGGAGCTTTTATCAGAGGGGGGTCATCGGCTATGAGGGCCATCAGAAAGGGGGTACTGGGGGCTGTCAGAGTGGATATAGTTATGGAAACGTGGAGGAGAGTAAGGATGTCCTATCCTAGTAAAGGGATGGGACACTGGGGCATAACCAGGAAGGAGTGGAAGAAAGGTATGGGATTGTCTTGGATTGTGCATAAAAAGGGGTGGGGGGGGGTTTAATGGGAAAATCTGTTTACCTCCTACCCCAACTATAGGAGTAATGGCAGGCGTGGTAGGGCCCCAGTATTCTCCCAGGACTGAGAAGGTGGCTCCTGTATCTAGGAGGAAGGAGATGGGGCGACTGTCTACTATCAAAGTAATCCTGGGCTCCTGTTTGGTGATGGAAATGGTCAGGCGAGAAGCCCCCGGGCCCTGTCAATCTTCTTCTGCCAGCCCCACTACGGCGGGCTTAGGATGGGGGTTGTTCGTCCAGCCTCCCCTTCAGGTGGCTGGGCAATCAGAGCCCCAGTGGCTCTTTTTGTGGCATCTGGGGCATGGGGTGGTAGGAGATCTGGGGGAGGGGCACGCCCTTGACTAATGTCGTTCTTGTCTGCACTTGAAACAAGCTCCTGGGGGGGGGCTTGTTTGTAGAAGGGCGCCCAGGTTGTGGTTTTATCAGCTGGGCCAACATTTGGAAATTGGCCTGATCAGCGTTTTGTTTACGGCGTTCTTTCTCCTCCTCTCGGTTATGGAAGAGTTTAAAGGCCACTGTTAGGATCTAAGTCTGTGGGGTAGCGGGGCCCTGTTCTAACTTTTTGAGTTTAGCTTTAATGTCAGGGTAGCTTTGAGCTAGGAAGTATGTCACAAGGACATGTCTTCCATCAGGCGTTTCTGGGTCCAGGCTGGTATACTGTAATAGAGCTTGAGTGAGTCTAAGAACTGGGAGGGAGGGGGACTGAAGGGTTCTGGCTCAGTCTGTGGGGGAGAAACAGGTGATGAGGGCAAAGACGGAGGAGCCCCCCGGATGTAGTTAAAGGGGGGCTGAAAGGCTCAGGCTCAATCCGTGGGGGAGGGGCAGGTGAGGGGAACGAAGGCGGAGGAGGTGAGATGTGGGAGGAGATGGTGGGGGAAGAAGGGAGAAGAGCTGTTGTAGGAGAAAAAGGGGAAGGGAGTGAACTGGAGGCTTCTGCAGGGGAGATGGCTTGCAGGCTAGGAGAACTTGGGAAGAGGCAGGGGGAGGAGGAGGTGGAAAGCTTCGATATAGGGAATCTCCTTCCATTTTTTCAGGCGCTGGCAGTAGTTAAAGAGATCGCGAGTGATGTTAGGATCAAGAGTTCCCCCTGCGGGCCATTGGTTGTTATCGTCTAGGGGGTATGTCGGCCAATCTTGGGAGCAGTATTTACGGAGAAGTTTTGGTTTTATATTAGGTGTCAGGGAGAGGGTGGCTAGATTCTTGAGCAGGCATTCAAGAGGTGAATCTTTAGGGACGGATGAGGAGGCTCCCATGGCTAAAGGACAGAGAAGGAGACAAACAGGGGAAGACGAACGGAGATCCTCGGACTGGGAGCAGACCGCAAGGAGACAAAGGGCATCCCCGATGATCCTTGGTGGTCTGTGGAAACTCGTATATGAGTCGGAATTTCTTAGGAAGTGTGGGTCGTCACCTAGACTTCTCTAAGAAGGCAGAGTACTGGAGTCACGAGGTACCTAGTACTAGGAATTTTTGGAGGAAGGAATGGAAGGAGGAGGGGGGAAAAAGGGAGCGTTCTCCTCCGCAAAGGAGTCATCTCGTTTATGGCTGTTGGAGGAGGGGCCTGAGGGTCCGCCGCAGCCGTGAAGGCCTAAGGTGGGGAGAGTTCTCTCCTTGTCCCCAAGCATCAGGGCCTTGCTGGACAATCGTGATCAATGGCACTGCGATAGCTCAGGGAATAGTGGCCCGCTCCGGGGGAAAACTTACCCAAAGGCCAAAGAGGAGTGGTGAGTGTGAGGAGCCAGCGCCGGAAAAAGAGGACGAAGGCAAGCTGCTGCTGGTGTCGGGGGAAGACGGGGCCCAGTTGGGGTGTCCCGTCTCCTGGGTTTTGGCACCAATGAAAGGAAAGGAGCGACACACAGCAGCAATTCACTGGAGAAATCTGCTTTATTAGGGAAAGGTGCTGGGTTATATAGGAAGGGGCATGAGCTGATTGAGGTGTCACTTCTACGGGGCTGTTGGCTATTGGCTAGGTGCTGGGATTAGGGCGGGCGAGGTGTGAGTTCACCATCTTATGGGTGGGGGCCCTTCAGAAAATATTTTTTATTTACACACTTAGACACACAAACATACAGACTGAGACATAATGACTACAGTTAGCAACACTTTTCATATAAAAACGTATACAGACAAACTGACATAAAGATTTGAGTTTCTAATATTCAATGGTCTTCTTTCTTCTTAGTTTATTTGATTAAAAGTACTTCAGTTATCAAGAATACACTCTAAGGGCAAGCAGTTTACATAACTGGGTTAAGGTTTAGACGGCCCCAGGCTAACAGGGCCGATGAAGGCTCTGAACTGATACGGACTGTGTGTGTCCAGGGGGCTGGAAATGAAATGCAAATACAATTCTAGCTCCAGTCATTTAAAGCCAGGCTGTATTGCAGAAGATAAATTTCTTCTATCTCAGAGAGTTTAGTTTAAGACTTCTCAATTCTCAAAGATAGTGATGAACTTAATAAGTAGAATAGATGTTCACTAAAAGAATTTAGAAAACTAGCTCCATATTGTAGTAGTTCATGGAACTTTTGACTATTTTCTTCCCTTGTGGCAAAATGTATTTAGCTGCATAACATTATATTGCATACTTCTTTTAGGGGCCAAGCCTCTCTAATCAGAGAGTCTGTACTGGGGCCAGGTTTGTGTGCAGAAGATAAGATACTTCTTTTTAGAGTTTAGGAATCGAACTGCTCTCAGTTAGTTTTCCTATTTTTTCTGCCCGAGCTTTAGTCATTCCTCAAGAGTGCCCTGCCTGTCTGATAAATGCAGGGACTGTGTGCTTTTCACTACTAGAGCCCTGATCTGAGTCACAAGCTTGTTTGGCTTCCCTGGGGCTGCTGAGGAGGAAATGCTTAGCTCCAGGATGACTGCCTCTAAGGAAAGCAGTTAATAGAATAGAGCTATTTACAAGTTGATCTGAGGGTTCAGCTTAATTACAGGCTCTATTTACATTACACAGGAGAAAGTAAAGCAGGCCTAAGAGGACTGCTTTGAATGGGGAGCAAGGTAAAAAAGCAATCCTTAAGGTCAATGATAGCCATATTCCAGTCTTTTGGAATCATAGCCGGAAAAGGGATGCCTTGTTGTAAAGGTCCCCTAGGTTTAAGAACCGCATTAATTTGCCTTAAGTCATGTAAGAGTCTCTAATTAAGGTCCACAGGCCAAATGTGTCCACTGGAACCTTTTTTGGGCCATGGGTAGAATAATAAGATTGAAGTCCCTTTCCTACCTCATTCCACAATTGTATGTCTACTGTCCCTTCTTCCTAAGGGCACACTTTCTCAATAAAATCTAAAAATCTTTCTAATTGGGGTTTCCCTACTTTTATACTGCTACAGCTAACAGCCTTTTTAAACCCGACACGTAAAGCTGTCTGCTACCCGTTTGTTCCATGTCTGGGCTCCCAGTAAATACTCACTGCATCCACGCGGTGTCTGAAGCGTCGCTGTCTCTATTCTTGGGGATCCCCCTTCTCTTTTCCCGGAATGCAGTCTCTCCAACATTTCTCTTGTACGTCTTTCAGGTCCTTGTTTGGGCGCCACTTGACACGGACCATCCGCATCAAATCAAACAGGGTCTGCTGAAGGGGAAAACGCTGGGGCTCAGAAGAAAAAGATGACAGAAAGAACAGGGAGAGTTGACACTTCAATGTGTTGCCAACAAAGCTTTATTGAAGGTCCAGGGTGTTCATACAGCAAAGAAGGCACACTATTCCAGGAAATAGCATTATCCAATAGACAATGAAGCACAGTATTGACGTCAGTGGTAGCCGGGCAAAGTTAAGGACAGCAGGGCTCCTCCAGTTCCTCCTGGGATGCATAAACAGGATGTTCTTTGTTCTCCATTCCCACCACATCAGCAAGTGGGGGAAGGGGCATAGCCCGGCTCCCAACAAATCTTTACTAAGATATAAATAATTTAGTGAATACACTGCAATGTACTTGCATTTTAAGATATAAGATATCTGTACTCAGCACTTTCCTTCATTTATCTCATAATAAAAATGTATCATTACCAATACTTATTGAGTGAGGCTATTTCAGAGGTCACACTCACTGTCACCTGGAATACGTGGCTCCTGGTTGCACCTGTATGCAATCTCGTGTGGGAAAAGAGCATCCTTCAAGAGCAAAGTTTTGTGTCTTCTCTGTGGCAGCTACACAGACCGTCTGACATGTTTATTGACTTCAGTGAATTTGACTGTGCTTGGAAACCTCAGGCAATTTTTTCTTCCTTACTGTGAAATAATTGTCTAGAGACAGGAATCCCCAAGGGGGCTAGTTAAATGCCTCCTGAAGGCAAGGGGCGCTGCTGAATCCCTCTGAGGGTTTCCGTGGTTTACAAGTGGCTGTACTGGTCAAAGGTTGTCATCCCAATCCCGCCTCTTGCTCCGGGGACTCTGGCAGCGTGTTGGTGGGGCCGTTGGAGTCGTGTCGCTGCGTCTCAGCATCTCTGCATGAAACTGGCTAATGCATGGTTGTTTTCTCAGCCTGAAAAAGCCCACTGACAGTTAAAATAGTCCCCAACTTGTCTTTTCAGCGTCACTGGATTCTGTTCATCCGCATATCCTGTCTCGCTCCCTGTCACGGCTCAGTCCCGTATTTCCCGGCCTATCAGGCCAGAGCGCAATGCCGGCCGAGGTCGGTAAGGAGCCGCTTGGCAGGCCCGCGCTTCCCACCGGATGAATATGAGCCCACCCACTGGAAGCACCCCAGGCACTTCCAGGGTCCCCAGGGAATGCGCTCTTGCATGGGTGTGGCTCTGACAGGCCCCCTCGTGCCCCGCCCTGGCTCCCTGGGCCGCGGTCTCCCAAGGCACCTGTAGCCTGTGAGGCTGGGTGCTGGCGCGGCGCGCGGTCAGTCCGCGGGGCGCGGCCAGGGAGGCGTGGCCAGGACAGCGCGGCTCCCGCTCCAGAGGCTTCTCTTGCTCCCCGCCGCCCATTCGCATTTTGTACATGGCGTGCTGAGAAGGGCGTCTGCAGAATTTACCTCAGAGTAGTTCCTTCAGGCTTTGTGGATGGCCATGCTCCTGGGGGCTGGAGCCAACCTGTGAGAGGCCATCCCCACCCCCGGCCATCCCTGCTGGGACCACATTTCCTTCTCTTACTCCTTGAGTTTTTCTACCAGGAATGCCTTAGTCCTCATAGAAGCACCTTCCTGGTGCAGCCATCTAACAGGCCGGCCACATTGCTCTGATAGATGAGAGTTCCCCTGTGGCTGTAGCCGAGACCCGCACCAGGACCCTTGCTTCCCATGCCCCGTGCCTTCTCCATTGTGCCCGGCCTTCCCTCCTTCTTCTCTCCTACCCCTTTTTCTCTCTCCTTCCACACGCACACATGGAGTGCTCATTCACTCGCTTTGTGCCAGCCTGGTGTTAGCACTTCAGAGTGGTGACAGTGTCGCGCCCTCCTGGACACCCTAAGGAGTGGCAAGTGCTACAGGCAGGAGGTAGAACAGGTGCTGTGACAGTGATGAGGGAATGCTTTATCCAGGGTTATTAAAGTCCTTCTGATGACGGGAATGTGTAGCTGAGAGCTCATGGCAAGAAAAGACCCAGCAATAAGCAAAAGCATTTCATGCAAAGAGCAGCATTTGTATCTCCAGTCGTATTGCTTGTCACAGCTGGCCTCATAGCTTCCTTGTCCCTCAAGATGTAAGAACTGGGCTTTTGTACTGAACCCAGCATGACTGGCCTGCTCCGCTCCCCGGGGCGTGACTCTGGGGACCACCGTGAGCAGGAGCCTGTGAGTGACCCCGTCTCAGAGGCCCTCAGGCATAGGGATACTTCCTTTGGGGTAAAGCTGTATTCCCAGCTCACTGCACTCTAATGGGGCCTCTGGGCTTATGGTTTTCAGGTTTTCTAGCCTCATTCCACATGAGGGGAGCTTCAGGGAAGTTCCCCATCCAGATGCAGAGCCACAGGGAGAAGGCAGTGGGGGTCCTATATTCACCTTGTCCTACACCCCTTATTCTCAGGGAATTCCGGCTTCCATAAACTTAAGCTCCAGAAGACAGAGAGGGCATCTCTGATTACTGTGGGCCATTTCTGATGAGCAGAACATAAATCCTGGATTCCTCAAGATTGCTAAGTGCCTCAGGGGGCGATGGTCTCCCATTCAGATCCTCAGAAATGGATGCTGCGCTCCTGTCAGACAGCCTCCCTGACTTGCCCTGGCTTCCAGAGGCCTCCCTAATGGACCCCTGCTGTCTGTGCACCTCTGTCCTTCGGCCACAGACCCCCAGCAGACAGTTCCTAGGCTCATTCCTCCACACTGTCTTGGCCCGCCTTCTCCCTGGGACCCTCCCGCCTCCTCTCCATCTTCACCTATCATATCCCTCCAGCCCTTCAGGGGCCCATCTCAGGACTCTCCCTCTGGGCAGTCCCGACTGCCGCTCCCCCATTAATCTCTGCTACGTGCCAATGAGCTCCAAGAATCTCATACACTCGTGGTAGTCCCTCTCCCTCCCCCTTTCTTCCCTCCCTTTTTCCCTTCTTTCTAAATATGAATAAATGTATTCATCTCCACTCTGAGAAAAAATGTATTTTAAATGTGAGGTATAAAACAGCATGCCTGCCTCCCCTACCAGCTAAAGAATGAGGCTTTATGTTTTCCCATAATATCACAGTGTGCTGCCAGACCAATGCCCTTTCTCCCTGCAGCCCCATGCCCCTCCAGCAGGTAACCACTGTCCTGTAAGCTGTGTCTATCATTCTCCCTTCCTTCTGTAACTTTAGTATTTTGGATTCTGAAACCACTTAATGCAGCATGCATTTGAATTCTATACAAGGGGATTTTTACATGTCCGCTTCTGTCTTGCGTTTTGGGTTCCACATTGTGGAGAGCCTTCCACACTGACACAGGCAGCTGAGTTCCCTTCCACTGCCATCCGGTGTCATTCAATTACTCTTCTGCATTAGGGTGGTCCCTGTTTCTGAAAAATGCATCTACAAATGCTCTTGTAGATGTCTCTGTGATGCATGTGCAGTTTCTCTACACTGTGTACAAAGAAGTATTGTTTCTAAGGGTGGAAACATACTCACCTTGGCAGGAAATGCTGAACGATTTCCAAAGCGGCTGTCTAGTTTATAATCTCCCTGGCGGTGGAGGCAAGTTCCTGTTGTTCTTCACTCTTAATGACCTTGGTTTGTCATCTCTTAAATCTTGCTAATCTGGAGGCAAAATCTTGGAGATTTTTGTTAAAATTTCTCTGATTTCTAATGAAACTGAACATCTTCTCACATAGGTTTATTGGTCATTCAGGGTTCCTCTTTTGTTAAGCACCTATTCAAATCTTTTGCTCATTTAAAAAATTGAGTTAGGGCTTTCTGGATGTTGAATATATTACTAGCTGTCTGTATATTCTCAGTAGTAGTCTTTTATCAGTTATATGTTTTATAAATAATACCTCCTAGTCTGTTTTGTTTTCTCTATTTGTCACCTCTAGAACACAAATTCTTAAACTTAATTAAATCAGATGTTGTAAATCTCTTCCTTTACGTTTTGTGCTTTTTAAGAAATCCTTTTTTTTCTTTTAAGAAATTCTTTATACCTTGAGGTGATGATATTCTCTTATTTCTTTCCAAAAGCTTTAAATTTTTGCCTCTCACATTTAGGTTTAATCCACCATGAAGTGATTTTTGTGCTGTGGGAGAGGGATCAAATTTCATTTTATTCACAGAGACAACAAATTTATTAAGCATCATTTATTGTAGTCTCCCATAATACATTGCCACCTCTTTTGTATACCAAGTATCCCGTTTCTTTGCTTTCTATTCTGTTCCTTTGGTCTAAATAAAAATTATGCTCTTAATTATGTTATATATATCCTGATACTTTAGTGAGGCTTGTCCTAACACATTTTACTTTTTAAAGAATATTTTTGGTCTTTTGTTTTTCCATAAGAAAAGGGAGAGATAGAACAACAAAATTAAACTGGGAATGAAAAAGGAGAGACATGTAGCTGAACACACGGGGCTCACTTCTCGGAGCCAGCTCACGGTTACTCCGCCCCTTGATGAGTACCAGCTCTCAGCATTCCTGGGAGAGGCTTCCAGACAACAGGGTCCACTCAGGAGTCTAGAAGTATAGAGAAGGGGCTTTCCTGGCTCAGGGCGATTTTCCAGGGCCTGAAATGTATTTCCTTAAGAGAGGGGGTTTCAATATGAAACCTAGTCAGCTTGCGTTTTCACTGCAAGCCTTCATGTTGATTGAGAACCGTGAAACCCTGGACATATGGAATGTCTTGCCTTTTGCCAATTTTATTACAGCACAGATATTATTATAATTAGCCTATTTATTGGCCACTTCTTTTGATCCTGAAGGTTGTACTGAGTGAGGCCAGCTGTTTAACAGAGTACCACCTGCTTCTTACACACAGGAAGCAGCCCAGTGACTGCTAGTCACAGAGTGGGCATCCTGGTGGGCGTTCCTTTGGTGCGGACAATTTGTGCCCATGTTTTGAAAACTATCACAGGGCTCCAGACACATTTCTTTCTGCAGTCAACCCACTGGACAGGTCAGAGGTGCAAACCATGCTGCAGACCCTTAGTATGACCCTCCAAAACTTTCCTTGGAATCCTTATTTTAGGGATTTCTGGACAAGAAAGGCCCAGCACAGCCACTTAGTCTGTCCAGAATGGTGATACATCAGCTCACAAACCAGGTGCGAAGAAGGAGCCTTTCCTTTGTGGCCCCCTAAACGCGGACCCAAGCGTGGGACCCGTATCCAGGGGCCAGCTGCCAGTGCCCACTGCTCTCCCCTTGGGCAGTCCCTTCGTGGTTGACATCTACTACATTCCGGGCTCCCTTCCTGGTGAGTGTTAGCTCTCAGGGCTTGGCCGCAGCACTCCATGGGCAGCTCTTGGTGGGTGTCAGCCGCTGGTGTTTGTGCTCCCAGATAATGTCAGCCAGTGACTAGCAGCTCTCTGGTCGGTCAGCAGCTGCAAGACTCAATGGAGCCAGAGTGTGAGAAAGGCAAGTTCATTGCCTGGAGCAGGTACAGTTCTGGCTGGTATACAGATTATACAGACAGGGTGAAAACCAGTACAATTCTGACTAGCATTCAGAAGAGAGGTCAAGATTGGCCAGAGCCCTCAGTCTTTGGCCACAGGGAGGGTCCCCAGGCACACTCAGAGGGCTGTTACTGCAGTTGGGAGCAGCAACTCTGTGCCCCTCTGACGTCTGCTCCCAGATCAGCTCCGCAGAGGACCAGCTTTTTCCCCATTAACCCTCTTTTCTACCTAGCTATCTGGTCACAATAGCAGAAGATCCTGCAAAATTGGAAAGAAAATCAGAGCATATTGAGTGCAACATTACATCAATACATTTGGAAACCAATAAAAGAGAGAAATTCTCCAACTATATAACTTAATAGTCTGATTCAGGAAATAACTTTTTTTTTAGAATTCTGTTTTCTCTTTATTACTGATAATGTACATAAATGCAATACATCTTTATATTTATTCTGTGCCCTGTATATAAACTCCCATTAATTCTAATAATTCATCCATAGATTATTTTGGAATATATATGTTTATTTAGCTTAAGAACAAGAAGTTTTGTTTCTTCCCTCCAACACACATATATTTTGTTTCTTTTTCTTTGCCTTACTGAGTTGACTTGGAGCTTTGCCTGCATCACCTAGCAGTCAAGTTCATTTTGTTACCCTCTCAAAGAGAATGCTTTCAATATTTCATCATTAGATATAATATTTTTGTAGAGTTTTTGTTTTTGTGTGGATAGTCTTCTGTGAAGATAATTCTCTTTTATGCTAGTTTGCTAAGAGATTTTATCCTCAATGGAATTTGAACTTGATTTTCAATTTTTGAAATAACCATGATTTTTCTCCCTTAATCTGTAACATGGGGAATTAATCAATTTTTCTAATGACAAACCGATTTTGCACTCATGATAAATGCAATATGTCATCCTGGGTTTTGTTGCTAATATTTAGTTTAGAATTTTTGCTTTTATGTAATTTTTTTAACATTGTTCTGGCTGAGATTTGGATATGAAAGTTATGCTAGCTTTTGCAAAGTGGTTGGTATTAGATCAAAATTATCATTCCTTAAACATTTGGCTGAACTCACCAGTAAAACCACCTGTGAAGTCCTTTGGGTTCTCTTAGCTGTTTTTGTCAGATCTGGGAAGTCATATACTTTTAGGAATATGTCTATTGCATTCTTTTTCAAGTTTATTGGCATAAAGCTGCTCAGTATTCTGTTATTATCTTTTAAAGTTCTGTAGCATGTATGGAATGTCCTATCTTTGCCATTAATGCCACTATTCTTTGTGCTATTATTCTTTCAATTAATTTCAGCAGTGTTTTGGTAATCACATCTTTTCAAAGAACCAGCTTTTACCTTTGTCGATCCTCCCTATGGTATGGTATGCTTTATGCCTTTGTCATTTGTTTCTGCTTCTTTAAAAACATTATCCTTCCTTTAAATTCTTTATTTTGCCATTGTTTTTTCCAACTTCTTAAAATGAAAGTTTATTTTTTTTTAGCTTTTCTACATTTATCCATAGTAAGAAGCGGCAAACTATCGCTGGTAATCTAAATGTGGCCCTCTGTCTATTTTTCAAAATAACTTTTTACTGACACACAGTAATGGCAATTAGTTTATATATTATTTATGGTTTCTTTTTGCCCTACAATGGCAGCAGCATATAGGCCACAAGGCCTAAAATGTTTTAGTGTATGGCCCCTTAAAAGAGCTTACTGATCCCTGAATCTCATCAAGATTGTGAATTATTGTTCAAATATTCTGTTTGAACATACTGTTCAAATATTTTCCATCCATACTTTTTTTTTTTTACCTGTGGTCCTGTCAATTATTGAGAGAAGTATGCTGTAAATCGCTGTGATGACAATGAGCTTCTCGATTTGTCTTTGCAGTTCTGTCAGTTTTGCTTTAGTTTGGATATGTGGTTGTTAGATGAATACAAATATATCCTCGTGTTGAATCGAATTTTTTATCATTAGGAGAGGATCCTCTTTACTGCTAGTCATCCTTTTTGCCTTGAAGTCTCGGCCTGTAGTTAATGTGCAATCCCAGCTTTTCTCTTGGTTAGCTTTTGAATCATATGTATGATATACATTTTTCCATCCCTTTGCTTCAGTATCTTTTTATTTTTGAGATAAAATTTAATAACATAAAATTCACTATTTTAACCATCTTAAATTCAGTGATTTTTAATGTATTCACAGTATTGTACAAGCATCAGCACTAATTGCAGAACAATTCCAAAATCCCAGAAAGAAACCCTTTACTTCCCAATTTCCCCTTCCCCCATCCTATGGTAAACAATAATCTACTTTCTGTCTCTATGTATTTACCTGTTCTAGACATTTCATATAGAAGGAATCATACAATATGTGACCTTCTGTGTCTGCTTCTTTCACTTATAATGTTTTCAAGGTTTATCCATGCTGTAGGATGTATCAATACTTCATTCCTTTTTAAATAATATTTCACACTATGGATATAACATCTTTGTGGTGTAGCCATTCTTCAGTTGATGGGGTTGTTTTCACTTTTTGGCTGTAATAAATAATGCTTTTACGAACATACTGTACACATTTTTATATAAATGTTTTCAATTCTCTTAGGTATATACCTAGATAGAATTGGAATTTCTGGGTCATATGGTATGCTATCTCTAACTTTCTGAGTAACTGCAAATTGTTTTCCAAAGAGGCTGTCCCATTTTACATTCCCATCAGAAATGTATGGGGGTTCTAAATTCTCCACATCCTTATCAACACCTATTTTTTCTGTTCCTGATGTTGTTTTTTTGAACTGTCTTAACTGTCTTTGTGGGCATGAAGTAGTAGCTTCCTTGCTCTTTAATTTTTGTGTGTCCCTTGTAAATAATATAGAGCTGAAGTTTGCTTTTGTTCCCTTGTCTCACAACCTTTTTCTTTATGTGATGCATTTATTTAATTCTTGTACTGTGATGACCGACTTAACTGGATTTATTTTTAATCACATAATTTTGTGCTTATTATGTCATATTATTTGAAAATTTTTTTCTTTCAGATTAATATTCTTTTTCTTTTTCCTCATTCCACTTTTCTCCATGTCTCAGTTTGTAAGTTCTTTTCAGCATGTCTATGTTTTAAGTGTTTACCTAAGATATTTTATTTATTTATTTATTTTTGGTATCATTAATGTACAATTACATGAGCAACATTATAGTTACTAGACTCCCTCCATTATCAAGTCCCCACCCCATACCCCATTACTGTCACCTTCCATCAGCATAGTAAGATGCTATAGAATCACTACTTGTCTTCTCTGTGTTATACTACCTTCCCCATACACCACCCCCCTACATTATATGTGCTAATCATAATGCCCCTTTTCCCCCCTTATCCCTCCCTTCCCACCCATCCACCCAGGTCCCTTTCCCTTTGGTAACTGTTAGTCCATTCTTGGGTTTCTGTGAGTCTGCTGCTGTTTTGTTCCTTCAGTTTTTGCTTTGTTATACTCCACAGATGAGTGAAATCATTTGATACTTGTCTTTCTCCACCTGGCTTATTTCACTGAGCATAATACCCTCTAGCTCCACCCAACACCATAGATATTTTAACATACATTCTCAACAATATCTCAAGTTATCATGATATTTTTACCTTCTTTCACAAAAACAAAGCATTCTTATACTTAAACTTTGATCATTCTCCTGCCCATTTTATGCTATTATTTTCTAGTATTTTTGTTCTAACTGTATCATAAATTCCACACGAGGCATTGTTATTATTTCATGTAGTTGTTCAAAGCATTTACCACATAGTCAACGATGTCTGTGTCCATCATTCCCTTTTGCTTTTCTACTATTATTCAAGATCAATTTATATGACTAAACTAAGTTCTTAAGAACTTTCTTTAGTGGATTGCTATTGTTGGCAAATGTTCTTAATTTGCACTCATTCTTGAGAAAGAACATTCTTCTAGGTTCAAATTCCACATTTACAGTTGTTTTCTCAACACATTGAAGATCTTATTCTAATGTCTTCTAATTTTTATTGTTGCTTTTGAGAAGTCTGCCATTAATCTAATTGTCTTTCCTTTGTAGGTAATTTGTTCTTTCCCACTAGCTGCTTTTAGGATCATCATTTTGTATATTTTAATGGTAGGTTCACTTCAATATATGCAGGTGGTGATTCTTTGATTTTATCCTACTATGGGTTCATTGACTGAATATGAGGACTTGTACTTTTCAACTATTCTAGAAAACTCTTCAAATAATGCCTCTGCTCTGTTATATCTATTTCTCCTTCTGAGAGTTTGATTAGAGATATGGTAAATAGTCTTACTTCAGCCTCCAAACTTTCTTTGATATTTTTTATTTGTTCATCTGGCTGTGCTGTATAACTTTTTTGAATGTTTTCTAGTTCAGTAACTGTCTGTGGAGGTGACTAATCTGCTATTTAGTTTCTCCAATGGAGTTTTTAATTTAAATTATTATGTTTCTCATTTCTAGACATCCTATCTTTTTTTTAAAATTTGGTCATTTTTAAAATTTATCGTTCCTTACTCGTATTTTCAATCATTTTATTTCTTTAAACATACTACACAGAATTATTTTATGTTCTGTGTAATTTCAGTATCTTAAATCTTTGAGATCCTTTTCTCTATTGTGTCTTCAGGCTCTCATTCATGGCCTGTTTTCTTATAAGTCTTATAATTTTTGACTGTGAGTCCATATGCCTTGGAACATTAACCGCAGAAATTATTTATAGAATGAGTAGAAGTTATGTTCCCCCAGATAGGATTTGTCATCTGAGAGAATTTCCAAGCCAGATCACTGTAAATTTAATCCTCTGCTTTACATTTTTTTTTTAGATTCAGAAGATCTATTGGGTTATTAGGTTATCTAGTAGATATATTATCTATTGAGTTATTAGGTTCAGTGGCTACCTGGGAGTGAACTGTGTGATCAGGTATTATCAGGGGGAAATTCCTTAATCCCTCCCTTCCACTTTTGCTTTTAGCACAAATTAAAATAAGCATGTCTCCCTGCTGTCCTTGCTCTGTGAAGAGGGTTTAGCTCTTGTTTGCTGTTATATCTATGGCGTAACTCTGAGGTTCCAGATTCACAAGTGGATTCCTCCTAGCCTGCCATCTCCAGGATGCCCTAGACCCACCTCTTGTGCCTACTTCCATGTGTAGCTATTAGCACAACAGTTCTAGTTCACCAGGGCATCAGCACATATATTTAGGTTAAAGCTCATTTCTGGGCTTACTTACCTCCCAAGATTTCTGTTTTCACTCAGTTTTTGACTTTTCTGAATTCTTTTCATTCTTGTGAAATTGGCAATGTGTTTAAAAAGAAAAGATTTAAACGTTTTTAATCCAGTATTTTTTATTGTTTTAGAAGGAGGGTAATTCAGGACATTTAGCAAACCACATGTATCCCACAGTATCTAACACAATGCTGGGAACAGCATTCAGTCCTTAAGGTGCCTCCCTTGTTCCTTCCTCCTTCATGTCTGTACCACCCACTCTCAGATTACTCCACTTAACAAATATTTATTAAATGCCTGCCTTTATCATGAAACTGAATGCTGGAAGATCCAGGCAAGATCATATTCCCTCTGGTAGTGCAGACTGAACAGCAGCTCCCTGGGTGAATTCTCCCAGCGCCCCTTCTCTCTTCCCCTGCACTTGCCATTTTGCTGTTAGGCTTGCAGATCACACCCTAGTGAACTGCGAAGTTTCTCACGGATATCAAATCTCTTAACATGAAATCATATATGTTTTTCAGAGGAAGTAAATAGTAAGCTAGAGAAATGTAATGTTTGGTTCATGTAGAATTTAAAGATAAGTAGCTATAGGTTTCTTTGGAGTTTATGACAGGAAGCAATACAAAAACAAAAGAAGGTTCAATGTTTGTTATTTCAGGAAATTGTGATTACTCATCTCACACTCTAAATGGCAATAAATCAGCTAAGGTAGGAAACTGTGCTTTGTATTAGCTCTTAACTCCTTAGATATGTGGGACTGTATAGAACAAACATTTTTACTAAGCTCTTTAATTTCTGAGCAAGGAGACACACCTTATCATTTTGTACTGGGCCCGGACAGGAGGCAAGGGAGTTGGGTGGTCTGGGGATGGCTTGATTTTCTGCTTTCCACCCTGCAAAACAGGTATTCTGGCTCAACTACAGGGTGGAGTATTTGCTACAGTTCTTTCCCCATTCATGCCCTCGGCCTGTCTGCTCTTCACAATGAGCTCGCAAAATTTCCCCCCTCTCTCTTCCCTCTGTATTAGTCTCTTCTCTTTGGTCATTTTTTGCAAACTTACATTTCAAGGCACTGATGAATTAATAAGTAAACTTTATAAAAATGTCTTTGCCCCAGATCGCAATGTCCTTCAGACGGGTGCATGTGGTGGTGAAGCCGGTCCTGGAATCACAGGGAACCAGGAGAGAATTTTCGCCTGTGCCTTTCAGAGGAAAGAGCGAAGTGTGCCGCCAGACCTCTCCGCGTCTCCCTGACCTTCTCGGGCCCCCCTCCGCCCAGCAGCGCTCCGAGGCCCCCCGGCCTCCTCGCCGCCGGTCCTGGCGCGGGGCGGGCAAAGCCCAGGGACCCAGCCCGCCGGCGGAGCCCGCACAGCAGGGCTCGGGGAGGGCGAGGGGCCCTAACGCTCGGCTGCCCCGTCTGTTTTTTAGGGTGTGATCTTTCCGCAGAGCATAACCTGGGCAATTCCAAACAGAATCTTCATTGCTTTAATTCCGGGAGCAGGAGGGAAAGGAATCAAGGTCTGGAAACACGCAACCGTAACGTGAGAATCTAGCGTTTCTCCCGCTTTACCCTTGGCGGGCGCCCGCCCGAACGCAGCGCCCCCGGCCCCCGCGCGCCGTCGGCGGCTCCCCCGGCGCCCCGCCGCGCCCAGAGCGCTGATTGGCTGCGCGGGCGGAGCCGGGAAGGGTGGGCCCTGCAGGCCGGTCTCCGTGGCCGCGGCTCTTGTCCCGCTTCTCCCGGAGGCTGGCTCCGCAGGTCCGTGCGGGAGGCGGCCGCGGTCCGCAGGGAGGATGAGCGGCGCCCGCACCATACCCAGCCTGCAGGCGCATCCGGCCGTGAAGAGCGTGCTGGTGTACCGCAACGGGAACCCGTTCTTCGCCGGGCGCCGCGTGGTGTTCCGTGAGAAGGGCTGCCGCTTCGACGCCCTGCTACAGGAGGCGACGCGCGGCGTCCGGGCGCCCTTCGAGGCCGTGCGGAACCTCTACACCCCGCTGGCCGGGCACCGCGTCTGGAGGCTGGAGCAGGTCCAGAGCGGGGCCAGCTACGTGGCCGGGGGCCGGGAGGCCTTCAAGAAGATAAGGTGAGCGCGGGCGCCGCCGCCCAGGGCGCGCTCGGCGGAGGGCCTAGCGACCGGCAGCGGGGACGGGACCCCGCGGGGCGGCAGTGGCCCAGCCGCGCGGCCTTCTCCGCCCCTTCCCGGCCACCCCGCGCGCGGACCCGCCCTGAGGGCTGAAGCGCCTCGGAGTCCCGGCTTCCCCCGGTTGGCGCTAGGAGGCTCGAGTCCCGGGGCCCCGTGTCCACGCGCCGCCCCGTCCCTGCCGGGAGCGGACCGCTGGCCCCGTGAGCGCGCTGGCCGCCGCGGGCGCTGAGGAGAGCAGACGGGACTCCGTCGGGCGGCAGCGGGGTGCTCGCCCCTGGTGACCTAGGGTGC
Organism: Manis javanica; assembly: GCF_040802235.1. NCBI lineage: Eukaryota > Metazoa > Chordata > Mammalia > Pholidota > Manidae > Manis > Manis javanica. Next base: position 64,821,725 of record NC_133171.1, on the reverse strand, counting down.
AAAGGAGCAGTTCAGCTGCAGCCCGCGGAAGTTAGGGGAGCTCAGTCGGAGATACTTCTGAACGGGGCCGGTAGGACAGGTGGAATTTAATATTCCGCAGGGTTGTTTTGTTGCTTTACCCAGGTGTGTTTCCCATGATAGAACCTCGCCCATCTCAGTGGTTTCAGTGTATTCACAGAGCTGTGCAGCCGTCACCACAGGCTAGCATGACAACGTTCACCCTCCAAAAGGACGCGGTGCCTCCCACTTCCCCTTCTCCCGCCCCTGCTGACCGCTCGCCCGCGGCCCATGGATCTGAGTGGTGGACACTGGCCGGCGTGGAATCCTACAACGTGTGGGGCTTCTTCCACTTAGCGTAGCGTTTCCCAAGCCGGGCCCGTGCGGTGGCAGGGAGGTCAGTGCTCCGCCTTCACTGCTAATCGTGCTCCTGCGGACGTACCGCTTCCAGTGGGTGGGTGCCTGGCCTGCTTCTTCTCGGCCGTTGCGAATAATGCTGCTGTGAGCACCTGTGTGTAGCTTTTCATTTCTCTTGGTTATATACTTAGGAGGGAATTGCTGGATCCCGTTTTAACTCAGTATTACATGGTTTTGAATATAATAGTTTAATTAAAACTCAGCTTGGGCCTCAGGATAGCAAAAAATATCTTCACCATAAAATCTATGCCTGTGAATTTCGATTTTAACTGCATGGAAAATTTTTTTCCGAATATCTCTAAAGTCTGTCACACCCTTCCTTTCTTAAATTTAAGCTGAGTTCTAGTCGTCTTGCTTTTTGCTACACCAGACATTCCTTTTGTGGGAGTTGAGGGCTGTATTCGGATTTATTTTTCCCTTCCCTTAAACTTCCTTTAGCATGAGTTCTCTAATTTAGAAAGGAACCAAATGAGAAGGTATACTTCAGAGAAACTTGGAACTGAAAACTGAAAACCAAGAGACTTAAAACTTTCTTAAAGCAGCAATGTTTATTAGCTCCTTATCCTTGCACCAGCACTTGACTCAGCTAAGTTAGTTTCTTAAAACAGAAATTCCTGCCTCACAGTGCTGTAGAAAGTAAATGGTATGGATGTGAACGTGTTCGGTAAACACCAAAATGTTATATGAATGGAAACCATCTCTATGTCCGGTTCCTTTCATCATTTGCTTTATTGATTTTTTTATTGACTAATTTTCATATAAAGCAATTTCATGGGAATGGAAACCTGCTTCAGAGACTATTAATGGCTCCAAAATTGTAGGCTCACTTTATTTAGGAATTCGTTTTCTCTTTTGTTTATTTGGTACTATCAATTTGAAAAAAAAAACAGGTACCGTTCCAAACCAAACAGAAAGTACACTTGAAATTGCTCCTTATGTATGGGAGATTTGCATGGCTATTTTTGCTGTGAATTCTCACACACAAAAAATTAAGTTTGTTATAACAGTTTCCATGGTTGGTTTTCCATGCTGACGGATGAACAGTTTATTTGTGTTAAAGTAGTAGTATTACGGTTATAATGATGAAAGTCATGAAGATTTAAATGCTGAATGTATCTGAGCTTAGCAGTTGTTAAGTTTCACTATGTAACACATGAAGCAACTGGCAAAAACAAAAGAAAGCCCAAAAGATATTGAGGGTAATTCATGTCCTTTAGAACCTAAATGATGTTGGGGAAGATGGCAATGGTGAAAAATATTTTTCAAATGAAAATGATCAATTTCTTCAATTTCTTTTGCTCAACCTTTTTCTAATAGTTTTGAAACTACGATTACACCACAGGTAGCTATTAAACCTTTATTTTATAGCAGAGAATTCTAGAGACCATTCTATTCATGGTCATAATTTAAGTGCTAGATTTATACTTATTTTTTATATTAAAACATTTATTTAGCACCTTCTGTGTATGAAGCACAGTGGAACCGGATCACAGTGATGGATTTGCAGGTTGAAGTTGACAGAAGTATAACGTTTTCCGATTGTGCTTATACTATTGCTAAAGAACGATCACTAGTTAACATCTGTAGTAATTAATGATGGAATAATAGGGGTCTCCAGAGTTTAACTAGTTCACCCCATCTGGCTCAGGTGAACTGATGCCTAAACCATCCCACATGGCTGAGCATTTCTGCATTTCTGTATCATTAAAGTTGCTCTCACGGGGAAAAAGATCTCCCAGCCTTTCACAGTTGTTATTCTAATACAGGTGCTCAGGACTTTGTTTGACCTAAAGCTTGTGATTAATGGAGCTGTTAAGTATCTTTACGCACAAACCACTCCTTACTTCCAAATTGACATAAGAAGTAGAAATACCATATAGTAGGTGTTAACCATTGGGGGGGGGCGGGAAATGTTCCCCAATAGAATTATGTATTTCTATGATTTTAGGGTCATTGAAGTTTAGAGCAGATGTGTCAGCTCTTGGTGACACTGGAAGCAGTTTCTACCATAATTGCTTTTAATTACTAGCTCCTGATTTTTTGTTTTAGGTTTAAGTACTTACTATGGCTTACTTTACTCTTTAATACTTTTGAAAAACATTTATATGACTGACTCAAAAGCAGTAAAAGAAACCCTTACTGCTTTTTTGTTTTGTTTTCCCCCAGTTACTGGACATAGGAGAAATCAAGAAAAGACCAATGGAAGTCACTACAGAGGTAATGCAAATAATTATTTGAAGGTTCAAATAAATAACAGTGCCATTTTTGTGTTTCTTATGATGTGTCTTAGAGATTTGGATGACATTGTAATAATGAGATAAGTTGTTTAATATACAAATGGGACATTATAGGTTTTGAGGCAAAGATAACTCTTTCTTTGAATCATTATCAGTAACAGAGACTGAGCAGGTGTCTTAAGACATGTAGGAATTAGACACAGTATGTTCCTACCTTCCCATTTTCTAGTGCCCTGGTTGAAATCCATAGGAATTTTCCTTGTCAAGTGGGAAGATATTCTGGGTGCTGTGACACCAATCTTTACCAAAAAACAATCCCTTTCCTAACTTATTGCCTCTGACAGCACAGTGTTTACAGTAGCCAGGCTCACCCTGACTGCCCCCAAGGCCTGCAGAGGAACCTGTCGGACTTCCCACATGATATCAGGACAGCACCTCAATTTTAACTTGCACTGAAGCTCACCTGAACACAGTCCCAAAAGCACGTGGGAAGATTGGGAGTGGATATTCAGAACACTTCATTCCATATAGCTTCTGAATTCCTAGTGGAATTTTCAGATATTCTGCAGGACATATAGTTTGTGGATGAAAAATAGACAAGAACAAAGTTAAGGCAGTCACTGGACATGAGGCAGTGAGATGCAAGGAAACATCATAGTTAACCCAGACTGGGGTTGTGTTCACCAGCCCAGACTCCCTTCTCCCCATTTTGACCCCACATAAACAAATGGGTGTGTTCTGCAAGTGAAAAAATGGCTGGCAGCGAAGACTTTTTTCCTCGTTTGGAGAGACTGCTCACCTCTCCTGCATTGTGTTTATGCCCAATAGGACCAACTAGGTCTCTAGAAAAAAACTATGTAAGAATTGTGCAGTATTTAGAAGAATGTGAGGTCAAATTCTTCATTTGGATAATTCGTGGAAAGAGTTGCTAATCCCAGCTATTTAAAATAATTGATATTCTTGTTTGTATTTTTTATTTTCGATGTGTGTCAAATTGATTATTCATGAAGGTGCTAAGATTTATAGCTTAACGTAGGCAAAGGTATGAATGTTTCAGGTGGCGCTTATGTTTCAGTTAAATTATAACCGCTGGTTACTATCTAGAGCAAATAGTGAAAAAGGACATTAGTGAATTAGTTCTGGGTAACAGTTTTGTTTGAAGGATACCCAACTGTTTGAAGCTGGCAACCTTACTTGAAGTTGGTGGTTGAAACTGACTTTCTATGATAGAATTTGGGATGTGTAAATTCCTAAAGAATATGAACATATTTACTTTGGATTCTGGTGTTTTTGATGAAGACATTGTGCTTAGCAAAGTGCAACAGGTGTGCAGTAAGTTTCTCGGATTGCTTTTTTCTCTCATTAAAGTTATCTTTAACCAAGGAAACATTCACAAGGACTCCAGTTAATTTAATTTGCTATTTTAATTCCACCTTGGAGCAGTAGCTATTGTTTTCTCTTTACTTGAGGCCTGCGCAGGAGCCACACGAAGTTCTGATATATGGACACATGAATGCAGCGAAAAACCTGCCCCTTTGTGGTGGCTAGAGGGCTGTATCTCTCCCACTTTGTTTCCTACTGGTGATTTCCTCCCCTTATCTTCTCCCTTATGTTACTGCATAAACCCTGCTATAGCCTTTCATTTCTTCTCAGTCATTCCCCACCAGACCTTTCAAAGGGGATTAAAAAGAAAGAAGTAGAGAAAATTTGGGGATGAAAAGGAGATGAGAGGAGGTGGTAGGAGACTGCCTGTCCATGCTCTTCAGCACTTCCCTTACCCACCGAAGCCCCCGCTCCCACCTGCTTCCTGAAGCCATCTTTCCCACTTTTTTCTTCCCCAACTTTCCCTCCTAGTCTGCACCAGAAGTGTATTCACTACCCTTGACCTTCAACAAAGAGACCCTCCTCCTCAAAGTCCACACCATGACTACATGTGAAGCCTGCTTTGAGCAAAGGTAGCCCCTACTCTCATTACCAGAAAGGGGGAGTTTTGGGTTCCTGGCATCCCAAAAGGGAATCTGAATGTACTTCCCTACAGAGATAACTCTTTAACTCTTGGTTTTACAGTATTATTGCTGTTGTTTTAGGTATGGCACAAGTTAAAAATGCTTTGGAGGGCTGCCCTGAGAACCTAACTATTGTGTATGTAATTTTTACTGTGGAGAAATACCTCTTCCCTTTCCACAACTGATTTACAAACAAACTTGTAGAATTCCAACACGTTTGTAAGTCAGAGAACTATGTTCAAAATTTGAGAACAGATGTGTGGATACTGGCCTCTCAGAAAAATCACAGGTGCTAGTTTCTTGATCTGAGGTGGTGATTTCCTGTCACCGTTCAAGTGTACTGAAAAGTACACCCAGTTAGATACTGTCGGTGACTGCTATTCTTCTTAGAGAACACATTCTTGGACCTCACAGAATTAATTTTGAAGTGGGTTTAGCACATGAATACAGAACTGGAGGGCTTAGAGTTGTCTCATGGGGAAGTTTCTATGTGGTAGTAGCACAAACATCATTTATTCAGTCAGAAGGATGAGTAAAATGACCTCTTCATCAAAACAGGGGGCATTCCCTTGAATCTGAGCTCATTTCATACTGTTGGAGTTTTCAGTGTTGGGCTACATAAAAAAGCCAGTGCACATGATTTGGTTACCCTAATTGCTTGAAATATGTCAATTCTGATTTTCCCCAGTACATGTTACTATAGAAAGACCTTTGCAGTGCAGTGGGTTTGTGTAGACTGTGTAGCATCAGGTACTCACCACTGTGGCTGTTTCTTCTACACGTGATAGGAAACCCAGCCAGGGGGTGCTGGGACTCTGGCAAATTTCCTTTTCCCAGAGCACCTCACTGAAGTCCATCATATAACATGGATGCTCTTTAGATAGTTAATAACCCAGACACAGTGGTTTCTACTTGCTGAGAGCAGGTCACTTTGGCACTGGAAGTTCTGGTCTCTGTAATTGCTTTTCTGTTCCACGAGGCTTGTGTTTGAAGAGCCACTGAAAGGACAGCCAGTCTTTCTTCTGCTGCTGTCTGTGGCCATACCATGGGGACACAGAACCCTAATGGACCTCTTCCACCGACCTGAAGGGAACACATGGTCTTATCTGGCTGATACTGTGGGCAGCAGAAGGAAAGCAGGGGAGCAGGAAGAACAGGGACAAGGAGAAGGAGGCAGGAAGCAGAAAGATGAAAACCAGCGTCTGGTGGTTTGTACCTGCCCCAGAGCTGGGGCATGCTGAGGGCTCAGAGCAGACTTCCTTGCCTAACACCCGGGTCTTGTTTTCGTGGATGACCAGGCAGAGGCCTCCCAGATGCTCCTGGCGCCCGAGCCTCCCCTCCGCAGTCAGCCGGGGCAACTGTTTTCATCTCTTCCTGCTCTCCCAACATCAGTGGTGACAGTGTCTTGCCCTCTGACCTTGGCAACTCGTCTCCTTACTTACGTCTTCCTGGGCCTCTCTGCTTCCATCCCCCTCCCTGCCCAGGTCTCCTCTGTGCTTCTGTTTTCCATCTTGACTCACCCGCTTCCTCCCTCCCTCCCTCTGTGGTGACAGTCCATGGGAGTCTTCTGTTCTCATGCCCTGGGCACCTCTGATCTACTCGTGGGGTGCCTCTCCTCCTCACCAGCGGGCAGTGTTCTCTCACTGAGTGAGTCCTCCTTGTTTCCCCACGTTATCCACTTGGCTTCCATGTGATTGAGCACCTATACCATGCAGCTCGAGGCAGAGTGCCAGAGTGCAGAAATGAACAGGATGTGCATAGCTTCTCCTTGAGGATTTGCAATCTGTCTGAAAGGACAGATGCATTAAGCATCTCCAGCACCACATATGAATGATTTGATTTGGTGGGATTCGGTTGCGTTTGTGTTGAGCTGCTCATTTCAAGGTGCCTTTGGCTTTATCATGTTGAGGCAAAGCCATCTCCCAATTGGGTGTTTCCTCTCTGACCTTGAGTTGTAAATCTCTTTGATCACCCCTGGGCCCACATCTCATTAAGTGTAGTGAATCCTTCAGATTAGGACTTTCTTAAATAGTTACTTAGAGTGCAAAGTCTGTTTGATTGGCAAGAGGCCTGGGTACACATATACAGAAGGGACAAGCAGTTAGCTTGGCTACAGAGCGCTTAGGATGTGCTGGGCATTGGTGGGGCGCCAGACATAGGTGAATAATTCACAGCTCTTTCTCTCCAGGAGTTTAGGATCTAGGAGAGGAGATGGGAAATACCATTTTCCAGGGCACATGGACTGGGCCAGAAGTATGCTTGGAGGTCTGAGGAACTGCAGAAGGGGTTAGAGTTGTGGGTCAGCCAGTTTGAAAAGATTTTAAATATAATAGAATATTTTATTTTTGGCCTCTTTCTCCTTGATTAGGGTTTTGAGAATGTCCCTTTCTACAACTTAATTAAGGGGGATTATTTAATACTTAACTCTCTGTAAAAGCCTCTGACAGAGAGTGAAAATCAGCTTGGATGGAGAAGGCAGAGGCAGCCTTGCTGTGAGTTGGGCGTAGAGCTCACAGAGAGCCATGCCTCTCCCAGCCCAGCAGCTGCCATGGGCCGTAGGGTGGTGCCTCTTCAGTGACTGTTGCTTTCTTCCTGCAGATACCCAGACCTGCTTTGCTGTTCCCTTATTTTACTAAACTGCCCTCACCTCAGAACAAGCCTTGGTTAATCCCCATTTACTCTCCTAATCTCATTTCAAATTTCAGTCAATCCAGAACTGAATCTGCTTCTCTTAGCCCCTCCTCGGAATCCTTCAGAGAGAACCCAAACCTTTCAAACAACATGTCCCTCCTCCCTCTTTCTCAGCAGGCGTCACCTTGCTGCAGCCAAGCCAGTACCTCTGCTTCTGTTGGACAAGGTTGTTACAGGTCCCAGTAGCCTTTGGCTGATGGGGCTTAACATGTGCAACAGACTGGTCTCACATCACGAGTCTCTAGGAGACCTGCTAATTCTAGCATTAGCAGACTGCTAGTAGTTATAATTCTCTGCTATTTTGAATATTCCTAACCGACAGTTAAGGGAGATGTCTGTTTGCCTCATGCATGCCTGGTTATTCTACATTTCACATTTGTCTCAAATAACTTAGACGTCGTCATGGTCACTGCCTATTTAAGTTTTGTTTCAGGGATAAAATTAGTTGTGGTTAAACCTTTGTGTGATACATTTATTGTACATCTAGGATAGTTTGGAGCCATATTAGATGGATGTTTTCACTCACAGGGACTTACTGTGTGCCTGCTCTGGGCCAGACATCGTGCCACCACCCGAGAACTGCACAGCATGGCCCTGTCCTCATGGAGTCACTGCCACTCAGCCTGCCCAGCATCTGTACCTCTGTATTGACTCTGTGAACACTGATCTTTGTGTAGAATATGTATATTTCTGAGTTTAAGAGCCTTCCTATTGAGGGGTAAACAGTTTTTGAACTTTATTATCAATAATGGGTCAGAGAACAATGGGACATTTTTGAGGAGAATAAACACCTAATTCCTGGAAAAATTAGTTCCATTTCCTGGAGTTATGAACACCTTATCCATTTCTTTATGATTAGGATATTTGGCTTGAACTCTATTGCTTTCCCTTTTTAATATCCACCTTCTTCCCAAGATGTCTGTGAATTCCTGCAGTGACTATTATCTCATGCTCACTTCTGAGCTTCCGCTTCCAAAATATTAGGTGTGTTATCGACTGTCTTGTTCTACAGGCTGTGTCTAAGACCCTGTCAACTCTGGGGTGAAATCCTTTCACTGATGTCCTCCCAAATACTCCATTCACATACGTGTGTGTGGTGAAGTTCACCTGTGATTTGTAAACATGGAGCACACTTTGTAGGTTGTGTACGAGGTTCAGCAGCCTAGAACTTGCCGCCAGACGCCGTGGCCTGGGATGCCCGTTCAGGCCCAGCCTCTGGCTTCGCTTCTTGACTCCTGTCTCTTTTTCCCCATCAGGCTCTGTTCTACCTCTGCCCCAAGATTGCATTGATTTCTTAACACAGAACAGTTCAGAGCTTTGTTTTGTTCCTTGTCTCTTGCTAACCTGTATTTTCAGGGTCATCAGAAAATGTAATTTTTACCCCCTCCCTTCCATTTATACCTTAAAAAGTCAAGGGTCTGTTTGGTTCCCCCCTTTTCTTATCTGCCCCTCACTTGCCTGCTGGGGCACCGGACGAGAGTGCAACTGCCCGTGGGAGAGGGCGGTGGGCCAGGCCTGCCCTACTCAGGCCCCGAGCTGACTGCGCCCTCCGGGCCCCACAGAGCCGGCCAGTCAGCCCCTTCCCGGGCAGCGGGGCCCTCCGGCTGGCCAGGCCCTCGCACTGAGCACTCGCTAGTACACCTTCCTCACTTCGTGGGTGGGTTCGGGTAGGAGGATTCGGATGAACCGGGTTTCTTTGTAGTGGGGGCCCAGCAGGAGTGCCCTGGGAGGAGGGGAGACAGGAAGGGGTCTTTTGAAACCCCCCCTGTCTCTGCGTTTGTAGAGCCTGCGGGAGCGCGGGCGGTGCCCCAGTCCGTGACTCTGGCGAGTGTCTTTATGGTTTTCAGTATCGTGATAAAGATTCACATTTCAGCTTGATCATCAGGCATAGTCTCTAATGAAACATACCATGGGATCTGCTGCCTAAAGGCTTTTGGTTGGGAATGGGATTCTAGACTTGAAATTGGGTGTAATTATTAACCTTCCTGCAGGAAGGCATGGGGCTGTGTGATTTGACTCACTAATCTTTAGCCTGGGAATTCTGGGCTCAAAGGGGGAACTACTTAAATAGCTAAACTCCTGAATACTTCTTTCTTTAATTTAAGGGAAGATTACCAGATTATGTTAGTCAGTTTTACTCATTTACTTAAGAACGGAAGAAAATAAAACAACTTTTGTGAATTCTTCCAATTTAAGATCATCCCTAATCTTTTATTTTCTACCTTTCCCCCTCCTCTCTAAAGTAACTGCTAAGTGAGAAGCATTCTTTTAAGGACAGCCAGTTCACAGCAGTGGTCGTGGTGGGTCTCACACGAGTGTGGCCCTGCCCAAGCCCTGTGAAGACAGAGCTTCCTGTTGGAGAACAACTGGATGTATTTCATTTCTCACTCACACTTTCTAATTTGACCTATTTCTCAGTATTGAGCCGTGTGTGTGTATTTGAATAAGAATGAGAAAGAAGTATTTATGTTAGCCTGGGAAATATTGGTGTAATAAAGAATATCCATTGATAATCCTTATCAGCTCTGATCAAAAGCAAAATGGTTGATTTTAGTTTGTCCATTAACATGTGCCATGGCATTTGTTCTAAACATCTTGTATTCTTTATTTGGCATTTCAATATGAATTTAGGAAATTGAACATTTATGAAATTATATGACATATGTATTAGATTTTTATAGTAAAAAGCTGTTCTAAGCAAACAAATTTAATAAACATTTAGAAAAAACCTTATAAGAAAAAAATAGAAAAAAGTATCTACTAAAACAAGTTGCTAACTAAATTTGTATGATTAAACATCCTACTTAAATGAAGTATCAAACCATTCTCACTAGGAAGTTTCACTAAAATAAAGTCCACTGGCAACTCAAACAGCAAAATCTATGAACAGAGAAGATCTTGTTCTCATACTGCGTGGGATTTGAAATATAAAAGATGAAATTTTAAGAATGAAACATGATTTGAAATTCTGCCAAGGTGTAGCAAGGTTTTGGTTGATGGATATTTGTGTACCTACTATAATAAAATAAATACATATTTAGGATAATCATTAGCATGAGCTTATTGAGTTTTCTGGTGAAGTCAAAGGGACTGTTCATGATGGAAATATAATTATTTCCACGTAGTAGGAATAGTAGGAAAATGTGCTAAATAAATAGCGAAGTGTAGCCAATGAAGACATAAATTATACTCAACCATTTATTGAATGATGCTCATCTGTGATTTCACGTTTTCTCAAGAATATTTCTCATGAGCCTACTGGTTGCCAGGCAGTGAGTGGGCTAGATTCTAGCCATACAGAATAAAAAGATATTATATGTCTATCAGAAATGACAACAAGGTAATTGTAGGAGGACTCTGGAAAGAGGTTTGAGTGATAAGATACACAAAGAAGAATAAGAAGATTGAAAAACAGAGATTATTAGTCCAAGGGAAGAAAATTATAGACTTAATTAATAATTGGCTTCAGTGCTTATAAAGAAAATGGGAACTAGCTCTTTGTCAGAGCTGGGTACCAAAGAGGGGGAAAAACATTAAGCTGTGGTGTGGAGGTTGAAGAATTTAGGTCAAATTGGAAAAAAAAACCTTTTTAAATCGGTGGAACTACTAAACATATATTGAAAGAAAGTGCCACATCTCATTTCTATTTCTAAACATAAATAGATTCTTCTGACATGCATATTTCAGTTGTATACCAAGACGGTGGAGCTGAACTGAGATGGGCTTGAATCCCAAAGCGCCTGGCAGTCCAAGGCTCTGAGGGTTGGACTGCTGCTGCAAGAGCCTCCCTTGGAGCCAAAGGGCTGGTGCCAGGCCCCACCTTCCCTCAGAGAGGCAGCGAGTAGGGCAAACCGGCTGGGGTCCCCCTCCCCAGCCCCTGTGTGGCACCTCCCGCTGTGATTTCTCCAGTTTCAGAGTTCCTCAGTGTAAATGAGTGGTGCGGATGTGATTTGCTGGCATTTCCAGGCAGAATTTTTAAAAAGCAACACCATGAAAGTGGCGAGTTTGGAGGCCCTTCCTGTTTTGGAGGGTGGCTCTTGCATCTAGAGCTTTTGGCAGCCCAGTCCCGGCACACATCTGGTAGCCATTTGAAGAGCTGTTGCAGTTTTTCTCATCATTGTAAGTCCAGAAAAGAAAACCTAAGAGGGGCAGTACCTTAAAGGAATAAGGGAAGTGAAACTCAGAGGAGTTTCAGTAATAAGAAATAAGCATATAAAGTCATCTGTAATAACATTATGATTTTTTATCAGGATGTAAAAACTTGTCAGTTTAGGCACTTACACTTTTATTTCTCTTTAATTTAGAACAAATTCTGTGTGTGTGTATGTGTTTGTTAAATGCCTAACTTGTGGAAACTGTTTCAAAAATCCAGAGTAGCACAGAGTAGCAAGAAATCCTTAGCTATTTCCTGGGAAAGCATGTTAAGAACACCTTGCCAAGGAAGGAGGATCTGGGCTCACCCCACAGGCCTCTTGGTTCTGCTGGGACGCAGACCCCAGTCTGGCCTCCAGCCATCCAGCTGTCCTCTCAAGTGTGGTGGTGCGTAAGTCACTGGCTGGCGAGAGCGTTTGTATAATTTAGCTTACATCTATCAGCACCCTGGAAAAACAACAGTGGTCTCTGTTTACAGGTAACAGGTCAACAGTCTTACCTTTATGTACTAAATAAAATGAATTTCAGTGCACTTAAAATGGATGGGTGGAGGTCCTTTTAAGGTAGGGCTGTATTGGCGTTTGGTTGGTCTCAGCCTGGCCTATGCAGACTGAGCCTAACGTCTGGCCTGGTCAGCAGTGACAATTCCTATGTATCATTATAAAAGACTTCTTTATAAGCAGCCAGACAGATGAAGCTCAGAAGTTACCCCATGATTACATAGTTTGGATGTTTGAATTTTTGAAATAAAGTCAGTTTCAGCCCATCTGTTACGGGGGGGGGGGGGGCAAAACTAAGTGGCAAAGGATTGTGGGAGAGGGGACACCAAGCTGCCTGGGTATATTTGCAGTGTCTAATGTTTAACATTTCTCTCCAGGGAATTTCTGATGGCAGCCTAGGCGATTTTGTTGTTTTCCTCTCGCCTTCTAGCAGCAAATGCAAACTTTCTGAGTTTCAGAGATTTATGAGCCTCCTTGTCCATCCTTGCTATTTCAAATATACACCCTAATGTAACTGAGCTGCCAACTCTTAGAAAATTTTATAAAACAAGCCATTAATATTATCCAAGTTGTACTTAAACTAAATGTTAATTGATAAAATTCTGTATTCACAGACTGTTTTCCTAGAAGTGAAAAAAATTAACTCAATTTCCAGCACTACAAGTTTTGCATTAGCTAATATGGAAACTTCCACAGCTGGTTTTTAAAAGCTAGATTTTAAAAAGTGGTTTGAAATATCAATCTTTACGTCATAGATGTATCAAAGAGATTCTTTTAGTATGTCTTTTGCAAATACATGCAAATATATAGCTTATTTCTCACAAATGCTCAGTTGGCTAATATTTAATTTAGTCAAATAGTGTACAGAAATTGGATTAAATTACCTTTCTTCTAGCTGGCACTTCTGCTAATCAGATTGCTATTCCCTTGTGTTATTCCTGTTTCAATTATTTTATCAATTATATTGATTAACTTGGTTCTTCTCACCTATCAGTCCATCTAAACGCATTTGCGTGGGTATATATGTATGTGATGAAGTATGGGCAATGTGATCTGCCCTTCAGGATTTTCAGCATTATTACTTAGTGACTCTTACTTATTTCTAAACTCCCTTCCCTTCCTCCACTCCCCTAATTCAATTGCTTATATACAACCATGTTCAAATTGTGGTTCCCCATCAGTTTGGGAATTCCCTGTGCTCTGTGTGACAAGAGTCAAGTCAGCGGAGTAGTGTGCACTGGACTGGGTGTCAGGAGTTCCTGTCCAATGGTTATCATAAATACGTTCATTCCTGGAAATAACAGCCTTCATTAGAGATCTGCATTTTAATCTGTAGCAATGTTAGTTTAGCTTGTGTGTCCCAGGCACCATGTGATTACTCTGAGCATATGGACAGAATTAGAAATCACAATGGCATTCTTTCTCTACCATTTAGGTGCTCCTAAAGGATTACGGTAGATGGCTTTGTTTGCGGTATCTGGGAAAGGGGAGTCTGGAGGTGAATTGCTCTGTCTCTGCTCTTATTTCAGGCATGTTTTCATGTAGGAGGGTTTGGAGCTCAAGGAAATATCACTAATCACAAATTTATGGCTCTTTTTGGTAAGAAAATATTAATATCACGCATTTTTTCATCAAAAAAGTTTTGAGCTAGGATTTATGTGCCAGGCTTCATGCTAATTGGGTTTACAGTGGTGAGGAAGCCAGACAAGGTCACGACTTTCGTGAAGCTTGTGGTCTAGTGGGAAGGTAGGTGAACAGACAAGCCTTCATAATGAAGCCTGCTGTATGGGGGTAGTACAGTGGCACAGGTGCCCAAGAGCCCAAGAGGCAGGTCCTACAGGCTAGGGGAATCTCCAGAAGCTTTCTGGAAGAAGTGGCATTTGAGTGGAGACCTAGCGGGGATGAGTAGATTTCAGCCAGGCAGATGGGGAGAAAGAGGGTTCCAGGCAAAGGCATGTGTGTATGTCTGCAGATACGGGAGTGCATGGCACATTCACAGCTGTGCATGGATCCTGTTTGGCTGAAGCATGGGAAAGCACTGGGCTGCGAGGGTGGGGATGGAGGCATTAGAAAGGGACTAAGGCTTTTAGGCGTTTTGACTTTCTCTGAAACCGATTGGAAGTTATGGAAGGGGTTTCAGCAGGGAATTGATATTATCACTCTTGCTGCTGCAGCAAGTTTGGGGGCCAGAAGACCACGCATTAGGCATGAATGTGGTACTTGTGATGGGAGAGGCTGTGGAAAAGGTAGAAGGATCAGCTTTGAGAGGTAGGACTTAGTGACCAGTGGATTTGGGAATAATGAAGAGAAATTCACTGGACAATTCTTGAATTTCTGTCTTGGACAGCTGGATTCATTGAGACAGGGAAAATGTTTGTTCTTAGATAACAGCAGCAGAAATATTTGAAGTTTTAACGGTCTGAACATTGAGTCAATTCGAATGCTTGAAGATGTCTGAAACCAAACCTCACCATGAGTGTGTGACTGTGAGTGTGCATGAGTGTGTATTTCTTTACTGTGTGCTTAGTAGGGTTTAGGCACTTTACAAATACTACCTGATTTAATCTTCCCAACAACCTTATGAAGTAGGGATTGTTTTCATCCCATTTTACAGAGGAGGAAATTGTTGACTAAGTCATGGTCTTGCAAACCTCAGTCAGGAGGGACTGTGTGTTGGTATATTGTGAGTTAGTGCAGAGAGAAGCATTTTCTACTGAGCTGACAATTAAATGGAAATGATCATTGGATGTCTTCTTGTTCTTGAAAGGGCATTTTGAGGGTGAAGGGTTTTATTTATTTATGCTTTAATGATGATAGGAAGGAGAAGATATATAAAGGAAGACTAAAATTAGGAATTGAATCCAAAAAAGGGGCACAGTTTTCTTTCATTTTCCTTAATGTTCTTCTTTAACAAGCCGTCCTTGCCTAGAGTTATTTTAGTTGCATTTTCTATTGGCCTTCTTTTTGCCTTTGCTAATATTCCCCATAGGACAGAATATTTCTGTTGAATGTTTCCAATACAGCACTTGAAGTGGCTTTTATGTGTCTGCTTATAAAAGGACTCTCACAGGAAACTAAAGATATTTTTACATGGAAATTTACTACAGAGTGCAAAGAGATTAGAGAAAGAGATATTGAGCCAAGAATCATGAATTATTTATTTTTATTTTCATGATGTTTACTGTCAAAAGGCCATTTTGTTCCTTTAGCATTTCTGACCAGATGGCTTGAGTAACATCTACCAAGTTACCAGGCAAACAAAGCAACTTTGTAGGATTGGAGGAAGGGAAGAGGGAATGCACCATGTGTTGGAGACAAACTGCATTGGCCCCTGCCCCCAGTATCTCAAGGTATAAGTCACTTGATCTCTATGGACTTCACATTCTTCATCTGCAATGTGAAAATAATAATACCTTCTTAAAAGAACTGTTGTGAAGATTAAAAACATGTAGGTGTATACTAAATTCCTGGCACTGTGCCACTTATATTGGTGGAACTCAATGGATGGAAGTTTTACCACATTGCTTCTGATGGTAATAAGGCTCATATGAATCGAGTAGCTGGTAAATGGAATAAGACATCATACTCGCTGCTTTTGCAGACCATGGCCAAAAGGAGACGATGCACACATTTAAGTGCCCCATTGACTGTAAAGCCCTCTGCAGATGCTAGGTGATACTTATCAATCCTTCCCCCTGGAGTGACCGAAGAGTAGGTGTTTTACAAATGGTTGAGATCATCATTACATAAACACATGAAAAAGGAAATATATCAGTAAGTAAAATAGCATAACATGAACTTTTTTGTGTTATTAAATCTTTGAGTTGTTCTTCAAATATTAAGATTTTAAAATCTTCAGTGACTTCCTATTTTTCTCGGCATAGAGATAAATGCCTTAACATAGCCCATAATGCCGTAGGTTGGTGTTTTCCAAACATCAGGTCATGATGTTTAGTATGTTGAAAGCCAATTTAGTTGTGACAAATATGTACAAAAATAAAATAGACAATATTAGATTGCCATTTCGTAGCAAGGGTTATGTACTGTTTTGTGAAATGGTGATTTTGAATCAGTGTGTGTTGTGTGAATCAGGTTACAGTGCAAGATGTAGTCCTTGCTTTGGTGGTGGTCAGTAAAATCTGAATGGTGCCATCCTGTGCCTCATACCCTTCCAGACCCACTCTTCCACCACTTTCTTTGCTTTATGTTCTCGCCATTACCACTCCCACAGTAAAAGGTGGAGTTTGTTTTTCTCTCACCTGAAACTGGAGAAGACTTTGGATTGCCTGGAAGAAAAGAATGCAGCGGACACGGTGCTGTGGGACTGCCGGCCTTTGGCTCACGGTGCACCTCTTGGAGCTCTTATCTTGGGGCTTTTGCCTTTGGCTGTTCACTGCATTTGGCTCATCCTTCCCCATTCCTCCCTCTGCCTCTTTCGCTCACACTTACCCCAGCCAAACGCCACTTCCGCAGGCACGCCCTCTCTGACCGTCCTGACTGGACCTCGTCCCCAATTGTTGGTGCACATGGGGCCTTTCTCTTTTTTAGCACTTGCTATAAATGAACTCACCTTTGTGAGTTGGAGTAGTGGATTCAAATGTATCTCTCCCCTTAGACTGTGAACTCTAGGATGTCAGGTGTCGTGCCTGCTTATACTCCTCTGTGTACCACCCAAGGCATCAAACACAGTGCCTGGCACACAGAATTATTTATTTAATGAATAGTAATCATGCTACTTTCTTGGTATATGAAAATGGCTGTAGACAGTTTTTGCTTTAAATACTTCCGTTTCCTTCATGTTTAACTTCTTATGATTGTTTTTTAAACAAGGCATTCCAGTTATTCAGGGTGCACAATAAATTACCCCAAATCTAGTAGCATAAGGCAATGATTTATTTTGCTTATGGATGCTGTGTGTCAGAAATTCAGGGAGGGTGTAGCAGGGATGGTTTTTCTCTGCTCCGTGATGCCTGGAGCCCGAGATGCAGCTTTGAGAGCTGCAGGCTGGGATCTGTTGAGGGCATGTTCGCTCATGTGGGTGCTGGTGGCTGACACATGCTGTCAGCTGTGCCTCAGTTCCTCCTCTGCTTCCCTGTCCCGTGGGGTCTCTCCCTGTGGGGAGCCAGATTTGGCTTCTTCACAGAATGGTGGTGGTTTAACGGGATGAGTGCTGAGTGAGTGAAAGAGAGTGGGAGAGGAGGGAGGGGGGCAGGTGGCAAGACCCTGGAGAAGGAAGTGGGTCAGAAACACTGCTGTGGCCATTTTTAGGAAATGCAATCTTCTACACCAGGAATTTGTTTCACTTTCAGCGTTTAGACAGTTTTGCACACCTTCAGGTGTGGGTGTGTTTGATGATGCCTTTTTGGTTTAGCACAGAGGCTCTCCTTCTTTCCATATCTTATCCTGTAGAATCCCAAAATGAAGAACAGATTTTTCAAGTAATTGCTTTCAGATTTAACTACACTATATAATTAATTGGTTCATTCTAATCCATAAACACTTTCTCATTCTTGGTTTTCTGGTTGCTGAGGAAGCACCACTCTGCGCTGGAAACTTTTTCCTGTCCTGTAGAATATTGCCAATACAAGGAAAATAACAAGAAGGAGCCATTTAATTGATATTCTGCAATATAATTTGTCACTTGGACTCAATAGAAACATACTACTAACATGTAACACTTAGTCTTGATAAAATTGAACATTCACGATGCAGATAATCTAAAAGAAAGACTTCATATAATTATGACAAAAATACTGAAAAGCATTTAGATATGTCCAGATATTGCTAAAAATTTTACAACTAGATATTTCTAGATACATCTAAATATTATATACAAATACATGTATTTAGATTTAATATAGAGAGGTTAATTCTAAGTACAATTGTTTAATAACTTGCATGCTTAATTTTTTTGGTATCATTAATATACAATTACATGAGCAACATTAGGGTTACTAGACTCCCCCCATTATTAAGTCCCCACCCACATACCCCATTACAGTCACTGTCCATCAGTGTAGTAAGATGCTATAGAATCACCACTTGTCTTCTCTGTGCTATACTGCCTTCCCCGTGCCCCCCAACATTATGTGCGCTAATCATAATGCCCCTTATCCCTCCCTTCCCACCCATCCTCCCCAGTCCCTTTCCCTTTGGTAACTGTGAGTCCATTCTTGAGTTCTGAGTCTGCTGCTGTTTTGTTCCTTCAGTTTTTACTTTGTTCTTATGCTCCACAGATGAGTGAAATCATCTGATACTTGTCTTCCTCCACCTGGCTTATTTCACTGGGCATAATATCCTCTAGCTCCATCCATGTTGTTGCAAATGGTAGTATTTGTTTTCTTCTTATGGCTGAATAATATTCCATTGTGTATACATACCACATCTTCTTTATCCATTCATCTACTGATGGACACTTAGGTTGCTTCTATTTCTTGGCTATTGTAAATAGTGCTGTGATAAATACAGAGGTGCATATGTCTCTTTCAAACTGGGTTCCTCCATTCTTAGGGTAAATTCCTAGAAGTGGGATTCCTGGGTCAAATGGTATTTCTATTTTGAGCTTTTTGAGGAACCTCCATACTGCTTTCCACAATAATTGAATTTACATTCCCACCAACAGTGTAGGAGGGTTCCCCTTTCTCCACAACCTCGCCAACATTTGTTGTTGTTTGTCTTTTGGATGGTGGCTGTCCTAACTGGTGTGAGGTGATATATCTCATTGTGGTTTTAATTTGCATTTCTCTGATGATTAGCAATGTAGAGCATCTTTTCATGTGCCTGTTGGCCATCTGAATTTCTTCTTTGGAGAACTGTCTGCTCAGCTCCTCTGCCCATTTTTTAATTGGATTATTTGCTTTTTGTTTGTTGAGCTGTGTGAGCTCTTCATATATTTTGGATGTCAACCCCTTATCAGATATGTCATTTATTAATATATTCTCCCATACTTTTTGTTCTACTGATAGTGTCCTTTGCTGTACAGAAGCTTTTTAGTTTGATACAGTCCCACTTGTTCATTTTTGCTTTTGTTTCCCTTGTCTGGGGAGATATGTTTATGAAGAAGTTGCTTGTGTTTATGTCCAAGAAAGTTTTGCCTGTGTTTTCTTCTAAGAGTTTTATGGTTTTGTGACTTACATTCAGATCTTTGATCCATTCTGAGTTTACTTTTGTGTATGGGGTTAGACAATAATCCAGTTTCATTCTCTTACATGTAGTTGTCCAGTTTTGCCAACACCAGTTGTTGAAGAGACAGTCATTCCCCCATTGTATATCCATGGCTCCTTTATCATATATCAATTGACATTGATATTTTGATAGGGATTTATCATATATGGCCTTTTTTATGTTGAGGTACTTGCCCTCTATACCCATTTTGTTAAGAGTTTTTATCATGAATGGATGTTGAATTTTGTGAGATGCTTTTTCAACATCTATGGAGATGATCATGTGGTTTTAGTCCTTCTTTTTGTTGATGTGCTGAATGATGTTGATGGATTTTTTAATGTTGTACCATCCTTGCATCCCTGGGATGAATCCCATTTGGTCATGGTGTATGATCCTCTTGATGTATTTTTGAATTCGGTTTGCTAATATTTTGTTGAGTATTTTTGCATCTATGTTCATCAGGGATATTGGTGTGTAGTTTTCTTTTTTTGATGGTTTCTTTGCCTGGTTTTGGTATTAGAGTGATGCTGGCTTCATAGAAAGAGTTTGGAAGTATTCTGTCCTCTTCTGTTTTTTGGAAAACTTTACGGAGAATGGGTATATGTCTTCTCTGATCAATGTCTGATAAAATTAAACAGTGAATCCATCTGGGCTGGCAGTTTTGTTCTTGGGTAGTTTTTTGATCACTTATTCAATTTTCTTGCTGGTAATTGGTCTGTTTAGATTTTCTGTTTCTTCCTTGGTCAGTCTTGGAAGGTTGTATTTTTCTAGAAAGTTGTCCATTTCTCATAGGTTATCCAGTTTGTTAGCATATAGATTTTCATTAGTATTCTCTAATAATTCTTTGTATTTCTGTGGTGTCCTTTATGATTTTTCCTTTCTCATTTCTGATTCTGTTTTTATGTGTAGATTCTCTTTTTCTCTTAATAAGTCTGGCTGTGGTTTATCTATTTTGTTCAAAGAACCAGCTCTTATTTCATTGATTTTTTTCTATTCTTTTATTCTTCTCAATTTTATTTATTTCTTCTCTGATCTTATTATGTCCCTCCTTCTGCTGACTTTGGGCCTCCTGTGTTCTTCTTTTGCATGTTTCAATAATTGTGACTTTAGACTATTCATTTGGGATTGTTCTTCCTTCTTTAAATAGGCCTGGATTGCTATATACTTTCCTCTTAGAACTGCCTTTGCCACGTCCCACAGAAGTTGGGGCATTGTGCTGTTGTTTTCATTTATCTCCATATATTGCTTGATCTCTGTTTTAATTTGGTCATTGATCCATTGATTATTTAGGAGCATGTTCTTAAGCCTCCATGTGTGTGTGAGCCTTTTTGTTTTCTTTGTACAACTTATTTCTAGTTTTATACCTTTGTGATCTGAGAAGTTGGTTGGTACAATTTCAATCTTTTTGAATTTACTGAGGCTCTTTCTGTGGCCTAGTATGTGGTCTATTCTGGAAAATGTTCCATGTGCACTTGAGAAGAATGTGTATCCTGCTGCTTTTGGGTGCAGAGTTCTGTAGATGTCTGTTAGATCCATCTGTTCTAATTTGTTGTTCAGTGCCTCCGTGTCCTTACTTATTTTCTGTCTGGTTGATATGTCCTTCAGAGTGAGTGGTGTGTTGAAGTCTCCTAAAATGAATGCATTGCATTCTATTTCCTCCTTTAATTCTGTTGGTATTTGTTTCATATATGTTGGTGCTCCTATGTTGGGTGCATAGATATTTATAATGCTTATATCCTCTTGTTGGACTGACCCCTTTATCATTATGTATTTTCCTTCTTTGTCTCTTGTTACTTTTTTGTTTTGAAGTCTATTTTGTCTGATACAAGTACTGCAACACCTGCCTTTTTCTCCCTACTGTTTGCATGAAATATATTTTTCCATCCCTTCACTTTTTGTCTGTGTATGTCTTTGGGTTTGAGGTGAGTCTCTTGTAGGCAGCATATAGATGGGTCTTGCTTTTTATCCATTCTGTTACTCTGTGTCTTTTGATTGGTGCATTCAGTCAATTTACATTTAGGGTGATTATTGATAGATATGTACTTATTGTCTTTGCAGGCTTTGGTTTCGTGGCTAGCAAAGGTTCAAGGGTAGCTTCTTTACTATCTCACCATCTAATTTCACTCATTTATTATGCTATTCTAAACACCATCTAATGATTCCTTTTCTTCCTCCTCCACTCTTTATATGTTAGGTTTTTTATTCTGTACTCTTTGTGTTTCCCTTGACTGATTTTGTGGATAGCTGATTTTATTTTGCCTTTAGTTTGTATTTGGTCAGTCTACTTTCTTTGCTGTGGTTTTATTTTCTCTGGTGACAGCTATTTAGCCTTAGGCATACTTCCATCTAGTATGCTCAATTTTTTTAGTAGTTCACACTTACATTTTTTCCAAATATTTTTTCTCTTCTTTCTTGAAGTCATATATTCAGCATTTTGGTAATCTCCATCCTGCCTCTCTTAATTTCTCCTGTCTTAATTTATTTATTGTCTTATTTTATTCACTAATCTTTGCATGTTCCTTTTATAGCCTGCACTGTGCTTATTAAACATGATTTTATAAAAACACACTTCAGCAGCCAGCTTCTTATTTCATCTTTTTCCAGTGTGTTTAAATCTTATATTCAAAGTTAAAAGTCTGTGTGCTGTGATGGCTTCATAAAATGCAGTGTTTTTTGGTAAGGATATGCATGGTTGGACCCCTCTCGCCCAATGACTTTCATTTATTGGTAATGTTTTTATTAACTTGTTAATTTTGGCAAAAAATACCCCAGTCCCTTTGTGTCTTGGAACTTCAGCTTCCTTTTCTACACAGCAGTAGAGTCAGGTAGGTGATCTCCAGGACCCAGTTCAGCTAGTATTTCTATGTCAAAGAGCAGTAGGCATGTAAATGGAGTCAGAGCTCTTAAGAATCTGATGTCAGTTTAGGGTTGACTCAGGTGAAGATGAAGGTTTCCTAGTTTCTAGCATGTTCCTAAGAATCTTCATTCTGGAAAATCTCAGATACTCTTCCAAAGAAACACTAATTGGAGACTTGGGCCTCTTTCTCATGGCTGACCACCTACCCCATGGTTCAGAGAATAAAGAAATCTTGTCTCATCTACCAGATAAGCATCCAAGTCCACCTGGCTCCATCCAATGTCCAGAGGCCTGAGATCAGCACCTTCCACTCTTTCATTTTCTTCTGCATACTGGGATGCTAGGGAGAGGGCAAGACTCTGCTATGCTATGCTGAGAAACCCTATCAAAAATTACCCAAATGAAGGAGAATCAGATATAATGTAACTAAAATAAACTAAGTCAATAGTTGCACAAAGTCCTTCCGAAGTGAAGTCAATAAATGCATAGTAGCTAAAGATGTCTTCAGCATAGTCATGAGGCCTTTCACAGCAGGTGCAGTTTATAGAAGTCTTGTCACTGATGAAGTGCCATTAACAGGTTACAAATCATTACCACCTGAGAGGATGTAACAGGCACACACACTGTGCAATCTCCCATTATCCGATACTAGGCTTCACATTCACACTAGGCAGCCTCAGCCACAACAAGGTCAGACTTGGTACCATCTCCTTGACCCCAGCTGCTTTAGTTTACCAGTCATGAGAGCATCCCACTGGACGTGCACTCATCCAAGAGACTCACCTGGACTCCAAGGGCCAATAGACCCCTCTCCTGGGTCCTCCTGAATCTGGATCCAGTAGAATATAGTTCCATGGGGTGTTATTAAGTGGTGTGTCACCTAAGCATGCACACACACAAACTAGTTCCCTGCTCAAAAAGACTGACAAATACATGTGTTCAATGCAGAGCTTGAGAGCCTTTATGCTGTCAATACAGCTGTGAATCTTCCAAAGGGGCCTATGACATGATAAATTCCTGAAACTTATTTATTTTCTGCAAAGCATTATTGAACGGCTTACCGTTCAATAATCTATCTCTTGAGAATCCTCACTAAGCCCCTGACCCATGAGCTCTGTTCTAGAAACTGCACTGAACAACATGACTGCCCTCTCTCACTTAGCCTCCATGGCAATAACAGCAGACCTACAGATTTTAAAAGCCTCAAAAGTTGATGCTAAGCAGGCAGTGCTTTTAAAACCATCAGATATTTGTTGGAAATAAGGCAAAGGGCTACCTATACTGTAGAGCCCAGTACAGAGCTCCATGGCAGCAGGGGTCACAGAACTCCTTCACAGAAGTTGTATGACTGACACCTTCAATCTTAGTAATGACCTCTCCGCTTCCAGCCCAGTTCCAAGCTGGTGCTGCCCAGAGTACAAGGGACCATTTGATAAATGTGCACACTTTTGAAGATTTCAGAAAATGCAGGATGTCCCAGCTCTGTTCCCTCCTACCCCTACCCTTCCATCCTGCATTAGACCCCCTCACCAGGCTCTGCACACAATCTACCCTCACACCTCCATCCCTGCCCTTGCTCTCCAAGGACCAAGGCCAGCAAAACATGGGAATGCTGAAGAATAAAATCCACCCATCAATTCCCTACTGACTCCAAACAAACAATTTCCCTAACTTATCTCAGGCTACATGAGATCATGGCTTCTGGAACTGAATCTGAAATTTAAGACAGAAAACAGCCTTTACGCATTAGGCAGAGAGCCAAAGATCTGAACTTCTGGGACCCTTTCCGAAGCTGAAATGCCAATATCTATTAATACTGCCAGCAAAATCAGAAGCATCAGTCATGCTAGGAGAACACCAAAGCAGTAAGGCATTCTGGGAAAATCTCTGGTCTGAGAAAGGAGATGAAGGTTCCCATCAAGCCACCTAGACCAGCTGTGGAATCATGGGCAAGTCCCTTTGTGTCTCGGAACTTCAGCTTCCTTTTCTACACAGCAATAGAATCAGGTAGGTGACCTCTAGGACCCAGTTCAGCTAGTATTTCTATGTCAAAGAGCAGTAGGCATGTAAACCATCTCTCTCCCAATGACTTCATATGAGTTGTGAGCATGCCAGTTCAGATAATTGTGTGCCTCAGTTTTCCCCAGTTGTGCAATCAGAAAGGCTATTGTTTTAGTTCTTTGTGTAAGAATGTATTGATGAATAACTTGTGAAGTTAAAAATGAATAAAAGAAGGGCAATATTAAACTATGTCATGCTATAAAGTGGTCTAACCCTTAATAAATATGAACTCACAGGAAAGCACTTACTATCAAGCTGAGGTGATAATAGCACTCAAAGACTATACTAGGATGTCACCAAGGAAAAGTCATCCCTGAGACAAATAATTTTCCTTTCTTTTTCCAAGACAGAATTTGTCTCACAGGCTGAGATATGCAGGGACTAAAAAGGATGTGCAGTGTGTCACTGATGAGGGAACACAGTTTACCCACAGCACTGAAGTTTTTACTCAAATAGTGGTCTCTTTATACCAGGTTACAGCCCCACTTGTTTTACTTTCCAGCCCTTCATTTCCCTGCCTGTAACATGGAAGGCTGGACAGATAAGGGCTGGAGCTTTCCCTTCTAACACATGAAGATCCTGTATCTAGACAGAAGTTATGTGAACAGATTTAAGGGCCATATCCATGCATGGCAATGTGCTCCATTAAATGGAGCACAAAGGAGACAGGCGAGGCAGGCCTGGAGGGTGAGGGGAGAAGGACATCTATGCAATTTATTAAAATAAAGGAAACCTCAAGCCTCATCTTGTGATTTAAGAGGAAGTCAATCATGACCAGTTTGTGTTTAACTTTTCATCTTAGCCTTACTGGCTCTACTGCAAATAAACTATTGTTGATAGATGAAAACATGGTGTAGCAGTTTTCAGAGAACTCCAATAAAATGATGTGCTTTGCTGGTTTCAATAAAATCACACTTCAACACATATTACAGCCCCATACCAGAAAGCCATGGGCTCAAACAACAGCAGGAAGGGCGAGCTCACAGAGCTGGAGGAGTGAACTAAGGTTTGTTCCCCACCTAATGGTTCCCCTGGTACAACGTTCAACAAATCACTCACTATTCCTTGGTCTCATTTGTTTTACACTAACTGAAATCTAGTAGCTCTGATGGCTAAGGAAAGTAGATATATTTAAAATAAAAAGTATATTACCTACTCTTGTGTAATGTGAAATTAAATGAAAGCACCTTGAGCTAGGATTATTTCTTTCAGAACAAGTCATCCCTCCATTTCCAACACTCCACCCTAAAGAGAAAAACACATATGCATCACAACCACAAACGAATTATTTTCTAAAAACAGGTAACCTGGGCTCTGTTGAGGCTAATAAACAGAAATAGATTTTACTCCTGGCCAACCACTCAAACGGTCCATTACGTAAAATTGATGATGTTTTTGGAATTAGTGTACAGGCAGACATGCCCTTTTTACTCCAAAATCTAAGACAATAAACAACAGCTTCTACATTGGCAGTCTCTGTACCAGAGTTGCCCTGGAGAATCTCCAGTGACCATTTTTTCTTCTACTGTCTTTTATTCCTAAATGCAAGTAGTAGATAGCTATAATTGAGCTTAAATGGAAAAAATCAGAAAATAAGCAGTCTGAATTCTTTTGGATTCTAAAACGAGATAATTTTGAAAGGAATGAAAATGGGTTTTAAATGTCCTTAAGATCCAGAGGGAAGTGCAGCATCAGCTTATTCTTGGGCAGTTAGCCAAAAATGCCATGATAGATGCAACAGGAATACAACCAGAAGACACACCCTGCCGCCATGCCATAGACAGGGCAAAGACATAAACATGGTCTGATCATGAAATCAACATAGCCAACAATCATAGGAGCACACTGGTGTCAGAGGGAACACTTGCATGCATTAATGTCCCATACATGCCCACAAACACAAAGGAAGACACAGCGTGACTCTCCTACCTCCAACATAGGCCTGGCACTATCGTGGACAGACAGAATATGTGTCACTTTGTTCTTGCTCAATTGCTCTACATCTCTGGCATCTGTCAAAGAAGAAAGAAGATGGACATTTTAATACTTGCTGGAAGTGAATTACTCTTAAAGTGGCCAGGAAAAAACACAAAATAACTTGCATATTTCTTTCTTGAAACTTTGTAAATGACCATACCTAGAATAATCTCCACCTAGGAAATTTAGGGCTATTGCTTTTATGTATTTTGGAGAAAACTAATTTTATTCATGATTGGCACATCTTTTGATACAAAGTGGTCATCCAAAACTCAAAATGTATTACATTAATAAACACTGTAGTCATGATTATTGCTGTATAAAGGAAGTGAGTTATGAGGTCACTTTGTAGTTGATATTTGTTAAGTTGTAGCCCCTTAGGTAAGTCTTGTATATGAAACATGTACCAATAAAGATGTTTAAAATATTTTAACAATTACATTTTAATGATTAGTAACATAAAAATTAAATACAAAAGACCCACTTCTATATGAGATATATAGGATTATACAGGAACCTGGCAGAGGTGACTTTATCCTGATGTTAAAGGCAGGGGTGGGTCCAGATGTAGAAAAAAGCATGGTTTAGAACATGTACATTCACTTCAGGGCAAAAGTAAAAATGGAACATTTTCTGGAAATTCCAAACAGAATTGTCCCTATGTTATCAGTTGGCCATTAAATTATCTGCATATGAAATTAAGGAGATACCAAAATTACATTCCCTTCCAATCCTCCTACCTTTCAGTAGAAAGACTGAATGAATCCCCCCAAGTTGGAACCCTTCTGCTCACATACAAAACATGGGTGCAGCAAGAAACAAGATGAGCAGCTACAAGGTAAAGTGGACCAAAAGTCAAATGTTTAATTATTGTGTTTCTGGAAAATATTAACAACGTGGGAAAATGCTCAGGGTATAATGTCAAGCAGAGAAGAGCAGGCACCAAACTATAAATCCAACTTAAACTCACATTCTAAAAACTTGTAAAGACAAACGTACACATTGGGGTGGAGGGGAACTGCTGTAAGGAATTAGCCCCACTAGTGATGATCTTGAAGGCATAGAATTACAAGTGTTTTTAATTTTTTTATTTATAGTTTTCTGTATTAAACACAAGTGGTTCTTAAAGTATATATGTCTATGAACTTCTGGGAGACTGGCTAAGAAGGCAGATTCCTGGGCTCCGACTTAGTTCTAAGGTCCATGGCAGGTCTGAGGAATCTGCATTTCTAATAAGCCTTGATGATTGTGTAGAAACTAAGAAACAATGTTTTAAACATTCTGTAATAAGCATGTGCTACTTTTAAAGTCAGAAAAAAATTCTTCAAAAGTAATATTAAATGTTGGTTTTATTTTAAGAGTTCATTGCTCCAACCATCTGAAGCTTCAAATTCAGTGTGCACAGCAGCCATTTCCATCACACATGGGAACTCATTTCTACACACACACACACCCATCAGAAGTTGACTCATCAGTGAGCTTTGAATTTGGCAGGACCTAGAATCATTTAGGATCCCACAGCAGCCAGCCTCCACATTCTTACCAACATGCAATTTCCCAGGCACCACCAGTATGTACGTTTTAGACCACAGTGAAACAAATCGGTACTGGAGCTTTTGGTATTCACAGGAGAGCCCAGACAAGGTGGGACAGTCAACGGGAGACAGAGGCAGAGGGGCTCTGCAAAGCAGGCAAATGGCACTCTAGTGCAGGGCCTCCCAGATTCAGATCCTGACCAGGATTTAAATTTCAAATATCAGTATTTGTTTAAATATCTTCTGTTTCTTTTTTTAAACAGCTTTACTTAGATAATTCACATACCATAAAATTCACCCTTTTGAAATACATAAGTCCATGGTTTTTAATATACTCAGAGTTGTTTAAGCATCACCACTAGTTTTAGAACATTTCATCATCCCATAAATATACTTCAATAATATAGATTAAGATTTTTTTAAAAAGTGTTTTGGGAATAAAATTATACATTTTTTTTTATTTGGCAAACAATACATTTTATTTTATTTTATTTTATTTATTTTTTTGAGAGGGCATCTCTCATATTTATTGATTGTCGTGGTCCAGCCGCGCCGAGTTGAACTGGACCTGGTGACAGGGGGGTGAGACTGGAGAAAAAAGAGAAGACAGACAGAACTGGGAGGGGTGACGCTCCTGTGCATTCCAGCAAAGCTTTACTGGGTACCAGGGTATTTATACAGCAAAGAGATACATGATTCCAGAAAATAGCCTAATCTAATAAACAGCCAAGCACAATATTGATGTCAGGGCAGCCCAGCAAAGTTAAGAACAATAAGGCTTCTTCAGTTCCTCATGGAATGCGTAAACAGGATGTTCTTTGTTCTCCATTCCTGCCTCATCGGCATGTGGGTGAGGGGGGCCAAGGCGGCTCCTTGTCACAGTCACAGAGTGAGGATTCTTGGCTCCTCTTCGAGGACAAGATATGTGTTCATGGACAGATAACTTCCAAGGACTGCACCAGTTGTTCTCAAGCTTGTGCTTTCCCATGCTGCGTTCAGACCTGGGGGAAGGTGCTTTCCCATTCTGCCTACAAACATGTGAGAAGACAAAGGCCATCCCCAACAATTGATCAAATGGTTGTTAACAATAAAATTCTGTATAGGGGACTCAATGCACAATCATTAATCAACCCCAAACCTAATTCTCAACAGTCTCCAATCTTCTGAAGCATAATGAACAAGTTTTTACATGGTGAACAAATTCTTACATAGTGAGTAAGTTCTTACATGGTGAACAGTACAAGGGCAGTCGTCACAGAAACTTTCGGTTTTGATCACACATTATGAACTATAAACAATCAGGTCAAATATGAATATTCGTTTGATTTTTATACTTGATTTATATGTGAATCCCACATTTCTCCCTTATTATTATTATTATTAATAAAATGCTGAAGTGGTAGGTAGACGTAAGATAAAGGTAGAAAACATAGTTTAGTGCTGTAAGAGCACAAATGTAGATGATCAGGTGTGTGCCTATAGACTAAGTATTAATCCAAACTAGACAAGGGCAACAAAATATCCACAGATGCAGAAGATTTCTCTCAAAGCAGGGGGGATGAGGTTCTGAGGCTCACCTCTGTTGATCGCTAATTTCTCACCTGATGGCCCCCCTGCGATTGTGCCTGTCTTAGGTTGTTCCTCCCTTGAGGAATCTTACCCGTCTCTGGCTAACCAGTCATCTTCCTGGGCCATACAGGGAAATGTAAAGTTGGTAAATGAGAGAGAAGCAATATTCTTTGAAAAGGTTAACTTTTTACTTCTTTGCATATTTATGCCCTGTGGCTTCTATGCCCATCATTTGTCTTGAGGTATATTTACCACTTGGAAGAATTATGATACTTGGTAATTTCAATATGAGGCACAAATTCTACTTAAGGGTTGTAATTAAGAAGGAAGAAGAGAAGCTATAGAAGTAGCAGAAGAAAGCATGGGAAGACTGATTATTTCTTTGACATATCTTCTTGTAGAGTAACATAAGCATGTATAGGTTTTAAACTACTAATTAAATTGCATACACACATTAACATAATAGGAATACAGCTACATAACCAAAGCAGACCTACAATTACCAGCCATCTCCAGTGAAACCAAAAAAATCAGTTAGGCACCCTAGGCATTTGTGAAAACTTATCAATGATATGATGGATATTGTCTAACTGAAATTGATTAGTTTGAGAAAAATCAGACAATTTACAACAACCCATTCCTGGGAACTGTTCACATCCCATATGTTCTTTTAACAGTGGATAGTCTGTAGTCTCAAGATTTTGGAGTGAGGCAACTTGCACTTCTCCTAATTCCTGGTTGAGTTCCAACAGTATAGATCCAGTCAAATTTGTTATTTTACTGTATGCACAGACCAGCTTAGATACCTCCTTCTTTATTCCAATGGCAATTCCAGGAACCAGTGGGATGAATGCAGCTACAACTGCAACAGTGCCAGCATCTTTGTTGATGTCTTTTAATGATCATCTTCTGGAAAGACTCTTCCAGATTATGTTGATGTTGGAACTTCTTCATATCATATCTTTCATTTTCTGGGTAGCCAAATTAGGCTTTGATCCTCTGTATAAACACAAACAAACCCTTTGCCCACACTTTGATATGCCTTTATACCATTGTGAAGAACTTATTGGAGATCACCACACAGGAACTGCTTTTTTTTTTTAAGAGAAAGGAATATTATCAGAAAAATGTATTTCCATAGCTGATCATCTGACACCCTTTAAATTATCAAAATTAAGGATATTTAAAGCATGCATTAATCATTGATTTACAGTTAGTTTTATCTTATCAGGAAGTAATCCCCCTTTTCTTTTTTTTGTTATCATTAATCTACAATTACATGAAGAATATTATGTTTACTAGGCTCTCCCCTATACCAGGTCCCCCCCACAAACCCCTTTACAATCACTGTCCATCAGCATAGCAAAATGTTGTAGAATCACTACTTGTCTTCTCTGTGTTGTACAGCCCTCCCCTTACTCCCACCCCCGCCATTATGCATGCTAATCATAATGCCCCCTTTCTTTTTCCCCACCCTTATCCCTCCCTACCCACCCATCCTCCCCAGTCCCTTTCCCTTTGGTACCTATTAGTCCATTGTTGGGTTCTGTGATTCTGCTGCTGTTTTTTTCCTTCAGTTTTTCCTTTGTTTTTATACTCCACAGATGAGTGAAATCATTTGGTATTTCTCTTTCTCTGCTTGGCTTATACCCTCTAGCTCCATCCATGTTGTTGCAAATGGTAGGATTTGTTTTCTTCTTATGGCTGAGTAATATTCCATTGTGTATATGTACCACATCTTCTTTATCCATTCATCTACTGATGGACACTTAGGTTGCTTCCAGTTCTTGGCTATTATAAATAGTGCTGCGATAAACATAGGGGTGCATCTGTCTTTTTCAAACTTGAGTGCTGCGTTTACAGGGTAAATTCCTAGGAGTGGAATTCCTGGGTCAAATTGTAAGTCTATTTTGAGTATTTTGAGGAACCTCCATGCTGCTTTCCACAATGGTTGAACTAATTTATATTCCCACCAGCAGTGTAGGAGGATTTCCCTTTCTCCACAACCTCACCAACATTTGTTGTTGGTGGTCTTTTGAATGGTAGCCATCCTTACTGGTGTGAGGTGATACCTCATTGTGGTTTTAATTTGCATTTCTCTGATAATTAGCGATGTGGAGCATCTTTTCATGTGTCTATTGGCCATCTGTATTTCTTTTTTTAGAAAACTGTCTTCAGTTCCTCTGCCCATTTTTTAATTGGATTATTTGTTTTTTGTTTGTTGAGGTGGGTGAGCTCTTTATATATTTTGGATGTCAAGCCTTTATCGGATCTGTCATTTATAAATATATTCTCCCATAGTGTAGGGTACCTTTTTGTTCTATTGATGATGTCTTTTGCTGTACAGAAGCTTTTCAGCTTAATATAGTCCCACTTGTTCATTTTTGCTGTTGTTTTTCTCGCCCGGGGAGATATGTTCAAGAAGAGGTCACTCATGTTTATGTCTAAGAGGTTTTTGCCTATGTTTTTTTCTAAGAGTTTTATGGTTTCATGACTTACATTCAGGTCTCTGAATCATTTAGAATTTACTTTTGTGTATGGGGTTAGACAATGGTCCAGTTTCATTCTCCTACATGTAGCTGTCCAGTTTTGCCCAGCACCATCTGTTAAATAGACTGTCATTTCGCCATTGTATGTCCATGGATCCTTTATCAAATATTAATTGACCATATATGTTTGGGTTAATGTCTGGAGTCTCTAATCTGTTCCGCTGGTCTGTGGCTCTGTTCTTGTGCTAGTACCAAATTGTCTTGATTACTATGGCTTTGTAGTAGAGCTTGAAGTTGGGGAATGAGATCCCCCCTACTTTATTCTTCTGTCTCAGGATTGCGTTGGCTATTCGGGGTCTTTGGTGTTTCCATATGAATTTTTGAACTATATGTTCCAGTTGGTTGAAGAATGTTGCTGGTAATTTGATAGGGATTGCATCAAATCTCTATATTGCTTTGGGCAGGATGGCCATTTTGACAATATTAATTCTTCCTAGCCACGAGCATGGGATGAGTTTCCATTTGTTAGTGTCCCCTTTAATTTCTCTTAAGAGTGACTTGTAGTTTTCAGGGTATAGGTCTTTCACTTCTTTGGTTAGGCTTATTCCTAGGTATTTTATTCTTTTTGTTGCAATTGTGAATGGAGTTGTTTTCCTGATTTCTCTTTCTGTTGGTTCATTGTTAGTATATAGGAAAGCCACAGATTTCTGTGTGTGTATAATATTGTATCCTGCATCTTTGCTGTATTTGGATATCAGTTGTAGTTTTGGAGTGGAGTCTTTGGGGTTTTTATGTACAATATCATGTCATCTGCAAATAGTGACAGTTTAACTTCTTCTTTACCAATCTGGATTCCTTGTATTTTTTTGTTTTGTCTAATTGCTGTGGCTGGGACCTCCAGTACTATGTTAAATAACAGTGGGGAGAGTGGGCATTCCCGTCTTGTTCCCGATCTCAGAGGAAAAGCTTTCAGCTTCTCGCTGTTCAGTATAATGTTGGCTGTGGGTTTATGATATATGACCTTTATTATGTTGAGTTACTTGCCCTCTATACCCATTTTGCTGAGAGTTTTTATCATGAATGGATGTTGAATTTTGTCAAATGCTTTTTCAGCATCTATGGAGATGATCATATGGTTTTTGTCTCTTTTTGTTGATGTGGTGGATGATGTTGATGGATTTTCAAATGTTGTACCATCCTTGCATCCCTGGGATGAATCCCACTTGGTCATGGTGTACCATCCTTTTGATGTATTTTTGAATTTGGTTTGCTAATATTTTGTTGAGTATTTTTGCATCTACATTCATCAGGGATATTGGTCTGTAATTTTCTTTTTTGGTGCAGTCCTTGCCTGGTTTTGGTATTAGGGTGATGTTGGCTTCATAGAATTAGTTTGGGAGTAATCCCACCTCTTCTCTTTTTGGAAAACTTTAAGGAGAATAGGTATTATGTCTTCTCTGTATTTCTGATAAAATAATGAGGTATATCCGTCCGGCCCAGGGGTTTTGTTCTTGGGTAGTTTTTTGATTACCGTTTCAATTTCTTTGCTCGTAATTGGTTTGTTTAACTTTTGTGTTTCTTCCTTGATCAGTCTTACAAGGTTGTATTTTTCTAGGAAGTTGTCCATTTCTTCTAGGGTTTCCAGCTTGTTGGCATATAGGTTTTCATAGTAGTCTTTAATAATTCTTTGTATTTCTGTGGAGTCTGTCATGGTTTTTCCATTCTCATTTCTGATTCTGTTGATTTCTGTTAATTCTCCTTTTCTCTTAATAAGTTTGGCTAGAGGCTTATCTATTTTGTTTATTTTCTCAAAGAACCAGCTCTTGGGTTTGTTGATTTTTGCTATAGTTTTATTCTTCTCAATTTTGTTTATTTCTTCTCTGATCTTTATTATGTCCCTCCTTCTTCTGACTTTAGGCCTCATTTGTTCTTCTTTATCCAGTTTCGATAATTGTGATGTTAGATTATTTATTTGGGATTGTTCTTCCTTCTTCAAGTGTGCCTGGATCACTATATACTTTCCTCTTAAGACTGCTTTCTCTGCGTCCCACAGAAGTTGGGGCTTCATGTTGTTGTTGTCATTTGTTTCCATATATTCCTTGATCTCTATTTTAATTTGTTTGTTGATCCATTGATTATTTAGGAGCATGTTGTTAAGCCTCCATGTGTTTGTGAGACTTTTTGTTTTCTTTGTAGAATTTATTTCTAGTTTTATACCTTTGTAGTCTGAAAAGTTGGTTGGTAGAATTTCAATATTTTGGAATTTACTGAGGCTCTTTTTGTGGGCTAGTATGTTGTCTATTCTTGAGAATGTTCCATGTGCACTTGAGAAGAATGTATATCCTGTTGCTTTTGAATGTAGAGTTCTATAGATGTCTATTAGATCCATCTGTTCTACTGTGTTGTTCAGTGCTTCCGTGTCCTTACTTATTTTCTGCCCAGTGGAGCTATCCTTTGGGGTGAGTGGCGTGTTGAAGTCTCCTAAAATGAATGCATTGCAGTCTATTTCCGCCTTTAATTCTGTTAGTATTTGTTTCACATATGCTGGTGCTCCTGTGTTGGGTGCATATATGTTTAGAATGGTTATATCCTCTTGGTGGACTGAGCCCTTTATCATTATGTAGTGTCCTTTATCTCTTGTTACTTTGTTTTCAAGTCTATTTTGTCTGATATTAGTACTGCAACCCCTGCTTTTTTCTCTGTTGTTTGCCTGAAATATGTTTTTCCATCCCTTGACTTTTAGTCTGTGCATGTCTTTGGGTTTGAGGTGAGTTTCGAAGAAGCATATAGATGGGTCTTGCTTTTTTATCCATTCTATTACTCTGTGTCTTTTGATTGGTGCCTTACGTCCATTTACATTTAGGATGATTATTGAAAGATATGTACTTATTGCCACTGCAGGCTTTAAATTCGTGGTTACCAAAGGTTCAAGGTTAGCCTCTTTAGTATCTTACTGTCTAACTTAGGTCGCTTATTGAGCTTTTATATATACTGTCTGGAGATTCTTTTCTTCTCTCCCTTCTTATTCCTCCTCCTCCATTCTTTATATGTTGGGTGTTTTGATCTGTGCTCTTTTTAGGAGTGCTCCCATCTAGAGTGGTCCCTGTAAGATGCCCTGTAGAGGTGGTTTGTGGGAGGCAAATTCCCTCAGCTTTTGCTTGTCTGGGAATTGTTTATTCCCTCCATCATATTTAAATGATAATCGTCCTGGATACAGTATCGTTGGTTCAAGGCCCTTCTGTTTCATTGTGTTAAATATGTCATGCCATTCTCTTCTGGCCTGTAAGGTTTCTGTCAAGAAGTGGGATGATAGCCTGATGGGTTTTCCTTTATAGGTGACCTTTTTCTCTCTAGCTGCCTTTAAAACTCTGTCCTTGTCCTTGATCTTTGCCATTTTAATTATTATGTGTCTTGGGGAAGTTTTCAGCAATTACTTCTTCAAAGACACTTTCTATCCCTTTTTCTCTCTCTTCTTCTTCTGGTACCCCTATAATATGGATATTGTTCCTTTTGGATTGGTCACACAGTTCTCTTAATATTGTTTCATTCCTGGAGATCCTTTTATCTCTCTCTATGTCAGTTTCTGTGCGTTCCTGTTCTCTGGTTTCTATTCCTTCAATGGCCTCTTGCATCTTAATCCATTCTGCTTATAAATCCTTCCAGGGTTTGTTTCACTTCTGTAATCTCCTTCCTGGCATCTGTGATCTCCCTCCGGACTTCATTCCATTGCTCTTGCATTTTTCTCTGCGTCTCCATCAGCATGTTCATTATTTTTATTTTGAATTCTTTTTCAGAAAGACTGGTTATGTCTGTCTCCTTCTCAGGTGTTGACTCTGTGATCTTTGTCTGCCTGTAGTTTTGCTTTTCATGGTGATAGAGATAGTTTGGTGAGCTGGAACGAGTGACGGCTTGAAGAACTTCCCTTCTTGTTGGTTTGTGGCCTTCCTCTCCTGGGAGAACAGCGACCTCTCTTGGCTTGTGCTGGACCGCTGCATGCTGACAGGGCTTCTGCTTCCTGCCTGACTGCTATGGAGTTTATCTCTGCTGTCGCTGTGGGCATGGCCTGGCTCGGGCTGCTGCTCCAAAATGATTGAGCTGCATTGGAGGGGGAGCACCCGGGAGGCTATTTATCTCCGTGAGGGGCCTCCATGCTCTCTGCTGCCCAGGGGATTAGATTGCCCAGAGATCCCCAGATTCCCTGCCTCTAGACTAAGTGTCCCGGGGCACTTCTGTCTGGTTTTGGGATCCCTGTCCCTTTAAGACTTCCAAAAAGCACTTTCCAAAAAAAAAAAAAATTAAATAAATAATTTTAAAAAAAAAGCTGCTTCGTTTTCTTTGTCCTATGGTGCTGGCCTCAGTGACCCCCCTCACCGGTCTTGCTGTCCTGTTTCCCTAGTATCCAGGACCCCCTACATGTACTGTGTCTGTGCTCTTGTCCGGATGGCTGGGGCTGGGTGTTTAGCAGTCCTGGGCTCCCTCTCCCTCCCTGCTCCAAATCCTTTCTTCCCACTGGGAGCTCGGGGAGGGGTGCTTAGGTCCCGCCAGGCTGGGGCTTGTATCTTACCCCTTTCGTGAGGTGCTGGGTCTCACAGGTGTGGATGTGGTCTGGATGTTGTCCTGTGTCCTCTGGTCTCTATTCTAGGAAGAGTTGTCTTTGTTATATTTGCATAGATATATGTGGTTTTGGGAGGAGATTTCCGCTGCTCTCCTCACGCTGCCATCTTGGCTCCACCCCCAAATTTATACATTTTTTAACAAAAGATGATTCAGTACCACAAATGAAACACCTGATGGATGGACCCCAAAGAACACGGCTGTGACCCTGGGATGACACAGTGGCTCCGAGCTCTTCTCTACTCCCTCAAAGCACTGTCCCCACAGACAGGCCACAGCAGGATCACCCCCTTCCACAAGCATACTCCCTCTACCTCCCTGAGAGTGCACACTTGCTACTGGAGAATCAATGACCTGAGTCCTTTTATTCTGCAGGACGACACATTATTGATGATTCTGGACAGCTGCCGACAACCTTGAGTGTCATGGTACCATCTGTGAATGCAACTCTACAATTTGGCCACAGGGTTAACAACTTGCTCATGTGCACAGGCACAAGTCTGGGAGTTTCATGCCAGCTCTCCCTGAGCACAAAATCAGAGGGGCAGAACGCAGTCTTTGCTTCTCAAACCCGGGTCTGCCAAGCAGCAGCATGGCATCCCTTGGGAACAGAATGGAAATGCAGATTCCCAGGTCCAGCAAACATCTACATAATCCAAACCTGCCCCTAAGTAAGAAGCACAGAGGTTGTGTGTACTGTGCCATGGAACCCTGGAGGGCCTGCAGGGAAGACCTTTGCCCTGCTGCCGATTGTGCCCCTCCCCCACTGCGGCATGTACAATTTCTAAGCCAGAAAACAACTCACAGCCATTTGCATTCATAAATGCAACAAGTCAGTATTAATGAAACCCATGGGAAGATTGCAGGGTATGATTCATGAAAAAAAAAATCTGGAAAGATAAATGCTGCCCATAGTTTTTCTGGGATGTGGTGTTTTGGGAAGTTTTCACTTTAACACATTTCTGTCATCTTTGAATTTAAACGATTTTAATTTAATTTTAACTGATGACCCCACATTACTCTTATACTTGGGAAAAAACAAAATTTTAAAAATACTGTTCACAAAACTCAATATAAATTGCAGTAATAAGTCAAACAATCAATCCCAACCTAAGTATATTCTTTTTCTCTCTCTCCTAGAAGCTCCCCAGGAGCCTAGACTCTTGTTCCTTCTTGATGCCTGCCTCTGTTTATTTCCTCCTCCTCCTTGAGGCCTCACTTGGCCTCTGAAGGAGCAAACGTCACCTTCACACAGTAGGAGCACTTAAAGAGAAACACCTAACCTATTCCTCACCTCCGCTGCTGCAGTGTTCTCTGCTCTGCTCAGAGAAAGATCCCACCCACTGCTGGGGAGAACAGGAGGCAGCAGGCGGATTCTTGGATGATACCATCCTCAAGGGTAAAGTGCAGCCATCCTTAGGATAGGAACTCAGCGTTCTATAGCTCATATTGGTACGAAAGATGAACAGGGGTACCCAGTCCTGAGATGTGGGGGATGTCAGGGCGGCCATGGGAAATAAGCTAGTCTGGCAAAGTCGATAAAAAATGCCTCTGAATAAGATCATCAAAAGTATTTGGGAGGAAACACTAGAAATTAACACCATCAAAAGCAGCACTCTACAAGAACAGACATTTGTCAGGAAGGACTTGTTTGGTAATGGCTGTCTAAAACAAGGAGCCCTGGGGCACTGATGTGTCAACTCAAGAGCACAGCCATGCAGGATAAGAGGGAGGAGGGACCCAATTCCCTCTCCTCCAAACCTGAATCCCTGGCCATTTCTGAATCATTCTCCAAATAACTTCTGCCTCCCAAGTTGGCAACCTACTTAGTGATAAGCAAGAGATTGCTGTCTGTTTTGTAGTTTATTTCCTACTGTGGAATTCACTTAGTGGCTTTAAGAGTTATAAATTATTATATATCATCATAACTTCTAGTTATAAATTAGCTGCTAGTAGGTTCAACCTTTAACTGGATACATTTCCAACCAGGGCTGAGAGCCACAATTGGGCAGTTCCTACCTGCTCCCTTCTTTGCCAAATCCTGGCTCTTACATTTGTTGGTGCTGACCTTGGGCAAATTTCTCTAGACCTCACTTTTCTCAGCTGTAAAGTGGGAAGATGGTAAGAGCACCACCTCAAAGGGATGCTGGAAATACTAAAGGATATAACATGCTTAGCACAGTAGCTGACTGGCATGTAGTAAATGTTGTCGTTGCCATCATCATCATTATCATGAGGACCAGATTAAGCCCCATGGCTGTGGTATGAGCCTCAACCTCCGCCACCTCTGAATGTTTCCAAGTATATAACTTACTTCAAAGACAACTGAATCCCAGTGCTTGCTCACCACCTGATGCTCACTCCTCCCTACCACCAGCCCTCCTAAGCCAACAGCAGACCACCACACACAGGGGAGCTCATCTGGGGTCCACCACTGGGAACCACAGCCATCCTCACAGGCAGACATAGAACACAAGCTGTGAGAGAGCAAACGTGGGTCCACATGCATCACCAGAACACGCACACAGTGCCTGAGCTCATTTCCTACTGTTCTAGATTTCTATGGATGTCTTCAAACACCGAGGGCTCCCTGTCAGCTCGCGTCCACTTCTGCAAGCCAGGCTATGAGGAAGTAGCTAACGCCAGCCTCTGGGCCTACGGAGGAGTTTCTCTTTGAGCTGCACTCCCACCTTCCCTCCAGCATCTGGGCAGAACCAGCTGCCAGCTACAGGCTCCTCAACAATGAGGCTCTCGTCAAAGGCCAGGTCCCAGAAGCTGGGGTGGTTTGTTTGTGGGTTTTTGTTGAGGTGGAAAAATAACCGGGTGTTGTAAAACTGTTTGTGATTCATTGCTAAGTTACAAAGAAAAAAAAGAAGCTGCAGAGTGACATGTAAAGGATCCCACCAGAAGGAAGGAAGGAGAGAAGGGAAGGAGGAAGGAGGAAGGAGGGAAGGGAAGGGAGACAAGGGGAAGAGGGTAAGGGAAGGCAGAGGGGAGAAAGACCATTCAGTGGGTAGCAGTGCCAATCCATACTCTGAAAAACAAAGACCTCTCAGAAAGTCAGAATTTGTTTCCATTAATTTTTCTTTATACACCTGTGTATGGGCTGTTGTGTTACAGTACACATGCATTATTATGATTTAAAAAGAGAAGAAAATGAGTACCTGTGACATCAGGCTAAAGAACAGACAACAGTCCAGGTCATGATCCCCTCACCTTAGGCTTCCCTACTTCTAACTAATGCTGATCAGCACCTACTGCACACCTGACTAGGTGTGGTTGCTGAAGGAGTATCTCTCTCCTTCCCACAACAGTCCCAAGTAGGTATGTGGTTCCCATTTCATAGATGGGGAGAACAAGGAGAGCCCGAAGTGGCTGACCCCCAACGTCCCAGGAACCAAACTGATTGTGTCAGCCATGCTGTCTGGCTCAACCCTTCCCATAACCCAAGGGCTGACCTTCTCATCCCCTCTTCCATCCGGGCTGTGTAATGTGTCCTAGGGCAAATGTCTGGTCTGAGGGCTGTGGGGTAACCAGGTGCCAGCGCAGCTTCCTCCACTCTGCAGGACCTGCTCCCTGCCTCTGAACCTCTGACGATCAGGACATATCTCCCCACTAGACTCCCGCTAAGGTCCCCTGCACATGGGGCACACTTACCGCTAGTCTGTGTACTGCATGAGCTGATCCACAGTGTGCAACTGTATGGATGCAACCCCTCCTTCCAGCTCCTTGTGGACTCACTGCACCATCATCACTTCATACCTGGTAAGTGTTTGATAATGCTTGGTGAACTGATCAGTGCAGGAGGCAGTGACACAGCCAGCTCCCTCGTGAGGAGACACGTGGGCGGCTGTAGGCACACAGCAAGAGCCCCACAGCTGTGAGGCATCACAAGGTCACTAAATATTTAGAAAATGGTAGAGACTTAGTACAAAGCGTTTTAAGTACTTTCTTAAAGTTGTGCACACATGTCCTTCTAAAAGAAAGTAACTTTCTATGAGTAAGGATAAAACTCTCACTAACTGTTGGGAGAAGTACTGAGTTTGATTGGTATTTATAACAATTTCTAGTTGTAAACACTTTCACCTAGCAATTCTACTTCTAAGAATCTCTCCTAAACTCTACTCTCAAACACAAAGACATCCTTCCTCTCTCCATGAAAGCAGTTTAATCACTCACTAAATAACTCTTACAGATATTTGCTCCCTAATATATCCCAGCACCACTACCTACCTACCACAAGGTGCTTGCTGCTTTTTTCAGAACCACAAAGCTTGCTAATTTAGGAGCACTGGCACTATTTTTAACATGTTCTAGCAGCGATTAGCAGCTGTCAGCTCCCTGGGCTCAATTCTGTTTGAGGCCAGTTAGCAGCACTAGGAGCCTACAGAAAATAGCAAATAAATGTGCAGAGAGATCATAATGATTGTTTTTACAATCAGTTTGAAGCTAAACTCACACATTTAAGCAACAACCAGAAAACAGACTGGAGTGTGTTCTGGCTTGGTTTGGGAGGGAGGAGCTTCAGATGCCTATGAAGAGGCCTGGCTCTCTCCCACCCAGCAAGGACAGGCTTGTCTCTGCAAGTTTCCTTGCCCATCCCATCCTGTTAGGTACACCCTATCCCCAAACACTAAGGAACCACTGTTTTCATTCACTTACACACACTCAAAGTGTCACATGGCATTGTGACCCAGCCCCTCCCTGATAACCAATAAAAGCCTGTTCACCACCATCACTTTGCTCCATGGGTTTCTACTCACCTCTGTGGCTACAGAGCATTTTGAAACACATGAGCTAAAAATAAAGAGTCAATAGCCAAAAGCAAATCAATAAATGTTGAACAAGCCACAGAGAAGTGTTTAAGAAGAAAAGTCCATACAAATGAGAATGATTTGCCACTTATTTTTCCCAGGTGGTTAAAAAATAGTTTCTGAAAATTTATTAATAGCTATAAAAATGATAAACATTATAAATAAGGTACATAACTGCTAAATATGTCTTTTAGCCATCTTCTCTGGATAACAATGTTCCTGCATGCACACAGAATTGAAATGAAGATCAGAGGTCCAGTTGGAACTTGCATGACACCATACCACCCTGTCAGCCATTGGCAAAGGGTTGGGCACAGGCTGTGGGCCCACCAAGGGGCCTGGGCATAAGTAGTGGTCATGTCCAGATTAGACTTTATGTAAATGGAGTGTACACCTAGACAGTAGTGAGGTTCTGAGGAATGCTGACAGTTTGAAAAAGAACTTGCAGGCTCTATCTTACTCATTTCTCTCCTTGTATCCCTCATCTTCTGGTCAACAGTGGGTACCAGGACCACACACATGGGAGCCCTTGCTAAGTGTGCACCCATATTGTCTCCTGCAGGTAGGATGGGACCCAGACTGGGCAGCACCCTTCCTCCCCCTTCGGGAATGTTTCTTCATGCCATCTTCACTTCCTCTTCTTCCTCCCTCCTCCCATTTACTCCCATCCTACCTCTCTGCTCTTCCCAATCATTATTTTTGCTGCCTTCCTGCTTATAGACAACACAGCATGAGCAGTGGACTGCCTGGGGAAACCCAAGACCAACTCTGTTCCTAAATCTGAGAATGATTTTGTGCAAGATGATCAACATTTCTGAACAAGTTTTTCCTCCTTAAAATGAGAGTGTTGAACTGTGAGTTTTTTGAAGGTATCCAGCAATGAGCTATTTCTCCTCTTTCCCTCCACACTACTTGTATGTTACTGCTTCTAGCAGTCAAATGAGCCTTCAAGAACACAATCAGTTCGTAAATTGGTACTTGCCCATGAATGACAGATCCATACCCAATTTTTCTTCTGCCGTCCATTTGGAACATCTCCTTTCTCTTACTCACTTCTTATAAACTTTTCTAGCTCAGATCATCTGCTTAACAATCTCTCCTAGGCTTGGAACCTACCATGCCTATCTCCAGACAGGCAAAATTGGCACTCTGGCCCACATTCATTATGGTCCTAGAAGATCCACATGCCCAGAGCTCATTTCAAATCCTCAAATTTTTCTTTTTGGTTAAATGAGAAAAAAAGAAACCAAAACTCAGAAGAGTCAGGTTTCTAGAACTTGTTCTGCGTGTGTGTGTTTTGTGGGGGGAGGGTGAGAATGTGAGTTGTCCATAAGAAACTGTCTTCCTGCACCCCCTCCACTCTATTCTGGAACCCAACCCCACCTCTCTCCATCATAACTAAGCAAATATTAGTTTGTCATATCTTGCAATTCTGTGGCTAAAGGAAAAGGGAAAGTCTAATCCAATGTGGCAATAATCCTGGTTTCCCTTCTCTTCACTCTCCCAGTCCCAACTCAGAGATTTTCAGGTTCAGCTATCATGCTGAACAGGTGACCTGTCCATTTCCATGCTCCTTCCTGTCTTCTTCTTTTCTTTCCTGTAGCTCCTGATTATGGGAAGAAGAGAACTCCTAGAGGAAGCAGGCATGTTTAACATCTAAAGTAGAACCCATCCATTTTCATTCTTTCATTCATAAAATGTTTAAGGCATCATAGGCCTGGTAGAATTTCGCTCCATGTAAGATTCTTACTTCCACTTTCCTTCCTGTCATTTTCCTGTCTCTCAGCATAGCCAACACTACAAATTTTGGCAACAACTCCCGAACAAGTAAAGCCTTCGTGTGTGCATAATGAGGATTGGTCTACTGGTCATGTGGTCCTGCTGAGTCCATACACATTTGGTTAAGTTATCAAAGTGGTTAGTGGTGAACTTTAACGTAGGAGTGTGTAAAAGCCCACAAGTAGAAGCTCAACCACAAGAGTCAGCCAGAGCATTAAGAGTGTTACTGATAATTTCAGAGAATTGAGATAAATTTCTGCCCAAGTGAGTAGTAGTTATGTAATCTTCCTTGGCCTTTTGAACATACTGTGACCCAGAGTTTCTCACCCTTGGCACTGCTGACACCAAAGGTTGGATAATTGGGAGCAGGGGTAGGAGGGAGGATATTTAGCAGTATCACTGCCTTCTACAACTAGTTGTCAGTAGCCCCCCTTCAATTGACAACCAGGAATGTCTCCAGCCCTTGGAAAGCAAAATGTACCTCCTGCTACTATTATCTGTACAATGGAGCCACAGGGATGACATCTGTCAGGGAAGAAATCTCTCTCTTTCTTTCTACCACTCATTCCCTCTTTCTTCCACTAGATAACCAGTTAAATCTATACTAGTAGATATTGTTTGTCCTTTTCCAAAATCTTAAGCTACTTTGTTAATAAGAATAAATTATGAACAAGAAGTTAAAATGGAGAGCTCATCTAGCCAAAGCATGACTGAAAGTAAAACAAAGCTAGAACCTAATGAATTGTGGAAAGAAGAAGAAGGGTGGAGTCTAGAACTACCAAAGCAAAAGCACAAAACATCTCTGTTTCTCCAGAACTGTCCAGAAAGAGGATCTGGTCTACTTGGGGCCCTGCAGGTCTGCATGACCATGAGATGGGACCCCTGGTGACCTCAGCCTTTAAAAGACCACCAATTTCCAGCCCTCCAAGCTAGATGGTGAACATGGTATCCTCCTTCTGCTTGGGAAGTTTGGGGAGCTTGGATCTCAGAGCACAGGCATCTGGAGAGGATGGAGTCAGGGCAAGACAGGAGGCATGGATATTCAGGTAGGTGAACAGGGCAGAGAGACAGGGTTGGAAATTTCTGGCTGGAGGTAAATGGACATATGCTGGCAGGCATGCAGTTGGGAGTCAATGAACATTGTCAGCATGTAGCATTCCTGGGAAGGTTGGCAGAGCATGCAAGGCCAGTGGGGGAGGAATGGAGTTATAGAGCAGAGCCTCAGGCACAGGGGAAATAAGACAAAGCTCTGGTTCCTAGAAATTGGGTGGAAGGTGACACTTTCTGGCCTACAGTCATAAGACATATGTCTGTGTGTTGTCGAAACACCAAGTTTTCAAAAGTAAGCTTTGCAAGGGTGGGGCCAGTTGTCGTCAATTGTAGTATCATCCAGAACTTAAAATAATTCCTAGTATGTGGGGAAACATTGCGATGTTTGTTGATTAAGGAAAGAAAACACAGCCACGAGTCTGTTGCATTTGTCCGTGCGTGAAGCTCTCAAATAATTCATGCCAGATACTCCACCACACCACAGCTACCTATCTCTCCTTTTTGAGAGCGATGCAGTTTCTGTGTGGGATGGCTCTGGGATCTAGGAGTGACCAAAGTCCCATTGTCCTTTGTTTTTGGAATGGATGCAGTGCACACTGGGGCAATAGAGAGGAAGGGGGAGTGGGTCCTCTGCCCTTCATTTGCAGCTGCAGCCATAGTTAGCCGAGCCCAGGACTTCCGTAGCTCCACCCTTGACAGCATGTTGTTCTTTGAGCTTTGGTTAAGAAACCATTCCTGGTTTATGAATATCCATCTTGCAGGCTAAATACAGTTATTTTCCTTATCAGGAATGATTGACTTGACCAATGTACTTCCTTAGCTCTGCAAGGAAGATCTGCCTGAGACAACAGGTTCCTTAAGTTTTCATAGTTGATGATCCCAGCACAAAATACCTGCTGACATGTGAACCACTTATATCTTTTTAGAGTCAGTAGGATAGTGGTCTTTATAATCTGTGTCTGACAGGACTGGTATAAGAGACAACTTGGGCCTTTCTTTCTCACCCTGACTCACCTGGGCACAAAGAG
Organism: Manis javanica; assembly: GCF_040802235.1. Taxonomy (NCBI): domain Eukaryota; kingdom Metazoa; phylum Chordata; class Mammalia; order Pholidota; family Manidae; genus Manis; species Manis javanica. The sequence goes on along the minus strand of NC_133171.1, from coordinate 64,776,788 downwards.
ACACAGCCAGGATCTGTGACCAGCTGCTTTCTATGTAGTGCTGTGCTTATGGTCTCCAAAGCTTCTTAAAACTCTATTCGGTGGCCCACAGCCTGCAATCTAGTAGAGGGTGAGATGGTTCTCCAAGTGAACTGGGTTAGAGGAGCTCATCCTTTTGCATGGCCAGCCACCCTCTGGGGGCTCACTTCTGCTTCAGATTTCTGCAGAGGCCGGAGACAGCACACATGTGAAGGCTTGGGCAAGCCGGCCAAGTAAGTCCTGGCTCTGAGACATGATAGGGCAAGGACAGCGGCCTCCGAAAGCCTGTGGCCCTCTGCTGAATGTTCCTTTAGAGCTCTTCCCTAGTGAAGAGCTCTCTATTAGTTCGTTCTGTTTGTTTGTTTTCACCCTTTTTGTGAAACAGAAATTGAACTGGATCTAAGGCATTACATCTTGTCTGGGTGGGGGCCTTGCAGAAGCAGGGGTTTCCTCAGAGAATGGAATGTCCCAAGAGAAATTTCACTGTGAGAGGGGAAATCCATTTCATGTGACAGAATGGTGTCCCTATTTAACACTGTGTTGGGTTTTACATCTGTTAATATTTATCATTAATTTGATTAGTCATTCATCAACAAAACCCTGTGCATTATGAGAAAACCATCATAAATAAAGCACTACTCAGGCTCAACAACAGACCAGGGTGCTTGGATTTCTCCTTGAACCCCTTTTGGTCTGTGGAGACCACATGCCCACTCAGCCGACATCTCACCTAGAGCTCCAGCATGTTAGTCAAAAGCCTGCTTTACCATTTTCATCTGATCAGGGTATTCTCTCTATGCTGGGCTTCCCCTTCAGGTCTGCACAGGTGCCCAGTGCAGAACCTGCAGCTGCAGAGATGATGGGATTGCCGCATGAGGTGCCCTTGATTCACAGGGAGGGAAGGCCTATTTTTCTCTCACTCTCATGTACTCAGTAACTTCTAAAAAGGGTAAGAAAGTTGGAGACAACGTCTGACCCGATTCAGCAATGCACAACTTGTGCACTATATGACTAGAACATCTACAAACATTTTTATTTGGCTTTGTAATGACATCAATTTCTCCTCTATTCTGCTCCAAAATGCAAGGGGGTGCTTATTTTGCCTCTGTTGTAATTAAAGGGTACATGATGGTACTTTTTCCTGGTCAAAGGCAGCTTTTTGTCTTGAAGGTGACATGAGATCTCTATCTTTACAGACAAAAGCTTTGTGACTTTTAAGTGGCAGTTCGCCCTCCTGCTTGTTGAGGTTTCGTAGGGCAGCCCAACATGTGGGCAAGATCAATGGATGAGTAGAAAGATAGACAACTGATAGATAGGACAGAGTGATGTGAGGACTGCTTTGCTCACTGCAATGCATTTAAAAATATTTACAACTTAAGATGAGCTTTCACTTTTAAAATCTCACTATTTTTTTGCAGCTGTAACAACCAAGCAAATGGGACAGGAAGCTCTCTGCCTTGTAGTTATTTTATTCAAGCTATGGAATGAAGCTTTTTTGCTATAAAAGTGTGTGTGGTTTTGTTTTTGTCTTTTTCCTTTTCTGGAATATTAGCAACTCTAGAACTTCAGAGTCAGTTTAAATGTTGCTTCTGATTCCTAAGATTATATAGCTACCACAGGACTTGCCAAGGTACCATGTCTAACCAAGTGGTCAGCAGAATTACTTTAAACAGACTATGCTCTCTTCTAGTTATTAAGTGTAACAGTTTCACAGGGTCAGGACAATAATCTGTTAGCCCTCTTTAGCAGCTCCTAGAGAAATAGATGGTTAGTTTGCATCAGTCACATTCTCTTCTTTTTAACTTTGTAGAATTTCTTATTTCTAAGATGTTTAGTCATCACATAAAAAGAGGGGACAATTTGGTTCTCTGACTTGGTATAAAGCATCTATTATGTGGGTGACCAACTTATTCCAGTTTGCCCAGCATTTCCCTGCTTTTAAAACTGAAAGTCCTGTCTCCTAGAAAGCCCTTTAGTCCTGGGCATCCAGGACAACTGCTTACCCTAGAGCGATGGTGTATTTTAGGAAAATACACATTAGCTTTAAATTAGAAAAAATACTTAGTTATCATTTAAACACCTTCCTCTTTATTTACCAATAGGTCCATGTGTGAAATGTAGAAAAGGATCAGCTGTCTGGCATTCCTGGGCAAGGCTAGGCAGTGATCAGCTGCTGTGTGTACAGGGCAGTAACTGGTCTCTCCCTAGAAGTTGTGGCAGGCAGTTGATACTTTCCAGAAGGGAGATGTGGGCTAAAGAAAAATCAATGTCAGTATTTCTCCCTGGAGAAAGATACATTTTGATCTTTCCCAAAACAATTTAATAGTTGGGGTAGATTCCAGTTGAGTATTTTCCCTAGAAACTATATCAGAAGAACCATGAGAACCTACTAGATTTTCCTTATAATATTAAATTGAAAAGATCATAATGCTTGAAAAGTATTTATTTCAAAGGAAATAGACATTCTTATAAGAGTGGTTAGATTTTCATAAAGTAGAGAGTTTTGAGTACACAAGCACATTGGTTAATCTCTCTTTTCTGAACACCCCAGCTGCCTGCTGTCCTCTACACAGTCACTGCTCTTCAGGTAACATGGCCCCAGTGTCCTTGTGCACATCCCATCTCTAAGCATCGAGGTGGCTTTTTTATTCATTCAGCCAACATTTATTGAAAACCTACCATGCCATAGCCTTTGTGCCAGAAGCTGAGGATGCAGAAATAAAAACACTGCCCCCTCATTTAACTTGCATTTATTTATAAGTCCATGGGAAAGAGGAACTTTTGCATAAGTAATTTCCATGTGATATAGTCTGTGTCTGTAAAGAGCCTGCTCTGGGAGCTTTGAAGAGAGAACTCTTAGAGCTGCCTCAGCTGGTTGTTCTTTTCTATAGAAATAGCATCCTATAGTTCTGTATTTCTGCTATGCAAGTTATTTCCAAACATACACACTCATGTGTTTCAAGCACAATAATTTCAGTTATTTAGAGCCAGGATTATAAGATTGGCCTGTCTAAGTGCCACCTTCTGGGACTCTTGCTTCATAAAGCATCATTCCCAGAAGTGTTGTAATATAGAGAATGATGCAGGTGCCTTATGGCCAGACATGATAAAGGCAGTACCAGACTGGCTCCTGCTTACAAAACAAAACTGCTTTTAGTAGCTTCTCACCTCTTAACATCCCCACCCTTAACCTTGCCCTTTATGGGATTCTCACAAGTACCATTTTCAAGGGAAGCCTTTGAATGTTAGAGAACCTGCAAATAAATAAAAGCAGCACAATCATATGTACATACACAGGCTTGGGAAATACTCAGCTTTGTGGAGGGAAACCTTTTTTTCCTACATTTCTTGAGGAAAGCGGGCCTTAAGAGATAGTTTATTGGTAATGAGCTAAATCAGTAAACCAAATTTGACTATAATAAAGAAAAGTGACTTGTAGAACTTGACAGGCCTGTGAAGATGATCATTCTAGTCTAAGCCACCTGGCACCTGAAGCACTGCAACATCAGGTAATTTCTTAGGGCCACACAGATAAGCAGTACCAGAACCCTCCTTGGTATCCAGGCCCCTGCCAGGATTCCACCTTCCCACTACCCAGCAATGAGAAGGCTGACCCCCACACATCTTAGAGCCTTCAGGACTTTAACCCTGCTCCTACTCCAGGCTGCTTTTGTTTTGGTGGGTCAGTACCATGATATAGTGATGCTTTGGAGGTTCACCACTAAAAGGCTGGATGAGATTCCAGCCAAAGGCAAGAGGAACAGCTACTTCAGGTGGATGGAGAAATGTGAGCAGCAGCACAGAGCCTGGCAGCCAAGGTACCTTCTGGCTGGCAAGTGCGTGGTGCTGATATGCTTAGTGGGAGCATGACAGAGTAAAGGCAGGTCCAGGCTGAGAGTGGATGCCCTCCCTGCCTCATCTCTCTGAGAACTGAACTTTAGGGAGAGTAATCTGTCCTTTGTGCTGGATGTCAGGGCGATGAGGGGCAGTGAGATCCATTAGGCAGCTATTCCTATCATCTAGAGACAACGTGTTAGGGAATAAAGAAGTAAGACTGAAAAGAGGTGCTGGGGAAAGTGGGGCAGGGGGCATGGTCAGCGATTATACTTTACAGCATTGAGCACCTGCTCTATGCTAGACACCTGACTAGGCCTTGAGGATGCAAAAATAAAAAGGCATGATTTTTGCCCCCAGGGAACTTGGAGTTCCATCAGGAACGTGGGCAAGGAGTCAGACAGTTGCCATATTATGTGCTTAATGTTGGGGCAGGAGACAGAAGGTGGCTAGGGTTGCTCAGAGAAGGCACTGCATCATATCTCAGCAAAAAGCTGGAGCCAATCCAGCAACCACATGCAGAATCCCTTCCTGAAAGGTATATCAAGATTGAGAAAGCCCAAAGTAGCTGCCGAGGCAGTGGGAGATGAGTACAGTGGGAAACTTTGCCATCCCTTGGCCTGTAGGGCAGAGGAAGAGCTGGAGCTGTGGCAGCAGGCCACCTGATTCAAGCTATAGTTGTATGGAGAGGGGGTTTAAGGGATGAATTGTGTTTCCTAAAATTCATATGTTGGAGTGTTAACCCCAGGACTTCAGAATGTGACTATTTGGAGATAGGGCCTTTAAAGAGGTGATTAAGTTAAAGTGAGGTCATGGGGGTGAGCCCTAATCCAATCTGACTGGTGTCTTTTATGTGAAATTAGGAACTCAGACCCACACCGAGGGAAGACCCCATGAGGACACAGGGAGAAGGTGGCATCTGCAAGGCCAGGAGAGGCCTCAGGGGAACCAGCGCTACTGACGCCTTGATCTTGGACTTCCAACCTCCAGACCTATGAGAAAAAACTCTGTCATTTAAAGAAATAAGGGATGTTGCTGTCCCAGACTGTAGTATTTTGTTATGGGAGCATCCCTAGCAAACCAGTACAGAAAGGGAAGCAACTTCTGTCATAAATGGGACTTGATCTGGGAGACTGTGGGGAGGAGATACCCTAGCCTTTCTCTCGAGCTCTCTGACCTCACCCAAATGCCAAACCCACCTGGCAGCCAGCAGAGGAGCCAAGCGATGTGCTCCATAGGTACAGGTGCAGTCTTCTAGGGCAGCTGTAGGACAGAGAAAGATAAGAATGACTCTGGGGTACAAATAGAAAATGATCAGCAAAGACATCTAATCAAGTCTTGAGAAAGCAAGAAAGGCTAGACAGAGGAGGTGACTCTTGAACTAAACCTAGAATAAAAAATGAATTAATGTGAATAAAGTACTCAGAATCCTAATGGGCCATAATAAAAGCTATTGGTGTTATCATTTTTTACCACCAGACCCTTTTTATTGATTGTTTCTAGATAATAAAGTATATTTAGATTAAAAATAAGTTTAAGAAAAACCCTTTTTACAGATAAAATTAGGTTCATAGGTTGAATAAATGGCTAGGTCAGCTTTCACACTCAGACTTTCCCTGCTCAAAAGCTCCCAGGCCTGGTTGCATCCCTGTGGGTACAATCATCAGCTGGCTCTGGAAGAAAATGTGCTAGACACAGAGGCATGTTGTCAGGAGAGACAGTGACAACTTTGGGGACCTGAGGTGGTTACCAAGGTGAGGGTACAGAGCACAGAGTGGGGAGAGGCCAGACGTGGTTGGCAAGGAGGCAAGGCCAGATCAGAGATATGGCCATTTGCCATGTCAGGAGGTTTGGACTCCTCAGAGACCACAGGGTGTTTCTGAAGAATGTGGATTTTAGAATGAGCATCTTGAGGGCATTGGGAGTAATGTCATAGTCTACAAGATGAGACTGAAGATGGGGAGATCAGCTAAAATGCCTATGTAGAAGACAGGTGAGAAATGGTGAGAGTCCTAAATAGAGATTGGCTAGTGGGATGCAGAAAAGGGAGCTGGTCAAGGAAAAGAGGAGAAAGCATTCACAGGACTTGAAGACTAATTGGATGTAAGAAGTGGGGAAGAGAGAGGAGCACAGGGCTGCTCCCAGGTTCTTAGCCTGAGAAACTGCATGTGTGGTGGTGCCACCCTCAAATCCTGGAAACACAAGAGGAACAGACTTTGTGAGAAAATGATCTATGCTCTTTGAACACATATTTCAGATGCCTCTGGGCTATCTAAGTAGAAAAGGTAGAGCCACATTACATAAGAATTTTTGTTAAGTATCTTACAACAGAAATCACAATAGGTTGAGTCCTCTAAAAATAATTATTGTTCTTCTTACATTTGGTATGAGAGATAAGCAAATACAACCATGATTAGGTCATAGTTATAAGCATATTATTTCAATAATTTTTAAGCAAGCAGTTATGGAGTTTTGTATAAAGTACTGTAATAAGTGTTGGGGGATGGGAAGGTATCAGTGACAGATGATTAAGACAGTCTTCTAGGAAAAGCTGAGGGAGTCACAAAAGTGAAACAAAGGAGTGACCCAAAGAGGATGGAAGTGGTGGGTGTGGAATAAATGCACATGGTACATCTCAAGATTCCCAATAAACACTGTATGACTCCACTGATATGAAGCACCTAGAATAGGCAAATTCTTAGAGACAGAGAATAGAATAGAGGTTATAGGGGAATGAGGTATGAGGAGTTAGTGTTTGGAGATGATAAAAAGTTATGGAATGGTCAGTGGTAATGGTTGCACAATATTATGAGTGTACTTAATGCCACTGAATTGTACCTTTAAATGTAGTTAAAATGGTGAGTTTTATTTTATATATATTTTATCACCATACAATAAACTTAAAAATCTTACAAAATAGTCCCAGGCTCAGATTACTTCACAGGCAGATATCACAAACATTTAACAAAGAACTAGTACCAGTTTTACAGTCCTCCAGAAAATAAGGAGAGAACACTTAACCCATTCTGTGAAGCCAGCATTGCCTTGGCACCAAAACCAAAGACAATACAAGAAAAGAAAGCAACAGGCTAATTTACTCATGAATGTAGCTGTAAAAATCCTGAACAAAATATTCTGGCAAATCAAAAAATCCTGGCAAACCAAATCCACTAATCTATGAAAAGTAAAACAAATCAAAGCCAAGTGAGGTTTATTAGCACAGTGTTGGTTCAATATTAGAAAATTAAACAATGTAATTTACCATATTAATAGACTAAAGAACAAAATGACCATCTAGATAGATCCAGAATAAAATATTTGACAAAACTGAGCATTCATTCTTAGTAAAACTCTCAGAAAATTAAGATTACAAAGGAACTTTCTCAACCTGAAGATGGGCATCTATCCAGCTGCTCACATCAACCCTAATAGTGAAAAACACATGTTTTCTCTTTAAGAGCAGGAACAAGGTAAAGATGTCTATGTTTACCACTCCTACTTGGTGTACTAGAGATCCTAGCCAATGCACCAAAGAAGAGCATGGGAGAAAGAGCACAGATTGAAAAGGAAGAAATACAACTGTCTCTGTTGATGAATGATTACCTACATAGAAAATCTTAAATAATACACAACAAATTGCTAGAACTAGTAAATGAATTTAACAAGGTCACAGATACAAGATCAATGTAAAAGTACCAGTTTTTAAAAAATTGGCAATGAAAAAGTGGAAATTAAAAATTTTTAAATGGTACTTTTACAATAGTACCAATAAATGTGGAATACTTAGATGTAAGTCTAATGAAATATTTGCAAGGTTTGCATATTTAAAATGAACAAAACACTGATAAGAGCAATCAAAGAATATCTAAACAAATAGAAAGGTATACCATGTTCGTGAATGAAAAATCTTAATATTGTTAAAATATCAAATTTCTTCCATATTGGTCTGTCTATAGATTCAATATGATCCTACTTACAATCTCTGAAGGATTCTTTGTAGAAATCAATAAACTGGTTGTAAAATTAGAAGGAAAGGCAGTGGAACTAGAATTGCTGGATAAATAATATGTTTCCTAATAGTTTAAGGACATTTAGCACATGAGTTTTATGTCACTTGAAGCTAAAAGCATCCGAACCAGTAAGAAAGCAACTGTTTTGGTAACATTATTCCTTAATTATGTCCAAATGTAAAATGAAATAGTCTTGCCAATTCAGAATGGTGAAGCTCATTAAAGATTCTTGAAATATTCACTTAAAATTTTTCTTCATAATATGTTCATTGAGTAATAATAAATATAACATTAAGTACTTATTATGGGCTAGAACTCTTCTAAGTATTTTAAATATATTAACTTATTTAATACTTATGGTTCTGTGATGCAGGTATTATACTCCCATTTTAACTAATTAAAAACTGAAGTTAAGACTGTAACTCCCCATAATCATGTGTATAATCAAGGGTAATACTTGTACCCACGCAGTGTGTGCACTGGCTTCAGAACACTGTCACTTAACCATTACTCTAATGTGAACGTTCTCTGTTTTATGCATAACTACTCATTATGGTACATTTCATTAGAGATAATCACAGAACACCCCGACATGGAATTCTGACTATTTTTAAATAACAAAATTATTTTTAACTTTTACTGTGAACAATGTTCCCATATGTTGAACTAATTAATAGAATTAGAGATTAGAACTTTTTGTTTTTTACTTCATCAATTGGCATTTCTAGTAATCTACTGTGATTCCAATTCTGGTAAATGAAGAATGTCTGCTAAATATTTGTCTTTCATTTGGCTGAGTTCATCTAAGTTGGTGGAGGAAACAACAAAGAGAACCACAATTCCAGATCTAATTCTGAAGAACAACAGATAGCAATCTGGAGTGTCCTTGCCTTCTTAGAGTATGGACTAACCAAACAAAGAGTGCTGGGCACAGCTAGGCACAGATCCAGAGGTTTGGGGAAAGCATATTTCCCTTTTAATTCAGAGAATAAATGGGTTTAATTCTACAAAACGGAATTTGTGAATTACTGGAGGTTCTTTTAAGTTCTAGGGGAGATAAATTTATTGAGATGATACTACATGTATGTATTAGTTTCCTATTGCTGCTTCAACAAATTACCATGAATTATCATTACAAACAAATTAAGCTTTTTAAACAAATTACCACAAACTCAGTATCTTAAAGCAACACAGCCTTATTAGCTTACATTTCTATAGGTTAGTATCTGACATGGGTTTTACTGGGCTAAAATCAGGGTGTTGGCAGGCTGCATTCTTTTCTGGAGGTTGTAGGGGACAATCTATTTCCTCCTCATGGATTTGTTGGCAGAATTCAGTCCCTGCAATGGTAGGAAGGCTATGTATGTTTTCTCACTGGCTGTGAACTGAGGGCCATTTCCAGCTTCTAGAGGTTTTCCTTCTACCATCTTCAAAGCATTGGCAGCTTGAATCCTTTGCACACCACATCTCTCTGACCAACTCTTCTCTTCGAATTGTCTTCCACTTTTAAGGACTCACATGTTTAGACTGGACCAGAATAATCTCTCCATCCTAAAGTCTTTAATCTTAACAACATTTGAAAAGTCCTTTTCTCCATGTAAGGCAACATATTCACAGGTATCAGAGATTAGGATGTGGGCATCTTTGAGGGACTATTATTCAGCCTACCAGAGAGCATTAGATAAGAATGTTTGCAACTGCAAATAAAAACCCTGACTAAAAGGTAACTTAAAGAAATAGGGATTTATTTTTCTGTGGTGCAAAGAATTCCAGAGTCAGTGAGCTCAGATTTGGGTGGCCCAGCAAGGATCTGGTCCCTTTTCTCTTTCTACTCCTTATTTTGCTGCTGCTGTTGCAGTTCCAGGCACAGTGCCTGCACTCGGGACCAGAAAAAAGCAGAGCCATTCCAGAATCCTTCCTGCAAAACTTCTCTTATATATTGTTGGTCAGAACTGGCCACTCCGGTTGCAAGAATGGATAAACAAATAGGGTGTCTGGCAAAGATAAACTATATTGTCTGGAAGGTCTTAGAGCAATCACAAGTCATCTCATGAGACCATCATGGAAAATATCTGGGATTTTAAAGCAAAGTACAACAAAGAAGCATTTTCTGGCAGGTAGTGAACAATGAGCTATCTCACAGTATTGAAGGAAAAATAAAACAACTAAAAGTCAGAAGAGAAATATCCAGCACATCTCCAAAGACCTGAGCAGCATGAATTTGTGAAGTTTCTCCCCAAACACTGTAATAGTGTGACTGTCCAACAACTAGTCATCTCTGCATTCTTCAAGATTTAAACCCTGGGGGAAGCAATTTGATTGGACCAGGTTAGGTTAGATGCCCATCCCTGGGTAGATTAAATATGGGAGGTCAGGAATATTTAGTGCAGACAAGGCCTAAACCTGGAATTTTGACGGTGAGTACTGGGGACTGTTCTCAGAGAAATGGCAATTATGAGATAGACCTTTATGCAAAAGAGATGTCTATTATGTTAAATAAGTAAATATGGATGAAGGATACTTAAAAATTAAAATTCTGACTACATAGCCATGTTATGATTTCATTAGGTTATGATAATGGCCAACACAATGTAGTAACAGTTTTTCAAAATGATACTGGAATACATTCACTAAATTAAATTGATGTTCCCATCTCATAGAAGTCATTTGATGAGGACTCAAATTAGTATGTTAATGCAGGATTGTCTAGTGATTACCAAAATATGTGAAGTGCATGAGTAAAGTTTTAAACTAATTCTTGAGAAATGGTAAACTTTACTCTTGCCATTTACTCGTATGTGGAATTTTGGAGAGGGAATATGGAGCAAGTTCAATTGGTAAGTTGGCTGTGGCGCATCAGCACAATGCATTCACTGATGTAAATTTGTACAACCAATAGCACCCTGTTCTCATTGGGATGTTTTGTTGAAGGAGAACTGAATTCAGATTTTAGTGTTTTCACTTTTTATTTAATTAATTTTAGAAAACAGATTTTTATAAAACATGGCATTTTTCTTTAACTAGTCATATAAATTATATAAATATATAAATACTTTTCATGACAAGCTCTTCCAAAATGGAATACAGGGAGACCTCAGGGAAGATGGTAGAGTAGGAAGCTCCAGCAATCTGTCCCTCCACCTAGACAACAGTTTTACTGGCAATATTGAAACTATGCAGTCTATTAGAAGGCTTGCAGCTTTCAGGGAAAGGCTTGGCTGACATTTAAGGACTGGGGCATTCAAAAGTAACTGCTTTATGTGGAAATTTCAGAAGTCATCACACTTGCCCAGAGAAAGTTGCAGGTTCAGAAAAGACCTGAGAAGAACTTAAGTTTACACATAAGGGCTGATCTCTTACAACACAGAGACCCTACAACAATTAAAATACATAATACCTCAGCATAATAAAGGCCATAAAGCCCACATAATAAAGCTCACAGTTAACATCATACTCAGTGGAGAAAAGCTGAAAGTTTTTCCTCTAATATCAGGGAAAAGACAGGGATGCCTACTTTTGCCACTTTTATTCAACATGGTATTGGAAGTCCTAGCCAGAGTGGTCAGATAAGAAAAATAAATAAAAGGCATCCAAATCAGAAAGGAAGAAGTAAAACTGTTTGTATTTGCATATGGCTTGGCATTATATATATAGAAAATCCTAAAGACTCCCCCCCAAAACCGTTAGAACTATTAAATTCAGTAAAGTTGCAGTATACAAAATCAACATACAGAAACCAGTTGCATTTCTATACACTAACAGTGAACTACCAGAAAGATTAAGAAAACAATTGCATAAAAAAAAATACCTAAGAATAAATTTAACCAAGTTGGTGAAAGACATGTACACTGAAAACTATTAGACACTGATGAAAGAAATGGAAGAAGATACAAATAAATGGAAAGATATTCCATGCTCATTGATTGGAAGAATTAATATTGTTAAAATGTCCAAAGCAATCTACAGATTTAATGCAATACCAGTCAAAATTTCACTGGCATTTTTCAAAGAAATAGAACAAACAATCTTAGGATTTGGAACACAAAAGACCCTCAAGAGCCAAAGCAATCTTAAGAAGAACAAAGCCGGAGGCATCAAACATCCTGATTTCAAATTAAATTACAAAGCTATAGTAATTAAAACATATAGTATTGGCATAAAAACAAATGTATTTGAAGAAATAATGGCTAAAAATTTCTGAAATTTGAAGCAAGATATAAATCAGTAAATCCAAGAATCTCAGTGAACTCCAAACAGGATAAATTCAAAATGATCCACACTGAGACAAGTTATAATCAAACTGTTGAAAGACATAGAGAATCTTAAAAGTAGTAAGAGAAGTTGTTAATCACATACAAGGGACCTCCAATAAAACTATCAGCATATTTCTAACCAGAAACCATGGCAGCTAGAAAACAGGGATTTGAGATATTCAAAGTGCTGAAAAAGAAAACTATCCACTAAGAATTCTATATTTAGTAAAACTCTTCAAAAACAAGAAATAAATTAAGACATTCCCAGATAAAAAGAAGCTGAGGGAGTTTGTTAGAATTAGACCTCCCTGCAAGAAATAGTAAAGGAAATCCTTCAGGTTGAGGTAAAAGAATGGGAGATAAGAACTCAAAGCCATATGAAGGAATAAAGGTCTCCAGTAAAAATAAGTACACGGGAAATTATAAAACTAGTATTATTGTAATTTTGCTTTGTAACTCCACTTTTTATTTATTACAAGTTTTAAAGGACAGATACTTAGAAAAATAATTACTAGTCATTATTTTGGGGTATAAAATGTATAAATATGGAATTGGTGACATTAATAGCTGAAAGGGTAGAGGCAGAGATGTATAGAAGAGATTTTGTATGCTACTGAAGTCAATATGATTTAAATTAAAATTAGAGTGTTATAACTTTAGGAAGTTAAATGTAATCCCCATGGTAACTACAAAGAAAACAACTATAGTGTATACACAGAAGGAAGTTAGAGAGGAATGAAAATGTTTCAATTAAACACAAAATAATATAGTAACAGGAAATAAAAGACAAAAAAGGTATAAACCCTACAGAAAATGTAGCAAAATGGCAGAAGCAAGTTTCACCTTACAGTAAATAGTTTAAATGTAAATGGATTAAACTTGCAAATGAAAAGACAGGGATAGACAGTTATTTTTTAAATGACCCAACTATACGTTGTCTACAAGAGATTCACTTTAGAGTTAAAGACACAAAAGGATTTAGAGAGGATGGAAAAGAGATATTCTGTGGGGAAATGACCACAGTGTGAGAGGCTCAGACCTGGGGCTGGGATGGTCCCCTTACCTACCAAGCTGCTGAAGCAGCCTGAAGCCTGGGTGGGTGTCCAGCCACAAGTCATTCTGGCCAGGTTTAGAGGAGAAGAAATGGTCTTTGGCTCTAAAAAGAAGACTCCATTTTTTGTGATAAAATGGCAGCAGTGAAAACTCCCAGCAAAGAACCAAAGAATGTCAAAGAACCATTCAATAATGTATCACCCCTCCTTTTGAAGAGCCTAGTAGAAGAGTTCAAGAAAACAACAGGAGTACCTAATCACCCCCTAAAATCAAATGTTTCTGCAAAACTGTATAATAAGGTCATACAGACAAAACCTGGCATATTGCATTTTGGAGGCTATGAACCACAAAAGCAACAGAAACAGATTCTGTGTCTGGCCAGTGTTTCCAATGAAGACGTAAATGTTCACATTTTACCCCCACAAACCAAATACTTTCAGATCAACTATGTGAAAAAGGAACACCACCTTGTCCCTGGCTTATCCCTAATAGTCACCTTACATTTTCTCCGGATGAGTGGTAGAAACTATATGATTGCATCTGTGTTCACTTTACTTATTTCCATCCATGCCCATCCCATCATGAATGTGCTGGACTTCCCCTAACTTATAAATGTATCAAATATTCTAATTGTTGAAAGCAAAAAAATAAGTTATTCCTTTGCAATGCAGCTGCCCTGTAGATTTTGAGTTTCATACTGCTTTTATTTAGTCTCATCAGGCATTTACTATTGAGTAAACATCAGAAATAATTCCACCTAATGGGAAGATGAATGTGACTATTAAGTTTACATCCTTTCAGTATAGGATTGCACAAATAAAAACGTTATGGATTTCACGGTTCAACTCTCAGCCATATGAATGTATCCCACAGAAACCTGCTATCCAACATGACTTTAAAATATGGCTGCCTTAGAATGTTTTTGTTTATTCTTAAAACTTTTTTTTTGAGAGGGCATCTCTCATATTTATTGATCAAATGGTTGTTAACAGTTAACAACAATAAAATTCTGTACAGGGGAATCAATGCACAATCACTAATCAACCCCAAGCCTAATTCTCATCAGTCTCCGATCTTCTGAAGCACAACGAACAAGTTCTTATATGGTGAACAAATTCTTACATAGTGAGTAAGTTCTTACATGGTGAACAGTACAAGGGCAGTCATCACAGAAACTTTCACTTTTGATCACGCATTATGAACTATAAACAATCAGGTCAGATATAAATATTCGTTTGATTTTTATACTTGATTAATATGTGAATCCCACATTTCTCCCTTATTATTATTATTATTATTTTAATAAAATGCTGAAGTGGTAGGTAGATGCAAGATAAAGGTATAAAACTTGGTTTAATGCTGTAAGAAAGCAAATGTAGATGATCAGGGGTGTGCCTATAGGCTAAGTATTAATCCAAGCTAGACAAGGGCAACAAAACATCCACGGATGCAGAAGATTTCCCTCAAAACAGGGGGGGTGAGGTTTTAAGCCTCACCTCTATTGATCCCCAATTTCTTACCTGATGGCCCCCCTGCGACTGTGCCTGTCTTAGGTTGTTCCTCCTTTGAGGAATCTTACCCATCTCTGGCTAACCAGTCATCTTCCAGGGCCATACAGGAAAATGTAAAGTTGGTAAGTGAGAGAGAAGCAATATTGTTTGAAAAGGTTAGCTTTTTACTTCCTTGCAGATTTACGCCCTGTGGGTTTTATGTCCAGCATTTGTCTTGAGGAATCTTTACTACTAGGAAGAATTATGATACTCGGTAAATTCGATATGAGGCATGAATTCTGTTTAAGGGTTGTAATAAGGAAGGAAGAAGAAAAGCTATAGAAATAGCAGATGGAAGAAAACATTGGAAGATTGGTTATTTCTTTGACATATATTCTTGTAGAGTAACTTAAGCATGTATAGGTTTTAAACTACTAAGTAAATTGTACACACACATTAACATAATAGGAATACAGTTACATAACCAAAGCAGACCTACAATTACCAGGCATCTCCAGTGAAACCAAGAAAACCAGTTAGGCACCCTAAGCATTTGTGAAAACTTATCAATGATATGATGGATATTGTCTAACTGAAATTGAATAGTTTGAGAAAAATCAGACAATTTAAAACAACCCATTCCTGGGAACTGTTCACATCCCATATGTTCTTTTAACAGTGGATAGTCTGTAGTCTCAAGATTTTGGAGTGCTGCAACTTGCACTTCTTCTAATTCCTGGTTGAGTTCCAACAGTATAGATCCAGTCAAATTTGTTATTTTACTGTATGTACAGAACAGCTTAGATACCTCCTTCTTCATTCCAATGGCAATTCCAGGAACCAGTGGGATGAATGCAGCTACAACTGCAACAGCGCCAGGATCTTTGTTGACGTTTTTTAATGATCATCTTCTGGAATGACTCTTCCAGAGTGTTGATGTTGGAACTTCTTCTTCATAACATATCATATTTCATTTTCTGGGTAGCCAAATTAGGCTTTGATCCTCTGTATAAACACAAACAGACCCTTTGCCCACACTTTGATACGCCCTTTATACCATTGTGAAGAACTTATTGGAGGTCCCCACACAGGAACTGCTGTTAGTCTATTCTTGGGTTCTGTGATTCTGCTGCTGTTTTGTTCCTTCAGTTTTTCCTTTGTTCTTATACTCTACAGATGAGTGAAATCATTTGGTATTTCTCTTTCCCACTTGGCTTATTTCACTGAGCATAATACCCTCTAGCTCCATCCATGTTGTTGCAAATGGTAGGATTTGTTTTCTTCTTATGGCTGAGTAATATTCCATTGTGTATATGTACCACACTTTCTTTATCCAATCATCTAATGATGGAAACTTAGGTTGCTTCCAATTCTTGGCTATTGTAAATAGTGCTGCGATAAACATAGGGGTGCATCTGTCTTTTTCAAACTTGAGTGCGGCGTTCATAGGCTAAATTCCTAGGAGTGGAATTCCTGGGTCAAATGGTAAGTTTATTTTGAGCATTTTGAGGAACCTCCATGCTGCTTTCCACAATGGTTGAACTAACTTACATTCCCACCAGCAGTGTAGGAGGGTTCCCCTTTCTCCACAGCCTTGCCAACATTAGTTGTTGTTGTCTTTTGGATGGTAGCCATCCTTACTGGTGTGAGGTGATATCTCATTGTAGTTTTAATTTGCATTTCTCTGATAATTAGTGATGTGGAACATCTTTTCATGTGTCTGTTGGCCATCTGTATTTCTTTTTTGGAGAACTGTCTGTTCAGTTCCACTGCCCATTTTGTAATTGGATTGTTTGTTCTTTGTTTGTTGAGGTGGGTGAGCTCTTTATATATTTTGGATGTCAATCCTTTATCAGATCTGTCATTTTCAAATATATTCTCCCATACTGTAGGGTTCCTTTTTGTTCTATTGATGGTGTCTTTTGCTGTACAGAAGCTTTTCAGCTTAATATAGTCTCACTTGTTCATTTTTTCAGTTGTTTTCCTTGCCCGGGGAGATCTGTTCAAGAAGAGGTCACTCATGTTTATGTCTCAAAGGTTTTTGCCTATGTTTTTTTCTAAGAGTTTTATGGTTTCATGACTTACATTCAGATCTTTGATCCATTTAGAATTTACTTTTGTGTATGGGGTTAGACAATGGTCCAGTTTCTTTCTCCTACATGTAGCTGTCCAGTTTTGCCAGCACCATCTGTTGAAGAGACTGTCATTTCACCATTGTATGTCCATGAATCCTTTATCAAATATTAATTGACTGTATATGTTTGGGTTAATGTCTGGAGTCTCTAATCTGTTCCACTGGTCTGTGGCTCTGTTCTTGTGCCAGTACCAAATTGTCTTGATTACTATGGCTTTGTAGTAGAGCTTGAAGTTGGGGAGTGAGATGCCCCCTACTTTATTCTTCTGTCTCAGGGTTGCTTTGGCTATTCAGAGTCTTTGGTGTTTCCATATGAATTTTTGAATTATTTGTTCCAGTTCATTGAAGAATGTTGCTGGTAATTTGATAGGTATTGTATCAAATCTGTATATTGCCTTGGGCAGGATGGCCATTTTGACGATATTTATTCTTTCTAGCCATGAGCATGGGATGAGTTTCCATTTGTTAGTGTTCCCTTTAATTTCTCTCAAGAGTGACGTGTAGTTTTCAGGGTATAGGTCTTTCACTTCTTTGGTTAGGTTTATTCCTCAGTATTTTATTCTTTTTGATGCAATTGTGAATGGAATTGTTTTCCTGATATATCTTTCTATTGGTTCATTGTTAGTGTATAGGAAGGCTACAGATTTCTGTGTGTTAATTTTGTATCCTGCAACTTTGCTGTATTCCGATATCAGTTCTAGTAGTTTTGTGGTGGAGTCTTTAGGGTTTTTTATGTACAATATCATGTCATCTGCAAATAGTGACAGTTTAACTTCTTCTTTACCAATCTGGATTCCTTGTATTTCTTTGTTTTGTCTGATTGCTGTGGCTAGGATCTTCAGTACTATGTTAAATAACAGTGGGGAGAGTGGGCATCCCTGTCTAGTTCCCGATCTCAGAGGAAAACCTTTCAAATTCTCGCTGTTCAGTATAATGTTGGCTGTGGGTTTTTCATATATGGCCTTTATTATGTTGAGGTATTTGCCCTTTATTCCCATTTTGCTGAGAGTTTTTATCATGAATGGATGTTGAATTTTGTCAAATGCTTTTTCAGCATCTATGGAGATGATCATGTGGTTTTTGTCTTTCTTTTTGTTGATGTGGTGGATGATGTTGATGGATTTTCAAATGTTGTACCATCCTTGCATCCCTGGGATGAATCCCACTTGGTCATGGTGTATGATCCCTTTGATATGCTGTTGAATTCTGTTTGCTAATATTTTATTGAGTTTTTTTGCATCTACATTCATCAGGGATATTGTTCTGTAATTTTCTTTTTTGGTGGGGTCTTTGCCTGGTTTTGGTATTAGGGTGATGTTGGCTTCATAGAATGAGTTTGGGAGTATTCCCTCCTCTTCTATTTTTTGGAACCCTTTAACGAGAATGGGTATTATGTCTTCTCTGTGTGTCTGATAAAATTCCGAGGTAAATCCGTCCAGCCATGGGGATTTTGTTCTTGGGTAGTTTTTTGATTACAGTTTCAATTTCTTTGCTCGTAATTGGTTTGTTTAACTTTTTTGTTTCTTCCTTGGTCAGTCTTGGAAGGTTGTATTTTTCTAGGAAGTTGTCCATTTCTTCTAGGTTTTCCAGGTGGTTGGCATATAGGTTTTCATAGTAGTCTTTAATAATTCTTTGTATTTCTGTGGAGTCTGTCATGGTTTTTCCATTCTCATTTCTGATTCTGTTGATTTGTGTTGATTCTCTTTTTCTCTTAATAAGTTTGGCTAGCGGCTTATCTATTTTACTTTCTCAAAGAACCAGCTCTTGCTTTCATTGATTTTTGCTTTTGTTTTATTCTTCTCAATTTTGTTTATTTCTTCTCTGATCTTTATTATGTCCCTCCTTCTGCTGACTTTAGGCCTCATTTCCTCTTTTTTATTCCAGTTTCGATAATTGTGATGTTAGCCTATTCATTTGGGATTCTTCTTCCTTCTTCAAATGTGCCTGGATATCTATATTCTTTCCTCTTAAGACTGCTTTCACTGTGTCCCACAGAAGTTGGGGCTTTGTGTTGTTGTTGTCATTTGTTTCCATATATTCCTTGATCTCTATTTTAATTTGTTCATTGATCCATTGATTATTTAGGAGCATGTTGTTAAGCCTCCATGTGTTTGTGAGCCTGTTTGTTTTCTTTGTGGAATTTATTTCTAGTTTTATACCTTTGTGGTCTGAAAAATTGGTTGGTAGAATTTCAATATTTTGAAATTTACTGAGGCTCTTTTTGTGAGCTAGTATGTCGTCTATTCTGGAGAATGTTCCATGTGCACTTGAGAAGAATGTATATCCTGTTGCTTTTGGATGTAGAGTTCTGTAGATGTCTATTTGGTGCATCTGTTCTACTGTGTTGTTCAGTGCCTCTGTGTCCTTACTTATTTTCTGCCCAGTGGATCTATCCTTTGGGGTGACGGTGTGTTGAAGTCTCCTAAAATGAATGCATTGCAGTCTATTTCCCTCTTTAGTTCTGTTAGTATTTGTTTCACGTATGCTGGTGCTCCTGTGTTGGGTGCATACATATTTATAATGGTTATATCCTCTTGTTGGACTGAGCCCTTTATCATTATGTAATCTCCATCTTTATCTCTTGTTACTTTCTGTGTTTTGAAGTCTATTTTGTCTGATGTTAGTACTGCAACCCCTGCTTTCTTCTCACTGTTGTTTGCCTGACGTATGTTTTTCCATCCCTTGACTTTTAGTCTGTGCATGTCTTTGGGTTTGAGGTGAGTTTCTTATAAGCAGCATATAGATGGTCTTGCTTTTTTATCTGTTCTATTACTCTGTGTCTTTTGATTTGTGCATTAAGTCCATTTACATTTAGGGTGACTGTTGAGAGATATGTACTTATTGCCATTGCAGGCTTTAAATTCATGGTTACCAAATGTTCAAAGTTAGCCTCTTTAGTATCTTACTGCCTAACTTAGCTCGCTTTTTGAGCTGTTATATACACTGTCTGGAGATTCTTTTCTTCTCTCCCTTTTTATTCCTCCTCCTCCTCTCTTCGTATGTTGGGTGTTTTGTTCTGTGCTCTTTTTAGTAGTGCTCCCATCTAGAGCAGTCCCTGTAAGACGCCCTGTAGAGGTGGTTTGTAGGAAGCAAATTCCCTCAGCTTTTGCTTCTCTGGGAATTGTTTAATCCTGCCATCATATTTAAATGATAGTCGTGCTGGATATAGTATCCTTGGTTCAAGGCCCTTCTGTTTCATTGCTTTATATATGTCATGCCATTCTCTTCTGCCCTGTAGGGTTTCTGTTGAGTAGTCTGATGATCGCCTGATGTGTTTTCCTTTATAGGTGACCCTTTTCTCTCTAGCTGCCTTTAAAACTCTTTCCTTGTCCTTGTTCTTTGCCATTTTAATTATTATGTGTCTTGGTGTTGTCCTCCTTGGATCCTTTCTGTTGGGGGTTCTGTGTGTTTCTGTGGATGTTCTATTATTTCCTCCCACAGTTTGGGGACGTTTTCAGCAATTATTTCTTCAAAGACACTTTCTATCCCTTTTCCTCTCTCTTCTCCTTCTGTTACCCCTATAATATGGATATTGTTCCTTTTGGATTGGTCACATAGTTCTCTTAGTATGGTTTCATTCCTGGAGATCCTTTTATCTCTCTCTATGTCAGCTTCTATGCGTTCCTGTTCTCCAGTTTCTATTCCTTCAATGGCCTCTTGCATCTTATCCATTCTGGTTACAAATCCTTCCAGGGTTTGTTTCACTTCTGTAATCTCCTTCCTGGCATCTGTGATCTCCCACTGGACTTCATCCCATTGCTCTTTGTTTTTTCTCTGCATCTCTGTCAGCATTTTCATGATTTTTATTTTGAATTCTTTTTCAGGAAGACTGGTTAGGTCTGTCTCCTTCTCAGGTGTTGACTCTGTGATCTTTGTATGCCTGTAGTTTTGCCTTTTCATGGTGATAGAGATAGTTTGCTGAGCTGGCACGAGTGACGGCTGGAAGAGCTTTCCTTCTTGTTGGTTTGTGGCCTTCCTCTCCTGGGATAACAGCGACCTCTAGTGGCTTGTGCTGGACTGCTGCGTGTAGACAGGGCTTCTGCTTCCTGCAGGCTGCTATGGAGTTTATCTCCACTGTGGCTGTGGGCGTGGCATGGCTCAGGCTGCTGCTCCAAAATGGTGGAGCCCCTTTGGAGGGAGAGCAGCCAGGAGGCTATTTATCTCCATAAGGGGCCTCCATGCTCCCTGCTGCTCAGGGGGTTAGAGTGCCCAGAGATCCCCAGATTCCCTACCTGTGGACTAAGTGTCCTGCCCTGCCCCTTTAAAACTTCCAAAGAGCAGTTGCCAAACCAAAACAACAACAAAAAAAAAGAAAAAAAATTAAATAAATAATTTAAAACAAACAAAAAAAGCACTTGCTTTTCTTTGTCCTCAGGTGCTGGCCTCAGGCACCTGCTCACTGGTCTTGCTGCCCTGTTTCCCTAGTATTGGGGTCTCTGTCCCTTTAAGACTTCCAAAATACACTCACCAAAAAAAAAAAAAATGGCCGCTCCCATTTTTTTGTTCTCCGGTGCTGGCATCAGGCACCCGCTCACCTGTCTTGCTGCCCTGTTTCTCTGGTATCCAGTACCCCACGCATGCAGTGTGTCTGCGCTCTGATCGGGATGGCTGGGGCTGTGTGCTCAGCAGTCCTGGGCTCCCTCTCCCTCCTGGCTCTGACTCCTCTCCTCCCATCAGGAGCTGGGGGTAGGGGCGCTTGGGTTCCGCAGAGCTGGGGCTTGTATCTTACCCCCTTCACGAGGCACTGGGCTCTCGCAGGTGTGGATGTGGTCTGGATGTCTGGATGTTGTCCTGTGTCCTCTGGTCTCTATTCTAGGAAGAGTTGTCTTTGTTACATTTTCATAGATATATGTAGTTTTGGGAGGACATTTCTGCTGCTCTACTCACGCCACTATCTTGGCTCCCTTTGCTACTCTCTTAAAACTTTTTTTAAGATCCAAGTTTTCCTTTAGGCTATTCTTTCTCTCCTGTAACAGAATGCCATTGAAAACTTACTTAAAATGATGAACTTTCATAAATTATACTTCAAAGTACAACTGTAATGCATAGAATATCTCTGTTCTTGAAGTGGCAGTTGCTTCTTCCAAGGCATGTAGAAATGGCTGAGCAAAAGGGATTTTTGACGGATTTTTTTTCATTGATTACTACTGGTGTGCTGTTTGACTTTTTGCCTACGTGTATATATTACTGTCTATTCACAATTTAAATCAGAAGACCAGACCAACATAACTATTTTCAAAATTTCCATATAACATTATAATTAATTTAGTGCCTGCTGTGGCCAGTGTACATTGTAAAGCCCCATTGGAAATGGTCCACACCCTGAAGATACTGTCTTCGAGGGAGAAGCTACTGTCATAGAAGTCATGTATAACAAGTGGCTTTGACATAAGGCAGAAATGTAATGTCACAGGGGAAGATTTTTTAAAGCACCATCATTGTTCAAGTCAGGGTAAAGACAAGAAATGAGACTAAGTTTTACTTCTTAACAATATTTTTTTTCCTGAAATTCTATACCTATTTGAATGTGAGCTTGTATTTTTATATCCCAATGTATCTAGCTAATATGTCTTTTCTAATGTGCATGATTTTTATAAAAGTTAAACAGAAAATTTTTTACAGTTCAAATACTAATCTTGTAAAATTCTTAGAAATATTCTAAAAATAATAAAGAAATAGCTTATTTTTTCTTCTCTTCCCTTAACATATAGATATGCATCCCATATTAACATCATTAAGTTATTAAAAGTGTAGTAACAACTTTATATCAAAAAAGAAGGAAAAAGATATTCTATGTAAATCATAACCAAGAGAGCTGAGAGGATATACTAGCATAAAAAATAGACTTAAATCAAAAAGTCCAAAGAGACAAAAGAGGATGTTATATATTAATCAAAGTTTCAACACAGCAAAATGATATAACAACTATAAACATTTACAAACCTAATAACAGACCTTCAAAATATATATGAATCATAAAATGACAGAATTAAAGGTAGATATATATAGTTCTACAATAATAGTTGAAGATTTAAGTACCACACCCACAGTAATATAGACAGCCAGACAGAAGATAAGTAGGAAACAAAGGACTTGAACAACACAATAAACCACCTAGATCTAACAGGCAAATACAGAACACTTCACCCAACAACAGAACATACATTTTTCTCAAGTGTACTTGGGACAGTCTCTAAGTTAGGCCATATGCTAGGCCATAAAAAGTCTTAATAGATTTTAAAAGATTAGTATCATACAAATGATCATTTCTAAGCATAACAAATTGAAGTTAGAAATCAATACAGAAGGAAAACAGAAAATAATTTCACAAATATATGGTAATTAAACAGTATACTCTTAAACAACCAATGAATCAAGAAAGAAATCATAAAGGAAATTGGAGAACACATAGAAATAAATGAAAATGAAAATACAACATACCAAAATTTATAGGATGCAGTGAAAGCACTGCAAAGAGGGAAGTTTGTAACTGTAAATGCTCACATGGAAAAAGGAGACCTCAATCAACAATCTAAATTTATACTTCAAGGAAACAGAAAAATAAAAAACTAGTCCCCAAGCTGGAAAAAGAGGAGAAAAAATAAAGTTTAGAATGGAGATAAATAAAATAGAGAATAGAAAAACAATAAAGAAAATCCCTGAGGCCAGAAGTTCATTCCTCAAAAAGATCAACAAAAGTGATAAGCTTTAGCTAGATGGACTAAGACAAAAAGAGGGAAGATTCATTACTAAAGTCAGAAATGTAAGTGGGGATATTACTAACAATTCTGCAGAAATATAAAGGATTATAAGAAGGCACCATTAACAACTGCATGCCAACAGAGTGGACAGAATAGATTAGATTAAATGACAAAATCCTGCAGATACAATTTACCAAGAATGAATCAGGAAGAAATAGAAAATATGAATAGATTTCTAACTAGTGAGGAATTGAATCGCTAATCAAAAACATCCCAACAAAATAAAACCCAGTACCAGATAGTTTCACTGGTAACATTCTACCAAATACAAAGAATAACACTAAGCCTTCAAAAAACTAAAAAAACTGAAAGGGAGTGAACATTTCTTACTTCATTTTAAGAGGCCAGCATTTCCTTGATACCAAAGTCAGACAAGAACACTAAGAGAAAAGAAAATACAGAAGAATAACCCTTATGAAAATTGATGAAAAAATATTTAAGAAAATACTACCAAACAAAATTCCGCAGCATATTAGAAGGAATGTACACCATGACCAAATGGGATTTATTCCTGCAATGCAGAGATGCTTCATGTATGAAAATCAATAGTACAATATACCACATTAATGGAATGAAGGGGGAAAAATTATACAATCATCTTGATTGTGGCAGAAAAAACATTTAACAAAATTCAGTGTCTTTACATGAACAGAAACATTCAACAAACTAGAAATAGAAAGAAACTACTCAACATAATAAAGTCTATCTATGAAAAACTCACAGCTAACACCATACTCAGTGGCAAAAAGACTGAATGGTTTTCCTCTAAAATCAGGAACAAGATCAAAATGTTCATTTATACCATTGCTATTTTTCAACTGCTTATTGGAAGTTCTAGCCTGTCTTAGTTTAGGCTGCTATAAAAGAACCCCACAGACACTTGACAACAGACACTTATTTCTCACAGTTCTGGAGGCTTGGAAATCTAAGATCAAGGTGCCAGACAATTTGTTTCCTGGGGAGAGCTCTCTTTCTGGTTTGCAGAGTCTCCTCTTTGCTAAACCCTCACTTTGCAAAGAGACATCTATCTTGTATCTTTTCTTATAAGGGCACTAATTCCATTCATGAAGGTTCCACCCTTATGACCAAATTACCTCCCAAAGGTCCCACGTACAAATACCATCACTTTGAGGATTAAGGTTTCAACATATGAATTGGGAGAGCATTCAGTTCATAACATAAAGCAATTACGAAGGAGAAAGAAATAAACGTTATTCAAATTGGAAAGAAAGAAGCAAAATTATATCTAAACACAAATGACATAATTTTATCTGTAGAAAAACCATAGAGATTTCAGAGAGAAAGAAAGAGAAGAAAAAACTGTTAGAACTAATACACAATTTCAGCAAAGTTGGAGAATACAAAATCAATACACAGAAATCATTTACATTTTATATACTTACAGTGAACAATCTGCAAAGGAAATTAAGAAAACAATTTCATTTATAATAGCATTGAAAAGAATAAAACATTTAGGAATTACACAAGGAATTGAAAGGCCTGTACTGATAACTATAAAGCATTGTTGAAGGATATTAAAGAAGAGATAAATAAATAGAAATGCATCTATGCTCAACTGCGATATTTTGAAGATGTTAATTCTGCCCAAAGCAATCTATAGAGTCAATATGATTCCTCTCAAAAACTCAACAGTGTTTTTTTTGCAGAAATAGAGGTATCTACCCCAAAATTCATATGGAAATTTAAGGGACTCTGAATAGCCCCCTAAAACAATCCCAAAAAAGAATATGTTTGGAACACTCACTTCTTGATTTAAATATCTGCTACAAATTTACAGAAATCAAAACAGCAGGCATAAAGCATATGTCATGAAAACAGTATGGCATAAAGACAGACATATAGACCAACAGCTACAACAGAGAGCTCAGAAATAACCACACATATCTGTCAAATGGTTATTGACAGGAATACCCAAACCATTCCAGGGGAAAGAATAAGTTTTCAACAAACGGTACCTGGAAAATTAGATATCTACATAGAAAAGAATGCATTTAAACCCTTACTTCCCACCATATACAAAATTAACTCAAAACGGATCAAAGACCTAAACATAAGAGCTAGAGCTATAAGACTATTAGAAGAAAACATCATGGGGAAAGTTTCAGAACACTGGATTTGGCAAAGATCTCTTGGGTATGACACCAAAATCACAGGCAACAAAAGGAAAAATAAACAAATTGGACTCCATTGAACTTTAAAACTTTTGCATCAAAAACACTATCAACACAGTAAAAAGGTAACCCACAGAACAGGAGAAAATATTTGCAAATCACACAACTAATAAGGGATTAATATCCGGAGTATATGAAGAATTCTTAAAATGACAACAACAAAAAACAAACAAGCCAGTTCAAAAATGGGCAAAGGTCTTGCATAGACATTTCTTCAAAGAAGATATATAAATGCTAAATGAGTAGATGAAGCTCAATATCACTAATCATTAAGGAACTACCCATCAAAATCACAATGAGATTCCATGTCACAGCACTAGGATGGCTATTATTTAACAAAACAAAACAGAAAACAACAAGTGTTAATAAGGATGTAGAGAGCTTGGAACCCTTGGGCACTGGTGGGAATGTAAAATGGTGCAGACACTGGAAAACAAGATGACCATTTCTCAAAAAATTAAGCATGAAATTGCCATATAATCCAGCAATTTCACATAAGAATCAAAATGAGAGACTTGAAGAGATATTAAACTTTGCCACCATGTTCATAGCAACATTACTCATAATAGCCAAAAGGTGGAAACCCAAATGCCCACTAAGAGATGAATGAGTAAATAAAATGTGGTAAATCATGCAATGGTGTGTTAATTTTAAAGTGAAATGAAATTCTGATACACACAACACAGGTGAACCTTGAAGACATTCTACTAAGTGAAATAAGTCAGATACAAAAGGACAAATACTGTATGATTCAATTCACATGAAATGTCTAGAATAGGCAAATCTATACAGATCAGAAGTCAGTTAGTGTTGCCTCAGGCTGGGGAGTGGGAGATGGGAATGGGGAGTGACTGCTGATGGATACTGGGCTTCTTTTTAGGTAATGAAAATATTCCACAATTAGATTGTGGTGAAGTTTGCACAATTCTGTGAATATACTACAAACTGCTGAGTGAGGGATGAATATTATGGTAGATGGATTTTATTTCAATAATGCTTTTGGGAAAAAATGCTGAGAAGATTTATGATGATAAAAATAGATTTCATAAGTAGCTGAAATTCAAGACAGGCACAGAGGTCAGTTCCTGGATCCCTGCCCAGGCTTACCTTCTCTTGACCAAACTCACCCTGTCGTTTTATTGTTTTCTTGCTCAGGCCATGGAGGGCTCTTACCTCCGTGAGCAGTTAAACACCATGCATGCCATATTTCATCCCTTGAGATTATGAGCTCTCAAATTCAGCTAAGGACTAATGCTGGGATTTCCCAAATAATGTTCCCTGCCAACAGGGTTGCTCCTCAGGTAGATACTCCTGCTCCAGACTTTTGTCAGAACTGATTTGAATACTAGCTCTTCCACTAGTGAATAGCTGTGTGAACCTGGGAGATTTATTAAATCTTTAAAACCTGGCTTCCTCATCTGTGAAATGAGGACATAATACTTGTATTAATTTCCTAGAGTTTGTGAGAATTAGATGAAGTACATGGGAAGCATTTAGCTGAGTTCCTGGGACATCTTAGTGTTTAGTTAAGTGCTTTTCTCATTTGATTTCCTATAACAGAACACTTTCTTATGTGTTTAATGGTATCACTGCCAATTGCAATAAGACAAATCATTACTGAAAACTGAAAGGATATAACAAATGAAAAATGAAAAAAGTTACAAAATGTACACGGTTTCCACAGTGTATTAAAAAAAGAACTTCTCACTCTGTAGTTTCTGACTCTTGTTCAACATTCACTCAACAAATATGTAGTGGGCAGAATAATGCTCCCATTCCGCAAAGGTGTCCAGAGCCTAAGCCGTGGTATCTGTGAATAAGATACCTTATAGGGCAAAAGGGACTTTCCAGATGATCAAGGTTAAACTTGAAATGCGGAGATTATCCTGGCCCAGTCACCCTTAAAAGTGGAAGATGTCAGAAGAAGGGTGGGTTGGAAAGTCATAAATGCAATGGGAGAAGGACTTGACCTGCCATTTCTTTAAAGATGGAGGATGGGGATATGGGCCCAGGAATCTAGCAGCCTCTAGAAGCTGGGAATAGCCCTCAGTTTACAGCCAGCAAGAAAACTCAAACCTAGGTCCTTCAAGTGCCAAAAAATAAATGAGAAAAAACAAGGTTTTCCCCCTGCAACTTCCAGAAAACAATGCAGCCTTTTGGCACCTTGATTTCAGCCCAGTGAAACCCATGCAAGACTTCAGACTTACAGAACTGTAAGCTAGAAAATATGCATTGTTTTAAGTCACTGAATTGTGGTAAGGTTAGGGCAGAAACTAGTACAAAATACTGAGTGCAAGGCTCTAGGTCAGAGCGGATTGAGGGGAGTAGGGGAAGGTACAGTTAGGGCCGTGGCCCTCATGAAGTCTTAAAGTCTGATTGGGAAAAGAAATATTAACTAGATAATCACAACGGTAATCATGGGATATTTAGAGTGTTTTGAAAGCAGAGAAGGGGATTTAACTCAGCTGGAGGGAATGGGAAGATAATGATATTTCAGAGAAACTTACGAAAAGCTAAATGGGAACTTCAAAAAGATGTGCCCTCAACTGTCACTTCGGACGGCAGAGCATTCCCGCACCCCTTTCTTGGGTAAACCTACGAGTACCTCCTTTTAAGGCTTCTCTCTTCAACGGGAAGAAGCCATCAGTGTAATCTGCAGTCTGGGGTCTCCAACAAATTCACTGGGATGCTGCTAGTGATTCCCTTTCTGGAATTTCATTTATCAGTTTGGGAACAACAAGGCCCCAGGTTTAAACTCTAAAACTTTGAGAATATAGGTTGGTAACATCCAGAGCCAAGTGCTACATTGAAGAAGAAGGTCTTTCTCTTCTTTTTTCAAGAGAAATCATTTTGAGATAAACAAATGTTGATCCTGTTCATACAGCTTTTAATTTTCTTGGGGTGGGGGGCGTGTGTTGTATAAGCCTGCCTAAAGACCAGAATAAGGTAGACAATAATTTTTAAATAAACACTGTATTTTAGAATAGATTTAAATTTATAGAAAAGAACAAAGATATGACAGAGTTGCCCTGTCTTTCCTCCAGTGTTAACATCATGCACAACCATAGTATGTTTGTCAAAGCTACGACATCAACATTGGCACATTACTATCAACTGAACTCCAACATTATCTAGATTTAACTAATTTTTCACTAATGTCTTTTTTCTGTTCCGGGATCCCATCAAGGGTATCACCATTACATTTAGTCATCTCCTCTAGTCTCTGACTGTTTTTCAGACTTCCTTTGTTTTTGATAACCTTGACAGTTTTGAGGAGTATTGGTCAGGTGTTCTGTATAAATGTTCCTCAGTTTGGGTTTGTCTGATATTCACTCATGGTTAGACTGTGGTTATGGACTTTTAGGGGGAAGACCACAGAGGTGAAGTTCTCTTCTCACACATTCTATTAGGGGACATGGAATCAACATGATGTGTCAGTGATGACAGCCTTGAACGCCTGACTGAAGTGGTGTCTTCCAGGTGTCCCTCCTGTCAAGTTACTCCTCCTCTGTCTACACTCTTCCCTTTGGAAGCAAGTCATCAAGCAAAGTAATTAAGCAAAGCCCATACTCAGAAGGCTGTGGCAGGGATGAAGGAGTAAACTATACCTTCCAGAAGGGAAAACATTTTACATGAATTATTTGGGATTTTACTATATGTAAAACTTGTCTATTCCTTTCATTCATTCATTCATTCACTTACTTATTTATATCAGTACAGACTCATGGGAATTTATCTTACACTTTGGGTTATAATCCAATACTTTATTATTTATTTTGTTGCTCAAATTATTCCAAATTTTGCCACTGGGAGCTGTTTCAGGTTGGCCCCTATGTCCCTTTGCCATATTCTAATCACTTTCTTTCTTAAGTATGTCGTTTCTTGCTGGCACTACTAGATTCCCCAGACTCACCTTGTGTTTTCTCTGTTCCAGGCCTAGAATCAGCCATTCTCCAAGGAGACCTAGCTCCTTTCGTTGGAGAAGGGTATTGTTAGAAATCCAGATCTGGGTGCTAGGTGCGCTCACTGCCACTGAGGTCCCTCTGCTTCTAGGCCCTCTTGATAGACAGAGCTAGGACATGCATGTGCACATTTTAACCCATGCACATCTCTAATTATTTCTGTATCCACTCATCTGTGTCTGGACTAAGCCAAATATGAATTCACTCTGATGTCTCCAACTCTAACATAGTAGTCTATAATTCATTCTAGGGGGTAATATTTTGGATTTTTTTCTAGGAATATCAGTTTCATGGATTCAATGATAATTTTACATGTAGCACAATGAGTGTCATCTTTTTTCCAAAGCCTCCCGGTGACTCCCCTATTGCATACAAACTCAAACACCAATTCCCTACTTACATACCTATTCTCACAACTTTATTGAAATAGGCAAAACTGAAATCCAATAGATCGCATATCTTTGAAGTGTACAATTTGTGGTGACACATGTATATATAGGCCTATGAAGCCATTGCCACAATCAAGAGAATGAATAAATTTATCTATTACCCTCAAAATCTTCATGATCCTTCTTGTAATTACTGCCCATCTCCTCCTACCTTCCATCCCCAGGCCACCACTGACCTACTTTCTGTTACTAAAAATTAGTTTGCATTTTCTAGAATTTTATATGAATGGAACCATGTTGTTTTTATATGTTTTTGTCTGTCTGTTTTCATTCTACGTAATTATTTTGAGACTCATCCAAATTGTTGCATATATCAATAATTGATTCCTTTTTTAAAACTATTGAGTAGTATTCAATTGAATGGACATAACACAATTTGTTTATCCATTTACATATTGATAGACATTTAGGTTGTTTTTAGTTTATGGCTATTACACATACAGCTGTCATGAATATTTATATACAAGTCTTGGTATGATCATGGCTGGATCGTATAAAATAAGTGTATGTTTGAATATGTTTAACTTGCACTCCCATGGTTTGAGAGCTCCAGTTGTTCCACATTCTCATAAGCATCTAGTTTGGTCATTCTCTGTAATTTTAGACATTCTTATAAATGTGAAGTAATATCTCATCCCCTAGTGACATGTGTTCAACCTTTTCCTGCCACCTGTATAATCTTTATTGAATTGTCTATATAAATTGACCATTAGAAAAGGTCTGTTTGTTGTCTTATTACTAGGCTGTGAGAATTCTTTATATATTCCAGACAAAAGTTCTTTTTCAAAAAAAAAAGTCCTTTTTCAGATATGTGATTTGCAAATACTTTCTCTGGGAACTTCACAATAGGGAGTCTGAGAAAGTAATATTCAGAGACACAGCTCAGCAATATATGGTTGACTTTGGGGCATTCTTGCAGCAGATTATAATGGAGCTCTATTCCTCAGTCATGAGGGAACTGAGGGCAACAAACAGGTTTTAAAGGCAGTGGCCTACTGTACAAATAAAGAAACAGTCCTGAAATGGGTCACAGATGGAGTCTTGATTACAGAAAGCTCATTTATTAAACTGGAACAAGTCAGAGTGGATAAACTTGTGGAATATTGACTGATGAGAAATTGTGTACCATAGGAACCCCTAGAAGCCTTTTCTATGGACAAGTTCAGTACCAAAATATGTGACCAAGATATATTTTCAGGTGGGCTTTCATTAAGTAATGCTCTGGTGATTGGAAATCTGTCTAATCAGAAAGAAAGTCAAATTATTCAAGTTAGGTCACATCAAGGCTAGCTGAACAGATAGACTAACCAATATATTGTTTGGGATAACTAGAAGGCCACCTGGAAAGATTAGTAAGCATGGATCCTTAGTTCACACTTTGCACCAGCATACAGTTCCCATGAAATTTATTTAATAATAAGCTTTGTTAAAAAAAACGAAACCAGAAAGTATTAAAAGAAACTACAGTAAAAAGGAGTTTTTAAAACAGTCTTTGAGGGAAGAATCCTTGGCTAACTATTATGTAAAACTCAGGAAATATTGATAAATTTAGGTACATGAAAATCAAAAGATTTCTGCATAGGAAAAGCCACCATAAATAGTCAAAGAAACAATGACACATTGGTGAATGAATATTTATAAATCACACTGAAACAAAGGACTAATTACCCCAATATATTATGATTATATACATACACACACACACACACATATACATATATACAATTTTTAAATAGCAAAAAAATGAGCTAAGGATATGAGCAGAGTTTATAGAGAAGAAAAAGGGTCTATAAGCATGTTAAAATGATGCTCAATTGCACTCATAATAAGAAACAGTCAAATGAACCAAGCACACTGGCAGAGTTGAAAAGTTTGATAACATTGTGTTGGCAAGAGTGTAGGGATCAATGCAGAAAAAACCTAACAATTATAAATATATGCGCATGAAACAGCAGGGCCAAAACATGAAGCAAACATTGATAAAATTGAAGGAAGAATAGTTTTCCCATAATAGTTGATGACTTAATATACCGTTTTCAGTAATGGATAGAACATAGAGGAAGAATATCAATAAGAAATAGAGGACTCAAAAAGGGGAACCCTCCTACACTGTTGGTGGGAATGTAAATTAGTTCAACTATTGTGGAAAGCAGTATGGAGTTTCCTCAAAAAACTCAAAATAGAAATACCATTTGACTCAGGAATTCCATTCCTAGGAATTTACCCTAAGAATGCAGGAGCCCAGTTTGAAAAAGACATATGCACCCTTATGTTTATCACAGCACTATTTACAATAGCCAAGAAATGGAAGCAACCTAAGTGTCCATCAGTACATGAATGGATAAAGAAGATGTGGTACATATACACAATGGAATATTATTCAGCCATAAGAAGAAAACAAATCCTACCATTTGCAACAACATGAATGGAGCTAGAGGGTATTATGCTCAGTGAAGTAAGCCAAGCAGAGAAAGACAAGTACCAAATGATTTCACTCATTTGTGGAGTATAACAACAAAGCAAAACTGAAGGAACAAAACAGCAGCAAATTCACAGACTCCAAGAAGAGCCTGGCGGTTACCAAACAGAAGGAGGTGGGGAGGGAGGGAGAAGGGGATTAAGGGGCATTAGGATTAGCACACATACTGTAGGGGGCTCACAGGGAAGGCAGTATAGCATAGAGAAGACAAGTAGTGACTCTAGCAACTTACTATGCTGACGCACAGTGACTACAATGGGGTGGGGGAGGAGCTTTATACTATGAATGAATGTTGTAACTACAATGTTGCTAATGTGAAACCTTCATAAGATTGTATATCAATGATACCTTGATAAAAAAGAAATAGAGGACTCAACACTACCAAACAACATAAATCTGACAGACATATATAGGACATGCCACCCAACAACAGCAGAACACACATTCTTCTCAAGCACACATAGATTATTCCTGATGATAAACCATTTACTATGCCACAAAGTAAATCTCAATAAATTTTAGAAATTAAAACAGTAAAAAATATCTTCTCCAATCTTAATGGGATAAGCTAGAAACGAAACACAAAAGTAAAACTGACAATGTCAGAAATATGTGGATATTAAATAACATGCTCTTAAACAACCAGTGAGTCAAAGAAGAAATCACAGGAGAAATTAGAAAATATTTAGAGGTAAATAACATGAAACCACCACCTACCAAAACTCATGGGATGCAATAAGAGCACTTCTCAAGGGGAGCTTGCATCTCTAAACAGCTACATTAAAAAAGAGGGAAGATTTCACATCAATAACTTAACTTTACACCTGGAAAAACTATAAAAATAAGTGAAAACCAAATCTACAAAATTAAAAGAAGGAAGAAAATAATAAAGATTAGAGGGGAGATAAATGAAATCAAGGATAGAAAAATAGAGAACAAAATTAAAAGTTAGTCTTTAAAAAAATCAACAAAATTGACAAAACTTTAGCTATACTGACAAAGAAGAAAGAAAGATACAAGTAACTAAAATCAGAAATGAAAGAGGGGCAATCAATATTAGTTTTGCAGAAATAAGCTTAGAAC
Organism: Manis javanica; assembly: GCF_040802235.1. Classification (NCBI taxonomy): domain Eukaryota; kingdom Metazoa; phylum Chordata; class Mammalia; order Pholidota; family Manidae; genus Manis; species Manis javanica. The sequence goes on along the minus strand of NC_133171.1, from coordinate 64,743,070 downwards.
AGAATATTATGAACAATTGTAACTAACAATTAGATAACATAGACAAAATGGACAAATTTCTAGAAACTCACAAGTTACCTAAACTAATTCAAGAAGAAACGGAAAATCTCAACAATCTATAGCAAGTAAGGAGATTGAACAGTAATCAAAACCTCCCAACAAATGTCCAATAGGAGACAGTTTCACTAGTGAATTCTACCAAACATGTAAAGAAGAATTAACAACCAATCCTTCATGAGTTCTTGCCAAAAAATAGAAGAGAGAATACTTCCTAAGCCATTCTATGGGACCAGTGTTACCCTGATAATAAAGTCAGAAGAAGACACTACAAGAAAAGAAAATTAAAAACCAATATCTTTTATGAATTTAGATGCAAAAATCCTCAACCAAATATTAGCAATGGAATTCAATGACTTTATTAAGAGGATAATATACAATGTCCAAGTGGGATTTATGCCAGGAATGCAAAAGTGGTTCAAAATAAGATCAATCAATACAATAGAATAATTACATTAAAAGAAGGAAGAAAGAAAAAATACATATGATCATCTAGATTGATGTAGAAAAAGCATTTGATCCAAAATACCCTTTCCTGGTAAAAACAGGAAGAAAAATTAAAGAAAAACCTCAGAAACTGGGAATAGAAGAGAATTTCCAAGCTTGATAAAGGGCATTTATGAAAAGCCCACAGCTAACATCATACTCGTTGTGAAAGACTGAAAGCTTTCCTCTAAAGGCAGAGATAAAGATGCCCATCCTCACTCTTGCTATTCAATGTTGCACTAGAAGTTCTAGCCAGAACTAGTGTAGAAGACAGAATGCTCAGGATACGTTAGATGACAAAGTGAAGAATTTATAAATATTCTCTGACAGGCTGCATTTAGAGCCTTTAACCAGCAAGATGAAATAGAAGTATAAGAAAAGTTCTGCATTTAAATTAAAGGTACAAATGGAGGACTCAAGTAACAACATTGACATAAATAAAAACTGGAGGATGTTAGTTGACCAAAAGCTCCTGGCAAGTCAATAATGAGAACAACACAAAGTGACATGACCTGAAGTGGAACTAACACAAGAGTGGCGTTCACATGGTGAGAAGGAATGCTGTACAGCAAGGAGAGCCTGTGACCCCCAACCACATCTGCAGACCTGTGTTTCCATCTTGGTGTGACTGCACAGGAGGGCTCATACTTGTGAGGAGCCTGGAAGCCATGATGCGGGAGAAATGGCTGAGGGCAGCCGAGAAAAGAGATTTAAGAGAAACCATTTGGGTGCAGGTACTACATATGTAGCAGGCTGAAGGGTGAAATGTGTCCAGAAGAGGCAGCTTTTCCAGGGCCAGCCAGACTACAGCTGACTTGGAAAAGTGAAGACCTAATCCTCTGGTTTATAAAAAGTAGCTAGAAATCTGGATGACACGAAATCTTCCAACTTTCACACACTGGCAATGATCCTAAAAATTAAAGCCTTGTGCAGAAGGAATGAAATCCCCTACAGGGGTTTGCAACCTCTGCTGTGTTTGAATAGCTGAAGGGCCCATATGCCTGAGAACACATCCAGTGCTTGAAGCCACATGGAGGTGACTCTGATCACGTAGAAGGAGGCACTTCCTGACAACCACCACTGGACAGCCATGGAAGACTGTTCCTTGTCCGAGTAGAGTATGTGCCGGCTAGAGCCCTGCAGCCAGCAGACAACCATTCCGCACTTGCGCTGCAGCAAGGTTGGACTGATGGGGTTGCCCATGCCAAGTCTGCCAGTGTCCTTACACATAATAGGCTGCAGCCCGATAAAAGCACCTTTTCTTTTGATTACAAAATGAGTAAGTGGTTGTGAGGAAGGTAAAGGGGCCCCTAGGCAGCCAGAGGATATGGGCTCCAGAAGCCATTGTTACTGGACACAGTACCGCAAAGTGACTTGGAGAAAGAATAAGTTTGAAATGTTTTCCTCTTAAACTTGTCTGTATTTAAAAAAAAAAAAAAAGCCAAAAATTGTCACTATTGCTTCTTGGCTACCTGGCTAAAATAAAGCAGAGATGAGAGTTCAAGTTTTATTGTTCACAATTAAGAAAGGAATCATTTTGTGGTTATAATATACTTCCTCTCATATAGTAAATTTTAGCATGAATGGTCAACAAACATTGCGTGTACACATGTTGTGTCTGTGATTTCTCACTCATGCCTTCTGACAATAATTTTCCCTTGAAAAAGTGTCCCAGTGAGTATCCTCAAAGTAACTGCAGCATGCCTCATTAGTGTACTGGCTTAAAGGACAGCATGTAAAGGGCAGATACACAAGAGCAGCATTATCTCCTGGGAGTAATTACTTGATCACCGCTATCTCCTCCTAGAATGTAAACTGTTCGGTTTAGTGCAGCATATGCTGAAAGAATTCTAACACTTCTTTGAGTGAACTCTTCTGCCTTCAGCATCTTAACAACCAATTTTGATGTTAGAGACAAGCAATGTGAAAAATCCTTCAAATCAAAAATGGTATCAGGTATGCAACAGGAAAAGGGATGAGGAGAGGAACGGAGGGACACTCTCCATGACCACAGAGGGACTGGGGGCCTCCAGCCCCACTGTCTCTGCTGGTACTCAGACTGGCCTGAGGCTGGAGCTGGGCTATGATCTCTTCTGGTTAAGCTGGTGGCGGAGCATTTGTTGCGGAGGTGGGATTTAAATGCATGCACAGTCCTTGCAGATTATTTAAAACTTTTTCTGAGACCTCAAATTTTGGTGCCCTATGGATAAAGGTCAATTAGCAAAGCTTAGGGCTCAGGGCCCCCCAGGAATGGTCAAATGGAAACATCTCTCTGTCCCCACCTGCTCCTGCTTGACTTAGGGAAAGGGAACTTCTAACCTGTAAGAAGCACTGGGAAGTACTTTTCCTTCTCTTCATCTCTTCTCTAACTCCTTACAAGGATAGCAGCTTGTGCTCCCATTACCAGTTAGTGTCAAAGTATAAAGGGCATGGATTTGAGCTCTCCCACCTGTCTGCAGTGGGCTCTCCGAATGTCCCCACTCTCATTGTTTTAAACAGGTTGGTCACAGGATGTACCCGTCCTTTCCCCACCTAGGCTAAGACCAAGGAGCCAGGTGCTGCCCCTGCTGGGGCAGGCCTACAGCTGTCCTGCCTGCGAATGAGTGGTAAGTCAAGTTGAAGACCATTTGGATCTTGGGCCCAAGCCAAAATTTTTTTTGTATCATTAATGTACAATTACATGAGCAACATTATGGTTACTAGACTCTCCCATTATCAAGTCCTCACCACATACCCCAGTACAGTCACTGTCCATCAGTGTAGTAAGATGCTATAGAATCACTACTTGTCTTCTCTGTGTTCTACTGCCATCCCCATGCCCCCAACCCCACATTATGTGTGCTAATCACAATGTCTCTTTTTTCCCCTATCCCTCCCTTCCCACCCATCCTCCCCAGTCCCTTTTCCTTTAGTAACTGTTAGTCCATTCTTGGGTTCTGTGAGTCTACTGCTGGTATGTTCCTTCAGTTTATTCTTTGTTCTGTACTCCACAGATCAGTGAAATCATTTGGTACTTGTCTTTCACTGTGTGCCTTATTTCACTGAGCATAATACCCTCCAGCTCCATCCATGTCATTGCAAATGGTAGGATTTATTTTCTTCTTAAAGCTGAATAATATTCCATTGTGCATATGTACCACCTCTTCTTTATTCATTCATCTACTGATGGACACTTAGGTTGCTTCCAATTCTTGGCTATTGTAAATAGTGCTGCAATAAACATAGGGGTGCATATGTCTTTTTCAAACTGGGCTCCTGCATTCTTAGTGTAAATTCCTAGGAATGGAATTCCTGGGTCAAATGGTATTTCTATTTTGAGTTTTTTGAGGAACCTCCATACTGCTTTCCACAATGGTTGAACTAATTTACATTCCCACCAGCAGTCTAAGAGGGTGCCCCTTTCTCCACATCCTTGCTAACATTTGTTGTTGTCTTTTGGATGGTGGCCATCCTAGCTGATATGAGGAGATATCTCATTGTGGTTTTAATTTGCATTTCTCTGATTATTAGCAATGTGGAGCATCTTTTCATGTGCCTGCTGGCCATCTGAATTTCTTCTTTGGTGAAGTGTCTGTTCAGATCCTGTGCCCATTTTTTAATTGGATTATTTGCTTTTTTGTTTGTTGAGGTGCATGAGCTCTTTATATATTTTGGATGTCAACCCTTTACAGGATATGTCATTATGAATATATTATCCCATGCTGTAGGATGTGTTTTTGTTCTATTGATGGTGTCCTTTGCTGTGCAGAAACTTTTCAGCTTGATATAGTCCCACTTGTTCATTTTTGCTTTTGTTTCCCTTTCCTGGGGAGATCTGTTCATGAAGAAGATGGTCATATTTATGTCCAAGAGATTTTTGCCTATGTTTTTTCCTAAGAGTTTTATTGTTTCATGACATACATTCAGGTCTTTGATCCATTTTGAGTTTACTTTTGTGTATGGGGTTAGACAATGATTCAGTTTCATTCTCTTACATGTAGCTGTCCAGTTTTGCCAACACCAGCTGTAGAAGAGACTGTCATTTCCCCTTTGTATATCCATGGCTCCTTTATTGTATATTAATTGACCATATATGTTTGGGTTAATATCTGGACTCTGTATTCTGTTCCACTGGTCAGTGGGTCTGTTCTTGTGCCAATAGCAAATTGTCTTGATTAATGTGGCTTTGTAGTAGAGCTTGAAGTTGGGAAACAAGATCCCCCCTACTTTATTCTTCCTTCTCAGGATTGCTTTGGCTATTCAGGGTCTTTTGTGGTTCTATCTGAATTTTAGAACTATTTGTTCCAGGTTGTTGAAGAATGCTGTTGGTATTTTGATAGGGATTGCACTGAATTTGTAGATTGCTTTAGGCAGGATAGCTTTTTTGACAATATTAATTCTTCCTAGCCAAGAGCATGAGATGAATTTCCATTTGTTAGTGTCTTCTTTAATTTCTCTCGAGTGTCTTATAGTTTTCAGGGCATAGGTCTTTCACTTCCTTGGTTATGTTTATTCCTATGTATTTTATTCTTATTGATGCAATTGTGAATGGAATTGTTTTCCTGATTTCTCTTTCTGCTAGTTCATCATTACTGTATAGGAATGCAACAGATTTCTGTGTATTAATTTTGTATCCAGCAACTTTGCTGAATTCAGGCATTAGTTCTAATAGTTTTGGAGTGGATTCTTTACAGTTTTTATGTACAATATCATGTCATCTGCAAATAGTGACAGTTTGACTTCTTCTCTATCAATCTGGATGCCTTTTATTTCTTTGTTTTGTCAGATTGTGTGGCTAGGACTTCCAGCACTATGTTGAATAAAAGTGGGGAGAGTGGGCATCCCTGTCTTGTTCCTGATCTTAGGGGAAAAGCTTTCAGCTTCTCACTGTTAAGTATCATGTTGGCTGTGTGTTTGTCACATATGGCTTTTATTATGTTGAGGTACTTTCCCTCTATACCCCTTTTGTTGAGAGTTTTTATCATGAATGGATGTTGAATTTTGTCGAATGCTTCATCAGCATCTATTGGGATGATCATGTGGTTTTTGTCCTTTTTGTTGATGTGGTGGATGATGTTGATAAATTTTCAAATGTTACACCATCCTTGCATCCCTGAGATGAATCCCACTTGGTCATGGTGTATGATCCTCTTGATGTATTTTTGAATTCAGTTTGCTGATATTTTGTTGAGTATTTTTGCATCTATGTCCATCAGGCATATTGGTCTGTAATTTTCTTTTTTGGTGGGGTCTTTTCCTCGTTTTGGTGTTAGAGTGATGCTGGCTTTATAGAATGAGTTTGGAAGTATTCCCTCCACTTCTATTTTTTGGAAAACATTAAGAATAATGGGTATTATGTCTTCTGTATATGTATGATAAAATTAGACAGTGAATCCATCTAGCCAGGGGGTTTAGTTCTTGGGTAACTTTTCGATTACCAATTCAATCTCACTGCTGCTAATTGGTCTGTTTAGATTTTCTGTTTCTTCTTTGGTCAGTCTTGGAAGGTTGTATTTTTCTAGAAAGTTGTCCATTTCTTCTAGGTTATCCAGTTTGTTAGCTTTAGATTTTCATAGTATTCTCTTATAATTCTTTGTGTTTCTGTGGTATCCATTGTGATTTTTCCTTTCTCATTTCTGATTCTATTTATGTGTGCAGATTCTCTTTTTCTCTTAATAAGTCTGGCTAGGGATTTATCTATTTTGTTCATTTTCTCAAAGAACCAGCTCTTAGTTTAATTGATTTTTTCTATTATTTTATTCTTCTCAATTTTATTTATTTCTTCTCTGATCTTTATTATGTTCCTCCTTCTGATGAGTTTGGGCCACATTTGTTCTTCTTTTTCCAGTTTCAATAATTGTGAATTTACACTATTCATTTGGGATTGTTCTTCCTTCTTTAAATAGGCCTGGATTGCTATATATTTTCCTCTTAGAACTGCCTTTGCTGTGTCCCATAGAAGTTGGGGCTTTGTGCTGTTCTTTTCATTTGTCTCTGTTTTAATTTTATCATTGGCCCATTGATCTCTGTTTTATATTGCTTGATCTCTGTTTTAATTTGATCATTGGCCCATTGATTATTTAGGAGGATGTTGTTAAGCCTCCATATGTTTGTGAGCCTTTATGTTTTCTTTGTACAATTTATTTATAGTTTTATACCTTTGTGATCTGAGAAGTTGGTTCATAGAATTTCAATCTTTTTGAATTTACTGAAGCTCTTTTTGTGGCCTAGTATGTGGTCTATTTTGGAAAATGTTCCATGTGCACTTGAGAAGAATGTGTATCCTGATGCTTTTGGGTGTAGAGTTCTGTAGATGTCTGTTAGGTCCATCTGTTCTAGTGTGTTGTTCAGTGCCCCTGTGTCCTTACTTATTTTCTGTCTGGTTGATCTGTCCTTTGGAGTGAGTGGTGTGTTGAAGTCTCCAAGAATGAATGCATTGCATTCTATTTCCTCCTGTAATTCTGTTGGTATCTTTTCACATAAATCAGTGCTCCTGTGTTGGGTGCATAGATATTTATAATGGTTATATGCTCTTGTTGGACTGACCACTTTATCATTTAGTAATGTCTTTCTTTATCTCTTCTTACTCTCTTTGTTTTGAAGTCTTTTTCATCTGATACAATCACTGCAACACCTGCTTTTTTCTCCTGATTGTTTGCATGAATATCTTTTTCCATCCCTTCACTTTAATCTGTCTATGTCTTTGGGTTTTAGGTGAGTCTCTTGTAAGAAGCATATAGATGGGCCTTGCTTTTTTATCCATTCTATTACTCTGTGTCTTTTGATTGGTGCATTCAGCCCATTTTCAGTTAGGGTGATTATCAATAGATATGTACTTACTGCCTTTGCAGGCTTTGGATTTGTGGTTGCCAAAAGTTCAAGGGCATCTTCTTTACTATCTAACCATCTAACTTTAACTCACTTATTATGCTATTATAAACACAGTCTAATGATTATTTCTCTCCCTTCTTTTTCTTCCTCCTCCACTCTTGATATGTTAGGTGTTTTATTTTGTACTCTTGTGTTTCCCTTAACTGACTTTCTGGGTAGCTGATTTTATTTTGCCTTTAGTTAATATTTGGTTGGTCTACTTTCTTTGCTGTGATTTTATTTTCTCCAGTGACATCTATTTAGCCTTAGGAGTACTTCCATCTAGAGCAGTCCCTTTAAAATACACTGTAGAGGTGGTTTGTGGGAGGTAAATTCCCTCAACTTTTGCTTATCTTGGAATTGTTTAATCCCTCCTTCATATTTAAATGATAATCTTGCTGGGTACAGTATACTTGGTTAAGGGCCCTTCTGTTTCTTTGCATTAAATATATCATGCCATTCTCTTTTGGCCTGTAAGGTTTCTGTTAAGAAGTCTGATGATAGCCTGTTGGGTTTTCCTTTATAGGTGATCTTTTTTCTCTCTCTGGCTGCTTTTAATACCCTGTACTTGTCTTTGATCTTTGCCACTTTAATTATTATATGTTTTAGTATTGTCTTCCTTGGGTCCCTTGTGTTGGGAGATCTGTGGACTTCCATGGTCTGAGAGACTATTTCCTTCCCCAGATAGGGGAAATTTTCAGCAATTATTTCTTCAAAGACACTTTCTAACCCTTTTTCTCTATCTTCCTCTTCTGGTACCCCTACGATGCAAATATTGTTCCATTTGAATTGGTCATACAGTTCTCTTAATATTCTTTCATTCCTAGAGATCCTTTTATTGCTCTTTGCCTCAGCTTCTGTGTATTCTTGTTCTCTGATTTCTAGTCCATTAACAGTCTCTTCCACTTCATCCAGTCTGCTCTTAAATCCTTCTGTTTCATTTCTGTTATCTCCCTCTGGAAATCATCCCTTAGCTCTTGCATATTTCTCTGCAGCTCCATCAGCATGGTTCTGACTTTTATTTTGAATTCTTATTTAGGAAAATTGGTTATTTCAGTTTCACCAGGCCCTCTCTCTGGTGTTTGAGTGATTTTAGACTGAACCGTGTTATTCTGCGTTGTCATGGTGATAGAAGTGATCACCAGCTAGCGGCACATGTGTCAGCTGGGAGGACAAAGTCCCTTCCTGCTTGCTGGTCACCTTGCCCATCTCTGCTGCCTGTGCTGGTCAGCTGCACACAGGGAGCAGCCTTTGGGTTAATCCCCTGAGCTTCTGTGGGCAGGGTGGCCCTTGGGATGGCCTAGGGCACTGGTGGCGGTCACAGGCAAGTGTTGTGGGTTCTCCTGCAAGAATGGCACCTCTTCTTGCTTTCCAGACTCTGTACCAGTCTTCGCTGCCTGTGCCAGGCAACTGCACACAGCGGGTAGCCTCTGGGTTGATCCCCTTAGCTGCTGTGGGCTAGGCGGCCCTCAGGATGGCCTAGGACACTAGCAGTGGTTGCAGGTGAGCAGCGTGTGTTTGCCACAAGGACAGAGCCCCTATGTGCCTTCTGGACTCTGCACCAGCTTCCTCTGCCTGTGCCAGTCAACCAGGTGCAGGGGGCAGCCTTTGGGTTAATCCCCTGAGCTTCTGTGGGCAGGGTGGCCATCGGGATGGTCTAGGGCACTGGCAGGGGTTATAGGCAATCAACACATGTTTGCCATGAGAGCAGAGCCCCTATGTGCTTCCAGACTTTGTGCTGGCTTCCTCTGCCTGTGCCGGTCAACTGGGTGCAGGTGGCATCCTCTGGATTGATCCCTTGAGCTGCTGTGTGTGGGGCAACCCTCAGGATGGCCTAGGGCACTGGTGGGAGTTGCAGGCAAGCAAGTGCATGTTCGCCACAAGAATAAAGCCTCTTTGTGCCTTCCAGGCTTTGCACAGTCTCTCTGCTGTCTGTGCTGGGCAGCTGTGCACAGGGGGCAGCCTCTGGGTCTGGCCTGGTTAGCTGCATGCTTGAAGAAGACTGTGTGGTTGCTGTGGGCGGGGCTGCTCCCAGGCTGCTCTCTGGCAGTGGCCAGTTAGCTGGTTTGCTTGCAGGGGAATGAACGGCAGAGGCTTCAGAGCTGCACTGCCACCCAGGGAATTAGGGCACCTGAAGTTCCTTAAAGTTCCCAGCCTGCTGGGCTGAGTGTGCCAGGATGATTTTGTCTACCTGTTAAACCCTTGTGCCTTTAAGACTTTTAAAGCACCTGCTTTTCTTGTTCCAGGGCAGCAGGCTGTGAGGACCTATTTGCAGTCTTAGTCTCGGATTTTACTTTTCCATTTCTCTAATATCAAGTACACCATGCAATGTGTGTCTGTGCTCCCGGTGCAGATTACTAGGGCTGGTTATTTAGCAGTACTGTGCTTCCACTCCCTCCCCACTCTGATTCTTTTCCTCCCACCAGTAAGCTGGGGTTGGGGACTTGGGTCCCTTGTATCTTACCCTTTTTGTGAGATGCTGAGTTGTCACAGATGTAGATGTAGCCTGGCTGTTGTACTGTATCTTCTGGTCTCTCTTTTAGGAATAGTTGCATTTGGTGTATTTTCAAAATATATATGGTTTAGGGAGAAGATTTTTGCCACCCTACTCATGCCGCCATCTTGAGAATCTCCCCAAGGCAAGATGTTTAATCCAACTTCAGTAGTAAAGTTAACATGTTGATCTATATCTCATTTCTGTATCTATTTGTCAACTAATTCATAAAGCCATTCCAGGAGAGGGCTGTGATAAAGTCACAAACTCCAAAAACTATAATGGATTTGATTTTTCTAAAAAATTAAAGACATTTAAAAGTTGACAAATAAAGATCAGCGAGTACTTTTGCATAATAACTCTGCAAGGTTTTAATGAGGTTTGAGTTAGGCATGCCAGGTTTCATTCCAGAGAAGCCAGGAGCTTTTATGTATTCTTGTTTGGAGGCAGTGTTGGGGTCTTTGCAGGATCCTGTTCATTGTCATCATTCATTCCCACCTGAGGCTTGAACCAGCTAAAATTAGACAGAAGAAGTGATAAATATTAATAGAGGGATAGCTTGTATTTGCAGGCATGTGTGGGCTTCCCTACCCATTCATGGACAATGTCAGAGGACCCCCTCATGGGAGGCCTGTCTCAGCAGGACTCACAGCATGGAGGAGAGGAGGGACTGGGCTTGCATAAGTGCCTTGTTCTGAGGAGGCAGGTGGGATGACATGGCAGCAGTTGCTCCTTCCAAGCTCTATTGGGAGGGGGAGGATTTGCATGGGTAGAGAGCCACCAAGAGCATTACACATAGAATGTTACTGTATGTGGAAGGCAGCCTGGAAGGGGTAAATACACAGTCCCCTTGTACGTGAGGAGCAGCACAGACCATTACCTCTTACCTCCAGGTAGCTTGTCAGAGCTGTGAGCTAAGGACCTGGCTGGGTGAAAACCAGGAGCGAGAGCTGGACACCTTGAAGCCTGCGGGAGCTGTGGAGAAAAGCTCTCTGCACTGCTCACTAGCTGGTGGGCTAGCTCACTCTTGCTCCCCTTTTCAGTGAAGTATTATTTACACATGGTAATGCACAGGATGGTACACCTTTTACATGTAGACCCTCATATCACCTCCACTAGACTGAGATACATATTCTAGACCACTTCTCAAAGACAACCCACACCTTCTGCTGTCTGAGAAATATCCTAAATATCAAATATCCAAGCCCACAGACAAACTTTTTTTAAGTAAAAAAATTCAAATTACACCATTAACACTCAGTTCCATCATAAAATTTTCTTTCCATACTGGCACTTACAAGTGTAATCCTTAAATTGTACCCCTTTATCAATTCTAGCAATAATTTCAAATTTTAAGTATTGAAAAATTAATTTTTAAGCTTAAAAATTCCATTTATCAAGAGATGTTATTCTTCCAGGGAAATTATTGTCAATTCCAGGTGCTGCTTCCTCTTAAAGAGAAATTGGATTTTTTCTTTTTCCCATGGTGACAGCATCTGAGAATTGCCTCATCAGTGGGAGATTTCTCATGATTAGTCAACCAAGAACAGTCAGAGCAAGAAGAAATGAATTTTCTAAAGGAAACAACTTCTCCAGGAAGTATTTTTTTCCTAGAACACATTTAATGTTTTAGAGAAAAGCATATTGACTTTATAAATGGGTATGTTGTCCTTCAATAATGTAAGTGGGATTCTTATGCTGAAGAATTTCTCATACTTATTTTAATCTAAGTTAAAATTTTAAGTTATTCATTAAAAATTTTTTTTGATTAAAGTGCCCAATATACCTTCCCTTAAAAAGTCCCTGTGAGACATGAAATAGTTGAAATCTACGGGAAGGACACCCTTGGCACAATATATATATATAATTCTAATACATTTTTAAATGTCATATCATATATTTAATATGTATTAAAATTTATTAGTCAATGAATACATAGCATATATTTTAATGCAAATATATATAAAATAAATATAAGTTAACATAAAATACTACAGCTTTCCCACCCCTGTGTGTTTGTACACTGCCCAGCTGGCTAAGAGTATTAATACCAGCTGAAAAGACACTCCTTCAGGCACCTGCACCAAGACCAACAGGGCTCAGACCTGCGCATCCTGGCTTTGACATGGCACTTGTTAGCCAGGTCTTGGAGAATGCGAGTACTCAAGCACAAATCAGGTCAATCTATCAGCACAGTGGCACTAATTTAGGTAATATGGAGCAAATAACTTGATAGACAAACACAAAGCTCATCTGTGAACATATTCCCATCAAAGTCAGGCTTCTGTTCACTACCTCAGTAATAATTAAACTGTCTGTATCCTAATTTATGCCTTTGCTCTCAGTTCTCCTCTTCAGCTCTGAATGACAGGACAGTCTTTAGTTGTTGAGTATGGATGATATAATGGCAACCAAAGACTGATTCTCCAGAACTCTGAGCTAGGGATCCCTTTGCCTTTAGTTGACAGTGGATAGTTGAGTCTCCTTGTAAAATTAGGGCAATGGATGAGAGGCTGGCTTGGGCTTGTTTCAGCACTAATGTCCACAATTAGCCATTAGAAACTTCTTTGGACTTAAAGGTCATGCTTAGTAGAAAGTAAACTGCAAAGGGCCCTCCCTGTCCACCTTGGCTACTCTCGGTCAGGGTCTTGTATATTTAAAGGAATGAGAGAAGCTCTAAGAAAGACCTCTCATTCATTGAAATCTCAAAAAAGATGTCATTCTATTATCACTTCCTTATTCTCTGATGCCTTATAAGAAACCACATTTGTTCTAAGAGCCATGATCAGCTTTACTGTCTATTCCATGGTGTTAATGCACAGTATCTAGTGGCATGTTTCACTGCCTTCTCTGACCTTCTATTTCAAAATTGTGCAGCTTGTTCTCTTGGGCTAATATTCTTTTGGTTTCTTTTTAAAGCCCAAAGTGGGGTTTGCTTGGTGAGCCTTTTCCTATGATTTCACTCTCAGTTGATCAGATTCATTTGTGCATTTGTTCAAAATGCATGCACAGAGTACCTACCCACTCTGGATTATTGCCCAGCACTGAAAGATAAGCAACCAGCACTGGTCATGGACCTTCAGCCAGGCTGGAGGCCAGGATGTCTTTCCTAGGCATGTGTCCCCCATCCCATTCTCAGAGTGGAAGGGTGAGAGGCTGTATTTGTATGACATAACCTTCCCAAATCTGCTCCACTTGGCCACAGAAGATTGGATTGAGGGTAGAGGGAGATTGGCTGACACAAAATTGTCCAATTACAATACCTTCCTAGGCATTCGGAATCGAGATTGAGAGAGAAAGAGTTTGTCTCCCTCCATATAAAATAGTGTGGTTGCCATAGCTCTTTTCTGCCAAGTAGCAGCTACTCCAAAGATGAAGAGTGAAGCAGGCTTACAAGGGGAAGTGGCAGTAAAGATGGAGAGAGATGCTCCCCTCCACACCCAACTGAATATCCCTAGTCTCTCACTGAGTCCCATTTGTGTCCCTGCTTATTTCTTTCAGGAAGTACTCCACCTGCCTGTGTTACGACAATAAATATTAAGTTAGTCCCCAGTGTGCTTCTGTTGCTTACAGTCAGGAGTCCTAAGATGGTATCCTTGCCCATAAACAGATCTGAACTTAGTAAGACAGACTAGAGAAGACATTATTCAGTACTTTGCAGTGTAGCAGGACCCTGAGTGCCTGAGCCAGGTCCGGCAAGTGTTTTATTCATCCTTGTCCCCCAAGCATCCTGTAGAAGCCAGCAGAATGTATGTTGACTCCACACTTAACCAAGTGAAGGAAGGGCAGCGGGATCCGGAGCAGGTTATTTAACCACTCTTTCCCAGGTTCCTCATTAGAAAGGGCCCTTAGAAATAATTTGGGTTAAGTGTTTCTTCTACAGAAGAGGAAGCTAAGGCCCAGAGAGGTAAACACCATTTGTCCAAGGTCACACAGAGAGTTAGCAGCAGAACTGAAACTATAATTCACATCTCAGAGCTCTGAAGCCAGTCTTCTTTCCACTGCCCATGACACTCTCTTCCTGCTGAACAAACTCCCAGTGACCTCAGTGGGTAACACAGCCAAATGCCCGCAAGGAAGCCTCCCCTCTTTAAAACTTCCTCAGTGTGAGCTCATAATTCAGCCAACATATGGAAAAGCTCCTGAAAAGGAAATTCCTGGTACTGGTCATCACTGGGCATGGCTAGCCACAGACACCATTCAGCACATGGGGGAGGAGCTGCTCAAAGCTGACATCACCAAACACCCAACATGAGATAACCAAGACAATCCACAGAGGCACTTCTTGGTTTCATTATCCAGTGAGATGGGGTTTTTCTCTGCCCTTGCCAGTAAGAAGAATAAATGAAGAACTGATTACCCCAGTGCCAATGAGCAAAATGTGCTCTTAAATACAGTGATGTGAAAGGCATGTCTGAGTGGGATCTAGAAAGGACATAAAAACAAAATAAATCACCCTGCTAATCAGCACACACAAACCAAAAAATCTGCATTACAAAAGAAGGTAAGGTTGATGAACACAGGATTTAGGACAGTGGTTACCATCCTAAATGTTGGGTAGGGAGAGACAGAGATATAAAATGGCTTTCTAGAAAATAAAATTCAATTACTGCCAAAATATTGGCTTTTATATTGGCAGTGATGGCTGACAAGGTCATGAGTGTTTTTTACATTATTAGAAATAAATGAGTAGATTAATAAAAGAGCCACATATGGACCAAATGTGAAAGTGTGTCATGGACTAAGGATTATCAGTAATCCAATTGTGTGCCCTAAGGTCCATGAAAAAGAAAGAAAGGGCAAGAGAATAGTCATGGCATCAAAGTAATGTCTCAAACAAGAAAATAAACATTTCATAGTATTCCAAATTTTGGGGGGTTTTGTCATTATTTTGCCTGTTATAAAAATTATTTTGTCAGATATAATATGAAAGTCTGTTTAATTAGTTTAATATATAAATTAAGCAATGCATGATGGTTAAGTGTTAACCTTACTTTATAGAATACTTTATCATATTATAGAATACGATGATGCCCAGCCTGCTTGTCTAGAAGACACTCTACAATAAATGTGGGCTTTACAATAATCAGACTGACATGTTAAAACTTGCTTTAGTTTCAATTGGAAATAATTGAGGACAGGTTTTTTTCAGGTCCTTCAGTGTTTTCTTAAATAGACAGAAATGTATGTCTCTAAGACTTTCTGAAATAGGGTTCAAGAAGCAAGCAAAACTAAGAAGGAAAACAAGCGCCAACTGACGAAGAAGTTTGAACATTGGTTTTGAATAGCAACAAATCTTTCTGTTAGTGCTTTATGCTGTAGTGGTAGTTGCCCACCACTTGATGAAATGAGCATCTGTGCTTCATAATCCACCCTAGAGATCACTGCTTTGCTAAAAACATTAACATAAATTAAACAAATGTGATACAATACCATTTGGGGGCTCCTGGTGAAGGAAATATAGGAATCCTTTGTGCTATTTCTGCAAGCCTGAAATTATTTCAAAGTAACAAGTTTTTAAACAAATAAAGCAAAAATTTAATATATGCATTGGAATGCCCACAAAGCAACACTGTTGATGAAACTGAAAGACTCATTCAGAGACTTAGACATCAGTAAGCAAGTATTATTTTTATAAAGATAAAGAAAAACAACTATTAAGAGAATGTAAACAAATTACAGAGTTGAGTTTAAATGACTACCCCAGGCTTGTATATAATTATTAACTGTAAAATCACGAGCCAGAATCCAGATCATGGAGAGACTGCTGGACTTCCTTTAATGACCAACAGTCCTGTGGTGTGGCAAGGAGCATTCAGAATGAAGCCAGATGCACTGAAACCTTTCAGTGGCAACTGTTAGATAATTTTTATGTGTTATTTAGGAATAAAGATAAGAAAGAGAAACTTCTTGGTAAATAAAATACCCCAGTTCTGGGGTGGTTGAAGTAGAGTTGGAGGGAATATCCTACAGAAAAAGTTGTTAAATCTCTCAAAAGGTAGTACCCATGGGCATCAAAAAACTCAAATCCCAAGATGGGGCAATACCAGGAAAATGCTATCTTTGCTAACATAGGTTTTTCTCAGTGCAGTTTGATGCCAAGTTTAAGGGATATTTTTATTGGTGGTGATGGTAGTTAGCTTTTGTTTTTTAAAGTACGTAAGAGGAAAAAATTGCTCATCTAATATCAACAGAATTGAGAATTGAGGCTTCTGTCACAAGGATGAATGGTGCTCTTTGCTCAATCTCTTCTGGAATTAATATGAAAATCATAATCTTTGTACTTAGTTCTTCATGAAAGTGGTCCTCCATCAATAAATGTGAGATCTGATTCAGAAAGAAAGGAGAGAGACTTGAGATAAACTTTCATGGAAGCAATACCATTTCTCTTTCTCTGAACAATTCTGAGGAAGGGAATGTAGAATTTCATGTTCTCAATTCTGCTGAAGTTATGAATAATCACACCTTTGCTAACAGTTACTCACTGTAAGGGCTCATGGGCCAGGCCCAGTACTGAAATTTGTTATGTCTACTTTTTATTTACATGGCCCAGAGAAATGGACTCATATCTCAATGGGGGAGTCTCTCTACTCCCCACTCTCTTATGTCTCTCTTAGTCGAATTGCTTTCATGAGGAGAAGCAGCAGTAAGTAGAAGGAGACCAGATGTATGAAAAGAAACAATGAGATAACAAAATCTGCAAAATGTAAATAAGTCTGCAATTTGTAAGCAAATACTGTCTTTCTCATTTTTCCTACAGTCACTGTCCGGAGATGAGCCTAAACAATAAGGAGAATGGGTGACGAGAGCCAGGGAAAGAAATTCCAAAGTAACCTTTTTCTTTTAACATGTGTGCACCAGAAACAATAAAAATTGACAAAAGAATAGAGAACCTGAATAGACATATAGCAAATGAAGAGACTGTATTAGTAATGAAAAAAACTATATTATATTAGCAATAAAAAACTCCCTACAAAGAAAAGCACTGACTGCCGGCCTCACTAATGAATCCTACCAATATTTAATCCCATAGCTATCACCAATCCCTCACAAACTCTCAAAAAACAGAAGAGGAGGGAACACTTCCCAATTTCTATAAAGCCACTGATGGCAAAACCTGACAAAAACGATGAAAGAAAAATACAGACCAATAATCCCTTATGAATATAGACACAAAAATCCTCAATAAAATGCTAACAAACTGGCTCCAGCAACATATGAAAAGGATTATACAAGTGGAACTTATCCAAGGAATACGGTTGATTTAACATCAGAAAAAGCAATCAATGTGATACACCATAATAATAGAATAAATAACAAAATACATGGTCATCTCAATAGATGGAGAAAAAAGACTAAAAAATGCAACACCCTTTCATAATAAAAACAGCCAACAAACTATGAATAGAATGGAACTTCCTCAATTTGATGAAGACTATCTACAAACAATTCAGAACTAACATTATGCTATATGGTAAAAGACTGAATGTTTTCCCCCTAAAATCAAGAACAAGAAAAGGATGTCCATTCATATCACTTGTATTCAACATTGCACTGGAGGATCAAGCCTGGACAATATGACAAGAAAGAGAAGTAAAGCATCCTGACTGGAAAGGAAGAAGTAAAACTATCTCTATTTGCAGATGACATGATATTATATGTAGAAATCCTAAGCAAGCCACAAAAGGAACTATTAGATCTAATAAATGAGTTCATCAAGATTTCAGAATACAAAAGTTAATTGTATCTATACACAAGCAGTAAGCAATCTGAAAACAAAAACTGAGAAAACAATTCTATTTCTAATAGTATCAGAAAGAATTAAATACTTAGGGATAAATTTAAAATGTAAGAAAAGTAAGACTTGTACAGTGATAACTGCAAAACATCATTGAAAAAAATAAAGACCTAAATTAAGGGAAAGAGATCCCCTGTTCATAGATTGGTATACTTAATATTTACTATTAAGATAGAATACTCCCAAAATTGATCTACAGAGTCAATGCAATTAGAATCTTCGCTGGCTTTTTTTTTTTTTTTTTGGCAGAAAACTCATATGGATATGTAAGGGACCCAGAAGAGCCAGAAAATCTTGTAAAATCAGAACAAAGTTGGAAGACTCAGGTATCCTGATTTCAAAGCTTACTACAAAACTACAGAAAGCAAGATGGTGTGGTACTGGCACAAGGATAGATATATAGATCAATGGAAAAGAACTGAAAGTCTAGAAATAAACCTTCTCATTTGTGGTCAATAGGTTCTTGACAAGAGTGCCAAGACAATTTAATGGTGAAAAAAATAATCTTTTCAATTTCAAAAAAAATAATCTTTTGTATGTTATCCACATACAAAAGAATGAAGTTGGACTCCTTCCCTATATACACAAAGATTAACTCCACTATATACCCATTAACTCAATATGGGTCATAAACCTTCATGTAACTACCAGAGCTATAACACTCAGAAAAAACCATAGGAGTAAATCTTTACATCTTTGAATTAGGCAAAAGCTTCCTAGATACAACACCAAAACACAAGTGACAAAAGAAAAAATAGATAAATTGGACTTGACCAGACTTTAAAACTTTTGTTCTGCAAAAGATACCATTGAGAAAGTGAAGAGAGAACCCATATAATGGGAGAAATATTTGCAAATCATATGTCTTATAAGGGACTTACATCCAGAATAAATATAGAACTTTTGCAACTCAATTATAAAGAAAAAATTACCCAAACTTTCAAAAACGACAAAGGATCCGGATACACTTTTCTCCAAATAAGATACATAAAAGGCAGTAAGATGTTCGAAATCATTAGCCATTAGGGAAATCAAATCAAAATCTCAGTGAGATAATATTTCACACCCATCAAGGAGAAAAATAATAAATGTTGGCAATTATGTGAGAAATTGGAACCCTCTTCCTTTACTGATGGGAATATAAAATGATGCAGCCACATTAGAGGTCAGTTGGCAATCCTCCACAATATAAACATAGAGTTCTTATTATAATGACCTAGAAATTTTACTCCTAGGTAAATACTCAAGAGAATTGAAAAGATATACATATGTCTACACAAAAACTTGGATTTGAGTGTTCATAGTAGCAGCATTTTTTATAATAACCAATGAGTGGGAACAACTGAAATGCCCATCAACTGATGAATGGATAAACAAAGTGTGGTCGATCCATAAAATGGAATGTTATTCAGCCATACAAATGAATGAGGTGCTGATACATGCTACCACACAGACGAACTTTGAAAACATGTTAAGTGAAAGAAGTCAAACAAAAAAAATGCCACATGTGTGTGAATCATGTCTATAAAATGTGTAGAATAGGAAAATCCATAGACACAGAAGGTAGATTAGTGGTTGCCAGGGGCTATGGGGAGGGGAAACAGTAAGTGATGATAATAAGTAAAAGAGAGGTTTTTGAGGGATGATAAAAATGTTCTAAATTAGATAACAGTGAAGGTTGCACACCTTTTTGAATTTATTAAAAGCCATTGGATTTAATATTTTTAAAGATTGAATTTTTTCATCTATGAATGATATCTCAATAAAACTGTTATATAAAAAAAGCGTGCACCTTTCTCTTGTGTCTCTCTTATCCTGGCCTTTATCTGTACATGTCCTATGACTCTCCTTGTCTCCACCACAGTCACTCCCTGAGGAGCATTTTTCACTTTTTTCCGAATGTTTGCAAAATTCAAGTTCCTCTGTATACAGTAATAAATTTCATCAACCACATCCCATGCTAAGACGTGATTATGCCTTCTCCCCTAGGTCAGACAGATCTTAATGGGTTGAGGTATTCTAAGGCCTGTCCTTGAAGGTCACACACATTGCAGAAAAGGTGAGAATCTGAAGGTGACTCAAGAAGTCTCTACCACAGCTGGAACCAAGAGCATGTGTGAGACTAAGAGTAGGGGCTGTCCTTTCTTCCACAGAGCCATCACTGTCATGGGTGGTACAGTCAACATGTGATGCATGAGAGAGTGCTGGTTTGTGTGTGGGAACATGTTCTGTAAAATGTATGCGAGCCAGACTCCGAATCATCAGAGCCCTGCTAAGTGGAACCTCAGCCAGATGGGGGGTTTGCTTCCTTCACCTTTGGTAGAAAGAGGCCAATCAGGAAAATAGAAGTTCGTATCAAGATTTTTTTTTCTTCAAACCCTGAAGCTAACCAACTAAAAGTTAAACAAAGAAGTTCAAGCTCCTATTTAAACTAAATTCCCAGTCACTCAGGATCCTTAGGAGAAACAGAAGGTCAAATGGTACCAGAGACACTGCAAGGTCCTTCAGCATCAAAGAAAAATTTTCTAAGGGGATGTTAACTAACATTTTACAGCAAGAGTCAAACTAAAAGTCTAATTCCTGGTTCAAGTTTCCTACAATACTGCACTTCTCTCCTCTTGATGTTTCATAAAAACTCTCAGAAATGAGAGCTTGAAGAAAACCAGAAACAGAGAAAGAAACATGGTTGTTGGCTGAGTTTTAATTTAGCCCAGAAAATTCCATTATCATTTAGGGTTTTACTCTGTATAAATTTGTGCAGTGAGTGTATATGTGTATATATACATACATATGTGTACTCTATATGCATGTACATACATATATGTGTATATATGTATATATATATACACACATACATACACACACATTAGATTGAATGATTTGGATTTGCTGATATTTGGCCATTTTAACATGTAAGATAGAAATTTCATGTGGTTCAACCTAAAACACCACACACGCAAATTATGAGAGTATGCATATATCATTATCTCAAACCAGTATCCAAGAGATTGGGTTTCCAGACTTCTCATAGTGAAGCTATTTATTTTATATCACCAATTTTACTTGATATCTTTTCCTTCTGTCAGATAATCTAGGTTCATCATGGGCCTGTGATTTGAAAGCCTGGTTTTAGGCTTTGATCCACATAAGAAGCTAACAAGGCTATGTGAAGGAGTTAAGGGTGTTCTCATCATTGGTGATGAAATGTGCTAAAGGGTAAAATAAGACTCTTATACATATGGAAAATGAATGTATGTCAAAGATTTTACTTTACTCATTAGTTAAATGAGGGAACCAGTAAAATGTTACAACTAGTTCAATGGAAAATTCCAGGAACCAGTACATATATAGGAAGGGAATGAGGAATTATAACATGAATATACAAATAGTCTTAAGACTGTTCTTCTGTAGAACAATGATAAATTACATTCCATTCATATGGATAACTATCATTTGAGATATATATATAGAATCACCCACTTTGTTTTCCCACTTCAAAGTCTTTCACAATTGTTCATGCCAAATGACTAGCTGAGCAAGGCAGGCTCCAGAATACTACAGGATGCCTCATTCTTGGTTATTTTCATCATTAATAGAAGAGAGTATATGCTATACTATGTCTCCCATGGTTGGAGTAACACTGTTAGTAAATTTTTTTAAAAGATGCTCAAAGTGAATTATCTTAGGAGGTTAGCTTTTGTTTGTGCAACAATTGGGAGAACATGAAATCATTTGGAGGGAGCTGGACATCATTTGAGGGAAGTTTGAGTGATGTTTTCTTATAACAAGAACAGAGGGAGTTTCATACACTGGGAGAAAAATGATCAGGCCTCTGGAAAACTGGGCACTCTAATAGCTATGCAATAGCCAGTGGTTTGTCCACACCTGCAGATGGAGAGGTGCAGGGCAGAATGCCACGGAGCACCCTGCCAGGAAAGGGGGGAAGTGGAGATGGGCAGGGGCACCTCTTTGCTGCACATTATCTCCCCTATCCTTACTGCAGCTCTGGGCAGAGGTGGATGATTAACACATTTAAGAGGAAGGGAAACAGGGGCTTGGGGAACTTAAGATGCCATGAAAAGGAAGCAACAGAGGCAGGGTTTGTCTCAGTCCATGTGATTCTGATGAATGACAACTTCTCTGTCATAAAAGAGAGGCACAGGACCTAGGTCCAACCTATACTACTTTTAGGGACCTTGAAAATGCTTCATTTTAGTTTCTTTTAAAATCAAAAGAAACAATAAATATAATAGTGAGTATATAATAATGAATCCAGCTTAGATTTTATTTGTTATTATATCAACACAACCATTAAATAATTAATTTTTTATATGTAAGGGACCCACAAAGGCAATAGTCTTTAGCTGCATCTCAGAGGCTGCCTGTGCTCATTTATTCTTGCTATGAACCCAATGCCAGGCCCCAGTACTGCTCCTTCACCTTCACTTAGGCCAACCAACCCCTCCCAGTTCCCTCCTCTGGAAAACACAGTTCTTGGAACTTGTTCCAAGCATAAGAATAGCTGTTTTGTCTCTAATATTCTTTTTTCTAACTCCTGGTCAAAAGCCACAGAGAAATAGGAACAAATGGAACTGTGGGATTGACTGGGGCAATTCAACAGATGGCTTTTAAAATGATGAATAGTTATAAACCATTGTTCACATTATTGTCCAAACCAGTATGTGCACTGAGCAGGATGCTATGACAATGACAGTGAGGCTGCAGGTGCCTAAGTTCGCTGTCCCTACCAAGACTCCCTGGTACTCCAAAGCCCTGTGCTAAACAGGTCTGCTCGCTGTCACCTCACTTCCTCTTGGGCAGGGGTGATTAGTCCAGACCCTCCAGAGCCTAGGCATATAGAGTGCACATGTGTCCAGGGGGAGGAAGCTGCGACACTGTTCTGAGATGTGTCCTAAGGGAGTGTGGTGGAGGTGAGACATCCCCAACCAGAAATGAGAAGAAAGATTCTGGCCTTTGCTCCGACAATAACTGGTTGTTCAACCTTGCAGTATCGGCCACTTCATCTCTCTGAGCCTCAGTTTTCTTATTATAAAATGAGGGCATGGATCATTCCACCTTTAATATTATATGATTCTAAGTAGAAAAGTGTGAAAGATAAAGATAAATGTTAAAATATTTAAATGAATTTGACAATTGCCCCATTTACCGAACCCCCATCCATATCCTCTTCCAAGGAGGACCCTCTCAATCAATCCAATTCAGAAAGCTGCCCTCAGAGTATCAGTGAAATTTGTGCATACCTAAAAGAAAATAAAGCACATATTAGTTTTCCTTCCACTAACTACACAAAGGCAATGAAATTCCCTAGCACATGGGTTGCCCTTGAAAATAGAGACCATGATTCAGTCTGTGAGACATGGCAGTGTTTCCAATGCCAGAAGGTGGAAGAGACATTATCCGGTTGAAATGAAAATGGAGGGAAGACTGGGATAAGTTCATTAACTATGGAAAGTAAGATGGGGTTTTAAGAAGTAACCTGCAGCTGATAATGTCACAGACAAGAACTAGTTTTGCATCAGCCTGGCCCCTGGAATACCAGGCTGTGACCTTGGTCAAGAGTCGACTCTAAAGGAGGGATCAACACATGGTATCGTCTGTATCATTGAAATCCCAGTTGCCATCAGCTCCAGGTCCAGAGCAGTCAAAGATTCACCTACAGATGCGTTGCTGTCAGACCTACAACTAGGTCTGCAGACACAAGACCTGCAAACCAAGTAAGGCGGTGACCACTCTGGGTAGTTCTGGAATAAGATCTTTCCACTATGTCTGATGAATTGCTGTCTTAAGGGGGAGATGAAAACCAGTCCTAGAAGTATTAAAGCAGCTGAAATTCTGGTGTCATCTTCACCACAACTCACAATAATAACTACAGAGCTTCTACATCTGACTAAAGGACAATTTATTTAAAAGAAGAATAGACATATGTACATTTTGATTTGATTAAGATTTTAAGATCAACAGATAGAAATATAAAAATTCAAACCAAAAATTAAAGTATCTCCTCAGGTTAAATAAATATATTATTGTTTCCACTATTTCAACATCAAGTGGCTTTTCATTTCTGTGAGGTACATTCTTCCAAAACTCAATATAGTTAATACAATGATACATAGTCAGAGCTCCCTCCTCCTTTGCTAAGAGACTTTACTAAGAAATAACCAGCAGCTGATACCTCACAGCGAAGAACTAGCTTTGCCTCAGCCTGACTTTTTTCCAGCTATGACTTGTTCTTCAAAATCCTTTACGGTGTACACGTTTTACATGTTACTTTTCTGTATGTGCAGTGCCTTTTGCTCTACCATTCTCTCACTTGTCAGTTTAAACACT
This sequence comes from Manis javanica, assembly GCF_040802235.1. Lineage (NCBI taxonomy): Eukaryota > Metazoa > Chordata > Mammalia > Pholidota > Manidae > Manis > Manis javanica. The sequence goes on along the minus strand of NC_133171.1, from coordinate 64,719,038 downwards.
ACCTTCACAGGTTTGATCTCAGCTTTGAACAATTTCTATATTCTTGGATTCCAGTGCTGCCAATGATTAGTAGAATCTCTCTGGTTTATGTGTTCATGAATCTAGTGATTCATTTCACAGAAAGAATGATGGGGAGGGATTGGACAATCAAGGCCACAGTGAGTTTACTGTTCACTGAAACGGTGTGTGCTAGATGATGGGGTTTTGTTTGTTTTGGGGGGATGTTGTTTTTGTTCTTTGGAAATTCATTTCAGATTCAGCAGGAGCTGTTATCTTTAGCCTTCAGTTTAGAACAGGTGTGTGAAACACAAATGGTTTTCATTTCTGTGAAACTCATTGTTCAAGCTTTTAAAAAGCCCTTAGGGCTGAGTGCTATGCTGTCTTCTATTGGGCTTTCACTGGGGTGAACATTTAGTTGGAAAGAACAAAACATTCACAATTATTGCAAGTTTCACGGGCCGTCCAATGAATTTTTTAAGTTCTGGTTGTAAATAATATAGATATAGAAAATATATTATGAACATTTTAGAAAAAGGAAAATGTTTAAATTGCCTTTAATCTAGGGCAGTATTAACATTTCAGTGCTTAGGTTTTTTTTTTAGTCTTTTTTTTCTATTCATATTACATGATATAAATGTAAGTTTTCACAAAAGCAATGCTATAAATATTATTGTTATTATATATTTTGTAATACATCATTGACTTTTTATATGGTTAAATATTCTTCTACAACAAATTTAATGGCTATATGGTTCCTCCATTGTATGGAAGTACCCTAATATATTCAGTGAGTCCCCTAATTTGGGGTATTTAGAGCTTTTCCAATTATTCACTATTTGAGCAGTATTTTAATAAAATACATTTTATTAAAATACATTTTGTTTGTACAAGTCTTTTTAAACATAGAATTAAAACCTTTACAAGTAGATTTGATGGGTGTTCAAAATGTGCAAGATTTGTGATGTCTGTTGCCAACATACTTGCCACAAAGACTATATACAATTTATATTTCTACCATTAGCAAATGAGGACGTCCACTGTCCTGCAATATGTCCAGGACTAAGAAATGGTGTGTGTGTGTGTGTGTGTGTGTGTGTGTGTGTGTGTGTATTTATCAATATTATGGGCAAAAAATGGCATTTCACTTTTGTTCTGTTGATCCCTTGGAGACCTGTAGTAATATGAAAAAAGATGAAAAATCAAGTAGGCTGCTGGCAACTTCAGAATTCACCTTCTCCTTACAAGATTTAAGAGTGAGTCTTCACTGCCTTTTCTGATGTGAATAACTTCTCTCATGGAGCCTCAAGTGTCTCTCAGTACAGTGGCAATGGGGGGGTGGGGCAGGGGAACAGCCACAGGATGAAAGGGAATTACCAAGAAAGCAAAAATAGAAATGGTACGTCAGAGAAGATGGCCCAAGGCAGCTCACAAGGCTTCTGGGTCCCCAGCAGGGCACCAGCAGCCAGCAGTGGAGGGATTTCCTGTACACCTCAGAGGGGTTAGTGGGCAGGGCTGTAGACAGCAAGGTTGGCTTTCACACCTGAGCACGGTCCTAGGGTGGGAGGGGGGTAAGCACCTGATTTAGATGAAAACAAGTTTCTGCCAGCAGGTGAAATGGACAAAAGAGAAATTGATTCCAGTTATAGAAAGAAAGTTCCATTATTGCCCCACAGGTCTGAGATCAGAAATACAAACGTCCTACTTGATTGCAACAAGTCTTCTTATAGCCCTTTCTTTTTCCATCACCATTCCAGATAAAATTCCCCAGAGACCAAGGTTTCCAGAAGCATGGAGAGAGGGCTGGGGGTTGAAAGACACAGGTTGGTGGGCTATTCCATGTGGCTGTTTTTTCAACATTTCTCTTTCTCCCTTGGCCTAAGGGACCCCAATTCTCTAATTTTATTTTGTCAATCTCAGGCGAGCCAAGTATTCTAGCTCTTCTCTCCCTGCTTCTGGAGAGAAGTTTCTCTCTCTGTGAAACAATTAACCACACCCACTTACAGCTTCAGTGTGTGGGTGGGGGCCTTGTCCTGGGTGAGTCTGTGTGAGATAAGTTTCTTTTCTGCTCTCTGATGTCTGAAAAAATGGAAAATGAGGACTGGAGAGAGAGATAACAACAGGTGGAGGAAAATTAACTCCCAAGAGGAAGTCTCCAAAATCTTCTTCCTTTCCTTTCTTTTCTGCTTCCTTTTGTGAATGGGAAAATATTCATTTATGTTCACTAATCAGGGTTTGGGAAGATAACCCTGAGTTAAGATTCTCTTCAGGCTTCTTTGGGTTCACTGTGGGAAAAGAGAGAGAACATAAGAAGGAGATTGTCTTCCTCATAAGCTGTCGTGCCTTTCTGATTTGGGAACGACTTAACCACCATGTTGACAACATAGGTGCAGTGCCGCCCATGAGGATGTCACCCCCACCCCCAGCCCCTCTGTGGTAACTGCCTACCTAACCGCCACACTTTGGTGCAGGCAATATCTTGCTGGGACTTTAAGCCTTAGAGGAACAGGAAGGGGTGGGGGGCAAGATAGATTCTGGGGTGATCAGTACCAAAAAACAAACACCAGGTACTTTGAAGTGAGGGGCTTTATGGACTAGTTGTTCCTGCACACATGTGTACTGGCCATGTAAGGGCACCATCTCACCCCTGCCTCCCTGGCTTCCCTCTGTCTCCACCTGTCTGTCTCCCCTACAGTCTAGGATCCCCCAGGCAACCCTCCCATTTGCCAATCATCCATGTTATTTTGGTCATCTTGTTAATAAAGATTCCTGGCCAAGAGTCTGGGAGTGCAAATGCAGCTCCCCAGAAGCTGCTAAGGAGATGGTCTGGGGCCCTCAAAGGAGGGGCCATACCATGCACCTTTGAAGCTGTCTGTGCTCCTGTGATGGCCTTTTAGGGCTGTACCTGTGTAGAGTCAGTTCACAGGGTTCAAACTCAGACCCGCACTGCTTTGTTGTACATCTTTAAGAAAGACACCTTCTGTGAGTCTCAGGTTCATTTTAGGAGAGACAGTGGCAAGGGACGGGGATTGCTTGGGGACAGGGAAACACTGTCCCATCTGCCTCACACACAGGGATAACATAAGCAAGATGAGGTTTGCAAAGCTCTTCACCTGAGCTGTTCTTCTACCATTACAATTATTAAGCCTTTTCCAACTCGATTTGTATTTCTAGGATAAATCTTTCTTAGCCGAGCTGTGGAGCTGTGCTGGTTGGTGTGCTGAACCGGCCTACCTGCTCAGTCACCAAGCTGGGGAAGGAAGCCCGCACTCTCCTGGAGCAGCCCCGGCCTCCTCCCACTTTCACTGTGTCCTGCAAGAACAGCAGCAGAGGGCATGTGCCATCACGCCCCTGCCACCCCTCATTTGGGCTTAGGGGGGAAGTGCAGAGCAGGTAAGAAGCATGACATTTTGGAACCAGGAAGACCTCAGTTTGAATCTCAGCTGAGGGGACTTGGGCACATTTGCTACTTAATGAGCCTTCGCATCCTAGGGCTGCCATAAAAAAATCACCACAGACATAGGTTAGAGCAATAGAAACTCATTACCTCACCATTCTGGAAGTCAGGGTTCAAAATCAAGGTGTTGGCAAGTCTATGCTCTCTCTTCCCTGGCTTCTGGTGATTGCCAGCAATCCTTGGCATTCCTCGGCTTGGATTGGAGCACTGTCTCCAACCTCCGCCTCTGTCACCACAAGGCCATCTTCTCCCTGTGAAGGAGAAGCTCTTCTTACAAGGACACCAGCCATATTGGATTAGGGGCCCACCCTGCTTCACCAGGACCTCATCTTACTGTGACTAATTGTATTGGCAATGGCCATAGTTCCAAATAAGTTCACATTCTGAGGTAGTATTTCAAATATGCCTTTTTGGGGAACATAGTGCAACCCTTAGCAGTATCCTTATCATAAAATGAGGCTAATTGTTCTTTGCAGAGATGTTGTGAGCATTAAAAGCAATGGAGTCCAGCACCTGGCATAGAGTGGGTGCTAGGTAAATGGCAGCCTTTATTACTTTTGTGGCATTGCTGCTCTGGGACATGGAATAGACCAAGCAGAAGGGAGGCCCCAAGTACCTGATACAGGTGGGACTAGGAGGAGTGTTATAGGCCCTCCAGAAAGTTCACAGGGATCCACCTTAATGGAAGGTCCCTCCTTGAAGGGAGCTGGACATTGTCCAGCTATAGACTGCAGGTTCTCAACATGTTTAAACAATGAACTAGTTTATATTAAGAGAAGGATGTGGCAGGATAAGAATAGGAAGGGGGGAACTGGGCTTTCACTGGGACTTGTCCACTAATTGCTGAATGATCATGATGGAGTCTCTGGGCCTTTGTTTTCTTGTAGGTAGAAAATACATGTTAGGCCAGGCAACCTTCAAGGTTCCTTCCCAGCTTAAGTCTTCTGTATAATGTATTTCTCATATTATCACCCTCCCACATTGGTTTCACAATGAATGAACTCAGGAATCTTTTCTGTTCACCCAAAAACAGTTAAATTTCTGCATTTTTATTATGTGGTTTTTTTCCACATCATTGTTCTTTTAAAATATACAATTAATACATGTTCATTACATAAACATACATTACATTAAAAAAGTCATGTAGCATTGGTGTCAGTGATTGAAGAGGAATTTCCCATTTTGATAGATGGTAAATGTTCTCACCACAGTAACCTTTAACATGACATGAACCATTCTCAAAAGGCAACAGAACCACAAATTATACACATACAAAAACACAGGGAAGCATGGGCCCAGAGAACAGAGAAGAATCCCTGTGGCAGACCTTCTGGCTAACCCAACTCCCATCACTTCCTACTTCTGTTAGAGACGTAAGTATTGAGCATGTTCAGCCTCTCTTGTACCCAGGAATGGCCATGTGGCAGAGTCCTGGCCCGTGAAGTAAAAAGGAAGTTTACTAGGGAACTCCCATGATAGTTCCTGCCATCTAAAACAAATGGAAAACACCGGCACCACCTTTCCTGATTTCTTCTTCCTTTGATTGCAAATGCAATGCCCAGGGCTGCAGGAGCCATCTTGAAGCCATGAGGGAAAGACAATGAAGAACACAGAAATGCTGATTCGCACATTGGTGGGCTACTGTCCCAGCCCTTGGACTACCTACTTCTATACTTCACGTTGTTTAACAATTAAATATTGTTATGGGCTGAATTATGTCCTCACAAAATTTATATGCTGAAGTCCTAACTTCCAGTACCTCAGACTATAACCATTTTTGGAGGTAAGGCCTTTAAAGAGGTGATGAAGTTAAAATGAGATGGTTAGAGTGGGTCCTAACCGAATGCAGCTGGCATCCTTATAAAAGGAAATTTGGACACAGAGACACCAGGGGTGCTCCAGTGCAGGAAAATCCACATGAAAAGGTAGCAAGAGATGGCCATCTGCAAGCCCAGAAGAGAGGCCTCAGAGAAAACCAACCCTACTGACACTTTGATCTCAGATTCCCAGCCTCCAGAGTTGTGAGGAAATAAAATTCTGCTGTTTAAGTCACCCATCTGTGGTACTTTGTTATGGCAGACCTGGCAAATACACAATACCCTGTTGCTTAAGTTGTTGTTGCTCATGTTTTCTGATGCTTTCAGCTAAAAGCATTCCTGATACCTTTCAGTTCTTCAAAACAAGTGATGGGGTTTTTAGGACCCAGGTCAGATATTTTTGATTCTCTCATATTGAAACGAATCAAGTATGACTAACATTTTTTTCTCATTACATAATAATTACATTCCCCTAATTACACTCCCCCCCACCAAATAACTTTAAAACTTTTTTGCAGAAGTTTTTTACAGCCTCTACAACATTCCTTTCAAAGTATTTCAGCAAAAGGGATGTTATTGTAATTAAATAAAACAGAAGTGGCACTGCAGTTGAATAAGGTAAACTGTAGATTTAATTAGGACTGTAACAGTCCAGGGATCTTTCACAACAAAAAAAATTTAGAAAACTTGACAGCTGCTCACATAATCATTTACCTGGCTTTCAGCTTCCTCAAATAATGGCCCTTGCCCACACCAATATGATGGGAAGGATGAACAGCTGATGCCATTTGAATTTGTCACTCTTGGAAAAAGCATTCTCAGCATAAAAGTCCAACTGACCTGCAAAAGTCCTTCATAGGAATATGGTCCGGGGTCCACTGGGTTTATGCATTAACAACCACCATCTTTTCAAAGCAGTGTGATAGATTAAAGTTAGCTATAAATTTAAGAAGAGATGGCTGATTTCAAAAATAAACTTCGTGAAGGAGATGGTCAGTAAGGTCAGAAGTAATGAAAGAAAATATTAATTTTTTTGCAAAAAATTAAACTGTTACATAAAAAGTACAAAAGCCAAAAGATAAACATCATGCTGGAGAAATTTTCACAATACATAATAGACTATACACTTCCTTACCCTTACGGTACAAAGAGATCCCTCATATCAGTAAGAAAATGTAAATAATTCTATTAAAAATAAGACCATCAACAGTCAATTAATGGCAATGAAAATGCAAATCGTCACCAAACATGGGACAAATTTCTCAGTCACAATTAAAGAAATGCAAATTAAAATAACAGTGCAGTATAATCAGCCATCTGTATAACACTGGCACCAAATAAAGCTTGATAAAAATCCAGTATTGTGGTCTTCTGCAGTACTGGTGAAAGAATAAATTTTTACAATTCCTGTCAAAGTTTAAAATGCATATATCCTTTTCCATGCAATATACTCTATTAAGTATGCATGTATGTATCTCTCTATCGTCTATAGGTATCCATGTCTAAGGATGTATATTGAAGCATTATTTGTAAAGCAAAAACTGGGGCGGGTGGAGTGGAGAAACTCTTATGTCAATGAATAGGAAACCAGATGAAGTATATACATGCCATGGAATATTTTGCAGCTATTAAACAGAATGAGATAGATCTAAATATGCTGATAAGGAAAGTTATGCAAGTCAGTCATTAAGTGAAAGAACAAGGTTCAGAACTATACACATACACAAACATTTGTGTTCACATATATGTGTGTATGTGGATATATTGTGTATTTATATATATATCTACATATATTTATTTATAATGATTTCATTTGGGTATAATTTTGAAGGATTTACATCATTTCTTTATATTGAAAATAGGTTTAAGGGACAGGGACTGAAATGAATGGTGTGTGTTTTGGGGTTTAGGATGCCCTTCATTCCGAGTCAGTGCTGAACCCAAAGTCAGCTTCTTAGCTCATGGCTCCAAGGGGTCACTGGTTGGCCAGTGGGTCACTGGCTAGGGCTGTGGGTCCTGTTGGCCTGAGGGAAGTCAAATTCAAATGAATTTGAAACACATATTATGTTAGACATTACACATTGTAAGCATCAGCCTCTTCTAAGATACTAGTTTGCGGGTTTCAATTTGACCTTGGGGAACATCTAAATCTGAAGAATGAAGCCAAACCACACACACCCCGGTGAGTTTCATTGTCAAAACCATTGAAACTGGCTTGGATACACCCGGCATCAGGGAAGTGAGAACAGGTACACACATCCCCACCTGCCCCGGGCTGACCAAAGCCCTATCTACTTTTAGACTTTATTGGGAGGGGTGCAACCCTGCACCTCAGCCCCTTGGTTTCTGGCACAACCTCTATTCGGGCGTACATCTCCTGACTTGCCTTCCTTCCAACACAAGTCTCACAGAAGGAAAGCCCAGCAGTCTGGGTTCTCTGGAGGTGGCTGCTGAGATACCACCAGCACTAAGAGTCTAAGGAGTACTTCAACAAGGACGTAACACCCTGAGGGCTTTGGAGAAATCACTGCTTTGTAAAAACTATTAGCACAGAAGTTTACTATTTAATGCTTTTCCATCCCCCTGTCAGTCTCCAGAGAACATGCTGCTCTCTAGAAACATGAGGAGTATTTTTCCCAAGAGCAAACCAGGAATAAGCCAAAAAGGGCATGATGCAGGTCACCTCTGGGTGGAAAATGGATTATCTTTGTTTTATATTGACCCACAGGATGAAAAACAAAAAAAGATTTTTTTTTCTGACAAAAAAGCTTGAAAACTAGTAGGCCATAGTAAGTCATGATATGGTTTTGCTGTAAATTACATTCCATTTAAAAATATCTACAGGAGACAACTTGCATTTTTGGTTTCAATCTTTCTGTCTTGTTTCCTTCCTCCCCTCCTGCCATTGCCTGCCTGCTCACTTCCCTTCTCCTGCCTCGCTCACAGCTACCCTCTTCTCCTTCCTCACACCCTTGTCCCTGGTTTGAGGACACATTATACACCTGCTCCATGTCAACGCCTCCCAGTATTCCTGTTATGCTTCTTCCTAGGGGGACTCCAGTCTTTCTCAGCTCTAGGGAATGTCTCACAATCTGCTAAAAAATGACCCTTTGACAAGAGGTCATCTAGGGAGAATTTGTGCTGGCAAGTGAGGTCCAGTGCTGGCCAATGAGAGGTACGGGGAGGTCAGCTGGGGGCTACTCAAGAATATTTTCCTTCCTGAGAGGGGAGAGGTGCAGGAGAAGAAATTCCCCTTCCCTTCCATTCCCCTCCTGCCCGGGACTGTTGTGAAAGCACACAGTGCCCAAAACTGTGGCAGCTACCACCTTTCCACATGAAAGAATGAACACATGGTAGACAGGCCAAGTCTCCAAAGACGGCAGAGGAGAGGGATGGAAAGGACTCAACAGCATCAGTGAGTGCTTGAAACACACTGGGCCCAGCTATCTCTGGACTTCTTAAGCTATCTCTGGACTAGACATGTCCTTATGGTTTAAGCCAGGTTTTTCTGTTACTTTTAGCTAAAAAAGAAATTCAGTATAGACTCAGGTTTAAAAGTCAAGTGGGTAAAACTATTACATTTGGAAAAGTAATCATATTAATTATGATTATAGAAATATGATCAAAGAGCTTTGGCTGCACTAAAGACCGATCACTCAGCCTTGCTCCAAGGAGCAAGGCCATGTGCCCCTGAGGAGGGCCACCATAAGTGTTGGCCACTAAGGAGTCTCATTTCAGGCAATGAGGGCAAGAGGTGCATCTGGGAAGTTACAGAAGACCTTGGTGTCTAGGGACAAGTGAAGAGTTCCATGCAGCAGGGGGAAGTGCTGGGAACGTAGGATGAAGCCAAATAATAAAGGACTTTGTGTGTCATTCTAAGGAGAGATGATTTATCCTTTGGATGACAGGGGATGAGTCCATGTGTGTGCATGTGAACACTTAGGCACGTAGATACACATACTCCTTCTAACTTAATAAAGAATCTGACTGGCCTTTGTTCAAGTTCCTGGGAGGGAGCTTCCAAATCCCTGGAATTTTCCCAGAGACAGGAGTAGCTTTGTTACTCACGGTGGGCCCTGATGGCTTATGCAATGAAGTAGTTCCTGGTGGGCTGTAGGTACTGCAGGATGAGTCTGGCCATGCTGGAAAGACCAGCCGTGTCCTTAGAGTATTGGACTCTGGGCCATGTGAGGTCAGCCCAGCCTCTGGGGAGGGAGGACCCAGAGGTGGGTCAACCTCATGGCCAGTGATTCGATCAATTTTGCCTATGGAATGAGCCTCCAGTAAAATCCCTAGCATATCTAGACCCCATGGCTAAATGTTTCTTTTAGCTGGTAACCACATGGATGTGCCAGCTGGGGACCTGAGAAGAGGGTGCAGAAGCACCATGTCCTCTGTCTGGTCTGGACTTACACCCTTTATGATGGAGCTATAATTGTGTGCACAGCCTTTTCCTGAGCTCTGTGGGTCAGTCCAGTGAACCTGTGAGCATGAGGGGTCATGAGAGCCCTCCCGACACGTAGCAGTTTGATAGCAGTGCAGGAGGCTGGGGGGCGGGAGCCTAGGGGGACATCAGATGAGAGCTTGGGGGGCTGTGCTCACCTGTGAAGTGTGGCCAGCTTGAACAGTGTCATCAGAAGTCACTGCACTGAATATGTGGAAGATGACCCCCTACTTGGGAGGCGCTTCATGGCCAGGACAGTCCACAGAGGTCCTGCTGCGGGGCCTCCAGTCGAGAGCATGAAAGGGCTTCTCTGCACTGAGTCCACAGACTGACTGCTCTTCCTGGAAAGTGCTTACCTTTGGTCCGAAGGAGCTGAGGGTTGGGAGTGAAGAGATCTGGGAAAAAAATGGGAGAAGCGCATTTACCCCTCCTGTGGCCCCTGAGACAGCGTCTTGTTGTCACTGCGACCCCTCCCACAGGACATGGAACCGTGGCCAGCATGCAAATGCTCTGCTGCTGCTAAATCTCATCTTTCACTGGAAATAACCACAGGCAAATGTAATAATAACTACCATCTTTTGGCTTCATTAATGAAAGAGAGAGCAAGTATGTTCTGTTTGCTTGTTATCGCCCATAATGACCCTTATGGGAGAATGGATTCCCATTTGACAGCAATGTGGCAGTGGCTAAATGGCCACTTGTGTGACAATGTCTTGCTGTGACAGCATAGCCTTTTTGCTCTTAGTGCTGGGACTCATTCCCTTTCAACAGAAGCAGGAGACGCAGGGTCAGAGTTAATGCCAGCAGGAGAGGCTATAGCTCGATTCTGGGCTTTGCCAAGTGAGTCACAGGGAGGGTGGGGGCCCGTGGGGGCCCGTGCTCTCTACCTCCACCTCCCTCTCCCTCCCAAAGTTACTTCCCCGTGGAGGCTGCCTCTGCTGGGGTAGATGGGTGATGGCCAGTATGCTAACCGAATCATGAGACATGGTGGAACAACCAGGCAAGGAAGAGAAGCAGAGAAGGGTGGGGTCCTTTTAATGTGCAGGGTGATTGAGAGCAGGGAACATGGGGCAGAGAGGTCACTCTGGCCTGGCCAGGACTGGTTACATTTTCAAGAGAGGCAAGCGTGACCCCTGGTAATGAGGTGCAAATGCTCAGATAACGGGGGTAAAGATACAAAGCTGGGATTGGGAGGGGCTGTTTTCTGCCCAAGACAGAGAGCTGAAGCAGGAGGCAGGAGATGGAGGTGAGATGTCAAAGATAAAGTGGGTGGGATTAAGTACATGTTTTCAGACTGCCCCAGTGTGAAGCTTGCTTCTGCCACTTTCCACGTCTTTCTGATTTTAAGTCTGCTTAATCTCTAAAGTGAATATACTAATACCTACTTCATGGAGTTGGTGTGAAAATCAGCCCTAGAGTAGGTTAAGAACCTCATTCATCACCTGGCACAGAACAGGCTTCATAAAGTAATGTTCATGTTTTAGTTTTAATACTGTCCAGTGCACTGTCAGTAAGAACGTGTGCAAGTATTTCTTAGAGGAATGTGCCACACTCAGGTCCTGGATGTTTCCCAAGGGTCTCACAGTTGGAGGTCTCATAATGACACATTTTCCTGTCCAGGCCCCCCACAGTTCCAATCAAGGAAAGCCTTGAGGCCCAGGGAATGAACACCATTATGAAGCCCAACTGAATCCCAACTGTGGTATGCAGTTGGTCAGCCTTGTGAAGAAGTAGAAATCATAACCTGGGAAATGTCCAGGTTACATTCCTTGGAGAACAGACTCTTTTTTCGCCCCTTGACACCATCTACCACCTGTCAGCAAGAGGGCAGCTGGTGGCAGTTCCAGCCAGCAGAGGTCACTTTGCCACCTCCTGGGGATGTGAGGCCAGCAGGAGGCATCACGTGACAGGCGAGAGGCTGAACCATGGTGTGTCAGCCGGTGCTCCTCTGCATCCTTTTGTGCAGGGCCTTGTTGAGATATTCAGACTCAAGATGGAAGGTAGGAGTGAGTTCTGGAATTAGCTCTATTTTGCACTGCTGTCTCTCCACAGAACCAAGAATTTTTATAAAAACTCCAGATATTTAAGTGATTGGCCAGTCAGGCCACATCAGGCCCTAAAGTGCTACTGCAGTTCAGAGGAGCTATTTCCCCCAAAACAGGCCACGATGGCCCCTCTTCCTTAGCAGAGGCCAAGTGAGGGTCAATTTACAGGCTCTTACCTGCTTAGGTTTCTTTTTTATCTGTTCCAGGACCTTGGTCTCAGCTGGCTCCACACCTTTTCTCCACTACCACTAAGAAGTGTCCCCGCACATGTGCCTGCTGTGATGGCATTGCTGTGTTTCAGTAACTGCCATAACCCCCCAGTTTGTTGTGAATAAATAGCTAGGGCACTTTGGGTGAGACTGTAGAAGCTGAGGAGAACACAGCCGGCATTTGCTGAGCACAGTGGCAGGCCAGGCCATCAGTTAGTTGCTGCCTCATGGTATATGGCGGGTAGATTTTCTGACCCTCATTTTATATATGAGAGACACCCTACACCCAAACTCCAGCTCAAAGCATAGGCCGTTTTGCTGAGGTCACTCAGATAGAAACTTGCAAAGCAGAGATGAGGTCTTCTGCTTGCCTGATAGTGTCTCTCTGCCCCACGCTGGCAGGCATTCTGAGGGCTGCTGGTATGTGCCCTCCACCATGCTGAACTAGGGAGATCCTACCCTCCTCACCACTGTGGGTCCTCTCTGGGCCTCGTCTTCCTCTTACAAAACTGGGGTGGAAATCTCATACCTCACAGGGCTGTTTTAAAGGTTTACTGGCATATGTTTCCACAGCATCTGGTTGGTGCCTGACACATGGTGGGCTCCCCACCTGAGGTGGTCAGCTGGTGGATTGCACACAGAAGAAAGCACCTTGGCTTTCCAGAGAGGTAGTCTTCAGAGCCTGACTCCCAGCACCTCCTGAGCCCCTCCCATCCAGACTGCATCAGGGGGATTCACAGCCTCTTCTTGAGAACCTGGGTGTGGTTGGGCCAACATTCTCCCACACTGCAGGTGGGGGAACAGAGAAAATGAGATCAGGTGTTTGACAGGAGGTGGGTGCCTAAACTAGGAACATGATTCCCAGGCTTATTCCCTAGGGTTAGAAGAATTGTTAGAATATTTGTCTCTCTAAACCATGCTTTTATAGACTTAATAATAAGGCAAGGAATGATTACCCACCTGAAGCAGGCCAGAGTCAGGCCAACTCCAGACACCATGTCAGGGCCTGATGTCTAGTGGCTTCTGGGCAGCAGCTCTACCAACTGTCAGTCACATCCAGGCAAGACACTCCTTAGAAGTGATGAACCCTTTCCCAGAAGCTTCCAGTGGACCTGTCCTTGTGTCTCAACACATTCACAGTCAGCCATTCACTGGAAGGAGGACTGGGACAACTGCTGCTCAGTCAGCCAGTGGTTCTTGCCTCTGGCTTTGTGTTAGAATTATACATCAAGCTTTTTAGAAAGAGAAGGGCCTGGGCTCCAACTCCAAAGGTTCAAATGCAATTGGTCCTCAATATGACCTGAGCAGCCAGACTTTATAGCCCCCACCGTACTACCAGCTGCCAGAAAGAAATTCATGGGGACATGTGTGTTGCTGAGGCTTGGCCATGATCAGGACACACCAGGGGATGAAGTAGTTCATGCCCTCATTATGCAAGGTCTGCTGAATCACTGCAAAAATCGTAGCTTTCCCTCAATCCAGATGAGATGAATGGATTCCATGACGAATATCTGTGAACTCCACAAGCAGTACTTGCTCTCTGAGGCCTCCTCCACCCTTCCTAGAACAAATCTTTCTTTGTCTTTATGTCAGTGCAGGCATCCAGAGCAAAACCACTTTCAGGCAATTCCAAGAATGAGATGTGGGCAACTCTGGGCCGAAAAAAAGAAAGGCGTTTTCCACAGGCACCCTGTGCCTGGCTGACACACCAATGGCCTCCAGGGTAGCCAGGGAGCAGGAAGCAGTCAGGGTCTGGATCTGGGGTGACAGGGCATCTCCTGGACCTGGAGCAGTTCTGTCTTCAGGGCTCTGGTTGTCACAGTTGCCTCAGGTATAGCTCTATAAAGACTTCTCTTTTCTTTGTATATGTAAACAGGGTGAAGCTGAGCTTATGTTTCTCAGAAAATGTGCTCATTTTCAACTGGCTCAGAGAATTCTGAAGGAGACAGGAGGGGCTTAAAAGTGACCTAGAACTTTTTTCCATTGAATGATTTTCTACTTCATATGCCTAAATATTCGAAGAAATGCAGCAGGTGGCAGTACCTGGGAGTGGCCATAATTAGCATCAAAATAGGGATTGCGTGGAATTCCTGCACACTACATACAGGTAGTCATGCTGGGAACTGAGGAAGCTTGGCACCCATCCCTGGGAAAGTAAAACACTAGTTGTGAAGACAGGACATAGTGACAAAATAATGTAAGATCACAAGAGGTAAACTACAAGTGAGACTAATAATGACTACATTGGCTGGAAGACTTTTTTCCAAATTACTTCCAGAAGAAACATCATCTACCTAAAGGAACATAACAAAAAGTCTATTTTTGCAGTGGGATCATGAATCTGGTAACTGGGTCTTGTGTCCAAGCTGTGCTAGGGCCACACAAAGTAAAGGTCTGAAGGGCCGGTCAGAGTCAAATCCTTCTTCTCAAAACTCATCAGAAAATTGATGGGGAAGTGGGGAGGATTTTTGTTATTGTCACTGTTGCAAACCCCAACTGCTTCAATTCTGACAACTATAAATTAGGAATTGAGCTACAGGCATGAATACCATAAGCACCTTAATTCTAATGTGCTTCCTACTAAACCACTTTTGTGCAGTCTCTCATGAAAGCTAAATTATACCTCCACATTTATAAGAAAATGCACAGGATATAGTATCTTTAGAGCCAAGCTCATTCATCGGCAGGCATCATTTTGCCCTTGGATGTGAGAGGGTAGGATGGAGGAGACTCCCCAGGTAAGACCTCTCAGAATTTCCACTCTCTGCACTATAGAGATACATGGAAAGTGTGATCTCAGATAAACACAAGAAAGAAAAAAGAAGCAGCAAATTATATAATTGGTTGTATCATTATGACATTTTCCACTGTCAGACAAAAGAAAGAGCACTAACTCTTTGGCTGAACAAGGGAATCTCAGAAACACATGTTCACTTCCTCTAGCCCCAATGTCCATTTCACTGCAGTAGGTACAACTGTTTAGATTTCCATTCCCAATAAATCTATCAGGTTTAAAAGTTCTTTCAACTTTGCTTGCCTCCTTTAAGAAGTAGGTCTGCAGTACGAGCATTGATGAATCTTGAGCTTGCATGCATCATTTGATGTTTTCATTCTGGCCATTGCAAAATAGTCTGCCACAGTTGCTACCTTAACAGATGCCAACTGTCAATCTTTACAACACACTTGCATGGTTTTTTCTTTTGAGGAAAATAGTGGGACAAATAAAAACAATTATTAAGAAAGGAGTCAAAGTACAAGTTTCCTGTCAATCTCTCAATGTGTGTGTGAAATCCATTCATTTTCTCTTGTTATTGTTAGTCATCTGGCAAGTACAGAACCACAGTCTTCACTTCCTTTGGTAATAGAGTTCTTTCAGCTCTGGGAATTACACTCTTCACAATTTTTACCAGTTTCGAAAAAGAATAGGTTTCCTTTCTTCACATTTAAATAACTGAACTTGAGGACTCTGATGCACTAGGCAGCAAAGCCATCTGCTGACTGAGCAGTCCTCCCTCAAATGTTCCTTAATCCCTTGATTGAACATCTCACTTCTTAAAGGCAGGATATTATTTACAGTAAATGCACTCTTGTTCCCTTTTTAAGGAAGCTCTAAGATAGAAGTGTTCTAAGGACCCTGGCTAGAGGTTGCTAATTACTTCTTTGCGTCTTTGGCAACTTTGTTAGATTTTTTTTTTAAGTTGTTAGTCTCTTTCTCTTCAAGAAGACTACCTGGTTTCATGTTTCAGGTTTCTGTAGCCATTTTCAGATGTGGCTTTCTCATGCACTTGTTCTTTCTCTTCTGGTACTGTGCCTCTCCTTACTGCTCCACTGTAGTTTCACACAAAACTAATGAAGTGGATCCTGTGGGGCATTTACAGGAAACTGGAGCATTACTAACACCCTCGATTAGAAATGCCAGCTCAGAAGGCAGAGCAAATAAGAACACAACATTACTGTGGAAAATATATCTACATGATTCTCTGCTCTGTGTTTGAGTTAAAACACAACAGCTATAAGCTATGCTTTTTCTTGCTTTCCTCCAGTTTCCAGATCTCTCCAAAGCTAGTCTAGTATTATAATATTCATGACTTTAGCTGAAGAGTCTAGAAGCCAGCCTCTGAAGGAGAAAGGCTGCAGCCTTATCTGAGCCTGTCTCTTTACAGACCCAGTGCCTAGGATGTGAAAAGCTCAGTATTTTCCCTGAGGTGAGGTGAAGTTCTGGAGGCTGGGGCAGAACCCAGACTGGCACTAATGCAAATCAATGTCAACCACGTTGACATTGCTAATTAAGTCAACCAGGATGGAGAGGTTAAATTTCTCCAGTAACTGGAACTAAGCTGTGAACATTCAATTTATTCTCAACATATTCCACTCAGAATTAAATTACATTAAAAAATTTATATGTCATCTGTATTAAATTTATTGGGTGTGATAATGGCATTGTGATTACATAGGAAAATGTCCTTGCTTTTAGCACATGCAGAATTTTTTAGGGGTGGAGTGATCCAGTTTCATAAACTTACTTTCAAATGCTTTGTAAGAGAAAGAGAGAGAGGGTGTACAAATATGGCAAAATGTTAACAACTAATCAGTCCAGGATGAAGGGTAAATGAGGTGTTCCTTACTTCTGTAGGTTTGAACTTTTTTTTAATTGGGAAAAACACTTAGGAATAAATGTAACAAAATACAGTGCCTATATGAACAAATGTATAAAATTATATTTAAGGACATAAAATGCCATTTGAGTATCTGAAAAAAGTTGTGTATCATTATAGAAATTAACAGATGTAGAATACTTTTTTTCTGGTGTTTGTATTTTAAAAACACCCACATTTTTATGGATTTGGAAGGATGTTAATTTAAATTGTAAATTAGAAAATACAGAAGATTCATTCATTCTTTTATTTTACATTTGCAAACTCATGATACTGGGCCCCAGCAGAGGGTCCCATGCCCACTGGCACCCACTTCTCATTCCCTGAAGGTACTGGGCTGGACAAGAGAGAAGTGGGAGGTGGACAGGCGCATCAGAATTTAATAACCCATGGTTAACACCCAAAATATATACAGAACTTACACGCCTCAACACCCAAAAAGAAAATAACCCGATTAAAAAATGGGCAGAGGATATGAAGAGACAGTTCTCCAAAGAATAAATTCATATGGCCAACAGACACATGAAAAGATGCTCCATATCACTAATCATTAGGGAAATGCAAATTAAAACCACAATGAGATATCACTTCACACCGGTAAGTGTGGCTAACATCGAAAAGACTAAGAACAACAAATGCTGGTGAGGATGCGGAGAAAGGGGAACCCTCCTACACTGCTGGTGGGAATGTAAGCTAGTTCAACCATTGTGGAAAGCAATATGGAAGTTCTTCAAAAAACTAAAAATAGAAATACCATTTGGCCCAGGAATCCCACTCCTTGGAATTTACCCAAAGAATACAACTCAGATTCAAAAAGATACATGCACCCCTATGTTTACCACAGCATTTTTTCCAATAGCCAAGATATGGAAGCAGCCTAAGTGTCCATCAGTAGATGAATGGATAAAGAAGAGATGGTACATATACCCAATGGAATACTATTCAGCCATAAGAAAGAAACAAATCTTACCATTTGCAACAACATGGATAGAGCTGGAGGACATTTTGCTCAGTGAAATAAGCCAGGCAGAGAAAGACAAATGCCAAATGATTTCCCTCATTTGTGGAGTATAACAATGAAGCAAAACTGAAGGAACAAAATAGCAGCAGACTCAGAGACTCCAAGAAGGAACTAGTGGTTACCAAAGAGGAGGGGTGTGGGAGGGCAGGTGGGGATGGAGGGAGAAGCAGATTGAGGGATATTATGTTTAGTACAATTGGCGTGGGGGATCATGGGGAGAACAGTGTAGTACAGAGAAGGCACATAGTGGATCTGTGGCATCTTACTACACTGATGGGCAGTGACTGCATTGGGGTATGGGTGGGGACTTGATAATATGGGTAAATGTAGTAACCACATTGTTTTTTCATGTGAAACCTTCATAAGAGTATATATAAATAATACCTTAATAAAAAGTTTTTTTTTAAGTGAATAACCCATGGTTCTTCTCCTCAAGGATGTCAACACATTAATCTCTACCCAGGCTGGGAAAGGATGGGCTCAGAATTTCAGAGAGAGTTGGGAGCTCCTGTAGCTTTAGATAAGCCATATTTGTATGGCTGCTTTGGGAGTCCATGAATGAATCTCCTCATTTCCCCCCAGTGCTGTCATGTATTTTTCTATAATTTGATGTAGTGGAAAGAGTGTGGAAATCCTGCTAAGAAAATGTGGTTCCTGCCATCCGCTGGCTGTGTGATCCTGGGCATGTTCCTTCAATTCTCTGGGCCTGTCTCTTTGCAGTAAAAGGAGGGGGCTGGACTGACTTGACTAAATCTTCAAGGTCGCTTCTGGTCTAATAGTCTTGTATGTGATTAGGGGTCCCTATTTCTTTTAGCCTGATGTGTTCTTCCAGGTTACCCCCCATCAGGAAGTAAATGGGCACCACAGTGAGGATCTAAGCACTTTAGATGCTGAAAGCCCATGTCTCGGAAGTCATACATGGAAACGCTGAAAGCCCACTAGCTCTCCCTCATGTCCATGGCGCAGCACCAAGGCACAGCCTTCCTGTCCCCCTGAGGTGTCCATGACCTTTCTGGCTCCTGTCCAGCCCCTCAGAGCAGTGAAGTGCTGCAGCATCCTCCAGTATGCATACTGGGGCTGAAAGGGGTCTTTCCCTTTCAAGAAATCAGCTTCCTGTGCCATGGAGCATCACCTCCCCATTGGCAGGACAGATTTCCATGTCTCCCTGCTGCTCCTTGGCTGGAGTTGCTCTGCTTTTTGTAACATCAGCTCAGGCCTTGAGAGAGCTGTGTCCTTTTCTACCTGTTTCTCCTCTTTCTCCAAAGTGCAGATACCCGGAAAACAGCTGTAGGGAGAGAGTTGAGTCAGATCTTTGCTCTGTTCCTCTGCTGAGAAGGGCGATTCAAAGGGCAGGGGGCACATTTCTCCAACTAATAGAACTTGGTAGGGAGCAGTCCATAACTAAGGAGTCTGAGGGCTTTGGTCATTAGGAATACATTATGTGTCTTTCTTCTGATCACATCAATCAAATGAAATCATTTCTTCTCTAAAAGCTGGGATTAGACCACAAGCTTCCAAAGAACAAGGACTATGTCCTTTTCCTCTTTGAGATGTGACCTCAAGGAGAGAGCTGAGGCTTGGAATCAGCCAGCCTGGACTGGAGGCTCCTGACAGTGTTACCTCAGGGATAAAATGACCACTGCTTGGCTTCTCAGTTCACTGGAGGGTGTAGATAGTGTGGACAGCAGTCCATATCCCCTTCCCTCCTAGGGTACCTGTAAGCAGGTGGTCATGACACATGGTTAAAGCCTCACTTTCAGTAGTTGGCATCTACATTAAGATCCTCTGGGAGGGCAGGGACTGTGCTGGGGGTTTCCTTTAACCAAAAAGATGGTGTAATGGGTGGGGTTTCCAAGGGATTAGAGATGAGGTTGACTCCACCCTTTGGCCATCTTCTCTTAAGTCACTTAGTCATCATTGTCAAAAATGAAAGTCTTTATGCCAGGTGCTTGGCACAGAATTAATGTCAAAAACACTCTGGAGTTAGTACTATTATTCGTATTTGGCCTTATGGATGGATGAGTGAACTGAGGTTCAGGGAGTTAGGGCAGAATCCAAATTGGAACCCCGCCTGAGTGTCTTCAGGTCCTGCTCCTCACATACCACCTGCATTGCCACATCTCCAGCCAGGCAAGCTGTCAAGTTGGTAAATTTGGAAAACCCTTATCCTGGATTGCTCTGTGTCCCTCAGGTGTTAGCTGTTCTCAGGCCAACACCTTAAGGGTCCTGGGGGTCCCTACTGTACTATGCCCTCCAAGCTTGCCTGGGGCTTCTGTTTTCTCCTCAAGTTTAACTTAATCCAACATTTTATGAGCTATGTCTGTGTGCCAGGCACCATGCTAGCTTCTATAGTAGATACAAAGGATAAAAGAATGCTTCCTGGGCCAGGAAGCTTGAAGTTTTGTCAAGGGATAGGACAATCTTAAAATAAGTAGAAAACGTGGCAAAAACAGGTAAACATTTTAAGAGAGGTTCAAAGGGCTGAAGGAGAGGATCACAGTAAATGTGTCTGACACCTTGTAAGGTGGGAAGCACTATAAAATACACAATAATAAATGCCATTGTTGAGGGTCACACAGTAGGCATTTCACATTTGTTCATTTGCATCCTCACAAAAGTCCTCCAAAAGAGATATTATTTATGGTTCCCATTTTTGCAGATGAGAAAAATCAAGTTACAGTCCAGAGATTCTGACTATGGCTGTGTAGCCAGCAATAGCAGAGCTGAAATGCAAATACCTGTCTTTCTGGCCCCCAAGTCAGTCTATTCCCATTATCCCCCATCATTACCTATCACTTCATTTTAATCCCATTGTGTGGAGTTGGCTACCTTATGACCACCCTGCTGCTAAGTGGAGGGCTCAGACTCCTCGAGTCTGTTGTTTTGTCTGTGTCAAAGCTACTCAAGAGCTTCCAGCAAAGGCCTTGGTGAAAGTGCACCTTTGGGAGAGTCTTAATAAAAATTAAGGCATGTTCATGTGGAGAGAAAGAGCTACAGGAGCTGTTTCAGGGGATTGGTGCTCATCTGGGAGTTGGAGAAGGTGGTGTGAGGGTGAGTTAGAGCCCCCTGTGGATGGCCTTCAGTGATACAGCATTTGAGGGGTGAAGAGCCTTCACACATTCATAGCCTTGGTGTGAACAGAGCTGCAGAGTGTGAGGAGGCTGACCAGACAGGAGCTACTGCCCAGGCCATCAGCCCTGTCCTGAGCTGGTGGGCAGGTGGGGGTCAAAAGTGTTGGAATGAGTTTTGAACAGGGTAAAACCACATGATTGGGAAGCAGAGGAAAGCTGCTTCCAGAGGCCCTCCAAGGCAGAATCTACGGAAATAAACCATCTCTCTCAAATTGGAGGGAGGCCCCAGGGTGACTGAGCTTTCCAGTCTGGGTGGTGGAGAGATGGTGCTGACCTTGACGAATGGAGAAATCAGAGAGGATCTGGTTTGGATTTTTTTTAAATTTGATTTCAAGGCTGCTGAGTGCCAGATATAGTCAGATATTGTGAAGATATTGTCAGATCACAGGAACAAGAACAGAGAGAGTTTTGGGTCAACTACAAAAGGTGATGGTTGAAGCAGGGAGAATGGGGACATCCCCAATGGCAGAGGTTCTCAAACTTCAGTGTGCTGCAGGATCACCCAAGAGCTGTGGTGGTGACCTTATATACAGTGCATACTTAGTAGATGTTGTTTCCTTCCCTAGCAGATACCATTTGTGTAGAGTCTTATGGTGTTGGTCTAAAGAAATGAGCAATATCAGAATTTCAGGAAATATGGATGTTATTTTAGATGTTGCTTGCTTGTTTTGTATAAACAGCCATTTTACTACCTTTCAAATCATATAGGCACTTATTTAATATGTTAGCTATAATGTTGATCCCACCCCTAAATTTTGTGTACTGAGATCTCAGTTTCCAATGTCCAGTAGCTAGGAATGTAGACTTTGGAACCATGGTGCTTGGGTTTGTACTTTGAAATCAACAAAATGTGACCTTGGGCAATTTACCCAAAGCTTGCAGCCTGAAACTGACCCTTGCCTTTGTTAAAAAGGGATAGCAGATGTGTGCACCTGGTAGGCTGTTGTGATATAGAATAACACAGTAATTGGCACTAGTGCATGTGTAATAACTGTTGGTTCTGAGTTTTATCATTTGTTGCGTTTGGGGGAGGCAGATGGGTACAGAAAAGCTAGAGGAAGGAGATGGTGACTCAGAAGGTCATGAGTGGTTCCCTGAGTCAGGACAGGAGCCACATGCCAGCCTGAGCCACAGCAGAAGTTCATAGTAATACCTGCCTGAAACCCAACCAAGTCACCATGGGTTGACAAGCAGGGGTCCCTTTTGAGCCTTCTGGCCACTTGGCCAAGTTTCCAATTTGGGGAATTACAGTGACCTGTGGGAGAATTTCCCTTCCATTCCAGACATTCAGTGGCCTGAGCACTGACATCACTTCTGTTCTTACTGTGGTGGAGGGAACACACTGTGCTCCTCCTAGGGGCTGTAACAATCTCCCAGGAAACCGTGTGGTCTACGAAATATACTTTCATAGCCTGAAAGGCTGGAAAGTCAAGCTAACAACCAGGCTTCTTTTTGATCTACAGTCATCTAGTCATTGCTTGACTGATGCTTTTCTCCTGGCTTGGCCAGTTATTTCACTGATTTGATCAAGTCTTCATTTTCTTGGCCCAGGCCATGCCTTCTGTCTTGATTATTACCCACAGCTTGATAAAAGCTGACATTTAATGACACCTCCTCATCTGTCAATATGGTGCTTAGCTCTTGGAAATATAATCTCATTTAATCCTCACAGCATCACTTATGGGGAAGGCATTGTTTTCATTTCCATTTTGCAAGTTGTGGGGGCCCGGCCTACGGCTGAGGCTGAGCCCCACTCTAGCTGGACAACGCCCTAAAGATGGCGCCTGCTTCCCTGTTGGGGATTGGCCCAGCAGACTTCCGTACCCATGCACAGCTCGTGCTGCCCGCTTAGAGTGGCGCATGACACCTATCCGCTTAAAGGTCACGCATGATACTGTCCCGGATTGGTTGGGTGACTGAATATAAGGGAGCCCGCCGGGAGGGAGAGGAGCTTCCCGACAACTGCTGTAACCGCCGCGAGAGATTAGACAATAAAGCCTAGAGAAGAATCAAGACCCTGGGCATGTTGCTTCGGTCCCTGAAGGGTCGCGACACAAGTGAGGAAACTGACACTTGCCTGGTGGTGTCATTAACTTAAGTGCACATCACTGTTGGGGTATGTATTTGTAGGTGACCTCAAAGCTTAAAATTCTTGAAGCTTTAAACAGTCCATTTGAAAATGAAGAAAGAAGACAAAGGTGTGAAATAATCAGAGTACAAAGGAAATAAACAGAAGGGCCAGCACAGGAGGCCAGGTGGGTGTCATGGAGGGAGGCAATCACCTGGGAGTTGGCAGGATGGATAAAGAAGATGGGGAAGAGATCATGGAATCATGGATATCACTTGGATGTATACCTCTCCTCAAGTCTGCAACTGCTGGCATTGAGGGTTAGGAGTGGGTAGGGGAGCAGCAAAAAGAGTGAAATTGTAAAGAAAACATCTGTCTTCCCTTCTCCAGGACCCAAGACTGGAATGATAGGAAATCTTCACATAGAAATCCAAATTCCACTAAATAAATTTAGCTTTATATTCTCTTAACAGATATTATAATTAGTGGGTTTGTGTATAAATCTTGATATTTAAAATGTAAAAAAAAAGAAGAAGAGATGGAGGAGAGGATGCTGCCTGGGGTGGAGGAAGGCGCTGGGGCTGGGGAGGCAGAATGAGCCAAGGCCTTCGCATCAGGGCTCAGCAGGTGCTACTTCAGGAACAGGTAATAACAAATCACTGCATTATTAAATTGTATGTGTTTTTGTTTACTGAAGAAACAGAAAAGGTTTTATTCAAAACTAATGCTTGTTTTCTATTCTAGGGAGGGGATGTAAATTGATATCATCACTGGGAAATATCTCTAGACTTTTCCCTGCACTTAGAGAGATTGGTGGAGGACAGAAAAAGGAAAACTGACATTTTCAGAGGACCTGCAAATCTTTCTGTGTTGCTGAAGAATAATAGCATTTATTTTAGCATAGCATTTCAAAGTTTTTGAAGAGCAAAGGGCAGGCCTAGGCTGAGAAGGCAGTGGGAGGCTGAGGAACGGGCTGAGGAGGTGGCCCAGTAAGCAGAGCTGAGGCAGAGTGGGAGGTGGGGAAGCTGAGTCTCATATGCACAGGGGGTCGCCTGAGGGCATGGGCCCTGGGGACAGGCTGGTGGGAAAGAAAGGAGGGTATGCAGGTTGGCATCTGAGCACCTCCACTGACAGTCCCTCTCACACTGAATGGCAATATTTGCAACACACCTCACCTGTTGAACAGTGGTTTGGGGATTCACACAAAAGGATTGGAACACACCACAACTCCACATTGGAATCTGCGTGGAGGAAGGAACCAGGACAGCTGTGGAAACTGAGGCCCATGGGAGAGTGTGAGCTCACAGAGTGCTCCTGGGGGACTAGCTACCTGCCAGATGAGTCCCCATTGTGAGGGGCCAAGGGCTTTCCCCAGAATATAGAATAAAGAGACAGAACCATTATACAAATCTCTAGGATAGGGCGGCCTCAGCTGGCACACGGCCCTTCAGATGTGTCCCTGTAGAAATGTCCTGTGGTCTTCAGTCACCATTTGCAGAAAGTAGTTGTGGCACTGCTGTTTTGCTTCTACCTGCTGCCTCCTTCAAAGTCAGTTAGAAACAGATACTCCTAAGGAGCAACTGGTACTTTCATTATTTATGGGGTGGTTTCACGATCTGTATGGTCTCCTTCCCTTCCTCTTTTTACTGATCTCAACAGTATTTGAAAATTGGTATGGATGTGGCTGTGTTTACAGTGGTCAATTTTGTGATTTCCCCTTCCACAGAGACAGAGAAATTCCCTCTCTCTTATCTTCTTTCCCTGTGCTTCTGGTCTCCCCCTGGCAGTCGGTGCGAGCATGTCTGGTCACCACACCCTGATGAGCCATCATGGGCATCACCTTGCTCTCACCCAGCCCTGCCCTCCAAGGACAGCACTGCAGTTGAGCTTCTCACATGTCTCTGCTGACAATTGCTGTGACGCCTCCAACCTTTCTGAAAAGTTCTAAACCAGTGACCAGCCCCCTGCTCCCCCCACCTCACACACCCAAACCTGCATTTTTCTAAGCACTGTTGATTCATATTTCAAAGAAGAACACATAGAGGAGAACAGAGCTAAAGATAGCAGAGGCTCAATTGTCAAAACTCGAATGAAACCACTGAAAGAGGAGAAGCTACTCATTCCACTTTACAGGTTAGGAGACTGAAAGCGCTTCTGCCCTGGAGGAAGGGTGGGAGGGCCTTGGTTGGCAGAAAGGAGAGACTGTGGCCACATCCCACCAAGGCTGCCCTGATGAAGGCCCTGTGGAGCTATCAACAGACTCCTGCTACTTATCGAGAGGCAGTTAACCCAGGCAAAGGAAGGTGTGGTCAGTAGGTGAGCAGGATCCCAGTTGGCCTTTGGTTTCCACTACCTACCTTGAATAATTTCACTGTTATTTGATAACAAAACACAAAACTGCTTTGTGACTCTTCTAGCATGCCTGTATTTTTAAGTAAATTATAGGGATTTTAAGTCCCAACAGGGAGTGTATGTAGTAAGGGAGGAAGCACCCTCCTGAGGTGGTATTAGGGGCATTATCTGACCCCCCTGGGTGTGAGACCTTGAGCAGTTACCCTCCCACTTTGATTGTATTTCAGTGTGAAATAGGGACCGTGCTCTCTGTTTCACAGAGTAACCATGAGGATTACTGCAGGTCATGAAAAGAGTCTGGGAACTGCAAGCATGCCTTAAATAATTTAATCTGTCAAAGACTGAAGCACACAGCTCAGATTTAGGGACCTGCTTGAGGTATGACCCGGAAGCTTCCTCTTGGCTTCCCACTTCCCTTTTCTGAAAATTGGCTCCTGCTCAGCAGTTTCTTCTGCCCACCTCAGGCATCCAGTGCCTGGACATTGTGCTGCTGTGCTGGCTGATAAGAACACACTAGTGAAATGTTCCCACACCCTGTCAGCAGAAAGAGCTTCTCAGAGAGGAGCATTTTTCTGAGCAGATGGGTTGGTCACTAGCTAATTTGTCAGCGCATTATTTTTACACCACAACAAATCATTTTAAACATCACTTTTATATGTGAAAACACTTGGATCTATCAGGAAGTAAAATGCAGAGCTCATTAGAATTTGGAAATTTTTTTTTTTAAACCGGGGAAACCTTTAAGAAATGTTCCCATCTGAAATAGAAATCACAGTTCAAGTGATGATTTTCCCAAGGTCTGAATATATTTAATTTCTGGTCCAGCTCTCAGTTAATTTGCTCAGGGCAGGTGTGGGAGGATAAGGGACAGGGGACTGAGGCCCAGAGAAGGCCTCCTTCTCTAGACCTTTCTTGTTGCCCCCTTTCTTGTTATCTCCTCTGACAAGGAAGAGCTCCATGAGCAAAGGTTTTCATCTGTCTTGTTCTGTGATGAATCTTCACTGCAAGAAGAGTGTCTGGTGACAATAGTTGGCACTCAGTAAATATTTATTGAACATGTCTATTAATTTTTAGGGGCAGGAGGACTCAGAAAGTCTCTGAATCTCGAAAGGAATATACACATTAATTCAAAGGTAGGTCATGGCACTTCCCAGGGCAGGTAGGGATGGGGTTTTTGACATCCAACTAAGAAGATAAGAGGAGTCTTTGTCAGGTGTAAAACTGACCCCAGCATTTCCCTGGAGATGAAAAGCCCCTTATTTCCTAAAAGCTTTCCTCAGGGCAGCAAAGACACTACAATATTCACAGAGATTATTTTTCACAGTGAGATTAGGGGTAAGTTTCATCCCCTTTAAGAAAAAAAAATTGTATTGAGCTTGTCTCACTTACAAAGTAAGAATTATTAACTTTATAGCACTGCTCACATATATGTAAACAGAAGAGAGCATTACCCAAACTTTGTGTTTATTTGTACTTCTTTAGAGCCAAAGCAGACATTTACTGGCCTCCCCAGGGAACACATGTGCTAGCTCTCTGCAACGGGTGCTGCTGGCCACAGTCTTGGAGGGGCTCACAACTGCCTGAGGACCAGCCCTGCCACATGGGTGCCTTTAATGGTGCCCCCAGCCCTGCAAGGTTCCCTTAGAGAGAAAGTAACTTGGCTGATACACAACCAGGCATGAGCACCAGAGCAGCAGCTTCCCTCACTTTCTTCAGCAGAGCTCTGCTCCTGGTCTCTGCTCATGGCATTTTCCTTCACAGCTGACATTCTGTTCATCAGAACTCAGAACTCTGTCTTTGTGGAGCGGCATGAACAGAAGACCCAGGAGTTTGTCTTAGGGAAAACACTCTCTGTTTAGGGTAAGAACATCCTAGCCTGCTTGGGGTAGGGAAGGTGAGCTACAGAAACTGTGGGCTGCTCCACAATGGTTTAGAAGACTTTGAGCATGGGAGCTGGGAAGGAATTTCAGAAGAAGGAGGAATGCAGAGAAGTTATAGCACTACTAACAGGAGGCTGAAGTCTAGAGCAAAAAGTGTCTCTGAAAAATTCCTGGCCTGGAGTTGCTGAAGAACTTTTAAAAATAAGGCCATAAATCAGGAGCCAACATGGCAGCATGAGTAGGACAGTGGGAATCTCCTCCCAAAAACATATGTATTTTTGAAAATATAACAAATACAACTAATCCTAAAAGAGAGACCAAAAGACACAGGACAACAGCCAGACTACATCCACATGTGCGAGAGCCCAGCGCCTGGTGAAAGGGGTAAGATACAAACCCTGGCCCAGCGGGACCCGAGCACACCTCCCCCCAGCTCCCGGCGGGGGGAGAGGGAGCCCAGGACTGCTAAACACCCAGCCCCAGCCACCCACACCAGAGCGCAGACACAGTGCATGCGTGGAGGGCTGGAAACCAGGGAAGCAAGACCTCTGAGCAGGTGCTGAAGCTGATGCCCCTGTGACAAAGAAAAGTGAGTGCGTTTTGAATGTTTTAAAGGGACGGGGACATAACAGCTAGACAGTTACAACACAGGTCACAGCCTAATGGCTGGAAATTACAGGGAAAACCGGGCGCACTAAACCCCTGGGCAACAGCTCTGAGACCCCTCACGGAGGTAAACAGCCAAACAGGCCCCCCCACAGAAAGGGAGATTTCCTCCTTATCGGCCGGGCAAGACACAAAGACCAGTCTACATGCAATTAACCAACATAAGCCACTGGGGGTCGCAGTTGTCCCAGTAAAGAAAGGCCAGTAGTAAGTGGAAAGTTTGGCCCTCCCAGCTGACAGTCAATAGCACCTGTCAACATGAAAAGGCAAAAAAATATGATCCAGACAAGACTTCATCATCTGCTACATCTTCCCCTGAGAAGGAACCTGGGGAGAGAGATTTAACCAGACTTCCTGAAAAAGAATTTAAAACAAAAGTCATAACCATGCTGATGGACTTGAAGAGAAATATGCAAGAACTAAGGAAGGAGAATACAGAAATAAAACAAGCTCTGGAAGGACTTCAAAACAGAATGGAAGAGATGCAAGAGACCATTAATGGACTAAAAAACAGAGAATAGGAACGAAGAGAAGCTGATGCAGAGAGAGATAAAAGGATCTCCAGGAATGAAAGAATTCTAAGAGAGCTGAGTGACCAATTGAAACAGAAAAATATCTGCATTATAGGGGTACCAGAAGAAGAAGATGAGAGAGAAAAACGGATAGAAAGTGTCTTTGAAGAAATAATTGCGAAAAACTTCCCCAAAATAGGGGAAGAAATGGCCTCTCAGACCACAGAGGTGCACAGAACTCCCATGACAAGGGATCCAAGGAGGGCAACACGAAGACACATAATAATTAAAATGGCAAAGATCAAAGACAAGGACAAAGTATTAAAGGCAGCCAGAGAGAAAAAAAAAAGGTTACCTACAAAGGAAAAGGAAAACCCATCAGGCTATCATCAGAATTCTCGACAGAAACCCTACAGGCCTGAAGAGAATAGCATGATATACTTAATGCAATGAAACAGAAGGGTCTCGAACCAAGACTACTGTATCCAGCATGAATATCATTTAAATATGAAGGAGGGATTAAACAATTCCCAGACAAGCAAAAGTTGAGGGAATTTGCCTCCCACAAACCACTTCTACAGGGCATCCAACAGGGACTGCTCTAGATGGGAGCACTCCTAAAAAGAGCACAGAAAAAAACACCCAACATATGAAGAAGGGAGGAGGAGGAATAATAAGGGAGAAAAATAAAGAATCATCAGACTGTGTTTATAATAGCTCAACAAGCGAGTTAAGTTAGACAGTAAGATGGTAAAGAAGCTAACCCTGAACCTTTAGTAACCACAAACTTAAAGCCTGCAATGGCAATAAGTTCATACCTATCACCCTAAATGTAAATGGACTGAATGCACCAATCAAAAGACACAGAGTAATAGAATGGATAAAAAAGCAAGATCCATCCATATGCTGTTTACAAGAGACTCACCTCAAACCCAAAGACATGCACAGACTTAAAGTCAAGGGATGGAAAAAGATATTTCATGCAAACAACAGAGAGAAGAAAGCAGGTGTTGCAACTCTCGTATCAGACAAAACAGACTTCAAAATAAAGAAAGTAACAAAAGATAAAGAAGGACATTACATAATGATAAAGGGCTCAGTCCAACAAGAGGATATAACCATTATAAATATATATGCACCCAACACAGGAGCACCAACATACCTGAAACAAATACTAACAGAACTAAAGGAGGAAATAGAATGCAATGCATTCATTATAGGAGACTTCAACACACCACTCACTAAAAAGGACAGATCCACCAGACAGAAAATAACTAAGGACACAGAGGCACTGAACAACACACTAGAACAGATGGACCTAATAGACATCTGCAGAACTCTACATCCAAAAGCAACAGGATACACATTCTTCTCAAGTGCACATGGAACATTCTCCAGAATAGACCACATACTAGGCCACAAAAGGAGCCTCATGAAATTCCAAAAGATTGAAATCCTACCAACCAACTTTTCAGACCACAAAGGCATAAAACTAGAAATAACCTGTACAAAGAAAGCAAAAAGGCTCACAAACACATGGAGGCTTAACAACACGCTCCTAAATAATCAATGGATCAATGACCAAATCAAAATGGAGATCCAGCAATATATGGAAACAAACAACAACAACAACACACAGCCCCAACTACTGTGGGACACAGCAAAAGCAGTCTTAAGAGGAAATATATAGCAATACAGGCTTATTTAAAAAAGGAAGAACAATCCCAAATAAATGGTCTAAGGTCACAATTATCAAAATTGGGAAAAGAAGAACAAATGAGGCCTAAGGTCAGCAGAAGGAGGGACATAATAAAGATCAGAGAAGAAATAAATAAAATTGAGAAGAATAAAATAAAAGCCAAAATCAATGAAACCAAGAGGTGGTTCTTTGAGAAAATAAACAAAATAGATAAGCCTCTAGCTAGACTTATTAAGAAGAAAAGAGAGTCAACACAAATCAACAGAATCAGAAACGAGAAAGGAAAAATCACAACGGACACCACAGAAATACAAAGAATTATTAGTGAGTACTATGAAAACCTATATGCTAACAAGCTGGGAAACCTAGGAGAAATGGACAACTTCCTAGAAAAATACAATCTTCCAAGACTGACCCAGAAAGAAACAGAAAATCTAAACAGACCAGTTACCAGCAACGAAATTGAAGGGGTAATCAAAAAACTACCAAAGAACAAAACCTCCGGGCCAGATGGATTCACCTCGGAATTTTATCAGACATACAGGGAAGACATAATACCCATTCTCCTTTAAGTTTTCCAAAAAATAGAAGAGGAGGGGATACTCCCAAACTCATTCTATGAAGCTAACATCACCCTAATACCAAAACCAGGCAAAGACCCCACCAAAATAGAAAACTACAGACCAATATCCCTGATGAACGTAGATGCAAAAATAACAAAATATTAGCAAACCGAATTCAAAAATACATCAAAAGGATCGTACACCATGACCAAGTGGGATTCATCCCAGGGATGCAAGGATGGTACAACATTCGCAAATCCATCAACATCATCCACCACATCAACAAAAAGGACAAAAACCACATGATCATCTCCTTAGATGCTGAAAAAGCATTCAACAAAATTCAACATCCATTCATGATAAAAACTCTCAACAAAATGGGCATAGAGGACAAGTACCTCAACATAATAAAGGTCATATATGAGAAACCCACAGCCAACATTATATTGAGCAGCAAGAAGCTGAAAGCTTTTCCTCTGAAATTGGGAACTAGACAGGGATGCCCACTCTCCCCACTGTTATTTAACATAGTACTGGAGGTCCTAGCCACGGCAATTAGACAAAACAAAGTAATACAAGGAATCCAGATTGGTAAAGAAGAAGTTAAACTGTCACTATTTGCAGATGACATGATACAATACATAAAAAACCTAAAGACTCCACCCCAAAACTACTAGAACTGATATCGGAATACAGCAAAGTTGCAGGATACAAAATTAACACACAGAAATCTGTAGCTTTCCTATACACTAACAATGAACCAACAGAAAGAGAAATCAGGAAAACAACTCCATTTACAATTGCATCAAAAAGAATGAAATACCTAGGAATAAACCTAACCAAAGAAGTGAAAGACTTATAGCCTGAAAACTAGACAACACTCTTAAGAGAAATTAATGTAGACACCAACAGATGGAAACTCATCCCATGCTTGTGGCTAGGAAGAATGAATATCATCAAAATGGCCATCATGCCCAAAGCAATATACAGATTTGATGCAATCCCTATGAAACTACCAGCAACATTCTTCAATGAACTGGAACAAATAATTCAAAAATTCATATGGAAACACCAAAGACCCCAAATAGCCAAAGCAATCCTGAGAAAGAAGAATAACGTAGGGGGTATTTCACTCCCCAACTTCAAGCTCTACTATAAAGCCATAGTAATCAAGACAATTTGGTACTGGCACAAGAACAGAGCCACAAACCAATGGAACAGACTAGAGAATCCAGACATTAACCCAGACATATATGGTCAATTAACATTTGATAAAGGAGCCATGGACATACAATGGCAAAATGATAGTCTCTTCAACAGATGGTGCTGGCAAAACTGGACAACTACATGTAGGAGAATGAAACTGGACCATTGTCTAACCCCATATACAAAAGCAAATTCAAAATGGATCAAAGACCTGAATGTAAGTCCTGAAACCATTAAACTCTTGGAAAAAATCATAGGCAAAAACCTCTTAGACATAAACATGAGTGTCCTCTTCTTGAACATATCTTCCCGGGCAAGGAAAACAACAGCAAAAATGAACAAGTGGGACTATATGAAGCTGAAAAGCTTCTGTACAGCAAAAGACACGATCAATAGAACAAAAAGGAACCCTACAGTATGGGAGAATATATTTGAAAATGACAGATCCGATAAAGGCTTAACGTCCAGAATATATAAAGAGCTCACATGCCTCAACAAACAAAAAACAAATAACCCAATTAAAAAATGGGCAGAGGAACTGAACAGACAGTTCTCCAAAAAAGAAATACAGATGGCCAACAGACACATGAAAAGATGCTCCACATCGCTAATTATCAGAGAAATGCAAATTAAAACTACAATGAGGTATCATCTCACACCAGTAAGGATGGCTGCCATCCAAAAGACAAACAACAACAAATGTTGGCGAGGCTGTGGAGAAAGGGGAACCCTCCTACACTGCTGGTGGGAATGTAAATAGTTCAACCATTGTGGAAAGCAGTATGGAGGTTCCTCAAAATGCTCAAAACAGACTTACCATTTGACCCAGGAATTCCACTTCTAGGAATGTACCCTAAGAACGTAGCAATCAAGTTTGAGAAAGACAGATGCACCCCTATGTTTATTGCAGCACTATTTACAATAGCCAAGAATTGGAAGCAACCTAAATGTCCACCGATAGATGAATGAATAATGAAGATGTGGTACATATACACAATGGAATACTTCTTAGCCATAATAAAAGGGAAAATCCTACCATTTGCAGCAACATGGATGGAGCTGGAGGGTATTATGCTCAGTGAAATAAGCCAAGCAGAGAAAGAGAAATACCAAATGATTTCACTCATCTGTGGAGTATAAGAACAAAGGAAAAAGTGAAGGAACAAAACAGCGGCAGAATCACAGAACTCAAGAATGGACTAACAGGTACCAAAGTGAAAGGGACTAGAGATTATGGGTGTCTAGGAAGGGATAAGGGGGGGTAAGAAGAAGGGGTGTATTAAGATTAGCATGCATGGGGGGGTGAAAGGGGAGGGCTGTACAACACAGAGAAGACAAGTAGTGATTCTACAGTTTGCTATGCTGATGGACGGTGACTGTAAAAGGGTTTATAGGGGGGACCTGTTATAGGGGAGAGTCTAGTAAACATAATATTAGTCATGTAAGTGTAGATTAATGATACCAAAAAAAAAAGAAAAAGCAGTTCCTGTGTGGTGACCTCCAATGAGTTCTACACAATGGTATAAAGGGCGTATAAAAGTGTAGGCAAAGGGTCTGTTTGTGTTTATACAGAGGATCAAAGCCTAATTTGGCTACCCCGAAAATGAACTAAGATACGATATGAAGAAGAACTTCCAACATCAGCAATCTCTGGAAGAGTCATGCCAGAAGATGATCATCAAAAAACCCCAACAAAGATCCATGTGCTGCTACAGGTGTAGATGCACTCATCCCACCAGTTCCTGGACTTGCCATGGGAATGAACAAGGAGATATCTAAGCTGGCCTGTCCATATGGTAAAACAACAAATTTGACTGGGTCTATACTGTTGGAACTCAACCAAGAATTAGGAGAAGTTCCAATTGTAGCGCTCCAAAATCTTACAAATACAGACTATTTACTGTTAAAAGAACATATGGGATTTGAACAGTCCCCAGGCTGTTTTAATTTGTCTGATTTCTCTCAGACTGTTCAAGTTCTTCTTCCTTTCCTAATTACAACCCTTAAATAGAATTCATGCCTCATATTGAATTTACCGTGTATCATAATTCTTCCAAGTGGTAAAGATACCTCAAGCAAGTGCTGGGCATAGAGGCCACAGGGCATAAATATGCAAAGAAGTAAAAAACTAACCTTTTCAAACAATAAGGCTTCTCTCACTTACCAACTTTACATTTCCCTGTATGGCCCCAGAAGACGACTGGTTAGGCAGAGACGGGTAAGATTCCTCAAGGGAGGAACAACCTAAGACAGGCACAGTCTCAGGGGGGCCATCAGGTGAGAAATTAGGGATCAACAGAGGTGAGGCTTAGAACCTCTCCCCCCCTGTTCTGAGAGAAATCTGCTGCATCCGTGGATGTTTTATTGCCCATGTCTAGCTTGGATTAACACATAGTCTACAGGCACACACCTGATCATCTACATTTGCTCTCTTACAAAACTAAACTATGTTTTCTACCTTTATCTTGCATCTACGTACCACTTCAGCATTTTATTAAAAATAATAATAATAAAGAGAGAAATGTGGTATCCACATATAAATCAAGTGTAAAAATCAAACGAATCTTCATATTTGAATTGATTGTTTATAGTTCATAATGCATGATCAAAACTGAAAGTTTCTGTGATGACTGCCCTTGTACTGTTCACCATGTAACTTACTCACTATGTAAGAATTTGTTCATTATGCTTCAGAAGATTGGAGACTGACGAAAATTAGGCTTGTGATGGATTAATGATTGTGCATTGAGCATTGAGTCCCCTATACAGAATTTTATTATTGTTAACAACCATTTGATCAATAAATAGGAGAGATGCCCTCACAAAATATAAAACAAAACAAAAAAAAGTACACACTTTCAATTGTAAAATAAATAAGTAACCGGGATGTAATGTATAGCATAAGGAATATAGTCAAAATATTGTAACAACTTGGTATGGTGATAGCTGGTACCTAGAATTATCATGTATATAAATGTTGAATCACTGTGTTGTACACCTGAAACTAATGTAATACTGTGTGTCAACAACCCTTCAATAAAAAATAATTATCTACAAAAAAAAAATAAGGCCATCAAAAAAATAAAGGGCTGAGACTATTTTCAGCTCCTGTCTCTAACCTGTAAAGGCTTCTCAACATACAGAGGTCCTAATGGGGGAGGTTTAGAGGACACCGGGAAGGAGGAACTGCGGCCAAGGGAAGGCCTGCACAGGCTGGAAAGGGGGTCCAGCTGGCAGATAGAAGGCATGGAGAGGTGTCCACAGGGCAGACTTCCGGAGGCAGAAGTGGATATGCTGAACACAGAACTTCCCAAAGAGGCAACAGACCTAATGTTCCTACTGTTGAGGGACTGAAACAAATTTTATTTAAATTATAAAGGATGGTGTGACTATAGCTGATACTTGAGTTCCGTTTCCAGGTGTATTCCTCAGAATAAGAAGAGTTTAAATTCTGTGGAAATTCTAGAACTTCCCTTTTATATTTAAACAAGTTTCCTCTGTTTCCAAATCCTGAAATTCTCAAGAGGAGCCGGTAAATGTAAGCATTTTATTTTTCATTTGTGCTTCAGGGAGCTAAGTGAGTCAACAACTATCCACCACACATTTATCTTGTGCTCACACCTATTGAAAAATAAATATCACTGTCCTCAATGCTCTTATAACCTAACTGAATATATGGGATAAAACAAATGCAAAATTTGCTAACATCTGTTTAAGAGGGGAAGTGCTAAACAGGGCAGGATTTAAAGAAAAAAAAGATGCTGGTGACCCTTCTGTGAGGAGGTGGGATACGGAGAAGAGTCTCAGGACTGACTACTCATGGGGAGGGCCCTGCAGACCAGAGCATCTCAACAGACCTAGCGATATTTGGGGCCAGAAAGTTCTTTGCTGGGAGCTGCCCTATGCAATGTAGGATGTGAAACAGCATGCCTGACCTCCACCCACTAGATGCCAGTAGCACCCACCCCCAGTTGTGACAACTAAAAATATCTCCAGACATTGCTACATGTCCTCTGGGGGCATAATCAGCCCCAGCTGATAACTATATACTGTGTAAAGGCAACAGCATCCAAGGAGGGAAAGGGAAAGAAAGCTGATTGATGAAGGAGCTCACCACAGTGTTCTTGCAAACTCCCAGACAGTGGTGGCCATGTGATCCCCAGAAATGGTGTCTGGCAAATGGCAACCTTCTCCAATTACCACTGGTGACCATTCTGCTCAGAAAGTTGCTGTGATGGTGGCAGTCACTGCTGAGCATAACAAACACACTATTAGGTGGTGTGGGTAAAATTGTAACATTTCCAGAGTATCTTGTCTGGCCTTGGTGCATCTGCATATCCTCAGGGGTGGACAGTTCACCTCCATATCAATGGGTAATTACCTGGGCAACCTAGGGCATGTCTGAACCTGAGAGTTTAAAGGGAGGGGCTTGCTTGCTTGCTTATTCTGGATTAGGGGAGAGAGAGACAGCGCTGGACTGCAGTTTGTAAGCAATAAACAGGTTTTAAGCTTTATTTCTCCTTTTGACTGATTTCGGTCTTTTACCCCGGGATTTACTTTCCCCGTATTTACAGGTAGAAAGACAGACATGAGCAGCCAGGGAAGGGGAAGAGAAGTTTCAAGGAAAAACGGCCCAGTTGGTGGTCCCACGTGAAGACAATAAAGGATTTTTGCAAGGAGACAACTTCCTTGCCTTTCAGGACCCAGCCAAACCCGTCCCAACCAGGTCCCAATGCAGGTACAATCGAACAGAACTAAGAACTGCCCAAACCACACCTCATCATGATCTCATTCAAATAAAATTGCAATTTTGCTCCCTGCCCCTTTTCTGTGTGAATTTTGGGAAAAGATGTGTGCACCAAGAGGAATGGGTGTACAACTAGAGCTGTCAGTCAAATAACCTCATCCTGTTAATAAAAAAGGCACTTTCCAGGCCAGGACCAGGTAAATAGATCCTCCCCTAAAAGTTCCATGCTTTTGTCTATCTTGACTCTGGTCCACTCCTCCCTTGGAGTGGATTCAAATAAAACTTTCACTCTGCTTTGCTACTGTGTCTTTGCCTTTCAATTCTTTGTTTCAGCAGGAACAAGAACCGAGGAGCACAAACTCAACCTGTAGCAACACCTCCTGTATCAACAGTCTGACTCCATACTGGGGATACTAGGAGGTTGGTACAGATGGACAAAAATACAACCAATCAATAAAGAGGCATGAGTGCCAAGCTGAAGAATTCAGATTTGCTCTACTCAGTAAGAGAACATTTCTGATACAGATTCTTGATGTACTTCAGAAAGAGTAACTTGACAGTAACATGCCCAGTTGGATACAAGGATGGAGCAGGGCTTTCTATCCTACAGATCATGCATCTCAGGAGACCTAGGACCCTGAAATTGTAGTCATCATTTGCCAGCCCCCACGTGGTGCCAGTAGCTAGGCTGCAAGGAGGGTGGGAAGGGACCCCCACCCTAAGAAACTCCCAGGCAGGAGGAAAGGACAAAGTAGGGATTTAATGAAGTGTAGTCTAGGTGAACCCAGAGGATTCCAGAATAATGAAAAATTCTGGAGGCAACATCTGCACCCTGCTGTATTAGTAGACATTGCTAGTCAGAAAAGATATGTGGAAAGGGGAACATGGACCTCCAGAGATGAGAGAGGAAAGAGCAAATCTCAGAGCTGCTAGAAGGAACCCTCTTGTCAACAGTGTGATTTAGTGACTGATCACATATCCTTCTGGAGGTGTTTGAGTTGAGGATTATGCCAAAGGTCCAGGCCAGGAAACCTAGAGATGGTACAACTGCAGTTTGAGTGGGAAGACAGTGAATTTTGTGCCTAGACACTGAGTTGAAGGCCAATGAGGGGACATCAGATTTCAGAAAGTGCCATTTGAGGGCAGTTGGAGAGCTGGGGCAAGTAGGGAGGAGAGCTGGGAGGAGGGGAATGGGAAGAAGAATGGGAGGAGGGTCCAGAGGAGGGCTGTGAGGGGTGGTCTGTCTCCCCAGGTGGCAGTGAGGAGCCCTGCCCAGCCTGCTTTGCTCTCCCAGGCACTTTCTTCTGCAGACTTTTGTAGATCACAGAGATGTTTTATGTGGAGGGAAATAAGCATCTTAGAACATGGACATTATTTCAGTTTCTGTCTCTGGCTGAATGAGTGGAGAGATGGACATCCACGGCCCCTTGTCTGGAGGAGTGAAGGAGCAGTGGACGCATTAGGGTGGGCTGGTACTGGTTGGCTAGAAGCTTTGTTTCATGGACCAGGCCCAGAGACGGTCTCGGCAATGGCTGTCGCTCCCCTCCAACTGGGGGAGTCCTCAGTGGCCAGGGCTGCACTCCAGCATGTGGTGCACCTGCAAACAGGACACTTCAGCCAGATTCAGGTGAATGCCTCCTCCAGTCAGCCTGTGCTGCATGCAGGTGGACAGAAGTGCGGAGAGAGGAGCCTGCACTCTGCAAGTTCATGGTACAGTACTGGCAGCCGGGCACTGGAGACCACCCAGGTGCTACAGGGATCACCAAAGGCTTTAGTGGAGGGCACCTGGGGAGGGCCAGAAGTCTGAATGGCCTTAGACAGGCCAATGGAGGGGATGGAGGTCAGTTCAGGAAGAATACCAGAGCCATGCTTTCAAAGAGACAGCTTGGTGCAAGCACACCACCTTGCTCTCTTCTCCAATGGATAGGTGCAGTCAGGCACAGGAGACCTTGAGGTTTGACTTCCTAACAAGCCTCCCAAAAGAGGTGGTGGTGAGGCTGTGCTTCAAATTTTGTGGTTTTTTTGTATGTGTGTGCCTCTGTGAAATGATATTGGTTTGAAAGTCTCACATACTAGCTGAGATGCTTTTTTCTCCAGGATTGTGTCTCAGA
The DNA here is from genome assembly GCF_040802235.1 of Manis javanica. NCBI lineage: Eukaryota > Metazoa > Chordata > Mammalia > Pholidota > Manidae > Manis > Manis javanica. The sequence continues at coordinate 64,680,458 of NC_133171.1, read as the reverse complement.
GGCAGTGAGGAATAAAGTCAGCTGACAAGAGTACAAAGCAACCAGCAAAGATTTTAATGAGGAGTGAAAAGGTTTCTAATCAGGAGGGGCTCCAAGAGATGATGCAGCTAAAAACAACGAGTCTAGGAATTTATATAACTTTTGAAAGGAGGACGTCCCACCCAGCGGACCCAATGAACAACTGAACTAATGATATCACAACACACACCTGATTGGGTGAAAGTACAATGCTTCATTTGCATAGGGCATAACCAGTCAGAACTCAGGTTTATTTAAGTGTACTTTTGAATGGCTGAGTTGGACTGGAGCTTTTTTTTTTTGAAATTTACAAGGGCCTTGCAACTACAGGGTCCCTGAGCTCTTATCTGCTTGCTTCCCACAATCACTGGCCTCACACAAAGGGATACAAATCCAAACACATTTAATGTTTTTTTACTGTTATTCTTGGACATCAATCAGAGGACTGGTGCCAGGCAGCTGATTCCTCAGGAGGAATCAGACAATAAGCTGACTCTGTGTGAGAGTTCCCCCATTTATTTAAGTGGAGGCAACTCATTCTTATTTTCTTTTGTGGGCTGCATGGGAGCAGATAAAGCTGTTAGGAGCTGCATCCTGTTCACTGAATAGTTCTTCACAGATGCATTAGAATGTAAATATATATGTAAAATTTTAGGCATAGTCTCTTTCTCCACTGCATGCTTATTAATGCACAACGTGGCTGCAGCATAATTTATTTCACTGTTTGCTGTTGAGGGAAATTTAAGTTGTTCCCAATTTTCACTACTGCATTATTGCTGTGGCTATGTCTGTACATGATCTTGCATGAGTATATCCATACAATAAATCCCATAAAGTGGATTGCTAAGTAAAAGCATATGTACATTCTACATTTTCATAGACATTTCTAATTATCGTCTAGAACGTGGTACAAGCTACATACCTATGAATAATCATGAGAAGCAATATATTCAAAACATACCATCCATTGGAATCACTGAGAGCTTGTTGGGAAAGGCCATTGGCTTGACCCCACTTGCCCAAAGTCTGGGGTGGGCCCTGTACATGTGTTTTTTTTTTTTAAGTTTCACACAGTAAGTCTGACTTTAAGGGAGGTGGAGTGTATAGTTCTGTGAGTTTTAACACGGGTAGCAGTTCTGTGTAACCACCACAAACCCCACACAGAAGGTTCCATCACCTATCAGGCACAGGTGATGACTATAGCAAGCTCACCCTACCTCAGACCCCTGGTGAACAGTCTTTTCTCTGTTGCTATTGATCTTTTTCTTTGTAAGTCTGGAATAATTGGCCATATAACCTTTGAAATTGGCTTCTTTCACTCAGAATAATGCCATTAAAATTCATCCAACTTGTAACCTGTACTGATGACTGCTCCTTTTCATTGCTGAGTAGTATTCCCTGGTGTGAACTTGCCACGCTTTGTCAGCTCAGCCATTGAAGGACATCTGGGTTGTTTCCAAGTTTTGCTGATTGACTTTTAAGTAAACCTACTAAATGATTCTGATGAAAATTGTCTTCAGGTCATGCTTAGAGAACCAATGCCCAACAGTCTCCACAAAAGTAATAGATATTAGCAATATTTTACATTTTTGCTGATCTTATACATCGAAATGCTGTCTTGTTATCTGATTTTCAGGTCCCTAATTCTAAGGAATCTTTAAAATCCTTATCAACCACTTCTAATTCTTCTATGAACTGTCTACTCATATCCTTTGTTATTTTTAAAAATTGAGTTGTTTTTGTTTTTCATGTTTGGGGATCTTTGTATGTTAAGGGTTTTAACCTTTATTGTATTTTTTTAATGGAGTCTGCTGGGTTTTTTTTACTGTGTCGGTGGCTCACACTGACCAAACTTCCTGGAACTCGGATGGAATTCTAGCCAAGCACTGGCAGTCACATAGTCTATCTGGATGACTAAGTGGACCATTTTGAAACATACCACCTCATCCTTATTGCTTTTGGTTTATCTACTTTCTCCTGCTGGTCCAACAGGCTATTTAAAAATGAACTAAATCTAAAAAGCACAACCTAGTTTCAGGTGTATCAGTTTTGGTTCTACTTATTACAGGGTCCTTTGGTTATTACAGCTGTTTTCCTGTAATGGGTGTAGTCAAAGATCATTTTCATTGTTTATGAACCTGAAAATTAAGAGGCATTTTAAAAATCCTGCATAAATATATTCTAGCATCAGACTGGACTGGAAGACTTATCCTAATGCTGAGTCTCATATTTCTTTAAAAATTCTAATCAGATGTTAAGATAACTTTAAATCTGGAAGAAATAATAATACCTCACTTATCCAGCATGTCAGTGTATTTGAGAAATAATGTATTCTTTTAAAGTTTCAACTCATTTTGGTGGCATGTTTCTTAAAGTGCATTAAATATGGTTTTCTCTCTTACAGGAGCCTAAACACAGCCCAATCTTTTCTCTATGGATTGAGAGACTTTCTAGTCAGTGGGTTTGTTTTAGCAGTTTCCTGACCTAAATGAGTTCACCTCTGCCTACCAGTTAATATCCATCTTCTGCTACCACAAGTTGACACCGAGTATCCTGGCCACTTCTCCTCATGGAAGGAGGTCCCACTCCTGCTTTCCCTTCTTTATCAGCTGTTGCTTCCCAAGAAATTACTGCTGCATGGCTGCTGCTGGGGTCCTGCTGGCTGTCAGCTGCTGATCCATGTCTGGCTCTTGCCTGCAGCCCCATAGCTGGGACAACCTGGGGGCAGGCTGCGAGGAGCCAGAGAACAGTGGTAAACCAGGGCCAGCACCCCACTCTCATGGCTACCCTCTTCTAGGAAAGGATACCATCGTCCATTCACAGCTTCATTTGCCCACAGCTCATTTGTTGTTTACCCTGTCCCAGTTGGCAGGTGCTGGGGATACAGGGGTGTGGCCCTGCCCTCAGGGTTCTAGTAAAGAACAGATGCCCTGTGATTGGATATGGCAACTTAAGGAGGATGCTCTAAATTCTTCTTAGTGGCAAACTATATCTCTGTTCTTCAGAGGCAAGTGTTAGCCTCCTCCACCCTTTCACACAAGCGTTTGCTCCTGTCCCGACTTCTCCTTGTTCTGGATTCCAGGGGTCTGTGTGGGAAATCTGGCAAAGGGAGCCTCAGCCTCCACCAGATGGGTCTGGGCTCTGGACCAGATCAGTGGTTTAGGGAGCATTGCAGGCTGTGGACCTATTTTATTAGTATTGCCATATGGCTTTCTTAAGTGGGAAAGAAAATAGTGGATCTAGAATTGTTTTTTCTGGTATGTTTACTACAGTTTATAAATATTGCAGGTGTATTAGGGAGGACATTAACTGTTAGGGGCTGACCTAAAAACAAAACCATTATTTACACATTATATCTAAGAGCAATTACTCAAGGTTCCAAGCTAGCATATAGTTATATTTAGAATACCACTTTAGAATCAGGTGATGTTTGAAGTGTATTGTCATGAAAATGTAAAACTTGTTGCTTGAGTTTATGTCAACTTTGAAGTTGTCATAAATTTTTTGCCTTTGCATTCTTGCACCTAACATTTTTAAATCGTTTTATGTATGTAGTTGTTTGCTTTCAGCTGCCTTTTTTTAAAATTCAGTTTCTACTTATGGCAGCATTCTTTCTGCTTAAATATTTTCTGTTGTCTGATTTTTGGCTAGTAATCAGGAATATTACACTTGTGAGAACTGGGCAGAAAGAGTAAATAGATCTTTAATGAAGATGGGGCTCAGTTATGTCTGGTGCACAAACTTTGCTGCATCTGTTTTCTGTTTAGAGGTCTTCTGTTGTTTACTCCCAAATTATAATAGTTGAAATTGGAGACTAAGTTCCTGGAGTGTCTATTTTTTGTAGGTGGTTCCGGTTCATTTTATTAACAGTTTCTAACACATATTTGTCATGATTCTCTATATGACATCATTATATTTTACATTTTTTAACTTTCTCTTTTTATAGCAGATTAACTTTGGGAAATTTGCTGGATGACTACCTAAAGGCAGAGAAAGACACTCCTACCCTTTTGGACTAGAGGTCGTGGAGTTCACCTGCTGCTTCTGAGTACATTTTGCATCATGTTCTTCTCTAATGGCATCATCTTTTCTCTTCAACCAAATTGTACATTCCTTTTATGCAGGAATTCATGGTACCTATCACACTCTAGGTAAATAAACTCTCAGTAAACTCCTACTGATAAGAACTAAAATCAAGTGTGTCTTGGGTATGGCCTTGCCAGAGACCAAAGGGCTCTCACCCACAAAATGGCGTACTCCCCGCTTCTCTTCCGGGTCCTCTGCTCCCGCCGGTGCCACCTAAGGTCCAATTATCTTTTGACCCACCCCTTCCTTGCTGACCTGTATAAATTAAGCCTACAAACAATAAACTGTGCCAACTTGATCAGACACCCTGTCTTGGTGGTTGTTCTTTGTGTCCCTTGCTTGTTTCATTTCTGCAGGCATCTCCGGTTACACTCCACATTCATCCCACAGGTCGGGACAGACTGGCGCCCAACGTGGGGCACCCTGGGACTCCTGCTGAAATGTCTGCTCATAGCCCTGGCCAGGCATTCATTTGAGTCATCGCACAGGTTCTCTCCTGATGCTGACTCTGCATTGAGGATCGCTGCGACTCACCCGTCCGTAATACAGATCCTCGGGAGGTGAGTAGATGAATCCCCCAAGCAAGATTCTGAAATACCTCTTGTGAGTTCTCATTTTTAGTAGTCCGATTGGTTTTATCACTTCCCTCCAGTTTGCTGCCACGATTTACTCCTTGTTTTGTCCTCTGGTTGTTTCTCTCTGAAAACCTTGTGCTTACTTTGGGCTAATGGTCATTCACCTCAAAGGCATATCCAGGGGACTCTGACTATAGAGTCCCTGTCCTAGAGGGTCCGAGCAGGCGGATTATACCTGCCGGCCGTCCTACGTAAGCAAGGGCTCGACTGAGCTGATGAGAGTAGCTCCAGTAGTTCAGTACATTGGCGTAGTTGCGGCTGAATTAGTAAAATTCCAACTTACATAGAGCAGAAGTCCCAGCCATCCTAATGGGCAACTCACTGAACTCCCACGAGGTATTTCTTAACGGACTCAAGGAGTCCCTCAGGACATGAGGTGTAAGGGTTAAAAGAAAAGATCTTAGACATTTTTTTTCCTTTATCCATGAGACTTGTCCCTGGTTTCCCCTCGAAGGCACTGTTGATCATAAACGTTGGAAGAGAGTTGGTGATGCCCTCCAAGACTTTTATCAGACCTTTGGCCCATGAAAAGTTCCTGTTTCAGCATTTTGTTACTGGAACCTCATTCACGACCTCCTTGAGGTCCATTCTCAAGATCCTGACATTAAAGATATAATTAAAACAGGAGAAATAGCCCTTAAGGAAAACTCCCGACCGCCCTCTACCTGTCCTTCAGTAGCCGTAGATATCCCTGAAGACCCCAACGTTCTTATTAAAGAATCTCCTAAACCTCAACCTAGTATAAAATCTCCAGACACCCATGATAAACCTGACCCCCCTAAAATCCTGAATATCTATCCTACACTCACATCTTTAAGACACCAAAACAGATCATTTAAACCCAAAAGATGAAGAGCCCTTAGAAGAGCAAGCCACCCATTACCATGAAGATGAAGACCCCTGGCACCTTACGGCGCCACTCCTTCATAGTGCCACTAATAGAAGCTTCAGACCCCCTCCATATATACCCCCCAATGTGTTCCTATATTTCAAATCCCTGGTCTAGAGTCACCTCACAACTTCCCCCTTTTATCTGACCCCATCCGGCAAGCCAAAATTTCTCTAACCAAAGAAGTCTCTTCACTTAAAGAAATTTTGCAACAAAAACGTGAACATGTTCAGCTTATTAAAGAGATCAAAGCCCTTGAAGCTGAGCTAACATCATTAAACCCCATGCAGACTCCCTCACTCCCCAAAAAACCCCTGAAGAAAATCAAACCCAAAAGCCCAATCCTAGCCTTTCCAGTCACCCGCGGCCGCCCACTCACCCATGGTCGCCATCCAGAAACCCCCCCAGAGGTCATAGAAGAGAGCGAAGATGAGAACGCCCCAGAATCCCAAGACCCAGATGCTCCAGACCAAGAACAGAATTCCGAGGGAGAGCCCTCATACAATGAAGAGTCTAGTAGTCACATAGAGAACCCAGCCAAAGCCCAAAAATACCGCCGCCTTAACCTTAAACACCTAAAAGACTTAAAAACAGCTGTTACCAATTATGGCCCCACAGCTCCTTGCACATTAGCCTTAATTGAAAGCCTGAGCGATCGATGGCTAACTCCTAACGACTGGCTTTCCCTAGCTCGAGCCGCCTTGTCAGGAAGAGAGTATGTTTTATGGCGTACTGACTTTGTAGAAAATTGCCGTGAGACTGCGCAGCGCAATAGCGAAAGTAAAACTTCGCGCTCATGGACAAGAGAGAAACTGCTCGGGCGAAACCCCTACGAAACAAATGAGGCCCAAGCAGCCTTCCCTCCAGGCCTTTTAGCTCAAGTCCAAAATGCGGCCCTTAAGGCCTGGCGGCACCTTCCCCCTAAAGGCTCCGCTACTACCTCCCTAGCAAAAATCTGCCAAGGTCCTGACAAGCCTTACAGCGACTTCATTAGTCGCCTAACAGATGCTGCTGAGCGACTAGTCATGGGAGGAGAAACAGAAAATGCCTTTGTTAAACACCTACCTTATGAAAATGCTAACCCGACCTGTCAAGAAACAGTAAGACCTCACTGTTGTGGCAGTCTCTCTGATTATATTAAACTTTGCTCAGGCATAGGAACCTCTCATGCAGTTGGATTAGCCATAGGAATGGCACTTAAAGACATTAAAATAGATAACAATAAACAAAAAACTTGCTTTAATTGCAAGCAACCAGGACACTTCGCCCACCAGTGTCTGACAGAGACCCAGCCTCACCCGCCTCGCGCTCCTCCCAAAACTGTTTGCCCTCGATGCCGGCGCAGTTTACATTGGGCTAATGAATGCTGTTCTAAGACAAATATTGAAGGCACACCCCTCCCACCGCTCCAGGGAAACTCCCGGAGGGGCCAGCCCCTGGCCTCACTACTGAGCACGAACCAAGGGGCTATCAGGTTCGTTCCCCAAGCTCAACAGCCGCGAATCCTCCCTGCGCAGACATCAGTTCTCCCTCCCGTGCCACCCCAAGAAGCGCAAGATTGGACCTCTGTTCCGCCACCAACACAATATTAATACCCGACCAAGGTATCCAGCTGCTCCCCACAGAAACCTATGGGCCCTTACCTTCCAGTACCTCTGGTCTAACTTTAGGACGAGGAAGCTCTGCATTAGTTGGCCTCCATATTATACCAGGAGTTGTTGACAATAATTATACAGGACAAATCACCCTCCTAGCCTCTGCTCCAACAGGCCCGATATCCATATCTAAAGGGGAACGAATAGCCCAACTCCTACTACTCCCGTTAGAGTCAACACATAAAAGTTATAATACAAATTCCAGATCAAATGCTGCCTTTGGCTTCTCAGATGCCTATTGGGTACAACAAATCACCACTGAAAGGCCATTGTTAACCCTACAATTAGATGCCAAATCCTTTGAAGGATTAGTTAATACAGGAGCAGATGTTACAGTGATATCAGCCCAACAGTGGCCTCCTAGTTGGCCCTGTAGTACGTCTGTAACCCATCTCAAAGGCATTGGTCAATCCACTAACCCCAAACAAAGTTTAAAATTCTAATCTGGAAAGATAAAGAAGGAAATTCAGGACAAGTCCAACCTTACATAGTAGCTGGGTTACCCATTAACTTATGGGGACGTGACATTTTATCTCAATTGAAACTTGTCATGGCTAGCCCAAATGATATAATTACCCGACAAATGCCTAACCAAGGCTATCTGCCCAGCCAGGGCCAGGGAAAAAATAGCCAAGGCATACAAGAAGCTCTTACTGTCATACCCAAGAATGACCGTTTAGGATTAGGGAATAAAAATTTTCCATGATGGCCATTGACTTTCCTGTACCCCATGCAGATAAAATAAAAGGGAAATCGGACTCTCCTGTCTGGGTAGATCAATGGCCTTTAAATCAAGAAAAACTTACAGCGGCTACCAAGTTAGTACAGGAACAATTAGCTGCTGGACACTTAGAACCCACCACCTCTCCTTGGAACACTCCTATATTTGTAATTTAAAAAAAATCAAGAGCATGGAGACTCCTCCAAGACCTCAGAGAAATCAACAAAACCATGTTCTCGATGGGGGCCCTTCAACCCGGTCTCCCCTCTCCAATAGCCATCCCAGCTAATTATTTCAAGATCATCATTGATCTTAAAGATTGTTTCTTTACCATTCCACTCCATCCCCAAGATAGAGAACGCTTTGCGTTTAGTATTCCTGTCACCAATTTTAAAGGGCCAATGCATTGCTACCAGTGGAAAGTACTCCCTCAAGGTATGGCAAACAGCCCCACACTGTGCCAAAAATTTGTAGCACAAGCTGTAGATCCCCTCAGACCCTGGTGGCCTTCCATCTATATCATTCATTATATGGATGATATCCTCCTGGCTGGAGCATCCAACTCTGAAGTCTTAAAATGTAGCCAAGAATTGACTACCCGTCTCACCTTTTTCGGTCTCCAAATTGCTCCAAACAAAATTCAATTAACAGATCCCTATTACTACCTTGGCTTTGAATTAACTTCAAACAAAATCACTACCCAGAATATCCAATTAAAAACATCACACTTACAAACACTGAATGATTTCCAAAAGTTCTTGGGAGACATTAATTGGCTCAGACCCTATCTTAAATTAACCACTGGAGAGTTAAAATCTCTTTTTGATATACTACAAGGAGACCCCAATCCCTCATCCCCTCGGAAACTGTCCACCGAGGCAAAAGAAACTTTAAACATTGTTGAAACAGCTATACAACAGCAACAAATTACGTTCCTATCCTATGACAGACCCTTCGCTCTCATCATCTGTAATATGCCACATACCCCTACTGGAGTTTTATGGCAAAATAATCCTTTGTTATGGATCCATTTGCCCTCCTCCCCACCCAAAGTTCTTATCACATACCCTTCACTAGTTGCAAAGATCATAAAAATAGGCAGAGAAAAAAGCCGCCAGCATTTTGGCAGAGACCCTGATCAGCTCATCATTCCTTATACAAAAGAACAAACAGATTGGCTGTCCCAGAATGTAGATGATTGGATTATATCCCTTGCTTCTTTTCAAGGTAAAATCGATAATCACTATCCCTCACATAAACTCCTCCAATTCTCATGACTACATCCCTTTATTTTCCCAAAAATAACCTCATCCACTCCTTTAGACAATGCCTCTCTAGTTTTTTCTGATGGCTCTTCCTCTGGTATTGCTGCCTATGTTATAAACTCACAGAGTTACAGTATTCAATCACCCTTTAAATCAGCCCAACTTGTAGAATTATTTGCTATCTTACAAGTTTTTAAAATGTTGAGCCAAATCCCTTTTAATCTGTATACCGACAGTGCCTACATAGCATATTCAGTTCCTATTCTAGGAACAGTCCCTTATATTAAACCTTCTACCAATGCTGTTTCCCTCTTCCAACAACTCCAAACCTTTATAGTACTCAGACAAGCCCCTTTCTATATTGAACATCTGCAAGCCCACACTGACCTTCCTGGTTCCCTCTCCCAAGGTAATGCCCTCGCAGACAAAAATACCCTCTTCACATATTCTATTACAACCAATGCAGTCACCAAAGCTAGTCAATACCATGCTCTTCACCATGTGAATGCTCATACTCTTCGACTTTTATTTAAAGTCACCAGAGAACAAGCTAGGCAAATTGTTAAAGACTGTCCAGGGTGTGTTACCTCACTGCCCCTCCCTCATTTAGGAGTTAATCCAAGAGGCCTACTCCCTAATGAAATCTGGCAAATGGATGTCACCCATATCCCTGAGTTTGGAGCTCTTAAGTTTACTCACGTGACTATTGATACCTACAGTGGTTTTATATTTGCCACCCTCCACGGTGGCGAAGCCACCAAAATTGTCATAGCCCATGTTCTCCAATGCATTACTGTTATTGGTAAACCTCAAACTATTAAAACAGATAATGGGCCTGGGTACACTTCACAAGCATTTCAAAATTTCTGCCATCAATTCCAAATCAAGCATATCACGGGTATTCCTTACAACCCCCAAGGACAAGGAATAATTGAACGAACCCATCAGACACTAAAGAATACAATTAATAAGCTTAAAACCAACACTGTTTACCCTATAAAAGGCTCTCCAAAAAACCTCCTTAATCATGCACTATTCACGCTCAACTTCTTACTATTAGACAACCACAACAAGTCTGCCGCCAACAGGTTGTGGCACCAAGAAACAAAAAACCAATTTGCAGAAGTCTTATGGAAAGATCCTCTAACCTTTAAATGGCATGGTCCCGACCCAGTCCTTATCTGGGGTAGAGGCCACACCTGTGTATATGATACACAGGGAAATGGACCTCGATGGTTACCTGAACACCTTGTCAAACCCATTAATACCCCTTTAAAACATATTAATAATAACCCAATACATTCCAGGGAGGAGAATTCTCCCTGAGAACAGTTTTCTTTGCCTTTCAGAAAGAAAATTCATCATCATTGGACAAGGTAAGCCCACTTAACCTTTGTTAGCACAGTTGTAGACCTACTACCAGTGATCCAGTGATCTCGTCTATTTTCACTGAACCCTAAAAATCATCATGTCTACTATCCATTCCCTTATCACTACTATAATAGTCACTGTTGTCCTAGGAGGAATGGGACCCCCTATAAATAAGGTTGAAGTCCTCACCAAGTTGTATGGAAGCCCTTGTAATTGTAAGGGAGGAATACTAGATTTAGAACCCAGTCTGGGAGGACATAAACAAATAACATCTCAAGGCACAAAATACTTAGCTGGACCTCAAATGACTACCGGAGGACCCGTAGACTGCCAAGACAAAATAGCATACCTCACAGCAGATATCTCTGCAGGCGGATATTCATCCGGAGTAGGCTGGAAGCCCCTTTCTTGGAAATGTGTAAGAAAGCCCAAAATTATACCTACAATTAATGGCAAGCCAGGGCCTTGTCCCAACCCCTGCCAAAAGGCCACTGAATTACACTGTACCTGTTACCGTACTGTCCAACAGTACACCGGTGCTGATGGCAAAAAATATCTAACAGCTATCTTACAAAAGGCTTATATTGGTTCCTTTGGAGGCGAGTATGATTATAGCAACCCCCGAGGACATTCTAAATATGCACAGGCCTCTTGCCATGGCGACATTTGCAAAGAGATTTGCTGGCCACCGCAAGCACCGATCTACATATCTGATGGCAGTGGACCAACAGACAAGGTGAGAGAAGCCCAAGTTCAAAAGAAAATTGAAGATCTTATCAAAGAAAAATACCCTCCCCTAGAGTATCACCCTCTAGCCTTGCCCAAGTCTCGTGGCATAGATCTTAACACCCAGACTGCTGATATTCTAAAAGCCACCCATAGCGCACTAAACACTACTAATCCCAGCCTTACTGAAAATTGCTGGCTATGCATGACCCTTGGTACGCCTATGCTCCTCACAATTCCCACTAACGCTACCAATACACTGCCAGAACAGAATTGTACTGTTAACTCACCCTGAAGGAGTACAACCTGAAGGATTTAACACATCCCTATGCATACTAAAGCAGCCCCAGAATAATAGTGATGATGTAAACGTAAGATTTGCCTCTTTCACAAATTGCTCCCAAGTTTTTAATTATACCTCATCTCTTTGCCCCCCTATTGGGCAAGTCTTTGTCTGTGGAGGAAACCTGGCCTTCACCGCCCTACCCACAAATTGGACTGGGTTATGTGTGCAAGCCAGTATTCTCCCAGATATTGATATTATCCCAGGAGAAGAACCCATCCCCATACCCAGCCTTGAGTATATATCAGGGCATCCACGTTCTAAAAGAGCCATCCAGCTTATCCGACTCCTAGTAGGCCTCGGAATTACTACCGCAGTAGCCACAGGAACAGCAGGAGCAGGAATAGCTGTACATTCCTACCATAAGTTGTCCCATCAACTAATCAACGACATCCAAGCCCTCTCAGAAACAATTAATGATCTCCAAGACCAAATAGACTCTCTAGCAGAAGTAGTTTTGCAAAACCATAGAGGCTTAGACCTCCTCACAGCAGAACAGGGAGGTATCTGTTTGGTTTTACAGGAAGAGTGCTGTTTCTATGCTAACAAGTCAGGCGTCGTCTGAGACAAGATAAAGACTCTTCAAGATGATCTTGAAAGAAGGAAGAAAGAGCTCCGTGACAACCCTCTCTGGACAGGGCTAAATGGACTCCTCCCCTACCTTCTTCCCATATTAGGCCCGCTCCTAGGATTAATACTAATAATTTCCTTCGGCCCCTGGGCCTTTAAAAGACTCACAATATTAATCAAACAGCAAATCGACTCTCTTATAGCAAAGCCCATCCAAGTTCATTATCATCACCTTGCATTAGCTGATCAGGGTGTAGATCCTTACATAGAGCCTTGCACCAGGAGAGACCAGGCAGTAACTTGGGAATAAAAAAGAGCCACGTCAAGGTTTTCTCATCCTGTTCCTTGACAATGTTCCTGGGCAACTAGACGGGTAGTCAATGACGGGTAATTAAGAGGATATACCTGCAAAGATACAGGACAGATATAAGACCTCTGGTTAAAAGGGCCGATCTAATACTGGGGCAAGCTCCTATATGTACAGGCCGATCCAGTATTAGGGCAAGCTTCCCTGAATATACCAGGCCGACCCTGAAAGGAGGCAAGCTCCTGGAAACAGAGGCCAGGTAGAAGACCTCTAAACCTAAGACAGGCACCGTCTACCCAGAAGATAAGTGGCTCAAAGCACCCTAAGTAGTGCTCCAACCCCTCCTAAAAAACAGAAAGGGAGGAGATGCTGGAGACCAAAGGGCCCTCACTCACAAAATGGCGTACTCCCCGCTTCTCTTCTGGGTCCTCTGCTCCCGCCGGCACCAACCAAGGCCCAATCACCCCTCTACACCTTCCCACCGGTGCCACCTAAGATCCAGTTGTCTTTTGACCCACCCCTTCCTTGCTGACCTGTATAAATTAAGCCTGCAAACAATAAACTGTGCCAGCTTGATCAGACACCCTGTCTTGCTGGTCGTTCTTTGTGTCCCTTGCTTGTTTCATTTCTGCAGGCGTCTCGGGTTACACTCCACGTTCGTCCTGCCAGTCGGGGCATGGCCTTATAGTGCCTGATAATGTGGGCTCCTTCAAAGGATTTGTGTCCAGACTCCTAGGAATGTGCCAATATGGTGATGGGAGTTCTATGTAGATTTCAACTTTTTAAAAAGCCCCATAGGAGCCTTACCTAATGTGATTATGCCTGCAATAAAGTGACCCCAAAGCTTACTGTCTTTGCTTTTGCTAGGATCCCTTATAAACTTTCCTCATTCTGAGGAAAAAAGCAAACTGGCAGCTACAAAGGGAACAGGCCCATGGGCTCAAAGGAGGAGAGCTGCCTGCTGGGCATCTGAAGGGACTAGGTGCCAGCAGTTTCACAGTTGGGCTGGACTCACTGAAATGTAGTTATTCCATGCCAGAAACCTGAGGCACATGCACATTTCTCATGTCCTAACAAAAATGCAGATGGTTTGGAAGACTGATCCCTCCATGCTGGAAGACCCTGGCAGGGAAGGGGCCACAGGCACTGTGTTATATGTCTTTGTTTACGTGGTGATGTTTGGTTAGCAACTGAAGGGGTTTTATAAGGAATAGAGAGAAACCAAAGTCAGCTCATTATCTGGTTCCTCTTATGACTAAAAAAAACCACTGTCAGTACAGAAGCCTGATGTTTGGGATGTGTGGGAGTGAAACCTGGGTTCATCACTTCAATAGAGTACCCAAATTGAACTACAGGACCACCAAGTCAGTAACAACTCATTCCCAACTCCATCCATCCAATGAATCCATCATCCATTCATCCCATCCATCCGATCTATCATGCATTCAGTCTGTCCATGCATCCACCCAACCATCCATCAATATAGTTTTAAAATTCATACCTATCATGTCACATACTCTACTTTATGCTTGGAATAAAGAGGAGAACAAAACAGATGTGGTCCAGCTTTTGTTCTCATGGAGTGAATCTCATGGAGTGAAACTAAGACAGATAATAGAATATACTTAATAGATCAATTGATGGCTGAAGATCTCACAGAGGAATAGAACTGGTGTGACTCAACACCACAGCTCATGCTATGAGAGGCTAAATATATCTCATTGTCCCCTGAACATGGGTCATAGCTCTCCCTCCTCCACAGGAATCTCCTCCAGAAGGAAGTCATATGAGCATTTCCTATAATGAATTCACGAGTGTCAACAACCTACAACCTTTACATGTGATAATAAAACTAAAGGGTGGAATTCAAAATGTCTTTGATTATTACAATTTGTGTGGTTTGGGATTTTCTTAAATAAGATGGTGACAGGCACAGACACAGATTTCATAGGATATTGTGGTTCGGGAAAACACAAGCAGTGGGGCCAAAAGAAAAAAGGCTAAATACTGTCAGTGTCAGAGGAGTTCTGGCCCCCACAGCCGAGTCAGGTGACTCATGAAGTACAGCTCTCTTTGCAGGTATCTTCATTTCAGGATTCTTCAGGAAGTACATGATTTCCAGCACAGTTCTGAGGTTTATCATTGGAGAGTGGTCATGTTGTTCATTCTGAGCCACCCCTATGGGACAGATAAGCAAGGCCACCAAGGTTTTCTGGGTTCCCTCTCAAGGGGCCCAAGAGTCCCCTGCCTTATAACTCTAGACCCAGAGGATGTTTTCAGTGAAAAGCCAGGAGGAGTCTTTTAGTGAAAGGAAGCAATGTAATTATTCAATGTTAAGTGACAAAAAGCTGATTACAAATACAGAATATACAGTCTGATACAACTTCATATGAATGGAATACTACAAAGACATCTACCAAAATGTTAACAGTTTCATAGCTGATGTTTTACCTGTATGTCTGTGATTTACTTTGAATTGTCTCTGGTGTCAGGTATGAGGAGTGGGTTAAGCTCATCTTTCCACATATGGATAATTATCCCAATACTGTTTCCTGAAAAGACTCCTTTCCCCATCAACTTATTTCTGTACTTTTGTCAATACTTTATTGGCCATATCAGTGCAGATCTATTTTTGGACTCTCTGTTCTAATCCATTGATCTATATTTATCTATCTTTAGCAAATACCACACTGGCTTAATTACTGTGGCTTTATAGTAATTCTTGAAATCAGGTGATGTGAGTCCTCCATCTTTATTCTTCCCTTATACTTAGTTTTGCTATAATATTTCAGATATTAGGTATTTACGGACATTATGACATTTTCTCTTTATAGTTCATTATGCAGTGATATCACAAGCCACCATAATTCTTAAGAAAATTAATAGTAATTCCTTATTGTCCTCTAATTCTTTGCTCCTTTGATATTTCTAGGATACAATTACCTTTAGAAACTTTTTATTGAAGTATAGTTGATATACAATATTATATTGGTTTTAAGAATACAGCATAGTGATTCAACAGTTATATACATTATTAAATCATCACCCCATTAGTGTAGTTACTATCTGTCAACATAGAAAGATGTTACAGAATGATTTAATATATTCTCTATGCTGTACTTCCATCCCTGTGACTAATTTATATTATGATTGAGATTTTGTTCCACTCTATCCCCTCCACTTATTTCAGCCACCCACCCCAACCCCTCCCCATGGTAACCAGTCACTTCTCAATGTCTATGTGTCTAGTGCTGTGTTGTTTATTTTGTTTTGTTTTGTTTTTAGATTCCACATATAAGTGAAATCATATGGTATTTGTCTTTCTCTGCCTGGCTATTTCACTTAGCATAATTCCCTGTAGATTCACCCATGTTGTCACAAATGGCAGCATTTCTTTCTATGGCTAAATAATATTCCATTTATTCCATTGTGTATATGTACCATCTTTTCTTTATCTATTCATCTATTGATGGACACTTTGATTCCTCTAGGAAGCAATTACCTTTTAATTTTTGTTCCTCTCTCCCATTTAGATCCTTACCACCCTTCTAGAAGAAAACAATACAACAAAACAAGGTCACCTGCCATCACCCACCACACCTCTTTCTTATCACTTCTTCCCACATGCTGCTGCACTACAAAACCCTCGGCTAAGCACCTGCCTCACAAAGTACAGGAGAATGCAACTCTGACAGTACATGCACTTTAATTCCACCATAACAAAATCATTGGGTCATCTTCTGTTTGGTGATATTTTGTTCCTATATGAAATTCAATGCATTAAAATTTTATAACTCAAATTCCAATTTTATCTCTGAATTGCTTCGTGGTCCAGAACCCATTCTCTCCTCATCCAACTAATCTTCTTATAAGAATTATACTTTCTCTGAATCCTTGCATGAGATTAATAAACCACAAAAAAGTATGTGAAAGATATCAAGCAAATGACAAATGCCCCTTAACGTGACTGTGTTTTCAGAAACACTATAAATTAATCACAGTCTATTTCTGGTCTCACAGTAAGTCATATAAGGCAAGCACATAGAACTAGGTCCCTAATAGGTCAAGAAAATCCATATTTCCAGAATAAGAGAATGATCAGAAGCATGCTGAATCATGGTGCAGTTAAAAAAAGGACTGGGGAAATTTTCTCAATCTTGTTAATATTCTCAAGAGGTTTAAAGTAAAATGAAAAAAAGGAAATAAAGAGGAGAGAGAGGAAGGAAAACCCAACAGACGTGCATTAAGGAAGTTACTTTTTTGAAACATACAAGGTGCACCTCTGAGTGGCAGCCCATGTGGAAGACTGGCCACAATGTTTTAGGCGCTATGCCTACATGTAGGAGTTGATCATCAGTGGGAATGCCCCAAGGTGCTCCACTTCTTAAAACTCATAAGGTAGAAAGTACAGGCAAAATTGTGTAACCCTCCCACCCCAAGCCTAACTCAGACAAGAACTTGACTCAGGAATCATGTCCTGCAGTGATTATGATTTAACCCCAGTTGTAATAAGGGACATATATGGAGTATTGACTCTGTCCCAGGCCTCTAAGCACAATACATCTAATAATTCATTTAATCTTCACACACTCTTAAATAAGGACTCTATTCCCATTTTACAGATGAAGAAACTGATGTTCAGAATCTCGCCAGGGCCCCGCAGCTTCAGTGTGGTATCACTGAAGTCTGAAGCTAAGCAGGCAGGCCCTAAATGCAGAGCACACACAGTGATGCAGTGCACCATCTCCCTCAGCTTTTGGGCATCCTCTGTCCCAGGCGCTCAGCCCCTGTGCAGACATGTGCATGCTGCATGGGCCTGAGCTGACACACATGCGAGGGCAGCACACCTCAGCTGTTCAGGTAATACTGACATTAATTTGATCAATTACTATTGTGTCCCACTGGTGTGCAGCATCCTCCCTTGGCAGGTGGCCACCAACTCTCATTCCTGCTGTGGACAGATACATTTCCACCTGATTACTGGATTCTGTCTTGTCCCTTCCCAGGTGGCTGGCTCCTTCCTCGCTATCTAAGTCCTGCTTGCTTCAGGGGCTCATTCCGACTGGGCTCCCTGAGCAGTTCTCCCTAGGACTTCTGGCCAATGCCACCTGCTCACCCTGATCCTGGTGACCCACATTGAGCACACTGCAACTAGTTTCAAATAAAACTCAAGCTCTTAGGTTAAAATTGTTGTTCTTAAAGAACATTTTTATTTTTATATGTAAACTTATATAGAAACACATCAGGTGTACCTATACTGTGTTATTATAAACAAATATTCCAGCCAGCACCCACACTGCAGGAAGGACAGAGGATCCAGGTGTGATGGGTAGAAGCAACCAGGGGATGCAAGCCCTGAGCAGGGGCCCTGGGGGAGCTGGGCGTGGGTCCCTGTGCTCCCACCGTGCGGGGCCTGCCCTGACTTCCAGATGGGAGGTCTGAGTGATGACAGAAGGTCTTATGCTCAGAAGATCCCCGCATTTGACTTGATGCTCTGCTGATGTCACCAGATTGATATTTTTTAACAATATTTTTTGATAATTTTTGTACAAGGAATCCCTCACATTCATTGTGCACTGGGCCCAGAAAATTATGTATCTAGTCTTGGGTGGGCCTGTCTTCAGAGTAGAAGTGGCTCATTCTCCTGCCATGTTGGCACTTAGGGACCTATTCTCATGGTTTGACCTCCAAATTTTTCCAACTCCAGTCCTGACACAAACCAAAGTAGGACCTTCAGAGGGAGCGAGCCCGCCCTTCTATTTCCTGTTAGGGTCCGGGCTTCCGAGGCTTCTCTAGAGAACAAACTACACAGGCATAGAGATGTAAATTCAAGCAAAGTCTTTATTTAGCCAACTAGTTGGGGTCCAAGTCAGCCCGACGCAGCAGGTCTCAACAAGGACCCTGAGCACTCAGAGCCAAGGGTTTATATAGCAATTTCAAAGCACTTAACTCATAGCAATTTTCTATAACTATACATTATTCTTGCAAGACATATATCCTGGGGTTAAGCAAGGGCAGGGTAAGACTACTCTTCAATGGTTAGGGAGGTTCTGCACGATAAGCTTGGTATGTAAGATTTACTGACCAAGGTTAGCTGACCAAGGGTCACAGCTGCCCACCACCCGGTGCTCATGATTAACTTGTTTTTCAAGGCCTTACCCAGTTCCAGTTTTTCTTTCTAAGTCACATACTCAGAAAATGGCTTCTAGGCCTTTAAGATGGCTATGCTTATGCTAACCTATTTCTATTCTTACATTTCCCTCTGCCTTGCACCCAGGCCCTAGCAGCATCAGGTCCCAAAGGGGTTTCTGCCTTACAAATGCTAGGGCTTCCATCATGAGCTGAGAATGGTCCTCTCCTCTGGGGACTTTTAAATGCCCATGTACATCTCTTGCATTTTTATTGTGAAGTAGCATCTGTCTCATCTGCAGATGAAGGCTACAGGTGTTCAAGTAGAAACGGCCACTGTCAGGCAATGACCTCTGATCTCAAGCTTCCTTTTGGTTACTTCTCTGTTGATAAAAGTGATAGAGAGGCCCATTGGTTAAGGCGTTCTTGTGCTTTGCTTTGTTCACACAGTACCCTGAACAAAGGTCAGGGCTAAATCCTTCCCCTTTGGGCAGCCCATTGGGAAACATCAGGACATTCCTTCACCTGCCTCTTGGCAGGCCATAGTTGTCAGGGGTACAGGTGATCATGAGCAAACCTGTCCAGGTGCCTGCATACGAGCCTCCCCCTGAAAATCTAAATCACTGTTCCCATGAAGGCCTAAAACACAGTACTTATATGAAAGGAGCTTTGGGCCACAGGGCATGGTGGGGGGCTTCCAGCCACTCTACACTCCCTGGTGAGCTAGAGAATGGTTCTGAGGTTGCCTCAGTGAGGACAAAGCCTGGAGCAACATAGCCCCTAGGGAGCAATTCTGTCACACTGAGGCCCCCTTCATCATCATAAGTGAGTATTTAATGAATTGGCCAGCAGGCGTGAAACCCTGCCCTTAGCATCACCTTTCAGCCACACAGTCATCAAGTAAGTCATTCTTTCATCCACCAAGTCATAGATCACTTATTTTTCACCTCATTCACCCAACATTTATGGATAACTTGTATGTCTCAGACACTGTGCTGGGCAGGGATGGCAAAAGAAATGCCACCTGTGGTCCTGCACATATGCAGCTCACAGCCTGCTTTGAGAGACACACACAAAACAGCAAAATGAATTGAGATTGGAGCTGTACAGTAACCTGGTCAGACTCTAGGAGGGAACCATCAGGGAATGTGTCACTGAAGAAGTGTGACTTAGGCTGGCTTTTAAGTGTGTACAACTTTGGACCAGGCAGAGAAAGGTTTTCTGGGCAGCGGAAAAATGGGAGTCTTGCAAATAGACTAAACAGCTCATGTTTGGGGGCCACTGAGAAACAGCCAGCCTCTCCACAGTGTGGCGATGTACCTGCGAGACCTCCCAACTTGATTCTGAAACTACTAGACAGTTGGTGTGTGTCTTTTAGCAGCCAGAACAATGTAATAAACCTAGTGCTGTATAGTTTTAGGACTATAGCAGTTTGCAGGGAGGACAGGCTAGAGGAGATGAGTTGGGGGCAGAGGTCACCTGGAGAGAAAAGTGCAGGCCAGGAGGTGGCCATGGAGAGAAGCAACAAAACTTGGCTAAAGGCTGGGTTAGGGAGCCTGGAAGCAGGAGCACACACAGTAAGTCTAAGGTTCCTAGCTTGGGCATTGTTTTGGATTGAATTGTGTTCCCCTTAAATTCATATGATGAAGTTCTAGTGTCCAGTACCTCATAATATGACCTTATTTGGAGATAGGGTCTTTACAGAAGACATCAAGTTAAAATGAACTCCTTAGGGTGGGCCCTAATCCAATATGACTGCTGTCCTAATAAAGGGAGATTTGGAGACAGGGAGAATCACACACACACACACACACACACACACACACACACACACACACACACACACACACAGGGAGAGCCTGGGAAGATGAACCAGGGAGTAGGTGCACCAAAAATTGTCAGCAAACCACAAGGAGCCCTCAGAATGACCAACCCTGCCAACACCTTATCTCAGACCTCTGGCACCCATTCTGTAAGAGAATAAATTTCTTCTGGTTTTTTTTTTTTGTTCTAAAGCAAAAAAAAAAAAAAAAAGAACTGTATTCTGAAATTCTGAAATAACAAGAATTCATAGGCAGGCTTCAAAAGCTTGTTTTATCCTTCAAAAGAACACCTGCAAAGATGTAGTCAAACCAATGTGAGAATCGACACTCAAAAGAGGGGGGCCCTTGTGTTAAATTCCATGGAAATATCTGCACTGTTACCTATATCTATACTCGGGTTTCATTTCTGCATCAAATAAGAGAAGTCAATAAATTGCTCAGAAAGAAACACTCAGATTTATAAGATTACTCTGATTTGGGAGTTAGGTAAAACTGTTTAAAAGGAATGTTTTGAAAATGAGGAGTTGGCCAAACACACCAAAGAGGGTGCCTCAAATCTTTCCCCCTCTCACAATCATCTGGCTCCCTCTAGAGGACCCCTTTGCCACACAAGAGTGATGGAGAACCTTTATGGTTTCACCCTCAGTAGCTGACCTATCTTCCTCTCAACTTCCATCCAGAACTGTGGGGAAAGGAAGCACCAAATATGGTTTGTGGTTGAAATTCAGGAGAAACTCTTAGCTCAGACTTCATTCTCTTCAAAACATTCTTTTAATTGAATTGACATACAATAAATATTATATTGGTTTCAGATGTATAATATAATAATTAAACAATAATTTATATTATGAAATGCTTACAGTAAGTATAATTACCATGTGTCACCATACAAAGTTATTACTATATTATTGACTATATTCCCTATGCTGTACTTCCATTCCCATGACTTATTTATTTTATAACTGAAATTTTGTCCCTCTGTCTCCTTCACCTATTTCACCCTACCCCCAACCATCTACTCTATTGCAACCACCAGTTTTTTCTCTGTGTCTATGAGTCTATTTCTCTTTTGTTTGGTTTGGTTATTTGTTTTGTTTTTTTCATTCCACATAAAACTGAAATAATTTGGTATTTCTCTTTCTCTGTCTGACTTATTTCACTTAGTATGTAACACCTTCCAGGTCCATCCATGTTGTCGCAAATGGCAAGATTTCATTATTTTTATGGCTGAGTAATGTTCCATTGTATATATGTACCACTTTTTTATTCATTCATCTGCTGATGGACACTTAGGTTGTTTTTATATTTTGGTTATTGTAAATAATGTTGCAATAAACATAGGTGTCCACATATCTTTTTGAATTTGTGAGGGTTATTCCTATGAGTAAATGCCCAGAAGTGGAATTACTGAATTGTATCGTATTACTAATATTAGTTTTCTGTGGAACCTCCATACTGTTTTCAATAGTGGCTGCACCAGTTTATATTCCCACCAACATGGTAGGAGGCTTCCCTTTTCTCCACATCCTTGCCAATGCTGTTATCTCTTGTCTTTTTGATAATAGCCATTCTAACAGGTGTGAGGTGATATCTCATTGTGGTTTTGACGTGCCTGTCCCTGATGATCAGTGTTGGGGAGCATCTCTTCATGTATCTGTTGTCCATCTGTATGTCTTCTTTGGGAAAATGTCTATTCAGGTCTTCTGCTCATTTTTTTTTCTTTTTTTTTTGAGAGGGCATCTCTCATATTTATTGATCAAATAGTTGTTAACAACAATAAAATTCTGTATAGGTGACTCAATGCTCAATGCACAATCATTAATCCACCCCAAGCCTAATTTTCGTCAGTCTCCAATCTTCTGAAGCATAACAAACAAGTTCTTACATGGTGAACAAATTCTTACATAGTGAATAAGTTCTTACATGGTGAACAGTACAAGGGCAGTCATCACAGAAACTTTAGGTTTTGATCATGCATTATGAACTATAAACAATCAGGTCAAATATGAATATTTGTTTGATTTTTATACTTGATTTATATGTGAATCCCACATTTCTCCCCCATTATTATTATTTTTTTAATAAAATGCTGAAGTGGTAGGTAGATGCAAGATAAAGGTAGAAAACATAGTTTAGTGCTGTAAGAGAGCAAATGTAGATGATCAGGTGTGTGCCTGTAGACTATCTGTTAATCCAAGCTAGACAAGGGCAATAATACATACACGGATGGAGAGGATTTCTCTCAAAACAGGGGTGGGGGTGAGGTTCTAAGCCTCACCTCTGTTGATCCCCAATTTCTCACCTGATGGCCCCCCTGCAACTGTGCTTGTCTTAGGTTGTTCCTCCCTTGAGGAATCTTACCCGTCTCTGGCTTACCAGTCATCTTTCGGGGCCATACAGGGAAATGTAAAGTTGGTAAGTGAGAGTGAAGCCATATTGTTTGAAAATGTTAGCTTTTTACTTCTTTGCAGATTTATGCCTTGTGGCTTCTATGCCCAGCCTTTGTCTTGAGGTATCTTTACCACTTGGAAGAATTATGATACTCGGTAAATTCGATATGAGGCACAAATTCTATTTAAGGGTTGTAATTAGGAAGGAAGAAGAAAAGCTCTTGAAGTAGCAGATGGAAGAAAACATGGGAAGATTGATTATTTCTTTGACATATCTTCTTGTAGAGTAACTTAAGCATGTATAGGTTTTAAACTACTAATTAAATTGTGCACACACATTAACATAATAGGAATACAGTTACATAACCAAAGCAGACCTATAATTACCAGCCATCTCCAGTGAAACCAAGAAAACCAGTTAAGCATCCTAGGCACTTGTGAAAATTTATCTATGATATGATGGATATTGTCCAACTGAATTTGAACAGTCTGAGAGAAATCAAACAAGTTAAAACAACCCATTCCTGGGAATTGTTCACATCCCATATGTTCTTTTAACAGTAGATAGTCTGTAGTTGTAAGATTTTGGAGCACTACTACTTGCACTTCTCCTAATTCTTGGTTGAGTTCCGACAGTACAGATCCAGTCAAATTTGTTGTTTTACCATATGCACAGGCCAGCTTAGATATCTCCTTCTTCATTCCCATGGCAAGTCCAGGAACCGGTGGGATGAATGCAGCTACAACTGTAGCAGCACCTGGATCTTTGTTGAGGTATTTTGATGATCATCTCCTGGTATGACTCTTCCAGAGACTGCTGATGTTGGAAGTTCTTCTTCATTTGTATCTTAGTTCATTTTCTGGGTAGCCCAATGAGGCTTTGATGCTCTGTATAAACACAAACAGACCCTTTGCCCACACTTTGATATGCTCTTTATACCACTGTGTAGAACTCATTGGAGGTCACCACACAGGAACTGCTTTTTTTTTAAGAGAAAGGAATATTATCAGAAAAATGTACCTCCATAGCTGATCATCTGACACCCTTCAAGTGATCAAAATTAGGATATGTAAAGCATGCATTAATTGTTGATTTACAGTTAGTTTTATCCTATCAGGGAGTAAACCCTCTTTTCTTTCTTTTTTTTTGTTATCATTAATCTACACTTACATGAAGAATATTATGTTTACTAGGCTCTCCCCTATATCTGGTCCTCCCTATAAACCCCTTTACAGTCACTGTCCATCAGCATAGCAAAATGTTGTAGAATCACTACTTGTCTTCTCTGTGTTGTGCAGCCCTACCCTTTCTCCCCACCCCCCATTGTGCATGCTAATCTTAATACCCCCCTTCTTTTCCCCTGCCTTATTCCTCCCTACCCACCCATCCTCCCCAGTCCCTTTCCCTTTGGTACCTGTTAGTCTATTATTGGGTTCTGTGATTTTGCTGTTGTTTTGTTCCTTCACTTTTTCCTTTGTTCTTATACTCCACAGATGAGTGAAATCATTTGGTGTTTCTTTTTCTCCTCTTGGCTTATTTCACTGAGCATAATACCCTCCAGCTCCATCTATGTTGCTGAAAATGGTAGGATTTGCCCTCTTCTTATGGCTGAGTAATATTCCATTGTGTATATGTACCACATATTCTTTATCCATTCATTTACCGATGGACATTTAGGTTGCTTCCAATTCTTGGCTATTGTAAATAGAGCTGCGATAAACATAGGGGTGCATCTGTCTTTCTCAAACTTGATTGCTGCATTCTTAGGGTAAATTCCTAGGAGTGGAATTCCTGGGTCAAATGGTAAGTCTGTTTTGAGCATTTTGAGGAACCTCCATACTGCTTTCCACAACGGTTGAACTAATTTACATTCCCACCAGCAGTGTAGGAGGGTTCCCCTTTCTCCACAGCCTCGCCAACATTTGTTGTTGTTTGTCTTTTGGATGGCAGCCATCCTTACTGGTGTGAGGTGATACCTCATTGTAGTTTTAATTTGCATTTCTCTGATAATTAGCGATGTGGAGCATCTTTTCATGTGTCTGTTGGCCATCTGTATTTTTTTTTTTGGAGAACTGTTCAGTTCCTCTGCCCATTTTTAAATTGGATTATTTGTTTTTGTTTGTTGAGGCGTGTGAGCTCTTTATTTATTTTGGACATCAAGCCTTTATCGGATCTGTCATTTACAAATATATTCTCCCATACTGTAGGGTTCCTTTATGTTCCATTGATGGTGTCTTTTGCTGTACAGAAGCTTTTCAGCTTAATATAGTATCACTTGTTCATTTTTGCTGTTGTTTTCCTTGCCCAGGGAGATATGTTCAAGAAGAGGTCACTCATGTTTATGTCTAAGAGGTTTTTGCCTATGTTTTTTTCTAAGAGTTTAATGGTTTCATGACTTACATTCAGGTCTTTGATCCATTTTGAATTTACTTTTGTATATGGGGTTAGACAATGGCCAATTTCATTCTCCTACATGTAGCTGTCCAGTTTTTCCAGCACCATCTGTTGAAAAGACTGTCGTTTTGCCATTGTATGTCCATGGCTCCTTTATCAAATATTAATTGACCATATATGTTTGGGTTAATGTCTGGAGTCTCTAGTCTGTTCCACTGGTCTGTGGCTCTGTTCTTGTGCCACTACCAAATTGTCTTGATTATTATAGCTTTATAGTAGAGCTTGAAGTTGGGGGGTGAGATGTCCCCTACTTTATTCTTCTTTCTCTGGATTGCTTTGGCTATTCAGGGTCTTTGGTGTTTCCATATGAATTTTTGAATTATTTGTTCCAGTTCATTGAAGAATGTTGCTGGTAATTTGATAGGGATTGCAACAAATCTGTATATTGCTTTGGGCAGGATGGCCATTTTGAAGATATTAATTCTTCCTAGCCATGAGCAGGGGATGAGTTTCCATTTGTTAGTGTTCCCTTTAATTTCTCTTAAGAGTGACTTGTAGTTTTCAGAGTATAAGTCTTTCACTTCTTTGGTTAGGTTTATTACTAGGTATTTCATTCTTTTTGATGCAATTGTGAATGGAATTGTTTTCCTGATTTCTCTTTCTATTGTTTCATTGTTAGTGTACAGGAAAGCTAAAGATTTCTGGTGTTGATTTTGTATCCTGTAACTTTGCTGTATTCCGATATCAGTTCTAGTAGTTTTGGGGTGGAGTCTTTAGGTTTTTTATGTATTGTATCATGTCATCTGCAAATAGTGACAGTTTAACTTCTTCTTTACCAATCTGGATTCCTTGTATTTCTTTGTTTTGTCTAATTGCCATGGCTAGGACCTCCAATATTATGTTAAATAACAGTGGGGAGAGTGGGCATCCCTGTCTAGTTCCGAATCTCAGAGGAAAATCTTTCAGCTTCTCACTGTTCAGTATAATGTTGGCTGTGGGTTTATGATATATGTACCTTATTATGTTGAGGTTCTTGCCCTCTATTCCCATTTTGCTAAGAGTTTTTATCATGAATGGAAGTTGAATTTTGTCAAATGCTTTTTCAGCATCAATGGAGATGATCATGTGGTTTTTGTCTTTCTTTTTGTTGATGTGGTGGATGATGTTGATGGATTTTCGAATGTTGTACCATGTTTGCATTCCTGGGATGAAACCCACTTGGTCATGGTGTACGATCCTTTTGATGTATTTTTGAATTTGGTTTCTAATATTTTGTTGAGTATTTTTGCATCTACGTTCATCAGGGACATTGGTCTGTAGTATTCTGTTTTTGTGGGCTCTTGGCCTGGTTTAGGTATTAGGGTGATGTTAGCTTCATAGAATGAGTTTGGGAGTATTCCCTCCTCTTCTATTCTTTGGAAAACTTTAAGGAGAATGGGTATTATGTCTTCCCTGTATGTCTGAAAAAATTCTGAGGTAAATCCATCTGGCCCGGGGGTTTTGTTCTTTGGTTGTTTTTGATTACTGCTTCAATTTCGTTGCTGGTAATTGGTCTGTTTAGATTTTCTGTTTCTTTCTGAATCAGTCTTGGAAGTTGTCCATTTCTCCTAGGTTTCCCAGCTTGTTAGCATATAGGTTTTCATAGTACTCTCTAATAATTCTTTGTATTTCTGTGGGGTCCATCGTGATTTTTCCTTTCTCGTTTCTGATTCTGTTGATTTGTGTTGACTCTCTTTTCCTCTTAATAAGTCTGGCTAGAGACTTATCTATTTTGTTTATTTTCTCAAAGAACCACCTCTTGGTTTCATTGATTTTTACTATTGTTTATTCTTCTCAATTTTATTTATGGCTTCTGTGATCTTTATTATGTCCCCCCTTCTGCTGACCTTAGGCCTCATTTGTTCTTCTTTTTCCAGTTTCGATAATTGTGACATTAGACCATTTATTTGGGATTGTTCTTCCTTCTTTAAATATGTCTGGATTGCTATATACTTTCCTCTTAAGACTGCTTTTGCTGTTGGGGCTTACTGTTGTTTTTGTCATTTGTTTCCATATATTGCTGGATCTCCATTTTGATTTGGTCAAATCATTGATTTTGGATCAATCAATGGATTGATCCATTGATTATTTAGGTGCGTGTTGTTAAGCCTCCATGTGTTTGTGAGCCTTTTTGCTTTCTTTGTACAGGTTATTTCTAGTTTTATGCCTTTGTGGTCTGAAAAGTTGGTTGGTAGGATTTCAATCTTTTGGAATTTCCTGAGGCTCTTTTTGTGGCCTAGTATGTGGTCTATTCTGGAGAATGTTCCATGTGCACTTGAGAAGAATGTGTATCCTCTTGCTTTTGGATGTGGAGTTCTGTAGATGTCTATTAGGCCCATCTGTTCTAGTGTGTTGTTCAGTGCCTCTGTGTCCTTAGTTATTTTCTGTCTGGTGGATCTGACCTTTGGAGTGAGTGGTGTGTTGAAGTCTCCCAGAATTAATGCATTGCATTGTATTTCCTACTTTAGTTCTGTTAGTATTTGTTTCAGGTATGTCGGTGCACCTGTATTGGGTGCATATATATTTATAATGGTTATATCCTCTTGTTGGACTGAGCCCTTTATCATTATGTAATGTCCTTCTTTATCTTTTGTTACTTTCTTTATTTTGAAGTCTTTTTGTCTGATACTAGTATTGCAACACCTGCTTTTTTCTCTCTGTTGTTTGCATGAAATATCTTTTTCCATCCCTTGACTTTAAGTCTGTGCATGTCTTTGGGTTTGAGGTGAGTCTCTTGTAAACAGCATATGGATGGATCTTGTTTTTTTATCCATTCTATTACTCTGTGTCTTTTGATTGGTGCATTCAGTCCATTTACATTTAGGGTGATTATTGAAAGGTATGTACTTATTGCCATTGCAGTCTTTAAGTTTGTGGTTACGAAAGGTTCAGGGTTAGCTTCTTTACCATCTTACTGTCTAACTTAACTCACTTGTTTAGCTATTATAAATGCGGTTTGATGATCCTTTATTTCTCTCCCTTCTTATTCCTCCTCCTCCCTTCTTTATACGTTAGGTGTTTTGTTCTGTGCTCTGTTTAGGAGTGCTCCCATCTAGAGCAGTCCCTGTAAGATGCCCTGTAAAGGTGGTTTGTGAGAGGCAAATTCCCTCAACTTTTGCTGGTCTGGGAATTGTTTAATCCCTCCTTTATATTTAAATTATAATCATGCTGGACGCAGTAGTCTTGGTTCAAGGCCCTTCTGTTTCATTGCATTAAGTATATCATGCCATTCTCTTCTGGCCTGTAGGGTTTCTGTTGAGAAGTCTGATGATCGCCTGATAGGTTTTCCTTTGTAGTTGATCTTTTCTTTTCTCTCTTGCTGCCTTTAATGCTTTGTCCTTGTCTTTGATCTTTGGCATTTTAAGTATTATGTGTCTTCGTGTTGCCCTCCTTGGATCCCTTGTCATGGGAGTTCTGTGCACCTCTGTGCTCTGAGAAGCCATTTCCTCACCTAGTTTGGGGAAGTTTTCAGCAATTATTTCTTCATAGACACTTTCTATCCCTTTCTCTCTCTTCTTCTTCTTCTGGTACCCCTATAATGCGGATATTGTTCCATTTCGATTGGTCACTCAGCTCTCTTAGAATTCTTTCATTCCTGGAGATCCTTTTATCTCTCTCTGCATGAGCTTCTCTGCATTCCTGTTCTGTGTTTTCTAGCCCATTAATGGTCTCTTGCATCTCGTCCATTCTGTTTTGAAGTCCTCCCAGAGCTTGTTTTATTTCTGTATTCTCCTTCCTTAGTTCTTGCATATTTCACTGCAATTCCATCAGTATGTTTATGACATTTGTTTTGAATTCTTTTTCAGGAAGACTGGTTAAATCTATCTACCCAGGTTCCTTCTCAGGGGAAGGTGTTGCAGATGCCAAAGCTGTCTGGGTTAGCCTTGTCTGGATTGAATTTTTTTGCCTTTTCATGTTGATAGGTGCTATTTACTGTCAGCTGGGAGAGCCAAACTTTCCACTTGCTACTGGCCTTTCTTTACTGGGACAACTGCGACCCGTAGTGGCTTGTGTTGGGCAATTGTGTGTAGACTGGGTCTTTGTGTCTTGCCCGGCCAGTATGGAGGAAGCTCCCTTGCTGAGGGTGTGGCCAGCCACAGGCTGCTTCTCTGCTATATTTGCACCCCAGACGGGTAATGACCAGGAGGCTGTTTGGCTGTTTACCTGTTTACCTCCGTGACGGTTCTCAGAGCTGTTGCCCAGGGGGTTAGTGTGCCTAGGTTTCCCTGGAATTTCCAGCTTCTGGACTGTGACCTGGGTTGTTTCTGTCCAGCTGTTGCATCTTTGTCCCTTTAAGACTTTCAAAAAGCACTCTCATTTCTTTGTCACAGGGGCATCAGCTTCAGGACCTGCTCAGAAATCTTGCTGCCCTGTTTCCCTAGTTTCCTGCCCTCTGTGCATTCACTGTGTCTGCACTCTGGTGCGGATGGCTAGGGCTTGGTGTTTCGCAGTCCTGGGCTCCCTCTCCCTCCCTGCTCTGACTCCTCTCCTCCCACTGGGAACTGAAGTGAGAGGCGCTCAGGTCCCACTTGGCCAGGGGTTGTATCTTACCCCTTTCACCAGGTGCTAGGCTCTTGCACATGTGGACGTAGTCTGGCTGTTGTCCTGTGTCTTCTGGTCTCTCTTTTAGGATTAGTTGTATTTGTTGTATTTTCAAAAATAGATATGTTTTGGGAGGAGATTCCCACTGCCCTTCTCATGCCACCATCTTCTCAGTTCTGCCCATTTTTAGTCAAATTATATGGGTTATTTGATGTTGAGTTGTATGAGTTCTTTATACAGCTTTTGGATATTAGCCCTTTACCAGATATGTAATTTACAAAGTATATTCTCCCACTCAGTAGGTTGCCTCTTCATTTTGCTGAAAATTTCTTTTGTTGTGCATAACTTTTTAGTTTGATGTAGTGCTCCTGGTTTTTTTGTTTTTGTTTTTGTTTTGCTTGCCTAGGGAGACATATACAGAAAAAAAAAATTGCTAAGGCCAATGTCCAAGAGTTTATTGCCTATGCTTTCTTTTAGGTGTTTTATGGTTTCATGCCCTCCATTTAGGTCTTTAATCCATTTCAACTTCACTTTTGTGTATGGTGTATAGAACAAGATAGAGAGCCCAGAAATAAACCTGGGCTTATACAGTCAATTAATCTATGACAAAGGAGGCAAGAATATACAATGGGGTTGTATAAATACAAAGAATATAAATGGTGTTGGGAAAACTGGTCAGTTACATGCAAAAGAATGAAAATGTCACCTCCTTGTGAAGGCTTTCTGGATCTCCTCAAGTGGTTTGTCACTTGCTCATGTGTGTTGATGCATGAAATATATAATAGTTCACACATGCCTGTCTTTCCCTCTTAACCATAAAGTGCTTGAGTATGTATTTCTTTCTTTGTTCATTTTGTCTTCTTGGCACCTAGCCACAGTGCCAGACACATAGTAACTAAGTGTTTAATAAATAAATGCTTATTGACTTAATAAATAAATGAAATGTTAGCTAATTCATTCAGTCTCCTGCCTACCACATATTAAGGATTGACACTTCCAAGACTAATATCCTGTGATCAGTGAACTTGCTTCTGATCTGTAATAATGAAGGTACTGGGAGATAATAAGCCTTTTGTAATAGAGATAGTTTAAGAGATTTAAGGCATTAAGTTTCCTGGAAGAAATAAAATTTTAACTTGATGGCCAAAATTTTAACTTTCGTGGTGATATATGTGTCCTTTTTCACAGATGAGCACAGGGCCCCACTGGCAGGCAAGTTTTGATGAATGACTGGGGAAGCCCAGAGGGTTGCAGGGCTGCCAGAGGCAATGGGAAGAGTCTGGGGGCAAGGAGGCTCTCACTGAGTAGGTCTGATGGACTGAAAAGTTTCAGGCCTTCCATAGGAAATTACAAATGTGTGCTAAATGGAAATGATACAGTATATGCCATGTGAGAAGCAGAGTATAAGGGACTTCAGGCCCAAGCAGCCTGTGACTGGCTTAGAATTACACAGCCACAGGGCATCAGAGCCCCAGTCTTTGAATCATGCCCTCAGACTATGCAGCACCAACATGAGATCCTTCTTCCTGCTGCAATGACCAGCCTTTTGAATGTGTCCAGAAGTTCTGTCTGAAGTTTGTTTGAGGTCAGAG
This sequence comes from Manis javanica, assembly GCF_040802235.1. Classification (NCBI taxonomy): domain Eukaryota; kingdom Metazoa; phylum Chordata; class Mammalia; order Pholidota; family Manidae; genus Manis; species Manis javanica. The sequence continues at coordinate 64,648,962 of NC_133171.1, read as the reverse complement.
GGCAGCAGCTCTATCAGTAGCTACTAAGCAGGCAAATTGGCAAGAGTCAGCAGATACCAAGGTGGCTGAACTGCAGCACTCTCAGACTGCAGGACCAGATCAAGATGGATATTTTTGGATTGACTATGACTACTGGGTCTAGGATTTGGGTTCAGTTCCAAGCAGTGTTCATAAATTAGCTGGATATGAGTCCCAGCTCTTCCACTTATTAGTGGCTGATGTCAACAGCAATGGACTCTTGCTCACATTGCTTTTCTCTTCTTTGAAATGTAGCAGCTTGGAGGCTCTGGCCTCCTTATTCTTATTCAAGCACTGCTGGTCAGCAACAGGTTGACTGTGGAAAGCTCACTTATCACTTTGTTGATGGATCTTCTCAAATGTAAAGTGGGATGACAGTTATGTGCTCACAGAATCCGTGGATGGTTAAGCAAGTTAATACAAGTAAAGAGCTTACACATAGTAACTCCTCAATAAATGTTAGCCATTTCTTGCAATTATTATTGGCTTTACTTTGGGGTTAATGATGCACAGAGTTGTGCCTAAGGTCCACTGTATGTGAAAGCACTTTGTAACCTAGAAAATGGAGGGTATGGGCACTTAAATGTGATAAATTTGGAAAATCACCTAGAAGAGGGCCTGGCACCAATCATGGTGTTTTTAACTGTTAGTGAACAATAGGAGATATGATTTCAAAGTGCCAGTCTAGCCTTCAAGCCACATATTTGGGTTTGATTCATTCTCAGAACTTACTCCTTATACACCTCTGCTCCTTCAATCCATCAATCAATGAATGTTCATTGAAGTTGACCCTGTGTTGTGCTTTCTTCAGTGCTGGGAAAACAGTGGCAAAAAGGGCAGACATAATTCTTATCATACCCCTAATATCTATAGTCTGGTGGGAAAGAGAAATATTAAATAAATAATTACATATTGGTTTTGCAATAATATTGAAGTCTGATATTAGATTTCACCCTACTTATAAGCTAAGTCAGCCTGTTCCTGTGTTGTGAATGCAGGCAGAAGACATGAGAAAACTAGGTCAGAGACACAGGACTACCACCAGCAGGCAGGCACATTCACCAGCCAGTGCCCCTCGCCCCCACCCCCACTCAGGTGATGCATTGGACTCAGAGGGATGCTCGGCATCACAGCTGAGGAACACAGAGCTTAAGTAATCCACTGCTTTTATAATAAGCAATAAGCAAGTCTATTGTTTGTCTGGGGAGCAATATTACCTCATCTCTCAAGGTTGACAGCTGCACCAACCCAGGCCAACAGGGCTGGAATTCCCAAGAAGATATGTAAGGAGTCAAAAGGACCAAGGAGGGCAATCTTTTCCAATAAAGACAAAAAAGATAAAAGACACAGTCCCATCACTTTAATGCACTATTTTCTTCTTTTGGTTTTATCCTTACAGAATCTATCTTTGTACTTAAATATTTTTTTGGAGTTATAATCATGGTATATATGCTACTGAATGTTGTGCTTTATTCATATAACTTTATGTCATAAACAGTTCCCATGCTCCTGCACAGTTTCCATAATTACCCTTCACACTTCACTGTGTTCCTGGACCAAAGTGGTTGAGCATTTATGTTGTTCCCATTTTTGTTCTTGGATTGTCTTTTTAAAAAACCAAGGTTAAGCCCTCAGCACAGTAAGGAAAACACTTTGGATATGGGCAGAGAAGACTCCAAGGCCATATTTTCTTTCTAGGACTTCACTTGCCCTTCTTCTGCCTCCCATTTTGCCACCACATTTGGCATCTTCATCCCAAGTGGACAAGAACATCCGGAGCTGTCAGATACTTTCTGCTCAGAGAAGAAAGTACCTGGGTCACAGAATCCCATTGTAGCAGTAAGTTTAAATGTTATCCTGCATCCATATATGTAGAGGGCTTCATTCCAGAAGAAAATGCCAAGGGCAGGCAATAATAAAGCCAAAGAATAAATCCTTTAACACTGTGCTTAGAGACCTAGGTAGGAGACTTTAGGGACATAGAAGCTGCCCCTGCATCCTAAGTGATATGTCCATGCCATGGTGGCCCTGGGGTTTGTTGAGATTTTGATTCTTCATCAATTTATCCATCTGAAATCTACAGTTCCTACCAACACATTTGAATATTATTTTCTCTTAAATAAATTGTCTGTTTTGTTAAGAGTGATATTTGTTTCAGTGTTCCAGCAGAAAACAGATGATCGGTGTATTCTGAAATTAGGAATTTGAACAGGGTTTAACAAAGGGGTGTATTTATAAAAGTGTGGACAGGGAAGAAGGAAACCACAAAATAAAGTAAAGTTTACTCCTGCCCTCGTGAGGGGATCTCTTACCACTCCTAAGCATACTGAGAGCCCAGAACCTAGAAAAAGCCACACAGAGAGGAGTGTGGGTTGGGATGTGGCTGCCCCCAGTAGAGCTGGTCCTGAAGGAACGCTGCCTTCCTCCCTGTCTGATCTGTTCCCTGTTCCCCTGTTAGGGTCCAGGAAGCCAGGGATTTCCCGAGAGAACAAAGCACACAGGCATGGAGATGTAAGTACAAGCAAAGTCTTTAATCAGCCAGCAAGCTGGGGTCTACAGCACCTCCCCTGACACGCAGGCCGAGTCCGAGCTGCCGACCCCCAGCTTGCTGGCTGAATAAAGTCTTTGCTTGTACTTACATCTCCATGCCTGTGTGCTTTGTTCTCTCGGGAAATCCCTGGCTTCCTGGACCCTAACATTTGGGGGCTCGTCCGAGATCCGTGCGGCTTCCCTGAGAACAAAGGACGGCTGGAGGCAAGGTCTAATTGTCCGGACGGGGCAGTGCAATTCGAGGGTCGCCCCCTCGTGTCTGCATAAATCCATTATAAAGCAGGAGTCGCCATCCCGTGTATGGTCTCAGGTTAGTGACCCCAAGTGAGAGAGTCCGGGTTGGTAGTCCCGGCCCCCAGGTTAGCGACCCTGGGTGAAGCCTAGGTAACCAATCCTGGCCCTAAGGTCCGAGTGACTCAGCCTTAGGAAGGCAAGTCCGATCGGCAGAAAACTGGCGCCCGAGGAGGAAAAGATCGAGCTCGTCACCCTGCAGCGGTCCGAGTGGACACCTTTTGGGAGAATTACGAGAGTTTTTGAGGATCCTGAAAGTGGTGAGTGTGGTGCGCACCAGAGTGAGAGAAGGACAGGTCCAAACGAGTGAGATCAGATGTGGTGTGTGTGCTTGGTGTTATCATTGATTGTTTTATTGTGTTTTGGTTTCGGTTTATATTTTTTTATGTGCTTCTCATTTTAAGTTTCCCTGTTCTAAGGCTCTCTCCTGCTCTCTCCATTCCTCCTTTCTGCCACTACATCATTCCCCGTGGGCATGGGTCAGGCAATTAAGAGCCATTAGGGCGCCCGCCACTAGAAGACTCCCGTGACAGGATAAGGGGGTCACAGCCACGAATCCCAGATAAATTCACGTCCCCCGCAGAAGAGAAAAACTGTGCAATGACAGGCACCCGTTCACAAGCACATACAACAGTCATCTTGTTTGAAGTGGCATCTTCATCCTTCGCCTTTGTCTCCCTCATATCCTTTTTCTTCTTTTTCACTATGGGTCAGACTCAGGCTATTCCTAAGAGTCTGATCCTTTCCCATTTCCTGGAGGTCAAGAAACAGGCCTTAAATATGAGCTTTGGCATCAAGAAGGGTAAGCTCGACACCTTTCGCTCAGTCGAGTGGCCTTCCTTTGGAGTAGGCTGGCCGACCCAGGGGTCTCTTTCCCTGGACCTTATCGGCAAAGTCAAAACCATTATCTCCCGACCAGACCCTGAGGGCCACCCTGACCAACTCCCCTATATCTTGGTCTGGGAAAATCTAGCCGAGAACCCTCCATCCTGGCTGAGGCCCTTTTTGGTGGGGAAAGCTCATACTGACCCACTAAAGACCTCCATCCTAGTTGGTCGGGAAAAATTAGAGCCCTCTGATCGCAGGGCCAGAAATCCTGTGCACCCGAGCACGCCGCCTGTCCTCCCCGACAGTTCTCCTCTCTACCCCCTTCTTCTAATTGAGCAGCCACCCCCGTATGTGGAGGAGAGGGGTGAAGCTGCCGGGAGGATAGAAAACGAGGCTGGGGAACCCAGTGGGAACCAGGTGGCTGCAGCTTCCCCAGACTCTTCAGCAGGGGGAGGCAGGAGGCCAGAAAGAGCTTCCCCACACTCCCCGCCCTGGCCCCACGCTGAGCTCCAGGTAGAGCAGGAGGAATGCAATTAAGGCCTCAGGGGGCCAGGGAACAAGAAGGGGAAGCTCCCTCCTCCACCTCAGAAGGAGCAGTGCCGGTTCTGCCTGTGCATGCCATCGGTACAGGCATCGCTCAACAATATCAATACTGGCCCTTTTCATCTAGTGACCTCTATAATTGGAGGACTCAGAACCCTCCCTTCTCAGAGGACCCCAAGTGTCTTATAGGTCTAGTGGAGTCCATTATGTTTACCCATCGTCCCACATTGGACGACTGCCAGCAATTGCTCTGCACTCTCTTCACGACGGAAGAGGGAGAGCATATCCTCAATGAGGCCAGGAAAAATGTCCTCGGAGAGAATGGAAGACCCACTATCCTCCAGCCCATCATCGACGAGGCGTTCCCACTTACACGCCCGGATTGGGACTTCGGGACTACAGAAGGTAGGGAGCGTCTCCGGGTCTACCGCCAGACTCTGATGACCGGTCTCCGGGCAGCCACCAGATGGCCCACTAACCTGGCTAAGGTAAAAACTATTGTTCAGGGGGAAATGGAAAGCCCAGCCGCGTATCTGGAAAGGCTGTTTGATGCTTACCGGCAGTATACCCCCATAAACCCAGAAGCAGAGGAACACAGATCAGCTGTAGTCCTCTCATTCATCAACCAGGCAGCCCCCGATATCCAGAGAAAACTCCACAAGCGGGAGGACCTGGGGGAGATCTCTATTAGAGAACTGCTGCAGCAGGCGGAGAAGGTCTTCAATGCTAGGGAAACTCAGGAGGATAGAGAAGAAAGGCTGAGGAAAGAGAAATGGGTAATGCAGGAGAAAAATAGGAAGGAAAACAGAGAATTTCAGAAGAGGGAGAACAAGAAGCAGAGGGAGGAGATGGCCAGGATATTCCTGGCCGGGGTGAAGGAGGGCCCTAGGCCACCTCGAGGAACAGGACCTCGCCAATCCCAACTAGGACGAGATCAATGCGCCTGTGTAAGAGATATGGACATTGGAAGAGGGAGTGCCCCCAAAGGGGGGAACAAGGAGGAGGGAACCCTGTTAAGACCCTGCACCTAGGAGAGGAGGATTGACGGGGATGGGGCTCGGCACCCCTCCCCAAGTCCTGGGTAACCCTGTGCGTGGAGGGGACTCCCATTGGGTTCATGGTAGATACTGGGGCACAATGTTCAGTTCTTAACCAGGCCCACGGTCCCCTGAACCCAGGACGCACAAGTATAGTCCAGGGAGCGACAGGGTCCAAGAAATGTGCCTGGACCACTAGCAGAAAAGTGGACCTAGGAAGGCATCAGGTCTCTCACTCATTTCTGGTCGTACCTGAGAGCCCCGCACCGTTGTTAGGTAGAGACTTACTAACAAAGGTTGGGGTGCACATTCATTTTGAACCTGAAGGGATAACAGTCATGGACAAAGAAGGGCAGCCCCTACAACTGGCGCATGTGTTAACTCTGTCCCTGGCTGACGAACATCATCTGTTTCAGGCGGATCAAGAAAAGGGGGGCCGGGGAGAAATGGACTCTTGGTTACAGATGTTCCCTTCCACATGGGCCGAGACCAGAGGAATTGGTCTCGCTAAACACCTATCCCCGGTCATTGTTCAACTCAAAGCCGCGGCTCTATCCATCCAGGTCTGGCAATATCCAATGCTGGAAGAGGCTAGGAAAGGGATAACACCCCATATCCATAGACTATTGGAGACAGGAATCCTTAAAACCTGCCAATCTGCATGGAATATGCCCCTGCTTCCAGTGAGGAAGCCTGGCAGTAGAGATTACAGACCAGTGCAGGACTTGTGGAAAGTCAATGAGAGGGTAGAAGACATCCATCCTACAGTGCCCAACCATTACACCCTACTCAGCCACCTGCCACCCACGCATGTGTGGTATACTACTCTGGACCTGAAAGACGCCTTCTTTAGTATCCCACTCTCTGAAGTTAGTCAGCCTTTGTTTGCCTTTGAGTGGCAAGAGCCAGGAGGAGGAAGAAAAGGGCAGCTTACCTGGACTAGACTACCACAGGGCTTCAAGAACTCTCCCACCTTATTCAGTGAAGCCTTAAGCCAGGACCTGGAGCTTTTTCGCAGAAGCCACCCCCGTGTGACACTGCTGCAGTATGTAGATGACCTGTTGCTGGCCACAGGAACCCATGAAGAGTGCGACGAAGCCACAGGGAACTTGCTGGCTGAACTGGGCAAACTGGGATATCGAGCCAGTGCCAAGAAAGCCCACATCTGTCAGAGGTCAGTAGTCTACTTGGGGTACAAAATATCTAATGGGGCCAGGTGGCTAACGCAGGCTATGAAACAAACTATCCTGACTATCCCCGTCCCCTCCTCACCCCGGGGAGTGAGAGAATTTCTTGACTCAGCCACGTTTTGCAGGCTCTGGATTCCAGGGTATGCAGAAATAGCCTGACCGCTATATGAAGCGACCAAAGAAGGGCCGGGCTGGCAATGGACTCAGGAACAACAAGAGGTTTTTGACAGACTAAAAGAAGCTCTCCTTTGGGCCCCCGCCCTATCTCTGCCAGACCCAGAAAAACCCTTTATCCTGTTTATAGATGAAAAGAAGGGAGTAGCCAAAAGAGTCCTGGCTCAGCAGCTGGGCCCATGGAAAAGACCTGTGGCCTATTTATCCAAGCAGCTAGACCCAGTGGCCTCCTGGTGGCCACCTTGTCTGCGTATCCTAGCAGCTATCGCTCTACTGGTAAAAGAGGCAGACAAGCTGACTTTTGGCCAGAGCCTGAGAGTAACAGCCCCACATACCGTAGAGGGGATCCTCAAGCATCCTCCAGGAAAAAGGATGACTAATGCAAGACTCACCCACTACCAAGGGCTTCTACTAGATTGTCCACAAATCACCTTCTCTGACCTGGTAACCCTAAATCCTGCCACCCTTCTGCCAGACCCAGATTCGACAACCCGCATCCATGACTGTAGAGACATCCTTTCCAAAATTATCCAGGTGTGAGCAAACCTGAAAGACACACCGTTACCAAGCTGTGAGCTGAATTGGTATACGGATGGGAGCAGTTTTGTGCAGGAGGGGGTCAGGAGAGCAGGGACAGCAATAGTAACCCACGAAGGGGAAGTTGTCTGGAGCGCAGCTCTGCCCCCTGGCACCTCAGCACAGAAGGCAGAACTTATTGCTCTTGCTGAGGCTCTGGAAAGAGCAGAAGGCAAGTGGGCCAACATTTACACAGACAGCAGATATGCCTTTGGCACTGTCCATGTCCACGGTGCCATCTACCGAGAAAGAGGATTCCGTTCCGCAGAAGGGAAGGGATTGAGGAATCTGCAAGAAGTCCAAAGACTACTAGCTGCTGTCGAAAAACCCAAAGCGGTAGCAGTTATACATGTACCGGGCCACCAATCAAAGAAGACACCTGGAGCCATCGGCAACAGCCATGTTGATGCAGAAGCTAAGAGAGCAGTCCTCTCGGACTCCCTTGTACTTGCAGCCCTTGAAATACCCATACCTGAACTGCCCACCTTGCCACCCAAACCTGAGTATTCCCCCCAGGATCTTGAGTGGATTAAGAAACAAGTCTCGGGGAAAGTGTTTGGGGAGAGAAATTGGAGTAGGGACCAAGAAGGTAGGTTGATCCTGCCAGAAGCATTGGGGCAGTACATGCTTGCTAATCTGCACAAGTCCACCCATCTAGGCTGGAAAAAGCTGCTCAGCCTTTTCCAGTCTGCGCAGTTGATGTTTCCCCACCAGAATGAGGCAGCTCGTCAGATCACGAAAGAATGCAGTAGCTGTACAATGCTAAGACCAGCCCCAAGAGGGCTGCACCCGGCAGGTACCCGGGAAAGGGGGAGGGCTCCAGGGAGGAATTGGGAAATAGACTGCACCGAAATAAAACGAGGGAAGTATGGATACAAGTATTTGCTGGTTATGGTAGATACTTTCTCTGGGTGGGTGGAGGCCTTTCCAACCAAGCATGAGACTAGCCAGGTAGTAGCAAAAAAGATTAATTGAGGAAATCATCCCCAGATATGGAGTCCCTGAAGCAATAGGTTCCGATAACGGCCTGGCTTTCATTAGCAAAGTCCTGCAAGGACTAGCCCTAGCTTTGGGAGTAGATTGGAAGTTACATTGTGCTTATAACCCACAAAGCTCTGAGCAGGTAGAAAGAATGAATCGGACCCTGAAGGAGACCCTTTCTAAATTAGTATTGGAGACTGGCGGGGACTGGGTGACCCTCTTTCCCTTAGCAATCTTCTGCACTCGGAACTCCCCCTATGTACATAGTTTAACTCCATTTGAGATAATGTACAGGGCTTCTCCACCCATAACCCGGCGAGTGCAGCTTCCCGGTGCAGAGGACCCATCCTCTGACTATCTGAAGGTGTTGCAAGCTCTTGCTAAAGTGCAGCAGGAAATCTGGCCCCTGGTCAGAGCGTATTATGAGGGCGGGAAAATTCTGAGCCCGGAATATGGCATAGTCCCAGGGGATATGGTGTGGGTCAAGAGACACCAAGTGAGGACTCTTGAGCCCAGGTGGAAGGGACCTTACGTTGTATTGTTTACCACCCCCACTGCTCTCAAGGTTGATGGTATCGCTCCATGGGTGCACCACACCCACGTTCGGAAGGTCCTGCCTCATAAGGATCCAGGGGCCCGCAAGGAGGAATGGAAGGTGCAGCAGCATCCTGCGAATCCCCTGAAACTACACCTAAGCCAAAGATGAAAGGGATCCTGCTAGTAAGCTCCTTAGTATGGACCTTTACGGGAGCCACATCTGTGGAGATCAGAGGCACCAACCCCCATCAACCTTATTGGCAGACATGGATCCTGATGGATGGACAAAGTGGTAAAACCCTCAACGAAACCACACACACAGCCCCACTAAACACATGGTGGCCAGACTTACACTTCAACCTCAGGGAGCTTTTCAGACTTATGCAGGGGAGGGAACACAATTATCATGTCCTGCAAAAACGGGCACTTATTGACACTGCTCAAGGACGAGCACAAGGGTTTTGGGCCTGCACAGGCAATCTAAGTAATAACTGGAAAACCTGTGGGGGCCTAGAAAGTGTCTACTGCAAAAGCTGGAGTTGTGTAACCTCTAATGATGGGCCCCAGAAGTGGGCGGTCGGAAATCGAGATTTAGTTAAATTCACCCTCAGAGACCCTGACAACAGGGTACCCCAAGTGCGAGTGCAATTCAACCAAGAACGGGCTAAAAAAGTCCTGGATATTTGGGATAACTTGGGTTTTCAGCTTGATATGGGCCAGTTTGCCTGGGTCGGCCCTTACCCAAGTGGACTTTTAACCATTAAACTAGTTGTCCGTACAAAAACAGCTCCTATAGGTCCAAATCAGGCATTAGCTCCCCCTGCCCCTACTAAAAACCCTAAACCCCAGAAACCTTCAATCCAGGACAAGAGCCTGGGCCAAAAAGATGAGAAAATGTCGACCGGAACGCTTGCCCTCGAGCCCACAAGAAGACTGAGTCCATCGACCTCTGGGTTATGGGCCCAGCACACTCCCTCCGGGTTAGATAATCTCATGTGGGAAATGGTACTGGCAATAGTAGAGACTCTTAACCACACCATTTCCTCCCTCACTGATCCCTGTTGGCTATGCTACCCAGGTTCACCCCCCTTCCATGAAGCAATCGGGATAAATGGCTCCTACACTATCAATAACTCCCATCCCACTTACTGGGACGGGAAACCGTGGGGACTTATGATTGCTCAAGTCTCTATTGCCGGTACATGTGTAGGCACAGTCCTGACGGCTCAGAGCCAGTTATGCTGCTCCTATAATAGCACCCCGTGGGAGCAGGGAAAGTGGATTATACCCTCCTCGGGTTGGTGGCTCTGTTCAAAGACAGGCCTCACCCTGGCCCTATCCACCTCTGTGTTCAATGCTAATAATGAGTTTTGTGTACTTGTGGCCATTCTACCTCGCTTAATATATCATTCTCATGAATCACTCCTTTCCTTTTGGGAAGAAGTACCGAGCCCCCACTGGAGAAAGAGGGAGCCTGTTACTGCCCTGACCATTGGGGCCCTCTTCTCCCTAGGGCTAGCAGGGGCAGGCACTGGAGTCGCAGCCCTTGTAATTCGGGAACAGGGGCTTACAGCCCTGAGGCTGGCAATCAATAGGGACCTAGAACAACTCTGACAGACAATGTCAGACCTGGAGCAATCCCTCACTTCCTTGTCAGAGGTGGTCCTACAAAACCGAAGAGGCCTGGACCTCCTGTTCTTAAGAGAAGGTGGGCTGTGCGCAGCCTTAAAGGAAGAGTGCTGTTTCTATGTAGACAAAACTGGTGCAGTCAGGGAGTCCCTGGCCAAGCTAAAAAAAGATCTAGAGAGGCGGTGTAAGGAATATGAAAGCAGCGAAGGCTGGTTTGAGTCTTGGTTCAAACACAAGCCATGGTTTGCTACCCTCCTCTTGGCCGTTGCGGGGCCACTGGTCATCCTGCTGTTGTTGCTTACAATCGGTCCATGCATAGTAAACAGGCTGCTTAGGTTTGTATGGGAAAGGTTTGACACCGTCCAACTCCTGGTCCTTCACCAAAAATATCAGGCCCTAGATACCGCTGCAGAAGATTCCTTAGTCTGATCAATAAAAGGGGGGAAATGTAAAGGAGGGCAGAGAGCATCAAGAATCAGGAAAGAGGACTGATAACGTTTAACCTAGCTGCCTGGAGCAGGAGCCACCCAGTTTTGAGTAAACTACCTGAGGCTAAGCTTAGAAATGCGCCTGCTTTAAGTTAGATAACTAGAAGTGGGCAACAGCCTGGGGGCGTAATCAGTGATAAGTCACATAGACATGCTTGAATGCAAGAGATAACAATGGAAGCGGTTAGGCAACTAACGCGTTCCCTAAAAGGTTACAATGCTTCCCATTGGTTACAATATAGAGTGTGTTTTAAAATTATTGGTTGTAGAAATGCACGGGCTTCGGTGTAACAGCTGTGAAAATCCTATATAAACAATACCTAAAGTTGCCTGGGGGTCGGCAGCTTGGACTCTGGCCTGCGTGTCAGGGGAGGTGCTGTCGACCCCAGCTTGCTGGCTGAATAAAGACTTTGCTTGTACTTACATCTCCATGCCTGTGTGCTTCGTTCTCTCGGGAAATCCCTGGGTTCCTGGACCCTAACACCCCTTGGCTGGACCTAGCTGGGAACTGGAAGGTAGCACCCATGTGTGGTCCACTGTGACTGGACCCCTGGATCACCAGGAAGGTGGAGAATAGGTCTGGAGGGGCAAAGGAAGAACTCTGGGACAAATTCTTAAGAAAATTGTAAGTTTCTCAAAGGGCACAGACCATTTCCTAAGTCCCTAGCTTGGTAGAGTTAGACAAGACTATAGAAATATTTCTCATCTATAAATGGGGAGCATAATAGTATGACAGTAATGAGGCCATAGCCACTGAGGGAGGGCCAGCCTGAAAAACAGAAAAGATACTAGAAGAGGTTTACACTGATGAACATGGTTCAAAGGTGTGTGGGTGATTAGGAGCCACTCTCCCTAATTCCCCTTCCTAGGGGCAGAGCCTTCATTCTAGCAGCTGCTACCTCAGAAGAGCTGACTCAGGAAAGTAGCAGGGAGTATAGGAATCAGCCCACCCTAGCCAGTCTGCCCCAGGTACCTTTCACCAGTTCCTCTTAGTTTGCTGTTCTTGGCAACACCTTTGTCTCCATTCTGTTGTAATTGCCCAAGAGGTGGCCCCTACTACCCCAAAAGTTGCTCAGCACCTGTGTGGGTAAAACTGCAACATTTCCAGAATATCTTGCCTGGCCTTTAGTACATCTGCATATCAATAAGGCATTCAGAGGTGGAAAGAAGTATGGCTTTAGTGCATTTGCATCATTCCTCAGGGGTGGAGAGAAGTTCCTCTCCATATCAATAGGTAATTACCTGGGCAAGGAGGGCTTACTTGTATCCAAGAGGTGCGGGGAGGGCCTGTTTTGCTTCTGCTGGAGTAGGAGTTTGTAAGCAATAAACGGATTTTAAACTTTATTTCTCCCTTTGATTGATTTCAGTTTTTAGAGGTATTTTGCCCCAGGATTTCCTTTCACTGGACTTGCAACCTGTTTGCCCAACCCACTCTTCATCTGGGGGCCACCTGAGGAGGAACAGAAACAAACAAAGGGCACCTTCTCCCTCGTGGAGCACCACTGCCCCCTCCCACTTCCTGCTCTTCTTTAACTGATCCTTCAGACTCCAGTGCTGAGCATCTGGGCTGCAGGCAGCTCCCTCTAGAGGCAGAGAGTTGGGTCTCCAAAGAAAGCCTAGTGGTTGATAAACAAGGCTGGTTCCTCCTGCCCTGTAAGTGCCTGTAAGTCTGGGGAAAGGAAATCTTGGGGCAAAATACCTCTAAAAATTGAACTGTCAAAAGGGGAAATGAAATTTTAAATCTGTTTATTGCTTACAAATGGTAGTCTGGGGCCTTCTCTCTTTCCTGCTCCAGCAGAAGCAAAACCGGCCCTCCCCCTCACCTCTCAGGTATAGATAAGCCCTCCAGTTACTCAGGTAGTTATCCATTGATATGGAGATGAACTTCTCTTCACCCCTGAGGAATGATGCAAATGCACTAAAGCCAGACTTCTTTCTACCTCTGAATACCTATTGATATGCAGATGTACTAAAGCCAGGTGAGATATGCTGGAAATATTACAATTTTACTCAGTGCTCCAGTCCTGTGCCTGTGCATCTAGGAACGTAGAAGCAGGAGTGGAGGTAGGAAGGAGTTGGTAAGGCTTGAGGTGGGAGGGAAAGAAGGAACCAGAGCCCTAAGTTAATGGATTGACCCACATCATGTTTGCTTTATGCACATTTCTAGAATCAGGAGGCTGAGATATACAGGATTGTAATTCTCCCTAAATCCAATTTCAGTGGTCCCAATGACAACAGGTATATAGGGGTGGGGAGAAACAGGAAGGACTCTTAAGTCACCAGCATCCAGAAGTAAGGCCAAGGCCCCTTATTGGTGCCATGCAGTCGTGGGCTGGTGCTTTCTGACTCATATAAGTGGATGCAGTTTTAGACATCCTCTCTCCAGCCCTCCAACAAGGCCATTTGTCCATCCAGTGAAGAAGCAAACCTTGTTACTTTCCAATCACCTGCTTTTTTAAAATAGCTCTTTAAAAAAAACACATTATGAAGGTGTGATTGATATACAAAAAGCTGTAGATATTTAATGTGATGAGTTATCATGTTATCAGATTTAATCTAATGAGTTGTAAATCTACATCCATGACCATCACCACAGTCTATGCCATTATGTATCCATCACTCCAAAAGTTTCCTCTCCACTCTCCTTTTTATTACTGCTGTGAGGAAATGTTACCTGATATTTAGCTGAATAATCAAAAACTGTCTAATGCAATGTTCACATCCAAATAAACTTCTCTATGTCATTAAGTGGATTAAGAAAATTACAAGCATCAGATATCTTGAACTTATCCTTGAAAGTTAAAATGAGACTTGATGTCAATAGCAGGGGCCTCTGAGGAAGCTATTGCTTTTGAGATTGTTAAGTACTTAATAACTAACCTTCACTTATAAAGACAAGAGAGATTTAGCAAACACGTACATATCCTGGTACTATGTATTTTAAATTGAATCCATACTTATTTTGTATGTTTTCATTTTTTAAAATGTGTTTCTAAGTCTGTTTGGTTAGGACAAAAATTTCTAAGTAATATTGAAAGGTTTGGGATTTCTTGTTATGTCCACCTCAAGACATGGATGTTTATTATAGGAAATGGTATTTGTTAGAGTGCTTGTGGTAGAAAATTATGATCTTTGGGTCAAGCTGTAATCTGTTTGCCACAGAGGTTTGGTCTAATTCCCCAATCATTTAATGACTTGCCTGCTGATTATCAGCTTTGAAAGGAAAGGAGCGACACACAGCAGCAATTCACCGGAGAGTTCCGCTTTATTAGGGAAAGGTGCTGGGTTATATAGGAAGGGGCATAGGGTGATCGTGGTGTTACTTCTATGGGGCTGGTGGCTGTTGGCTAGGTGCTGGGATTGGGAGGGGGGCAAGAGGTGATTGGGCTTCAGGTAGCACCGGCGGGAACCGAGGACCCCGAAAAGAAGCCAGAAGTTTGCCATCTTACTGGTGGGGACCCTTCATTCCCCCCTTTCTCTTCTATGGGTTTGTGGACGTTGCTTTCTCTCTGACTGCTTCTTGCTGAACAGGGGTGGAGAAGGGAGTGAGGGTTTGAGGATTGGGAGGAAAGGATTGATAGGACTCCCCACAGTAAGGATGAGTAGATGTGGACTTCTTTAGGTTGGAAATCAATGAAGGTTCCCTGTAACCATAGGTTGAGGACCTGTTGATTCCAATGGTGCCAAGAGGATATGGGTGTCAGGAGCCAGGCGTCTGCGGCCATTGTTTCCAGGAACAGTTTCCAGTGGAGAGAGGGGTCCATCTCAGCATGTGGTGAGGAGGTCCGTGAGGGTGAGGGATCTTCTGTGGTCAGAAGCTGGTAGTTCCTGAGTAAAAGCTGGTTGAAAGCTTGATTAGAGATTTTTCCGACTTGGAATTTGATGAACTTTATTATACAGAGTAAGAAGAGACAGACGAGAAGAATGACTATTATGGGGCCTGCAATGAGCCAGAGCCAGGTGAGGAGGGGGTTTGTTAGTATTGAAGAGAATGGGTTGGAATTGGAAACAGAGTGGAGAATGGAGGCAAGGTCGGTGAGTTTGGTGATGTCAGTTTCTACAATGCCGGATTTGTTGATGTAATAGCAGCACTCTTCCTGGAGGAAGATGCAGGTGCCGCCCTTCTCGGCTGTAAGCAAATCTAGGGCCCGCCGGTTTTGAAGGGTGACTTTAGCTAGCGAAGTGACCTGTCTTTGGAGAGAGGCTAGGGAATCGGCAGTGGATGTCAGGGCTCCCTCAAGTTTGGCGTCGAGATCTCTAACTGCCCATAGAGAGTGACCCAAGGCTCCTCCCGAAAACCCCACCCCAATGGCTGAGGTGATCAAAGAGATACCTACCATGATGGGAAGGAAAGCAGCCCTTTTTGTGCGCAAGTGCAAGGGAGGTTGGAGCTCAAGGAATTCTGCCATGCTGTAAAGTGTAAGCTGTGGGATTAGGGTGATGAGAATGCAGGGTGTATCAGAGTTGAGAGGCAGTGAGTTGAAAAGACTGCCATTACACCAAAAGAAGTGTCCCGGTTGTGCAAAAGTCTTAGAGCCGGAGGTAGGGGTGTAGATAGAGAGGCAGTGAAGTGCGCTGGAGGGGGGTGGAGTTGGGCCTACACAGTGGTGGATGGTGAGATTATCTGCGTATTCTGGTTCCCATAGGGGTATGTCTGCCAGGGGACGGAGGGGTTGTCCTTCTGCATGGAAAGAGTAGTTGGAAATATTGAGGGGCACGGTGGCCAGCAGTGCGCACTGTAGTGATGCGCACAAGAAACAATTGGCGGTGTTGAGGGTGTGGTTGAGAAAGATGGTGGTGTCTTGAATGAGCTGTAACCAAGAGTAGGAGGAATAAGAAGATGAAGAGGTGCCATCAAGAGTTTGGATAATGACTTTCTCAGAATGTCTGATATCTGATGCAACTTGAGAGATCTGGGAGCGAGAGGGAACATACTCTTGAGAGATATGAAGGGTACCATGGGGGGGTCGAGGACCCCTTGTAGTAAACTGAGGCTGTTACTCCAGCAGCCCATCGAGAGTCTCAGGGATCTGGGATTGATAAGGAGAATGAGCCATTGGAATATTTCATGAAATGGTTGGAGAAGTAATACTGTGGGTACTGGAAGTCACCCATGTAGTGAATGGTGCAAGACCAGTAGGGACATCCCCCGTAGGTGTCTTGCCATTGCCTGCAATAGGCTTGTCTTTGTTCATAGAGGAAGCAGAGGTAAGGAGAATAAAGGTAGCTGTAAATGAATACTTAGGTGGAGGGAGGAAAGTGGAGGTACAAAGGCTCAGAGCAGCCTTTCAGAGGGCAGTCTGATGTGGCAATGAGGGCAGTAACTTTTGTTTGATGCTGTGTGTAAGTCTGCCTGACTTTGAATCGCCATACAAAGGAGGGTGGGGCGGTGGGGAAGACAATAGGAATGAGGGGAAAAAGCGAGAGAGCAGTAAAGGAGGAATAAGTTATGATTCGGGTATGGATGGCAAAGGGGGTGCACGGGAGATGCGGAGCTTCAAGGGATCAGAGGGATGAGGTGTGGTAGAGTATACAGCGTCTTGGGTTGTATCCGAAGGACTCTGGATTGTGACTGATGGGTCTTGGGTGTCCAGAGAAGGTGGGTCCCGGGTATTTGGTTTCAACCTGGAGATATGAATCCAAGGGGTGACAGAGTTATCAGGCAGTGAGAGCTTGGTGGCCGAGGGGGTGCAGAGAATAACTGGGTGTGTACCTTCCCATTTCAGGGTGAGAGAGGGCTGATCCTCTGGTGGCTTATAAAACACTAGTTGGCCGGGCTGTAAGACAGGAGGATTTTGGGAGGCGGATGGATCAGGAAGGAGCCAATCCTGATATTTCCACAATTTAGTGCGGAGGAGAGAGAGTAGTGGAAGGGCTATATTGGGAGGAATTGGTCCTTTGTGGGAAGGGAGCCCTGGGGGTAGAATCGGGCAGCCGTACATGATCTCAAAGGGCGACAAGAAGGAAGGTTTCTTTGGGAGGGCTCGAATGCGGAGTAGAGTTAAGGGAAGTAAGCGAACCCAGTCAAGGTGTAGTTCTAGAGATAGTTTGGTCAGGATGTCTTTTAGAATCCTATTGGCTCTTTCTACTTTTCCTGAAGCTTGTGGTCAATAAGGAAAATGTAAATGCCAGGGGAGCGAGAGCGATTTGGAGAGGTTCTGGATAATTTGGGCAGTGAACTCAGGGCCGTTATCTGATTGGAGGGAAGTGGGCATCCCGAACCTAGGAAAGATCTGGGTGAGGAGGATAGAGGCAACCACGGATGCTCGTTTGTTAGTGATGGGGAAAGCTTCGACCCATCCTGAAAATGTATCTACTAGCACGAGTAGGTATCTGGTACGTCGTACAGGGGGCATGTTAGTGAAGTCTATTTGCCAATCTGCAGCGGGGACATTACCCCTTGCTTGATGAGCCGGGAAGGGTCGGGCTTTGAGGGGGGTATTAGGGTTAGTGCGTTGGCAGATGGTGCACTTGCAGATGATTTGGTTAAGTAGGGTTTTGTCTTCAGGAGAGAGAGGAAAAAAAGATTGTAAAAAATGGATCAAGGATTGGGGGCTGGGATGGAACAGGTCATGTAAGAGGCAGAAGAGAGACTCTTTGTCTTGGGAGCAGAGGGCGTCTTGTGATAAGGCTAAAACCGCAAGGGCAGACGGATTGTTGTCTGGTGTGTTTTCTGATAGGGCAACTGACCAGGCTACTCTGTCGGCTTTGTTGTTACCTCTTGCAATGGGGGAGTCATCTTTTTGATGTGATTTGCAGTGGACTATGCCTAGTTGGTGTGGGAGTTGTGAAGCCTCTAGAAGTTTAGTAATTAAGGCTGAATTAGTTATGGAATTCCCTTTTGTGGTGAGGAGGCCTCGTTCTTTCCATACTGCCGCGTGGGACAAGAGAATGTGGAATACGTACTTGGAGTCAGTGTACAATGTGAGAGATGTGTCCCGGGCCAGAGTGCAAGCTCTGGTGGCTGCAATGAGTTCAGCCTGCTGATTGGTTGTACCAGGGGGTAGGGCTCGTGCCTCACTGACATCTTTGAGGGACACTACTGCGTATCCTGAGTAGTGGGTGCCCTCATGTTTAAAGGAGGACCCATCAGTAAACCAGATGAGGTTGGAGTGTGAGAGGGCTCCTTCAGAGATCGTGGAGTGGCACGGAAAGAAGTTGTGAAGGGCTTCCAGGCAATCATGCGAGGGAGTATGAGGAGAGTAGGGTAGAGGAAGAAGAGTGGCTGGATTCAGGGGCTGGCAGGGGAGGAAAGAAATGTTTGGATTTTGGAGGAAAGAAGATAGTAAGCTCAGGAGTCTGGAGGGAGGGAGAGTCTGTAAACTTAAACTTTTGTAGGTTAAGAGATCTTTTAGGTGATGTGGGGACAGAATGGTAAGGGGTGCTCCGAATGTTAGTTTATGAGCTTCTTTCTGCAAGAGCTGCCCAGCGGCTAATGCCCATAGGCAGGGGGCCCATCCCCGAACTGTGGGGTCTAATTGCTTGGAGAGATAAGCTACTGGGGCAAAGGATAGGCCATAATATTGGCCTAGGACTCCTAGAGCTTGACTGGACCTCTCATGAATGTATAATGAGAAGGGTTTTGACAAATCAAGGAGATGGAGAGATGGAGCTTCCACAGGGCTTGACGGAGCTTAATGAAGGAATGTCGGGGTGAGGATGATAATGGTTCTTCAGGGGGGCCCTTGCTGAGGTTGTATAGGGGTCTTGCCAACAGGGAGAAGTTAGGGATCCACGCTCTAAAATACCCAGGCAGGCTTAGAAAGGAAAGGATTTCTGTCTTGGTTTTGGGAACGGGCAGGTCAGAGAGGAGTCGTTTTCTGTCTAAGGTAATGGACTTTCTTTGTTGAGACAGAAGGAATCCAAGGTAAGTGACAGAAGGGGAAGAGATTTGAGCTTTGACGGGGGATACCTGGTAACCTCTGGAAGCTAGAAGGTTAAGTAGAGAGGCAGTGTCAAGTTGAGACTGTTCCCACGAGGGACTGCAGAGTAGAAGATCTACATATGTAGTAAAGTGGACTCAGGGTGATCATGGTGAAACTGTTTGAGGTCTTGAGCTAGGACTTGTCCAAAAATATGGGGACTATATCGGAAGCCTTGTGGCAAAACTGTCCAAGTAAGTTGTACAGAATGTCTGGTGTATGGGTCCGTCCAGGTGAAAGCAAAAAAATCTTGGGAGGAGGGGTCTAGATTTATAGAAAAAAATGCGTCCTTGAGATCTAGGACTGAGAAGTGGGATGCGGAAACAGGGATCTGCGATAAAAGGGTGTATGGATTTGGAACTAAGGGATGGATAGGGACAACGGCCATGTTGATGAGGCAAAGGTCTTGGACAAGGTGGAAAGATCCGTTGTTTTTTTAAACAGCTAATATGGGGGTATTAAATGGGGAGTGAGTGGGTCTGAGGTAGTTTTTGTTTAAGAGATCTTGAATGATGGGTTGGAGGCCTATGAGGGCTGAAGTGGTTAGGGGGTATTGGGCCTGATAGATATACTGAGAGGGGTCACGTAATTTGATAGAGGCAGGGGGACATAGGGCCACGGAAGGGCTTGTAATGTCCCAAACTTTGGGATTTACAGGGTGTATAACGGCGGAACCGGAGCTTTCATTGGGTAGAGGGGGGTTGTCGGCTATGAGGGCCATCAGAAAGGGAGTACTGGGGGCTGTGGGAGTGGATATAGTTATGGAAACGTGGAGGAGGGAAAGGATGTCCCATCCTAGTAATCGGATGGGACACTGGGGCATAACTAGGAAGGAGTGGGAGAAAGGTATGGGACTGTCTAGGATTGTGCATAAAAGGGGGGGTTTTAATGGGAAAATCTGTTTACCTCCTACCCTGACTATAGGAGTAATGGCTGGCATGGTAGGGCCCTGGTATTCTCACAAGACTGAGAAGGTGGCTCCTGTATCTAGGAGGAAGGAGATGGGACGACCATCTACTGTTAAAGTAACCCTGGGCTCCTGTTTGGTGATGGAAATGGTCAGGCGAGAAGCCCCCAGGCCCCATCAATCTTCTTCTGCCTGCCCCACCACGGCGGGCTTAGGATGAGGGTTGTTCGTCCAGCCTCCCCTTTGGGTGGTTGGGCAATCAGACCCCCAGTGGCCCTTTTTGTGGCATCTGGGGCATGGGGTGGTAGGAGATCTGGGGGAGAGGCATGCCCTTGACCAATGTCCCTCTTTTCTGCACTTGAAACAAGATCCTGGGGGGGGGGGCTTGTCTGTAGAGGAGCGCCCAGGTTGTGGCTTTATCAGCTGGGCCAACATCTGGAAATTGGCCTGATAAGCTTTTTGTTTACGGCGTTCTTTCTCCTCCTCCCAGTTATGGAAGACTTTAAAGGCCACTGTTAGGATCTCAGTCTGTGGGGTAGCAGGGCCCTGTTCTAACTTTTTGAGTTTAGCTTTAATGTCGGGGTAGCTTTGAGCTAGGAAGTATATCATAAGGACCTGTCTTCCTTCAGGTGTTTCTGGGTCCAGGCTGGTATACTGTAATAGGGCTTGAGTGAGTCTGTCTAAGAACTCGGAGGGGATTTCATCTCTCTTTTGAATTATGTCTTGGAGCTTTTGAAAATTGACTACTTTACGAGCTGCCTTTTTTATACCTGCTATTAAGCAGGAGGCAAAAATATCTCGAGAGTGGAGACCCACGGCGGTGTTATAATCCCAGTGTGGGTCTTGTTCGGGGATAGCAGTGGGGCCAGGGGGACAGGTGGGTCAGTCCTGTGGGTTTCGGTAACATGCGTTTGGCCGAAGTCCCAAGCTCGTCTACGCTCTTCAGGGAGGAGAGTATTGGCCAGGAGCATGAAAATGTCATGATGCGTGAGGCTGTAAGACTGGAGGGTCCATTGAAACTCCGTGATGTATGTCGTAGGATCAGTGGAAAAGGAACCTAGGCGTTTCTCTAGTTGGGCTAAATCTCCTAAGGAGAAAGGGACGTGAACGCGCACGATGCCTTCGGATCCTGCTACTTCCCGGAGCAGGGTGATAATTTTGGGAGGCCCTCGGGACCGAGTCTGAGGGGGCTGAAGGGTTCTGGCTCAGTCTGTGCAGGGAAAACAGGTGATGGGGGCAAAGCCACGATAATTTTGGGAGGCCCTCGGGACCGAATCTGAGGGGGCAAAGATGGACGAAGCTCTTGGAACTTAGTTAGAAGGGGGCTGAAAGGCTCAGGCTCAATTTGCGGGAGGGGGGAAGGTGAGGGGGACAGAGGAGGAGGGGGTGAGGTGCAGGAGGAGATGGTGGAGGAGGGGGAAGGGAGAGGATGGGAGGCTTCTGCGGGGGTGGAGGCGGCGGCGGTGCGGCGGTAGAGGAAGGGGAAGGGGCTGTTGTAGGAGAAGAAGGGGAAGGGAGAGGACGGGAGGCTTCTGCCGTGGGGAAAGAGGTGGCAGCTGCGGCAGAGGGTGGAGGGGTTGTAGGAGGGGGTGGGGCCGAAGGGGGAAGTCTGTATGGCAGAAGCTTGTCGGCCGGGTCAAAGGTAATTGAAGAGGGACTGGGAGTGTGTGGAGGGGAGGGAGTCGCCTTGCAGGCTAGGAGAACTTGGGGCGGGGAGCAGGTCGTGCAGAGGCTGGGATTGTGAGCTAGGAGGCGAAAAGCTTCGATATAGGGAATCTCCTTCCATTTTTTCAGGCGCTGGCAGTAGTTAAAAAGATCGCGAGTGATGTTAGGATCAAGAGTTCCCCCTGCGGGCCATTGGTTGTTATTGTCTAGGGGGTATGTTGGCCAATCTTGGGAGCAATATTTATGGAGAAGTTTTGGTTTTATATCAGGCATCAGGGAGAGGGTAGCCAGATGCTTAAGCAGGCATTCAAGAGGTGAACTTTCAGGGAGGGATGAGGAGGCTCCCATGGCTAAAGGACAGAGAAGGAGACAAACAGGGGAAGACAAACGGAGATCCTCGGACTGGAAGCAGACCACAAGGAGACAAATGGCATCCCCGATGATCCTTGGTGGTCTGCGGAAACTCGTATACGAGTCGGAATTTCTTGGGAAGTGTGGGTCGTCACCCAGACTTCCCTAAGAAGGCAGAGTGCCAGAGTCACGAGGTACCTAGCGCTAGGCGTTTTTGGCAGACCGAACAGATTTCGGTGGACGGAATAGAAGGAGGAGGGGGCGGGGAAAGGGAGCGTTCTCATCCGCAAAGGAGTCACCTCGTTTATGGCTGTTGGAGGGGGGGCCTGAAAGTCTGTTGCAGCTGTGAAGGCCTGAGGCGGGGATTTATGGCTGTCAGAGGAGGGGCCTGAGGGTCCGCTGCAGCCGTGAAGGCCTGAGGCAGGGATTTATGGCTGTCGGAGGAGGGGCCTGAGGGTCCGCCGCAGCCGTGAAGGCCTGAGGCGGGGAGCGTTCCCTCCTCGTCCCCGAGCGTCAGGGCCTTGCCGGACGATCACGGTCAATGGCACTGCGATAGCTCGGGAAGAGTGGCCCACCCCGGGGGGAAAACTTACCTAAAGGCCAGAGAGGAGTGGTGAGTGTGATGAGCCAGCGCCGGAAAAAGAGGACAAGGGCAAGCTGCTGCTGTTGTCAGGGGGAAGATGGGGCCCAGTTGGGGTGTCCCGTCTCCCGGGTTTCGGCACCAATGAAAGGAAAGGAGTGACACACAGCAGCAATTCACCGGAGAGTTCCACTTTATTAGGGAAAGGTGCTGGGTTATATAGGAAGGGGCATAGGGTGATTGTGGTGTTACTTCTACGGGGCTGGTGGCTGTTGGCTAGGTGCTGGGATTGGGAGGGGGGCGAGAGGTGATTGGGCTTCAGGTGATGCCGGCGGGAACCGAGGACCCTGAAAAGAAGCCGGAAGTTTGCCATCTTACTGGTGGGGACCCTTCAAGCTTGCTGATCTCTAATGTTTCAGCTTAAATACCAAAAGACTATATTGACCATTTGTAAGTCTGGGGAAAGGAAATCCTGGGGCAAAATACCCCTAAAAACCAAAATCAGTTAAATGGAGAAATAAAGTTTAAAACCCGTTTATTGCTCACAAACTGCAGTCCCAGGCTGTCTTCTCTGCTCATGCAGTCACAACATCCCCCTTCTCTCTCACCTCTCAGGTACAGATAAGCCCTCTGTTGTCCAGGTAATCACCGATTGATATGGAGATGAACTTCTCCAACCCTGAGGAAGGATACAAATGCACTAAAGCCATACTTCTTTCCACCTTTGGATGCCTATCGATATGCAGATATACTAAAGCCAGGTGAGATATTCTGGAAATGTTACAGCCTCAACAGCTAAAGAGCAAATTAACCAATTAACAAACTGGCAGAGGATATGAAGTCCCTCAAAAACTTAAAAAAAGAAAATCCAAAATACCAGTTCAAAGAGATATGCATCCCTATGTTCACAGCAGGGTTATTTACAATAGCCAAGATATGGAAACCACCTAATTATCCATCAGTAGATAAATGGATAAAGAAGATTAATTTACACAAAGGAGGATTTCTCACCAATAAAAACGAATAGAACCTTGCCATTTGTGACAACATGGGTGGACCTAGAGGGTAATATGGTAAGTGAAATAAATCAGAGACAAATACCATATTTCACTTGTATGTGGAAACTAAAAAAACAATACAAATGTAAAACAAAACAGACTCATAGATAAGGAACAAACTGTTGGTTACCAGTGCAGGGAGCAGTGGGTAGTAGGTGAAAGAGGTGACAGGGATTAAGAGGTAACTTTCAGTTACAAAATATACGTAAGTCATGAGGATGTAAGGTTCAGTGGAGGGAATATACTCAGTAATATTCTAATAATTGTATGGTGACAGATGGTAACTAGACATTTGGAAATCACTTTGTAATATATAAAAACATTGAAACATTATGATATGCACCCTAAACTATGGGCACACCTTGTTTTATTGCACTTTGCAGATACTGTGGTTTTCACACACTGAGGTTTTGTGGCAATCCCGAGTTGAGCAAGTCTATTGGCATTTTTCCAACAGCATTTGGTCACTTCATGTTTGTGCCACATTTTGGTAATTCTCATGGTATTTCATTTTTAAATTATTATTGTTTGTTATGGTGATCTGGGATCACAAGTGACTGAAAAGCTCATATGATGGCTAGCATTTTTTAGCAATAAAGTATTTTTAACTTATGTACACAGGCTTTTAGACATAATGCTATTGCACACTTAAGAGACTATAGTGTGAAGGTAACTTTTATATGCACTGGGAAACCAAAAAATCCATTTCACTTTCTTGCTTGAGATGCTTTATTGTGGTGGTGTGGAACTGAACGGGCATTGTTTCTGAGATATGCGTGTCATTGGATACTGCATGTCAATTATACTGAAAAACAGAAAATAAACGTTAGGAGGAGCTTTTCTGGGTTGTGTGGCTTAGGATCTCTCAGCAAGTTGCAGTCCAGATGTTGTCTTGGGCTCCAGTTACCTGAACAAATGCTTTACTTGGGCTGAAGGATCCACTTCTAAAATGCCACAGTCACATGGCTTCCAAGTTGGTGCAATTCTTGGTTGTCCATAGTTGGTTTTACTCAGAGCCAAGTGACCCAAGAGAACAAGGTAGAGGCAACAGCATATTTTATGACGTAGTCTGGGAATTTACCTGCCATCACTCTCCCATATTATGCTAGTCATCTTGGCTAACCGTGATACAGTGTGGAAAAGGATTACACCAGGGTGTGAATACCAGAAGGTGAGAATCACTTGGGACCATTTTGGAAACTGGCTTCTACCCATGAGTCCACATATGACATGTATGACAACAGTCATTGCAGTGACAAGGAGCTGCAGGCAACTTAAGTTTGCATTCCTAGAGAAATCTGGATGTTACGTGTGGTATATCCCTGTGATGGAGTATCTTGCAGCATCAAAGACATGAACTAGATTTATACATTATTTTTTCAACTTGAAATAAAAACAGAATGAGGTTTATAGTAAGTCTTAAAAAAACATTGGATGTACATATATTTTTCACACTATTTTTTTTAATTTTTAAGGTATTGATACTCTAATACAGGTTTCAAATGAAAATACAATGTGGTTACTACATTCACCCATATCAAGTCCCCACCCATACCCCAATGCAGCCACTGTCCATTAGTGTAGTAAGATGCCACAGATTCACTATACACCTTCTGTGCTACACTGTTTTCCCCATGACCCCCCACACCATATGTACTAAACATATTATCCTTCGATCCCCCTTCTCCCTCCCTCCCCATGCAGAAGACTCCCTATGGTGCATTTTGGCAGTTCTATAAACACAAAAAACAGATACTTTATACAGAGCACCCCTTTGTTCCCTGCTCCTCATGGTATTTTGATTAAGCACCAGCCACTTAGGGCATCACTGCAACATTTGGTTAAGAGAAACTGACATATTTACATAATAACGGCTACTCTTAAGTCTTCATAAACAATCTAGAGATTTTGGGAAGTAGTCTGGCTTCGAAGCAGTTTAAAGTTAGAAATATTTTCTTCAGTTCTCTTTTCTTCCTTCACTATTAAAAAATCCACTCTCTAAGGACATTATTTAGGGACCATTTCCCCCACGAGGCTGTGAGCTCCATAAAGCAGGGCCTATGCCTGTGCTGTTGACTCCTCAGAGCTCAGCAAGGCATCAAATCATCTTTGATGAATGCTTTAATTTGTATCTCATGACTTATAAGACTAACCTATGTGGTCAGTTTTTCTTACTGGGCTATATATCTACCAATAGAAAACACTTCTCATATCAGAGTAATACGTATTTTTTAAATTATCTTAAAAATCCTTAGAAGTGTTTTCTAATATTTTCTTATTGAAAACGTGAAATTAACAAAATGTGGTCCAGAGGTTCAGACAGTCATGAAAGTCATATCATTTAACTTAAAACCACCCTCCTTCACCCAGCCCAATGTTCTTTGAACTACATTCTGCTGCTCCTCTATGATTCGGTAAAAATCAAATTTAAATGACTGTCTTTCTAAAAAATATATTTTCAAGTTCATTAAGAAAAACTAAATACTAGTTTGTGAGACTCTTCTATTATATCTTTGCCACATAGTACTGAAAAATAACACTCCTAAAAAAATGCTAGCTTTTGCACATCATTTTATTTTAAATAAAACTTCAAATACTCTTTCACAGGTACAGAATAAAAATTCTGATCTATCTGCCTCCATCAGGCCACCATAACACACAGTAGATAAAACACAGTGGCTACAAACATCTTTTAAATTCATTTCTGAGGCAAGGCAAATGGGAGGGAAATGTTTCTATGAAAAAATATTGTGTGCATAGGAAATTGTCACAATTTTATTTCACATGGATACAAATGATTATACTTTAATTTAGGCCTTGGTGGCTTAAGATTATGTAAAAAAATAGAAAAATGGAAAACTAATATCCCCGACACCGTTTCAAAGGCAGGCACTACCAAGATCAAGGAGATGCCACAGTGTTGGCAGAGGAAATTACTGTACAAGCTTTAGAGCTGTAATTACCTTCAGACTAAAATAAAATGCTACAATCCTTCTAAGGCATAAACAATAATGTCTCTAAACAATAAGTACACATAATACATATTTAAAACAAGACAGTATAAAAATAATGAACAGTATTACATGTCAATTTTTCTGCACTGTCTTGAAATACAATTTAACTACACAAGTGATGCAGCAACATATATATGTGTGTGTGTGTGTGTATATATATATATATATATGTAAATGTACTTGTAACTCGACAGTAAAATTTATTTTTGGTGCTTTTATAGCACATCAGTGTAAACAGTTTAACTTGGCTTTGTTTTATATTTTAAAACATTCCTTGAATTTTCAAGATTTAAAGCAATTTTCTAGTTCTTCCTTTTCACAGAAAATGAAGATTTTGGATGTGGTTTAATCATAAATAATTCATAAAATTAAATACATTCACTGAAAAATAAACTACAAAGTAAAAAAAGGAAAAATAGGTAAGAAAGGAGAAAGGAGAACTATTTCCCACATTAGAGCTCTGGTGTTGAATATTCAGTGCAATTAGATATATTTTAATTGCTATTGCACTATAACACCCTTTGAAAATTCTTTGGGTGTGCTTCCCTGTTCTACCTAAATTAGCTGATAAATCACACAGACCAATAACCAAGGGCCTTGGTTGTTGTAGGAGTGAAGCCTTTAAAAATGGTACCATTTTTCTGATACTTTTTTTGTGTGTGATACTTTTATTAAGGAAAAATGTCATTATGCGTGTTCTTTGCACATTTCTTTATGTAAAATATAGTTCACATTGCTGGCCTTACTTGTCCTTATTGAAAAGGAAAAAAGAGAGAGTATTGTAGCTTCGGCTCACTTAGAGAGTATCTGTCCACTTTTTTTCAAAATACTTCCTCATACTGTGGCCTGCTCTGCCTATATCAGAATCATCTTCATTGAATGCTTCACAGTTGTCAAAAACAAGCCTGACATCCACAGCAAAGGCTTCTGGGTTTGGATTCCTGAAAGAAAACACATGATTTAGAGGTTCTTTTGTAGGATGGCTTTGTTTTGTAAACAAATGAAATGATAATAAAAGGTAAAATAAAAAGTAAAACTGAAAAGGTAAGAGAAAAAAGATAATTGTATTTAAGCAGATATAAAACACCTTATATCCTCTTATAAATGGTACATTTTAAAACTTCCATGTGTTCTGGACTGTAAAGGATGTAGACAGGTTAAATGGAAAAACAGATTTTTTGGAAGATCAAGATATATTTCAACTAACTAGCATTTCTTTCCCCATCCAATTTCCAGTTTGACTTGTATCACCATTACATCCCAGTACTCATCCCACTTGACTAGTTTAACTTTTCTGACCAATTGTAGCACTTGCAGTACCCTATGATCCACGCTAAAAAATATTTAGTTTCATTAGAAATAATGTCAATGCCTCCTATGCACGATACACATTACAGCTGCCCTGGAGCCTTCACGTACATCCCAGGACATGCCACTCTGTGTTAAATCTTCCCCATTTCCTCTTTCTCTTCTCTCTTCAACTGTGTTCTTTTCTCAAGGAATGGATTACTATGATCCCAACAACAAAACAGCACATTATCCCTTCACAGAGAAACACCACGAGGATCTGCCCTTCCACTGGAAGCACTGTGGTGTCAGTGCTTTTTTGGTGTGATAAACCTGATTCTCTTTCTCTGTGTGAGCACAGTGAAGACAGAATGGTGAATGCACCTGCCTAAACTTTTTGGTAAAAAAGGACTGCCTTCTTTCAAGCCTACTCAAACCAAATCAATACATTTTGAAGGAGGGCTTTTGGATATCCAAATTTAAATTAATTCTAATATATGATATATGATAAGCTGAACACTAAAATAATTTACCTTTTAGAAATACCTATGAAGTACACACTGAAGGTCGGAGACCTGGTAAAAGTGAAACTATTTCTTTCATCAAATACCTTGTATATAGTCTTTTTCATTCTCTCATTATGATATATGCAATAATAAGAGAATAAAGACAGTACTTATGTAACATCATCCATTTTCCTATTCATCTGGGAATTATTTTTATTTAGGTGAAATTCACATGACATAAAATTGGCCACTTTAAGGTAGATAATTCAGTGGCACTTAGGACATTCCAAACATTATACTACCACCACCTCTATTTAGTTTCAAAACATTGTCATTATCCTGAAGTGAAACCTCATACCCTATCCATTAAACAGTTACTCTCCATTCCTCCCTATCCCAGTCCCTGGAAACAACTTATCTGTTTTTCTTTCTCTATGGATTTACCTATTCTGGGTATTTCATATAAATAGAATCAAACAATGTATGAGAGTAGTTTTCATGAAATATTCTTATGTTACTTTCAGAAATATTTCTCTCTTTAGACCCTTACTACAAGAAAAGGTTAATGATTAATGCTAGGGAGACTGGAATCCAGGAAAGAATTCTCAGTGAGATTTTAGGTGCGGTGAGTGTGGTGCTCACATCTGTGCTGCTCCTTCACGGGGCAGGGCAGCTGGCGGGCCCAGACTCATCAGACTGGACACCTCCTCCCCACTGTTCTATGAATTTCTAATTTAAATATTTGAAATATTGTTGTGAGTTTTGGTTCCAACTCATTAGTTTGGGCTTAATCAAACAACTTGAAGTTAGGGGAGCTTGAATCCACTGAATTTTGCCTCCAACACAGCAGGCATCATGAACGGGATCATACAGAACTGCTCCCCTCTGCCTGCCTCCCTCTGCTATGTTCCTCCTCCATTCACCAGAACTCATTCTCAAAAGGGAGCTCCAATTTTTGGTAATGTCTAAGCTCTGTTTTAATGTCTAAGCCTGTGTGTTTTGAGGCTGAAGTTCATTCTCCACCCAGGGATTGGAGAATCACAGAAGATAAAGTCAAGAGTTAATTTAAACACTGGTAGTCTTCCTGTGTAAGTCTGCAATGGCCACGTGCTACCCACCTAAACATCTGAGTATTTTGGTAAGAAAAGCAAAAGAACTAGTTCCTATATAGACGCCAGTTTCTGCTGTTTGGTTCACATTAGAACCAATATTTTAACAGTCTTAAATGTTTCCTGAATTTTAATTTTTTAAAAGGTAAATAGACAGAATCTTTTGAAAGACTGACATTTCAGCCTCCAAATAAATAAATTGGTCGTTTCATCAATTTCTTAAATCCTTTGATACACATGAGAAGAATGTTGGTCATTAATGAGTTAAGTTCTACTCAACACTTCTAAGTTGAATATAAATTATAGAACACGGTCATCCTCTCCCAAGGAATATCAAGGGATCAAATAATACACTGTTAAATAATGCTTTAAAAAAAACAGTAAGAATATAATTAAAATATTTCATGGTTATTTTTCATGTAAAGTTCCTTTTTTCTCCATAATTACAGGTGAATTTGCCTGCAGTTAATGGGCACAGGCTATATTAAGCAAAACGAGTATAGGATAAAGGGAGCAGGGAGAATGGAGTACAGGGCCCGTGCAACTCCACGGCTCCTGGCCATTCTCACGTGGAATGCTTTATGTGGGCTTGTTCTGTAAACAAACAGCCTCATTCCTTCCTGTGGTTCCACAAGAGTCCAGTATTCAGAACCAATTAAAGCCCACTGGCAGTGGTCACTCTCTGGCAGGAGTTTGAAGTGGTTTTAACAAAAATTATTAACTGCGACCAGGAAGCCACTTTACCCTTCAGATAGGATCACAAAGACGGTATGGTAGAGAGGAGCAAATAATAGTTCTCTTCCACTTTTAACAAATGCCTTTTTTGCAATCTACAACTCATTGTAAAGCTTTCATTTTTTAAAATTTCCAATGATCCATCTTATAATAATCTGAAAATATTATGAAATCAATTTTTGTTAAATCCACATGAAATGCTATTGATATTCCACTGATGCACAATATAAGCTCCAGCTTACATGTTACTTAGTCACTTTGGGAGGCTTCCCTGAGACTTTTCCGTAACTCCCAGGCTAGTTTGGTGGACTTCCAATGTCAAAACAGCTTTATTACACTATTTCTAGTTACTGAAGTAATTTTAATTGACTTGTTTTCCATATCATACTACCCTAACCACACATATATATCCTGTTTCTAAAGGCAGGGCCTTTAATTAATATATTTTTGGCTCACTGTAAGAGTACCCAGCACATATCAAACATTCAATAAATACTGAACTGAAATGATTTACTTACTGTCCACTACTTAATTTCTCTCTGTGGAAAAATCCATAGACTTCTTAATAACTTTCTTATAACCAGGAACAAGTTTCAAGTTTACAGGAAGTAGAAAAGGCCATGCATCTTCATGAGTTTCCATTTCAGTAAGGATCATACTAGAGAAAGTAATGTTTGAAATCAATATCCATGCTTTAGAGTTATGTACCTTTAGTAAAAGTTTAGCTTTCATTCTCTTCCAAGTAAAGACAATGCAAATTCATAAAAACACATGAAAGAATATATTTACTTGTAGTACAGAGTTGACATTACATAGGAAAATTCCTCTTTACACAAATGGTCAAAAAGTCACCTTTAGTATGGTGGAGGGTTTCTAAACAAATACAATAGGATGTTATGAATATATAGGACAGGGAACAGAACTTATACCTGCAAAGAGTCAGGTCATTAGAGTCGTCATGTTTCAGTTTCTTAGAAGAAAAACTTTCTTGTTTTGGTAAGTCACAGGAAGTGTTTTCCTCCATTTTTCTTTTTCTCATGTCTTTGCTGAGACGAGTTTCCATTTCAGTAAGGATCGTACTAGAGAAAATAATGTTTGAAATCAATATCCATGCTTTAGAGTCATCTACCTTTAGTAAAGTTTAGCTTTCATTCTCTTTCAAGTAAAGACAATGCAAATTAATTCATAAAAAAAGATGAAAGGATATGTTTACTTATAGTACAGTTTACATTACATAGGAAAGTTCCTATTTACACAGTCAAAAAGTCACCTTTAATATGGTAGAAGGTCTTTAAACAAATACAATGGGATGTTATGAACATATAAGACAGGGGAACAGAAATAATACCTGCAAAGAGTCGGGTCCTTAGAGTCATCTTGTTTCAGTTTCTTTACAGAAGTAAAGCTTTCTTGTTTTCCTCCAGTACCAGAAGTGTTTTCCTCCATTTTTCTTTCTCTCAGGTCTTTGCTGCCCCTTTTCAGTGAACTACTTGTACATGGGGAGTCTTCATCTTCAGTGTCCCCTGTTATTTTCTTGCCTTTCTTTGACTCATTAGTCTTTTTTCCTTTGACATGAAGTTTTTTGATTTTTAGAGTTTGACAACTTGCCTTTAATTAAAAAAATAATATGAGGTATAAGAAAATAACTGTCTATAGACCTATTATTTTAAATTATGAAACTGACAGAATAAACAAAAAGAATACTCTTTCTGATCCAGAAAGTTGATAGTTTTATTATTCTCAAGAGAGATCTATCAATTTGATCTCTGATAATATTAGGCTAAAATCTAATGATGCATGAAAACTAAAGAATTCTTAAAGCTTGAAGATGTTGATCTCATGGCACCATGTTTGGTGCTACAGAACTTAGCAGCTTTTACTTTAGACTTTGAACTAATTAAAGATACTATCTTTTAAATGAACTGAATGTCACTACTTGAATTTAAAGACTATCCTTTAGAGCACAATATAATTAAGAACAAAGGTGAATATACATAGAAATATAGACATTACTAATAAGAAAGTTGAGGAGGTTATTAAAAAGGTAGCCAAAACATGAAAGAAAGCTCATGAAGTGTCAAATAGGAAAAGAAGTCTTTTATAAATGGTTAAATCTTCTGGAAACTGTTATTTTTCTCAAAAAAGCATTTGCTGTTAAGAAGAGTTCCAGAAACTTGTGGTTCCCAGGTGTGAACAAAACAATGTTATTAAAGATGAGGAGAAAAAAAGAAGATGTCAGTTTTGGGGAAAACAATAAAGAAATAGCATAAAATAGATCATATTTGGAATTAAAGGATATGAATGCCAGCTAAGCTCGCTCAGTAATTAGCTATGGAACTTTGTAAAAAAAATATCTGTGAGTCTCTGTTGCTTATCTGTAGAAGAAGATAAGTCACACAGTTGGTAAGGTCATTCTAGCTCTAAAAGTATATGGAAAAAAACAAACTAACCCCTATGTGGCCCTTATGCAATCTAGCAATTTATATCCAGCACATCAATGTAACAATGAGTACCCACCCTCCTCCCAACATCCCCCAATTTAGAAATTGGGAAATAAGCATGAATTTTGAGAATTGAAGTTACAATGAATACAATAGATCAAAGAAGAGAAATATGCAAGGTCACTGGTAATATATGGTTTGTTTTGTTTCTCTACAATAGTGTTTATCCTCTTTCAGAAAATTATTTACTCCTTAGACTGTTAAGAAACCTTAAAAAAAATCTTAGAATGTGGAGTTAGATATTCAGTCTAGCCCTAATTAAATGTTGCCTATATTCTTGAAATGAACTTGGCTGAAAACATTTCTTTAGAGTATTTCATATCAGTTTTCTTAAGGATTTCATGATTCTTTAAGCAACATTTTTAAAAAACTGCTTTTAATCAAGCAATTACAATTATTTGGTTCTCTATTGGGATGTTAAACACATAATTAAGGAGTTATTTTAATGGATTAAAGGCAAACTATAAATCAAATACCTTTCCCATATCATATCAAAGAATCACTACCTCTTGTCACTGATTGAAATAATGAAAATGTTTTATTAAGTCTCTTCTCCATTTAGTTTATTAATTTTTACTCAATAAAATCTGATTGAGTTTTCATATACTGAGCTTTTAGAACCCCCAAATCATAAAAAAAGAGAAAAGAGGATGCTGAATATATA
The DNA here is from genome assembly GCF_040802235.1 of Manis javanica. NCBI lineage: Eukaryota > Metazoa > Chordata > Mammalia > Pholidota > Manidae > Manis > Manis javanica. The sequence continues at coordinate 64,615,821 of NC_133171.1, read as the reverse complement.
ATGAGGGAAAAGTCTATTTAATTAAGATTAAGTTAGACTGAATAGTTGTCTTACATAAAAAGAACATTTCATGAATAATGGGCTAAAGCTTCTAGTTCCTATTTGAACTAAGATGCTACTTGAGATCATTTTCTAACAATACTCACAGTAAGAAAACATGAAATTTAAACCACAGAGTCCAAAGACTTTTGTTACAAAATGGTAATAAAGTCTCTTTTTCTGTTTCTTTAATTATTGATGTTTGTCAGACTACTTCATTAGATTGTGCACATAGATACACTTTTAAAAACAAGCTTTTATTCAGTTACCTGATTACTTTATTTGACAGAGATATTTCCCTTGTACCCTTTCTACCTTGTTAGAATGCACAGAGGACCTACCTTCAGTATGTCTTAAGCAGGACCTATCAGATTGTACATACCATCGCATATTTCTGCTTTTGTACATTTATGTATCAGAAGTTGTAAAGCGGTGGCTCCCAGACCGTAAACAGCCCACAGCATGTGTTGTTACTATGTTTGGCTCATAATGCTTGTAAAAATTCTGAATTTGTTGGCAACATTTAACATTTGCGAGGACATGCATAAAGATCCATAATCTTGAAATATTTGTAGATCCTAGAACACTGGACCTACATGTCTACATGACAACAATTGGCAGGAGTTGAGTGATGATTGACACTTAAATGGGGGCATGACTTCCCTGTTTGCCACAGTCTCAACTCTTCTGTTATCAGTGTGGCTTTCATAGGCATTGGACTTTGAAACTTCTTGTGTGTGTGTGTGTGTGTCTGTGAGTGTGTATAAATACATGTACATACACACACAAGGCTTTTTGATTCTATGTATATATCTTGGCATTAATATGAACATACACAGGATAAAAATACTTAATCACAACAATGTGTTTAGAAATAGCCATTGGAGTACAAGGTATGCAGCATAAAAATTTGTAAATAACCATGAATTAACTAGGAAGATATTTCTAAAACTTAACTTTAAAAATCCTTATAAATCAAAATAGAATGTTTATTTTTATTGCTACAAGAAATACAACATCTAATTCACTACATTTAAAAAACTAAGAAGAGGAGAGAGGCTCAGAAAGCTGTATTTACATAGAAGGGCTTGAATGAGGTCATAGATTTGTACATGTCCTGGTCTATACCCTGAATGAGAGATAGCCAGAATACTATTTAACCAAATTTATTGAAACAGAAATCTCCTATAGCCTACCAGATACCTCAGGACTTAAAACCCTGATTTGTTAGTAATTCATAAAGTATTAGAGAAACTTTCTATAGCTTGACTATGACTAAACTAAAAGATAATTCATGTACAACCAATAAAGGTTATTATTAAACTATAGTTAACTATATATGACAAAGATGATCAAGTAATAAGAAAGCAACTTAGTAAATGTGATGCCATGTGAGACCTTCTGCTATTTTGTAAAACAGTCTAAAATACCATACACATTAATATAAATGTGTCACAGAACTTTAAAGTCATAAAAATATTTACACTCATGACCTTATTTTATCTTTACAAATCCTCTCCAGGTAGGTGGTATCCCACTTTACAGATGATAACCCTGAAGTAAAGAAAGCACTCCAATGCTTATCTATCAAGAAGGTAAGAAAACCAGCACAGGAAACTGAAAAGGAGCAAAGGCAGAAAGAAAACCAAGTATAGTACTAGAAGCCAAGTGAAAACAGGGTTTCAAGGAGGGTGTGCTCTGGAACTGATGGGTGGGTCAGGTGAGGCCTAAGCACTGATCCCCAGACTGACGAATGTGGAAGTCATCTGTGGCCACGATAGGAGCACTTTCAGAGAAGCTGTAAAGGTGAGAATCTGATTGAAAGAGTCCCAAAGTGACTTGGAGGAGAGAAATCAGAGAATCAGAACAAAGCTGTCCAGCAGGAGTTATTCTGTAAAGGAAAGGAGAGAAATGCAGGAAGTGGATGCAGGAGAAGTGAGGCTAAGGAGAAGAACCCAGGGGAGAAGGAGATGTTGATGCAGACAAAGAGAACAAGGGGGTGGGATCTGAGGCACAAGATGGGAACTGGCTTAGGGAAGGGCACTAGTGGTGCATAGCACCAAGAGAGGGGTTTTTGTATGAACACAGTATGATAATAAGCATATGCATTTTAAGTCACTTGGCAGTCACATTTAAATTAGAACTGTGAAGGCTCATACCTATTGGTTAAAGCAATATGATAGTAGAGCAAAAAATGAGTTGGCTGAGTTATAAATTAAGGAGTAAGAAGTGTAAGGGGCATCATGAATTGAGGGCCAGACTCTTTACTAGATGTTCCCTTCTTCAGGCACTCTTCTCCATGTTTACTCTCTTGACCTCATCACTACCAGCAACTACCACCTTTCCATAAACTCAGTCCCAAACATCCACCTGCCCATTGCCTCTTTTTCTTTCCAGACCATTCCCTTTAGCACTTGAAACTACTGTGCTAAGGGAAGGCAGATACAAAAGGCAAAATATTGTATGATTCAATTTATATATAATGATCAGCAGAGGTAAAACCTTAGAGATAGAAGGTAGATTAGTGGTTGCTGAAGGCTGAGGGAGAAGAGGGATAAAGAGTGACAACTAATGGGTACAAGGATACTTTTTTACAGTCATGAAAATGTTCTGGAGTTAAATAGTCGTGATCATTATATAACTGAATATATTAAAAACCACTGAATTGCACACCTAAAAAGTGAATTTTATGGTATGTGAATTCTATCTCAAAAAAATCCTCACAAAACTCTGTAACTCTGTATTTTGATCTGGCCATTAAAAGGTTGAGTTTCCGATCCCTCTTACCTTAGCAATGCAAGCTGGACAAAACCAGTACCCATCTGGTATAGCTGAAATCTTAGGCCTATGGCATTACATACGACGGCCCTTGTCACAGCCATCACAAAGGAGGAGCAGTTCTTCATTATCGCCCTTTTGACAGATCTGGCAGTACTATAATACATGAGAAATCATTTAAAATTAATCTCTATTATGAAGAATAGCTATTGGGATATTAAACACATAATTTCTAATTCATATTAGTAATGAATATTCTGCTTGCTAACAAATATGCAGTAGCCATACACATCTATGTATCTCTCGTTACACAGATAGGGACCACATGACTGGGTGAGCAGTTCAGTTGGGGTAAATGTACATTTCAGGTACACTGCCAAGAACAAAGCTAGAGGTTGAATGCACACAATTCAGAAGCATGTACACATTAACATATGAAATAATTAACATGACATTAGAGCCCATAAAGCAATGAATGGCTTTAATACAGCGTGTTTAAATTGTTTAATACATTTTATTTTTTCCTTATCTTAACATCCTCATGATCTCCTGAGAAAGAAATGAGTTAGAGTAATTTTCAAGATCAAAATAAGGAAAGGAAACTTGTATTAGTATCAGAACTATATATAATAAAAGGATATTCCTATACTTTGACTAAAATTGTCCACCCATTTGTGATTGATTAAAAAACATATCCAACACAGGAAACTTGGGGAAATCAACCCAAACAGATGACACAAATGCAGAAAATGGACCCTACAAAATGATTTCTAAGGGAAAAAACTTACATAAAAATTAAATAAAATAATTTAAGAATCCACAGATTTGTAGAACTAAAAATAAAATTTTTCTCTCTTGAGAAATTTCTAATACCATTAAGAACTTTAAAATCTGTAAAGAGAAAAAAAATCTGTGAAGATAATGATTTTTCCCATGTATACATATTCTGTATAACAAGTTTCACAAAGGGAAAGGAGGGAAGTTAGACAGTAAAAACTTTCAAGATGCCTTTAAAAAAATGGGAAATAGTAACATCATATATTTTGACACTTCGTTTATACTCCCAGTCACAGTAGAAAATGTCTTGCAACCAGTATTTTTCAAATAATGAAAAGACTTAAACTATGTTACTTATACTAATTGACAGTTAAGTATTCACATATTCTTATAAGCAAAATAGCTTAACTATTCAAACTTAACTATTCAATACAACACTAAGTCTTAATCCAAAGTCTAAATAGTCTTATATAACACAGTATGTACACTAATGATAGCTTAAGAATCTTATCAAAATGGCAAATACAAAACTATTCAATTTAGTAAATACCTATCAACTATATGAGATACATATGTAATACTAAAATTGGCATGTGTACTAAGAGCAAAAGCTGCAGTTTAATGTTCCAACAGTTTTACTTTATGACCCTTCCTAATACCATACCACTAAATATGGTATTATTTCTCCAAAAATCAGTTACATCATTACACGTTCTATTGTAAAAATACTCACTGCAAAACATTTGGAAGGATATACTTCAACCCCTCTAACAACAAAATTTAATTCATGAATATTAAGTAAATTGTTTTCTAAATATACTAAAAATACCATGAAGTCTGTTTTATTTCGCACATTTTTCATTTAAAAATAAAATTATTTTCTGACAATTAGGAAAGGGTGACAGATATCAAGCTCATATCACTTTTGAAAAATCACAGTAAACAGCTCACAATGTTAGAGCAAATGTATTAATACTTGGTTTTAACTCCTTTGCTGCTATAGTAAAAAATAGATGTTGCCTATTGTTTAATATTAGCAACAATATGAAGAACACCCTGGGCAGAAAATTATCTGGAGGAAAATTATGCCAGTTCCTTTTTTCCTGGTAAGGCTGGTGTCTGGCAAATGGGTACTTCTAAAGGTATTGAGCACTTAAACATTATGCTAAGACTTACGAGGATTATTACAGGCACTGTTACATCTAACTAAAGGTTACAATGTACTCATTCATCTTGAACATGAAACTCTGCCTTCTTTTTAAGGTATTTCACGGCAAATACTGTATTATTGAACATTAAAAAGAATTATGAGAGATGGTGTTAATGAGAAATGTGTATTAATAATCTGGAAAAGGTTATGAATTTCCAAAAACAGAAAATTTCTGTAAATTGTAGGAACTAAGTATACCGCAAATAAGCAGCTTTTGGTACAGGTTTTGCTTTTTTGTGTAAAGGTTGTAACAAAACTGACCACATTGTGATGATTCTCTTGGTGGATGAGAAAAATAACCATTCAAATATCATTGTGTTGTAGGGATTCAATATTTTTTGATCATTATTGCCTAGACTCCACCAAACATATTTGTCTAAGGTGACTTTAAAACTGATTTTAATAGTTTTTACAAGAAAATATTTTTACCTGGTAAAAAATGCTACCAGATGAACTGGACACTGTCTTAAAACTCATGGTAAATTCTAGTCTAGATTGGGAAAGACTGAAATTTGAGGATATTGTGAAAACTGCGGATTCACTATTCTGTGGACATTTTAGGAAGAATTGGAAAAATACAGAAGAAACTGAATTTATTTCTATAGAATAAGGTTTTTAGCACAGAGATGAGAATGAGGGAAAGAATGCTAGATTATTTAAGGATCACTTCTTTTCTTTGGGGAATGACTATTATTAAGTAATCTTACTTCATGCAAACAAAATGTCAAATGTTTGAATGTTAAAGCTAATCTATAATTTAAAAGCAAATGGTGAAGCAATTCACAAAAGTCTATGTATAGTAAATATTTCTCTATGTGATAAGAGACAAAAGGGACACAGACATGATTTAACACATAATATTTGGTGTCTGGTACAAAACAGGGGTCACTGTATGATAGTGACTAACTGGGCTCAAACACAGAAGATGAAAAAAATTTTTGAATTATTAGAGAAAAGACTTAAAAGATCTACTTTTCATGTGAACTGCATCTGATGTCAAATACATAATATTGCATAAAGTAAGAGCTCTCTGCTTATTTTGCATTTATTATCTATGAATTTTAGTATTAAAAAAATTAAAATTGATAAAAACATAAGGAACATTTTAGGGATGCTATGAATGTACACTATAGGTAATGTTAGCAACTGCCATGTTTACAAGAGCAAAAGAATATTTGGATTAACTACTTCAGAATATTTAATTAACAACTATTATGATTAGATTAACAACATAATTAACTATTATGCTGACTGAACACAGAAGACAACTTCAGTCCATTATAAACAATATCCAAAGGAGGGAGAATCGAGATTTCAAAAAATAAGATAAACACATTTGATAGATTACTTCAAAAAGCTCACAACAAGGAGGAAAGTATCAAATCATACAGCATTTAAGAATTAAGAAAACTCAGGTACAGCATATATTATTCTGACAGTAAGAAATGTAGAATTAAAGATCTGGAGGTTGGGAAAAAACAGGACAGAGTAAATTAGTTATAGTATTTCTTAAATAAAAACTTACAGCTTTCATAATTGATTTTTCCCATGCTATGGATTTCTGTAACTGCTGAATGCACAGAGCTACCTGTGCAGCACTGCGAGTTTCTGATAATGCCTGTCGCCATACCCTGAGGCCTGGAACAATATCCTCTTCAATTGAAATATAGAAAAATTAAGGTCATGTCCACATAGTTACTGAATCTGAAACAATCATCACACTGAAAGTCAAGCGATGAAGAAACATGTAACAGCCAATAAGTATAAGGTTTAAGCAACTAAATTTGATGTAGTGCACAGACTGTGGCTACGTGCCTCAAAGCTTAGTCACAATCAGGTAAATGTAAGATCACTTCACAGGATTATCAACACACATAAGAAAAGAAAAAATCTTTTACAAACACCACGCAAATAGCATGATTCATGTGGATCACAGACATACAAGAAGATACATAGATAACAGGCAATAGAAAATAGGCTCCAATTAGCAAAGAAGCACAATAATTTTTCAAATTAATCTCAATAACCTACCCGTCATCATCACCACTAATGGATGGTGCAGGAGCAGGGACAGTAACTGTGCCCACATTATCCAGTTTGATCTGATTCGTGGTTCTTAAGGGGCTCCTCAGATACCTTCTTTCAATGTTTCGCTCCAACTCAGCCAGTCTAGTTACAGCTATATCTAGGGGGCTGTCACTCTTCCGCTCTAGTGCATGTACACTGCTTTCTTCTTCGCCAGTAAATTCTCCATCATGCTCCTTGCACAATTTAGAAAATGACTTATGTTCAAAATATACCAAGTCCTCCCTTTCTGATGCAGGTTCTGGATAGATCCAACCCTATATATCAAGACAGTAATGTTATTATGGTTTCCTCTTAAAATGTCTGATGGGTGAATTACCTTTACTTAAAATACAGCAGCCAACACAAACAGATCTCAAGGATCATTACTAAAAGTTTTTGTTTCCTAATGCTAGGTAAAAACAAGAAAGAAAATTATAAAAAAGAGTTATAAGAGAAGTTTGAAGAAGAAAATTTAACAACTTTTGATATTATGAGAGGTAGAGTGGAGATCAGCAAAGTATTCTGAGGGACTTCACACTAATTGCTTATTCTTTAATGGGACCACTTTAAATGGAAATCTCTCAACAGTAGGAACTTTGTTCCTCCTGTCCATTTTCATTCCTTCCGCCACTCCTCTGTACAGGCCCTTGTACTTACCATTCTGGCCTCAGGAGCTTTGCATAAGCTGCTACATTTGCCTGCAGAGCTTTTCCCCTTTCCTCTTCACCTAGTTAGTGACTCCACTCATCCTGTGGCCCTCACATGAGAATTTACTTCTTCAGGAATCCTTCCTTGACCTCTTTTAGGAGGTAAGCCTCTCATAGACTCTCACAGAACCATGTAATATTCCATACCTGTGGCAGTCATAGTTTGATGCTGCTGTGATTATTTAATTAATATCTTTCTACTTCTAAATTCCCTGAGGGCAGGGATCATGTCTACTTTTACTCATTTCATCTCCAGCAGTGGGAAGGCAAATATTAAACACTCAAAATATATGTTGATTGAATAAATGAATGGTCTTATAATTCAGCTTGCTTACAATGATCCTTTAGCTCAAAACCCTTCAGAGTCCCTAATGTTTAGTAAAGTCCAGTTTTACATGACATTCAAGTACCTCAATATCCTTCTTTTGCTCATATTCCCATTCAAGCATCCTACGCTGCAATCAAATTCCATGACTTGTCACACCACAAACATGTCCTGAGCTTCCTGATCCTGGTGCTTTGCCCAGTTATTAACTCTTCCTAGTAGCATTCCTTGTTCTCTGTCAAAAGCTTCTCCATCTTCTCAAGTTCCATCTGGATTTCTACAGGCAATCTTCCTTGATCTTTCCCCTAGCTCCACCAGAATCAGTATATTCCTGTCATAAATTCATGAAAGACTTCGTACATCTTCACAATCTGTTACTAGATTCTGCAGGGCTGTATACACATATTATTGCCCTATTGTACGGAATGCTTTCTGAGGGCAGAAACCACATTTTATTTCAATTTTGTGGTGTCCACTCTGATGTAGAATAGGGACTTTGTAAAAGCATATTAAGTAAAAAGAATGAACATGATCCTTTTTATTAAATCTCTTTAGAGATAATTATTTTTCTTATATATCAGAATTCTTCCTCTTACCTCAAGAGAATATTCATATTTAGAAAGTATGGATGAATTTATAAAGGATACATACACATTAGTGCATCATATATGTCATAACAAATGAACCTCAGTCCTGTTTTTTGGAAGGGATCCAAAAGTGCTGAATCAAGGGAATCCTATAAATGTAATACATCTGGATTTTTTCAAGACAAAAGACAAGAAAATGAGGACTGGATTAGATTTTGAGAAGGTGGAGGTTGAAAATTGTCTGAAAGGCCCTGTGACAGACACAGCTTGCCACCTCAGAAAAGGTCCTCAGTGCCACTGTCCAAGGGCTCTCTATTTTTGACTTCTCATGTTAATATACTTGTGAACAGTTTGGTTCACTATTAAATATGCAGGTGACTTAACTAGGAAGGAAGTTCAATATTCTGTATGATAGGACTGTGATAAAAATAGTTTCATATGCTGAAAAATATACCCAAATGAAATTAATAAAAATAGAACAATGATAAAAGTAAATTTCAGCTTTGAAGTTTAAGCAACCAATCAAAGAAATATTGGATGTGATACAACACACTTAAAAGCACAATGAAAGATGCAGAAGGAATTTTTTTAATAATGCATACTCAGTGAAGCAATGGTATGGTGTGGATGTTAAAAAGCTAGTACAAATTGGCATGAAGAGAAGTATAGTGCCAGTTTAAGGGAAGTAAAAGTCCCATGAACACATTAGGCATCTCTGTGCTAGTGAGGGATACATTTTAAGAATATAGACACTGATGTTTAATCAGAAGAGAATCGTGTATGTGGAAACCATTTCATGGGACCAATGTCAGAAGGAATTAATCAGCTTATAAAAGAGAAAACTGAGAGACACAGGAACTGTGTTTATAGTAGCCAGAAGAGTAATTCAGCTTTCTACAGAATCAGGACTAGATTCTTACAGATTTTCCTACAATATAAAACAGAATTTCCATATTATCAGCAATACTGAAAATAGAAATGAATGCATCTAAGTAGTACCAGGCCACTTGCTTAATGTGTCTTCACAATGGCTAATTCCCAGGGATGACCACATAAATATTTTGTTTTTAGGAAAAAAATCATTAAATCTTTTATAGATGGTAAAATGTTTTGTGGTTATTTTCATCACTTGTTGTTTTAGATTGCTCAAGACTAATATAATTAGAATTCATTTCTTAAGAAAACCCAAAATAATCCCGTAATACTGTATTAATAGGATGTTAAAGCATCTCACTTAAAAAACCAATTTCATTTATCTTAGCTAGTGAGAACACCGGCAAGAACATCTAAGCAGTCATTAATGTGATAAGGCCAATAAATCAAGATCTCAGTATGTCGCCAGGAAAACGTTAGGCCCACGCTCTGACTTTACATACAATTTTAAAAAACTGATGCTATGCTTTCCCAACCAACAGCCAATTAGAACTGGTAAATTAAAACCAGAGAGGGATGGTTATTGGAGGAAAACAGGGATAGTAGAACCAACAAAATTCAAACCAGCAAGTAGTAACAACCAACCATGAGAGATGATGAAGACAGACTATGGAGAGCAGATGTAGTAGCATAAAGGTAAAGCACACTAGGGCCTTCTTTTAATTTACTATAGGGGCAAAACCTCTTCACAGACCCTGAGGGAATCATTGCCCAATAATTGGTCTTAATACTGATGATACGGTGTCACCAAGAGAATTTAAATCAAACTCACTATTCTCAATTTAAGGCAGGGTAACAGTAACCCAAGCGATCCAACACACATTAAAAAATAATGGCACAAAAAGATGGCGGCATGAGAGGAGAGACAGAGGCTTCCTCATAAAACTGGACACAATTAGAAAATTTAATTGGTGCAACTAATCCTCAGAGCAACAGGAAAGAGGATGGCATCAAATGGCACACACCTGGAGAAAAGAGCAGACCTCAGTGAATGGGGTAATGTACCAGAGCTGTGGCTCCATGGGACCTGAGCCCCTCCCCCACCCCAGCTCACCAGTGGGAGGAAGACAAACTGAGCAGGGAGGGAGTGGAAGGCTTGGGACTGCTGCTCCAGAGATCTGCTCTGGGAGCACAAACCTACATTTCATGGTGCTTTCATGAGACTCACATGACTACCGGGTTGGAAAGTTAATAGAGGCAGAGTTCCTGGGGAGACTGGGATTCTTCCATTTGCTTGTGCAAAGCAGGGATCCATGTCTGGCTGCTCTGGGACAAAAACTTATACCTGTGTGACTGGCCCACTGGCTCAGGCAGTGGAGACAGACACAGAAGCCAGGAGGCAGGGAACAGCTCTTTCCTACCCCCAGGCACCAGTACTGCTCCCCTGCGACCACCAACATTGCTTCAGGGGCTCAGCAGCTCCACAATAGAGCTTCCAGACACTAGAGGGTGCCATCTACAAACATGAAACGTCAAAGGAACCTTGTTCAGAGTAAAATTGTTAATACAACTCCTGAGAAAGATTTAAATGATATGGACCTCGTGACTCTTCCTGAAAAGGAGTTCAAAATAAAAAGCATCAACATACTAATGGAGGTATGGAAAGATATCCAAGAACTCAGGAATGAATTCAGGTCAGTGATCCAATCATTAAAGAAGAATGATGGAGGGTATTAAAAGCAGGTTGGGTATGGTGGAGGGAGGAGACAATAAATGAAATAGAAACTAGAGAAGAGGAATACAAAGAAGCTGAGGCACAGAGAGAAGAAAGGATCTCTAAAAATGAAAGAATATTTAGAGAACTGTGTGACCAATCCAAGTGGAACAATATTAACATTATAGGGATACCAGAAGAAGAAGAGAGAGAAAGTGATAGAAAGTGTCTTTGAAGAGGTAGTTGCTGAAAACTTCCCCAATCTGGGAAAGGACACAGTCTGTCAGGCCATGGAGATCCACAGATCCCCCAACACAAGGGATCCAAGGAATATAACACCAACACACATAGTAATTAAAATGGGAAAGATCAAGGATAAGGACAAACTGTTAAAAGCAGCCAGAGGCAGAAATAAGATCACATGCAAAGGAAAGCCCATCAAGACTAACATCAGACTTCTCAGCAGAAACTTTACAGGCCAGAAGGGAGTGGCATGATGTGTTAAATGCCATGAAGCAGAAGGGCCTGGAACCAAGATTACTTTATTCAGCAAGATTATCATTTAAATTTGAAGGAGGGATTAAACAATTTCAAGATAAGCAAAAGCTGAGAGTTTACCTCCCACAAACCATCTCTGCAGTCTATTTTGGAGGGACTACTATAGATGGAAGTGTTCCTAGGGTTGGATAGCTGTCACCAGAGGTAGTAAAATCATGGTAGGGAAGGTGGAGCAGCTGATTGCGAGGCAAATGCAAAATTAAATAGACTATCTCCAAAGTCAATCAAGGGATAGACAAAAAGTACAGAATTTGATACCTAATATATAAAGAATGAAGGAGGAAGAAAAAGGAGGAGCAATAGAAAAGAACCTTCAGATTGTGTTTGTAACAGCATACTAAGTGAGTTAAGTTAGACTCTTAGATAGTAAGGAAAGTAACCTGGAACCTTTGGTAACCACGAATCTAAAGCCTGAAATGGCAATAAGTACATACCGATCGATAATCACCCTAAATGTAAATGGACTGAATGCACCAATCAAAAGACATAGAGTCACTGAATGGATAAAAGAACAAGACCCATCTATATACTGCTTACAAGAGACTCACCTCAAACCCAAAGACATGCACAGACTAAAAGTCAAGGGATGGAAAAAGATATTTCATGCAAACAATAGGGAGAAAAAAGCAGGTGTTGTAGTACTAATATCAGACAAAATAGACTTCAAAACAAAGAAAGTAAGAACAGATAAAGAAGGACATTACATAATGATAAAGGGCTCAGTTCAACAAGAGGATATAACAATTATAAATATATACGCACCCAACACAGGAGGACCAGCGTATGTGAAACAAATACTAACAGAACTAAAGTAGGAAATACAATGCAATCCATTCATTTTAGGAGACTTCAACACACTATTCACTACAAAGGACAGATCCACCAGACAGAAAATAAGTAAGGACACAGAGGCACTGAACAACACAGTAGAACAGATGGACCTAATAGACATCTATAGAACTTCACGCCCAAAAGCAACAGGATTCACATTCTTCTCAAGTGCACATGGAACATTCTCCAGAATAGACCACATACTAGGCCACAAAAAGAGCCTCAGTAAATTCAAAAGGTTGAAATCCTACCAACCAACTTTTCAGACCCCAAAGGTATAACACTAGAAGTAGATTGTACCAAGAAAGGAAAAAGGCTCACAAACACATGGAGGTTTAACAACATACTTCTAAATAGTCAATGGATCAATGACCAAATTAAAATGGAGATCCAGCAATATATGCAAATAAATGACAACAACAACACAAAGCCCCAACTTCTGTGGGACGCAGCGAAAGCAGTCTTAAGAGGAAAGTATATAGCAATCCATGCATAAAGAAGGAAGAACAAACTCAAATGAATAGTCTAACATCACAATTATCAAAACTGGAAAAAGAAGAACAAATGAGGCCCAAAGTTAGCAGAAGGAGGGACATAATTAAGATCAGAGAAGAAATAATCAAAATTGAGAAGAATAAAACAATAGAAAAAATCAATGAAACCAAGAGGTGGTTCTTTGAGAAAATAAACAAAATAGATACACCTCTAGCCAGACTAAAGAGAAAAAGAGAATCAACACACATCAACAGAATCCGAAATGAGAAAGGAAACATCACGACGGACCCAACAGAAATACAAAAAATTATCAGAGACTACTATGAAAACCTATATGCTAAGAAGCTGGAAAACCGAGAAGAAATGGACAACTTCCTAGAAAAATACAACCTTCCAAAATGGACCAAGGAAGAAACACAAAATCTAAACAAACCAATTACCAGCAAAGAAATTGAAGCGGTAATCAAAAAACAACCCATGAAAAAAACACTTGGGCTGGATGGATTTACCTCGGAATTTTATCAGACATACAGAGAAGATATAATACCCATTCTCCTTAACATTTTCCAAAAAAATAGAAGAGGAGGGAATACTCCCAAACTCATTCTATGAAGCCAACATCACCCTAATACCAAAACCAGGCAAAGACCCTACTGGAAAAGAAAATTACAGACCAATATCCCTGATGAACGTAGATGCAAAAATAATCAATAAAATATTAGCAAACCGAATTGAAAAGTATATCAAAAGGATCATACACCATGACCAAGTAGGATTCATCCCAGGGATGCAAGGATGGTACAACATTCGAAAATCCATCTACATCATCCACCAAATCAACAAAAAGACAGACAAAAACCACACGATCATCTCCATAGATGCTGAAAAAGCATTCGACAAAATTCAACATCCATTCATGATAAAAACTCTCAGCAAAATGGGTATAGAGGGCAAGTACCTCAACATAAAAAAGGCCATATATGATAAACCCACAGTCAACATCATACTGAAGAGCGAGAAGCTGAAAGCTTTTCCTCTGAGATCGGGAACAAGACAGAGATGCCCACTCTCCACACTGTTATTTAACATAGTACTGGAGGTCCCAGCCACAGCAATTAGACAAAACAAAGAAATACAAGGAATCCAGATTGGTAAAGAAGAAGTTAAACTGCCACGATTTGCAGATGACATGATATTGTACATAAAAAACCCCAAAGACTCCACTCCAAAACTACTAGAACTGATATCGGAATACAGTAAAGTTGCAGGATACAAAATTAACACACAGAAATCTGTGGCTTTCCTATACACTAACAATGAGCCAATAGAAAGAGAAATCAGGAAAACAATTCCATTCACAATTGCATCAAAAATAATAAAATACTGAGGAATAAACCTAACCAAAGAAGTGAAAGACTTATACTCTGAAAACTATAAGACACTCTTAAGAGTAATTAAAGAGGACACTAACAAATTGAAACTCATCCCATGCTCGTGGCTAGGAAGTATTAATATTGTCAAAATGGCCATCCTGCCCAAGGCAATATACATATTTGATGCAATCCCTATCAAATTACCAACAACATTCTTCAATGAACTGGAACAAATAGTTCAAAAATTCATATGGAAACACCAAAGACCCCGAATAGCCAAAGCAATCCTGAGAAAGAAGAATAAAGTGGGGGGGGGATCTCACTCCCCAACTTCAAACTCTACTACAAAGCCACAGTAATCAAGACAATTTGGTACTGGCACATGAACAGAGTCACAGACCAGTGGAACAGATTAGAGACTCCAGAAATTAACCCAAACATATATGGTCAATTAATATTCTCTAAAGGAGCCATGGAAATACAATGGGGAAATGACAGTCTCTTCAACAGATGGTGCTGGCAAAACTGGACAGCTACATGTAAGAGAATGAAACTGGATCACTGTCTAACACCACACCCAAAAGTAAATTCAAAGTGGATCAAAGACCTGAATGTAAGTCATGAAACCATAAAACTCTTAGAAAAAAACACAGGCAAAAATCTCTTGGACATAAACATGAGTGACTTCTTCATGAATATATCTCCCCAGGCAAGGAAAACAAAATCAGAAATGAACAAGTGGGACTATATCAAGCTGAAAAGCTTTTGTACAGTAAAGGACACCATCAATAGAACAAAAAGTTGGGAGAATATATTCATAAATGACAGATCCAATAAAGACTTGACATCCAAAATATATAAAGAGCTCATGCACCTCAACAAACAAAAAGCAAATAATCCAATTAAAAAATGGGCAGAGGAGCTGAACACTTCTCCATAGAAGAAATTCAGATGGCCAACAGAAACATGAAAACATGCTCCACACCACTAGTTATCAAAGAAATGCAAATTAAAACCACAATGAGATACAGACACATGAAAAGATGCTCCACATCGCTAGTTATCAGAGAAATACAAATTAAAACCACAGTGAGATATCACCTCACATCAGTAAGGATGGCTACCATCCAAAAGACAAACAACAACAAATGTTGGCGAGGTTGTGGAGAAAGGGGAACCCTCGTACACTGCTGGTGAGAATGTAAGTTAGTTCAACCATTGTGGAAAGCAGTATGGAGGTTCTTCAAAATGCTCAAAATAAGCTTACCATTTGACCTAGGAATTCCACTCCTAGGAATTTACCCTAAGAATGCAGCAGTCAAGTTTGAGATAGACAGATGCACCCCTATGTTTATCGCAGCTCTATTTACAATAGCCAAGAATTGGAAGCAACCTAAATGTCCATCAGTAGATGAATGGATAAAGAAGATGTGGTACATATACACAATGGAATATTACTCAGCCATAAGAAGAGGGAAAATCCTATCATTTGCAAATTAAAACCACAATGAGATATCATCTCACAACAGTAAAGATGGCCAGCATCGAAAAGACTCAGAACAACAAATGTTGGCAAGGGTGCAGAGAAAGGGAAACCCTCCTGCACTGCTGGTGGGAATGTAAATTAGTTCAACCATTGTGGAAAGTAATATGGAGGTTCCTCAAAATGCTCAAAATAGACTTACCATTTGACCTAGGACTTCTAGGAATTTACCCTAAGGATGCAGCACTCCAGTTTGAAAAAGACAGATGCACCCCTATGTTTATTGCAGCACTATTTACAATAGCCAAGAAATGGAAGCAACCTAAGTGTCCATCAGTAGATGAATGGACAAAGAAGATGTGGTACATATACACGATGGAATATTATTCAGCCATAAGAAGAAAACAAATCCTACCATTTGCAACAACATGGATGGAGCTAGAGGGTATTATGCTCAGTGAAATAAGCCAAGCAGAGAAAGGCAAATACCAAATGATTTCATCTGTGGAGTGTAAGAACAAAAGAAAAACTGAAGGAACAAAACAGCAGCAGAATCACAGAACCAAAGAATGGACTAACAGTTACCAAAGGGAAAGAGACTGGGGAGAATGGGAGGGTAGGGAGGGATAAGGACAGCGAAGAGGAAAGGGGGTATTATGATTAGCATGTATAATGTGGGGAGTGGGGGAAAGGGGAGGGCTTTGCAACACAGAGAAGACAAGTAGTGATTCTACAACATCTTACTATGCTGATGGACAGTGACTGTAATGGAGTTTGTGAGGGGGACTTGGGGTAGGGGAGAGCCTAGTAAACATAATGTTCTTCATGTAATTGTAGATTAATGAAAACAAAATAAAATTTTAAAAATTTATAAAAAAAGCATCAAAGATTCAGCTATAATATAGAGATCTGTAACAATACAATAAAGTAAGTGGCTATAGCAAACCCTCTCAAGGTACCCACCTTCTGGAATAGGCTTTGGAATAGGATAATCTACTGGTTTTGCTACTTCAAGAGCTGCAGGTTGAGTCGAAGAGACTTTTTCGTTGTGTCGTACTGGAGCCTCACTTTCGTTTGACCCAGCACTGGGAGTCAAGAATGCATCAGCGTTTCCTTCTCACAGTCCCAACCCTGATCCCACACTAGAGACAGGTAGTGGGAATGGAATACTGGAAGTAAGCATGCCCGTGGGCCACCCACAAAACTGAGTCCCATCACAGGTACTCCGCTTTTCATCTGGAAAAAGAAAATATTTTAAAAGTAGAACAATCTAAGAAGTTAGGAAAAATGTTTAGAATCTGAAATTTTTTAAATTTTGAAAAAATATTTTCATTTACCTCAATTGGAGGAAAACTAAATACAAAAACAACATTAAATTCCATTTTATTTGCTCCCCAAAGTAATTTCCCTTTTAGAAGTACTGTAACAGTAACAAGTTAAAAAGTTATAAAGGAAGGCTTTGCCTTAGACTTAGACTCCTAGAACCCAGTAGTTCCAATGAAGCCTGGTGATAGACAATTCTGACTCTCTTCAGTTCTCAAACTGTGGCAGGAATAATATTGTAAATATTCAAGTGATTCTCCTTTAGTGAAAATTTTCATGGACTTAGAGGTTAAATACAGCAACATAAAAATGAGTTACAATTAGTAGCACTAACCTGCAGAGGCGATAAAGCAAATGGGTTTAGGCCAACAGGATTTTGAGCAGATGATCCAAGAAGAGCTTGGGGCAGTCGAAGGTGACTTAGAGGGCGGCTGGGACTGAAGAGTTGGTTAAGAAGCAGTGGGCGCATGAGCATGGGTAATGGAAGTGTCCTCACAAGGTGTTCTTGGCAAAAGGCTAGTCTTTTCAGTGAGTGTTTTAACAACTGGTCCCTGTGGAGGGGACTGTAGGCCTTGCCTGGATCACCTGAACCAGGATTGAACAGATTCGAGTCTGTCTTTTCCATGCTGTTCTGCGTCACTGCTGGCTGCATGCTGCCCGGTGAGTGTCTCCCACTGTTCTGGTGAGGCAGTGCGCACCCATCTGCACCGCTGTTTGATTTGGGGGTCATTACATCTGACTCAGAAGGCACCTTAGATACTTCTAAAAGCTTGCTTAATTTGGAAAAAGAGCCAGGTTTCTGAAGAATTAGATTTGTGTTATCTTTTTCATTAGGATCTTCCTTTTGCTCACAATGATCTGGATTTGAACAATTTAAAGTGTCCTCAGAAGTATCAAATATTTCTTTTTTGATCTGGATGCTTTCTGCACTTTTTAGTTTTTCTCTTTCTTTTGCAATTTCTTCCAGTCCTTCAAAATCCAAAAGCATTACGAAGATCAGTTCCTCTAGATCAAACCATACTATATTTATTGCTATTTATCAAGTCATATGCATAAATACTTTAACAAATTTCTCTAGCTTACTTAATACTCTTCATTTTTTTCTTCTAATAGACTAGCTTGTTATGCTCATTGGAAAAAATCATGTAATTTTGTAATTAAGCACAAAAAATTACAATAATAAAAAATATTAAAAGCCATAATATACAAATTACTACTAACATTTTGTATTAATTTTTCCAGGAGTTCTGTATGCACACATGAAATCCTATTTTAAAGTTTTCCAACCTGTACATTTTACTGAATTATACTCATTAAGCATTCTGATGTGTCAATAAATATATACCTACACCATAAATTGTAATTACTATATTCAGTGGAATATATCATAAAAAATCAATCTTCTACTGATAGTTATTAATAGGGTCCAATTATTCATTATTATAAACAATGCTGTAAATGATGAATGATCTTAGATCTGTATCTTTGGATTCTTTTTTTTCCTGATTTGCTTCCTTAGGATATATTTCCAGAAAAAACTGAGTCCTAAGATATTACTTTTCAGAGTTTTTGAAATATATTGTCAAATTGCCCTCCAGAAAGTCTAGATCAATATACAATCATACTTACACAAGACCTCCTATTTGCCTACACCCTCAATGAAAATGAACACTATCAATAACTTTTGTCTTTGGCAATATCTGGGAGGTGAGAATCTAAACTATATTTTTTTCTGATCATTAATAAGACTTGATATCTTTCTGTAGGATAATAGATATTTCTCCTTTGTGAACTTCTGGTCCATATTTTTGACCAGTGTTTTAAAAATAATGTTTTAAAAATAATTTATAAGAAGTGTTAGAAAAATATAAACCTACTTTATTTAATTTGAAAAATGATGTATGTTCACAGTAAAATATTCAGTAATGAGAGGATAAAGTAACCTTTTCCTGCCCTACTCCCTCAGTTCCTATTTCTAATCTTCAGATTTAACTATGGTTAATCAATCATGTCCATACATCCTTTGGGAAATCGTATATGCATGTATATGATTATTAGTTTGTGTTGTTACATAAATGGGATGCTACTGTTTTCTGCAACATTTTTATTTGGATAAAATCCAAATGCCTAAGCAAGGCCACCAACACTCTGTATGATCTGGTTCCTGAAAACCACTCTTGTCCTTGCTAACCTTGCTCACCCTTTTTTCAGCTTCTCAAACATGGTAAGTTATTTCCTTTCTTGGGGCCTTTGCACTGGGTGTTCCTCTGCCTGAAATCCTGTTTTGTTGACTGGCTCCTTATCCTTCATGTTTCAGATGAAGTATCACTTATTCACAAAGGCTTTCCCTAATTATTCTATTTCAAGTAGGGTCCCCATCTTATTATTCACCTTAGAATATCATCATCCTATATGTTTCTTTTGCAGAATTTACCATTATACACATTAACCTGCTAATTTTTTAATATTTCATTTCATACCCCACCTACACACTACAATTTAACTCAACAAACGTTACTTAAAGGCAGAGCAATGTTTATATTGCTTTTACAGGATCCCAGCTACCTAACATGGTGGCTGCTATGAAACTGGGGCTCAATAAATACTTTTTGGATGATGAAATAAAAGGATGGCTTTACTATTTTCACTATATACCTTAGATTGCTTTCCATGGTGAAACATAGAACTGTACCACATTTTCCTTCAATCAGCTGCGTAATATTCTTATATGGATATCATAATTTATTTATTCATATATACAAAGCTTGAAAATTTCCTTCATTTTGTACAAGTTACTAGCTAGCAAGGAAGTACTAATATTTGTGCTTGATTTACTCTGAGAAATAGTATCTCAAAAATCACTTTCATATATCCAAAAACAGACAGATCAACCAACCATACTAGGTCTGAGACTAGTAGGGGATTTTGGAGGTGATACATTTTAATAGCCTATTCATGGGGTCATTAACTTTAATATCCAATTCTTACTTATACACAGTGAAGCCTCTCATTAAAATGTAAAATTAGTTTGAAAAACTTGAAAGTTTATAAGGATGTTAAGTATACATCTATATAGATTGTAGATAGTTTTTGAGATTCTGTACATAGTTTTCTATCACCAATTTCACATAATCCCCTGTTCTTTCCAGCCCTTACTATGCTTCCAACGGACACCTAGGTTGGTCCCATATCTTGGCTATTGCAAATAGTGCTACAATGAACATGGGAATGCAGATATTGTTTTGAATTTACATTTCCTTTGTTTGGATAAGTACCCACAAGTGAAAGTGCTGGGTCATATGCTAGTTCTAATTTTTTGAGGAACCTCTATACTGTTTCCAATAGCGGCTGCAACAATTTACATTCCCACCAACAGTACCCAAGAGCTCCCTTCTCTCCACATCCTCACCAACACTTACTTCTTGTCTTTTTGATAAGAACCACTCTAATAGGATGAGGCAATATCTAATGTAGTTTGTATTTCCCTGACAATTAATGATGTTGAGCATCTTTTCAGGTACTTGTGGCCATCTGTGTGTCTTCTTTGGGAAAATGTCTATTGAGATATTCAGATTGTTTATTTTGCCATTGAGTCATATTTGCTATTGAGTTCTTTATATACTTTGGATATCAGTCCTTTATCAGATATATGATTTTCATATATTTTTTCCCATTTAGTAGATTGCCTTTTCATTCTGTTCATGTTTTCTTTTGCTGTTCAGGGGCTTATTAGTATGATAGTCCCACTTACTTATTGATTTATTAGTTACTTAGTTTATATTTTCCATGCTTTAAAATATTTTTATGTTTAAATATTTTAAGCAATCAGTTAAAAAAAGAACTCACTACACTCTCCTGTTTAATTAACATTCTGACCCATCCATATCAATCTTTAAAAATAAACACAACTGAAGCCTCTAAGTGCCCTCCCTGATTCTATCTCTATCAGCAACTTTTACCCTGGGATGGCAGACCATGACTTTAACGCATCATTCCAATACACGATTTTATACTTATTCTTTATATACTTTGAATCCACAAGGAATAAATTACTGTGCAGAACAGTAACACTGCTTCTTATAGGCCAACAATATTTATATGCTAGCCACTATTCTAAACAATTTTCAATTATTGACTGTCCTTTGTGCCCCAAGGGTAGTTACATTGTTATATAGTATCTGTTCTAGACACCTATGTAATTAATCAGTCCCTTCTTTACACTGGACTGCTAAACTTCTACATGGATGGCATGGACTAATGTTTTGTTTACCTTTGAACCTCCGGTGCCCAGAAATGCCTGGCACATACTGAGTATTAAAAAAAAAGCGAGTTGAAAGAAGTTTTTGCCTCCCTACACCACCCTGGGGCAATGGCTACATGTAAGCACTGACTTGACAATGTGGCCCCATCAGAATCTAAGCATTTGAAAATGCCCAGACATAGTATTCTGAAACATTCAATTCAAGGCAGTTTACCAGGCCTATAAATGCGCTGTGTACTGCGCTAGTTAATTTAACAGAAACGGAGCCAGAAAAGCATAGTCTAAAGGTAGAATATGAAGGATGTGTGATAATACTTAAGAAAGTAAGAAGTTTAATGGAGAAAAGAAGGTAATCACAAATTTCAAACACATACAAGACTTCAAGATGGGAGTCTTATGCTAAGGATCTTAGATTTAAGCAGTTTACCTCCAGGGCTACTGTCAGGATGGATGGTTGCTGCAAAGGTTAAAGAGTAAAGCACATGTTGGAAAATTTGACAGTGGGAAGGAAAAGAAATGGAGCAGCAGCTACACAGTATAACACAGGAAAAAATCTGTGTCCACTAAATGGGTGGATGTCAGAAAGTGCAGAAGAAGAAAAATCATGGACTGGGAAGGATTATTTATCAGTGAAAGGGGTATTATGAGTTCAAAAGGAACGAAAAACAAGGTTTTACAATGTTTATCCACAATGCACATTTGATTCTGGAAGCACACAATATATCGAAGGAGTAACAGGGTTTTAAAACGTATGGTCTGTTATATTACTTTGTAACAGATTAATGGCTCCTACCTGCAGCATTCTCCATGCCTTCTACAAAAATCCCCCCACACTGGGGAAAAATCCAGTACCGACGTCTGTAACGATCCTGGCCAAACATCATCGAACATAAAGAGTGAGACTCAACAAAGAGCTCCCTTCTGTACTCTGTTGCTGTTAAAAAATGATGCGCTTTAAAAATTAATATTTAAGTGACTTTACACTTATCATGGCTTTAGAGCAGCTAGATTTCATTACTGAAGAAAGACAACAAAAGAACTACTATCACACATCTGACTTCAGTTCCAGTAACAGTTGTAAAGACAGAAGTTACTTTGAGGATAATTAGAATATTTTTGTTGCCAAGGATTAAAAACGTTTTGTTTTATTAGATATCTTCTAGTAAAGCATATCTTATATTTGGTAATAAACAATGTGATCAAGTGTTTCACTGAAGCAAAGAAAATTGGCTCAATTCTAATGACTACAGTGTAGTGCGTAACAAATAATACTGACATATACCTGTATTTCCCTATTTTTATACTCATGCTGCAAACCTTAGGCAGCATATGACTAAATTTTGGAATAACTGTGTGATGAATCTAATAATGACATCAAATGCAGATATCTCATAATACTAATCCTGAAATACTTCACTACTGCTACTGAAATTCAGTTCTACATGAGAAGTACATACATATACAGTTTATAGATCCAGTGCAAATAAAACCCACAAATACACTAATGTAAAATGAAACACAGGATGCTGAAACTATAACCATGAAATCTGACTGAATTTTTAAAGTAATGAATTCCAAGAAATAAAACTATTCATTTATTGATATTTTGTATTTAAATAAAGAGCTAAAGAATATAGCTCTTGATTAAGTTAGTACCATGTCTTAAGGTTAACATTCCGGCCTTTAACATTGGCCAGAAACTTTTATGGTTTAATTGTGAGAATGTTTCTGGAGCTCTCCATTTTAATTACTTACAAAAAGCTTGCTTTTTTTTTTTTTTTTTTGCGAGATAAATTTCTTTTTATTCAAGTGACAGCCTTGCGTACATTTTAGGAGCATGATCTTTGCTTTCACCTTCCACTTTTTTTTTTTGGAGAGGGCATCTCTCATATTTATTGATCAAATGGTTGTTAACAACAATAAAATTCTGTATAGGGGAGTCAATGCTCAATGCACAATCATTAATCCACCCCAAGCCTAATTCTCGTCAGTCTTCAATCTTCTGAAGCATAACGAGCAAATTCTTACATGGTGAACAAATTCTTAAATAGTGAATAAGTTCTTACATGGTGAACAACAGTACAAGGGCAGTCATCACAGAAACTTTCAGTTTTGATCACGCATTATGAACTAAAAACAATCAGGTCAAATATGAATATTCATTTTATTTTTATACTTGATTTATATGTGGATCCCATATTTCTCCCTTTATTATTATTTTTTATTTTTAATAAAATGCTGAAGTGGTAGGTAGATGCAAGATAAAAGTAGAAAATATAGTTTAGTGTTGTAAGAGAGGAAATGTAGATGATCAGGTGTGTGCCTGTAGACTATGTGTTAATCCAAGCTAGACAAGGGCATTAAAACATCCACGGATGCAGAAGATTTCTCTCAAGACAGGGGGTTGAGGTTCTAAGCCTCACCACTGTTGTTCCCCAATTTCTCACCTGATGGCCCCCCTGCAACTGTGCCTGTCTTAGGTTGTTCCTCCCTTGAGGAATCTAACCCATCTCTGGCTAACCAGTCATCTTCCGGGTCCATACAGGGAAACGTAAAGTTTGTAAGTGAGAGAGAAGCCATATTGTTTGAAAATGTTAGCTTTTTACTTCTTTGCAGATTTATGCCCTGTGGCTTCTATGCCCAGCACTTGTCTCGAGGTATCTTTACCACCTGGAGGAATTATGATACTCAGTAAATTCTATATGAGGCACGAATTCTATTTAAGGGTTGTAATTAGGAAGGAAAAAGAAAAGCTATAGAGGTAGCATATGGAAGAAAACATGGGAGGATTGATTATTTCTCTGACATATCTTCTTGTAGAGTACCTTAAGCATGTATAGGTTTTAAACTACTAACTAACTTGCGCACACATATTAACATAATAGGAATACGGTGACATAAACAAAGCAAATCTATAATTACCAGCCATCTCCAGTGAAGCCAAGAAAACCATTTAGGCACCCTAGGCATTTGTGAAAATTAGTCTATGATATGATGGATATTGTCCAACTGTACTTGAACAGTCTGAGAGAAATCAGACAAATTAAAGCAACCCATTTCTGGGATCTGTTCACATCCCATATTTTCTTTTAACTGTAGATAGTCTATAGTCGTAAGATTTTGGAGCGATACAACTTGCACCCCTCCCAACTCCTGATTAAGCTCCAACAGTACAGATCCAGTCAAATTCGTTGTCTCACTGTATGCACATGCCAGCCTAGACATCTCCCTCCTCATTTCAATGGCAGGTCCAGGAAACAGTGGGGTGGACACAGCCACAACCGCAGCATCGCCTGGATCCCTGTGGAGGCTTTTTGATGATCATCCCCCGGCACGAGTCCTCCAGAGAGTGCTGATGCCAGAAGCTCCTCCTCATATCCTATCTTAGTTCATTTTCTGGGTAACCAAGCTAGGCCTTGATCTTCTGCATAGAAACAAACAGACCCTTTGCCCACACTTTGACATGCCCTCTATACCACTGTATAGAACTCATTGGAGGCCAGCACACAGGAACTGCATTTATTTTTTATTTTTATTTATTTTTATTTTTATTAAGAGAAAGGAATATTAGCAGAAAAGAGTACCTCCATAGCTGATCATCTGACACCCTTTAAGTGATCAACATTAAGGATATTTAAAGCATGCGTTAATCCTTGATTTACCAATTGTTTTATCCTATCAAGGAGTAATCACCCCTTTCTTTCTTTCTTTTTTCTTTTTTTTATCTTTAATCTACACTTACATGAAGAATACTATGTTTACTATGCTCTCTCCTATATCAGGTCCCCCCTAAAAAACCACATTACAGTCACTGTCCATCAGCATAGAATGATGGATATTGTCCAACTGTACTTGAACCATCAGACAAATTAAAGCAGCCCATTTCTGGGATCTGTTCACATCCCATATGTTCTTTTAACCATAGATAGTCTATAGTCATGAGATTTTGGGGTGCTACAACTTGCACCCCTCCCAACTCCTGGTTGAGTTCCAACAGTACAGATCCAGCAGCCACAACCGCAGCATCGTCCGGATCCCTGTGGAGGCTTTTTGATGATCATCCCCCGGCACGAGTCCTCCAGAGAGTGCTGATGCCGGAAGCTACTTGTCCTCTCTGTATTGTCTATACAGCCCATTGGAGGTCCCTCCTTTTTTTTTTTTTTTTTAATTAAGAGAAAGGAATATTATCTTTCTTTAAGTGATCCCTCCCCCCTATGCTCTCCCCTAATGCATGCTAATCTTAATACCCCCCTTCTCCTTCCCCCCCTTATCCCTCCATGCCCACCCATCCTCTCCAGTTCCTTTCCCTTTGGTACATGTTAGTCCATTTCTGGGTTCTGTAATTCCGCTGTTGTTTTATTCCTTCAGTTTTTCCTTTGTTCTTATACTCCTCAGATGAGTGAAATCATTTGGTATTTCTCTTTCTCCGCTTGGCTTATTTCACTGAGCATAATACTCTCCAGCTCCATCCATGTTGCTGCAAATGGTAGGATTTTTCCTCTTCTTATGGCTGAGTAGTATTCCATTGTGTATATGTACCACATCTTCTTTATCCATTCATCTACCGATGGACATTTAGGTTGCTTCCAATTCTTGACTATTGTAAATAGTGCTGTGATAAACATAGGGGTGCATCTGTCTTTCTCAAGCTTGACTGCTGCATTCTTAGGGTAAATTCCTAGGAGTGGAATTCTTGGGTCAAATGGTAGGTCTCTTTTGAGCATTTTGATGAACCTCCATACTGATTTCCACAATGGATGAACTAATTTACATTCCCACAAGCAGTGTAGGAGGGTTCCCCTTTCTCCACAGCCTCGCCAACATTTGTTGTTGTTTGTCTTTTGGATGGCAGCTATCCTTACTGGTGTGAGGTGATACATCATTATAGTTTTAATTTGCATTTCTCTGATAATTAGCGATGTGGAGCATCTTTTCATGTGTCTGTTGGCCATCTGTATTTCTTTTTTAGAGAACTGTGTGTTAAGTTCCTCTGCCCATTTTGTAATTGGGTTATTAGTTTTTTGTTTGTTGAGGCATGTGAGCTCTTTATATATTCTGGACGTCAAGCCTTTATCGGATCTGTCATTTTCAAATATATTCTCCCATACTGTAAGGTTCCTTTTTGTTCTATTGATGGTGTCTTTTGCTGTACAGAAGCTTTTCAGCTTAATGTAGTCCCACTTGCTCATTTTTGCTGTTGTTTTCCTTGCCCGGGGAGATATGCCCAAGGAGAGGTCACTCATGTTTATGTCTAAGAGGTTTTTGCCTATGTTTTTTTCCACGAGTTTAATGGTTTCATGACTTACATTCAGGTCTTTGATCCATTTTGAGTTTACCTTTGTATATGGGGTTAGACAAAGGTCCAGTTTCATTCTCCTACATGTAGCTGTCCAGTTTTGCCAGCACCATCTGTTGAAGAAACTGTCATTTTGCCATTGTATGTCCATGGCTTCTTTATCAAATATTAATTGACCATATATGTTTGGGTTAATTTCTGGAGTCTCTAATCTGTTCCACTGGTCTGTGGCTCTGTTCTTGTGCCAGTACCAAATTGTCTTGATTACTATGGCTTTGTAGTAGAGCTTGAAGTCGGGGAGTGAGATCCCCCCTACTTTATTCTTCTTTCTCAGGATTGCTTTGGCTATTTGGGGTCTTTGGTGTTTCCATATGAATTTTTGAATTATTTGTTCCAGTTCATTGAAGAATGTTGCTGGTAATTTGATAGGGATTGCATCAAATCTGTATATTGCTTTACGCAGGATGGCCATTTTGACGATATTAATTCTTCCTAGCCATGAGCAGGGGATGAGTTTCCATTTGTTAGTGTCCCCTTTAATTTCTCTTAAGAGTGACTTGTAGTTTTCAGAGTATAAGTCTTTCACTTCTTTGGTTAGGTTTATTCCTAGGTATTGTATTCTTTTTGATGCAATTGTGAATGGAATTGTTTTCCTGATTTCTCTTTCTTTTGGTTCATTGTTAGTGTATAGGAAAGCCACTGATTTCTGTGTGTTAATTTTGTATCCTGCAACTTTGCTGTATTCCGATATCAATTCTAGTAGTTTTGGAGTGGAGTCTTTAGGGATTTTTATGTACAGTATCATATCATCTGCAAATAGTGACAGTTTAACTTCTTCTTTACCAATCTGGATTCCTTGTATTTCTTTGTTTTGTCTGATTGCCATGGCTGGGACCTCCAGTACTATGTTAAATAACAGTGGGGAGAGTGGGCATCCCTGTTGGCTTCCCGATCTCAGAGGAAATGCTTTCAGCTTCTTGCTGTTCAGTATAATGCTGGCTGTGAATTTAAGATATATGGCCTTTATTATTTTGAGGTACTTGCCCTCTATTCCCATTTTGCTGAGAGTTTTTATCATGAATGGATGTTGAATTTTGTCAAATGCTTTTTTAGCATCTATGGAGATGATCATGTGGTTTTTGTCTTTCTTTTTGTTGATGTGGTGGATGATGTTGATGGATTTTTGGATGTTGTATCATCCTTGCATCCCTGGGATGAATCCCACTTATTCATGGTGTATGATCCTTTTGATATACTGTTGAATTCTGTTTGCTTATATTTTATTGAGTATTTTTGCATCCACATTCATCAGGGATATTGGTCTGTAATTTTCTTTTTTGGTGGGGTCTTTGCCTGGTTTTGGTATTAGGGTGATGTTGGCTTCATAGAATGAGTTTGGGAGTATTCCCTCCTCTTCTATTTTTTGGAACCCTTTAACGAGAATGGGTATTATGTCTTCTCTGTGTGTCTGATAAAATTCCGAGGTAAATCTGTCCGGCCCCAGTTTTTGTTCTTGGGTAGTTTTTTGATTACCGTTTCAATTTCTTTGCTCGTAATTGGTTTGTTTAACTTTTGTGTTTCTTCCTTGGTCAGTCTTGGGAGGTTGTATTTTTCTAGGAAGTTGTCCATTTCTTCTGGTTTTCCAGCTTGTTAGCATATAGGTTTTCATAGTAGTCTTTAATAATTCTTTGTATTTCTGTGAGGTCTGTCGTGATTTTTCCTTTCTCATTTCTGATTAAGTTGATTTGTGTTGATTTTCTTTTTCTCTTAATAAGTTTGGCTGGAGGCCTATCTATTTGTTTATTTTCTCAAAGAACCAGCTCTTTGTTTCGTTGATTTTTGCTTTTGTGTTATTCTTCTCAATTTTGTTTATTTCTTCTCTGATCTTTAATACATCCCTCCTTCTGCTGACTTTAGGCCTCATTTGTTCTTCTTTTTCCAGTTTCGATAGTTGTGATGTTAGACTAATCATTTGGGATTGTTTTTCCTTCTTCAGGTGTGCCTGGATTGCTATATACTTTCCTCTTAAGACTGCTTTCGCTGCATCCCACAGAAGTTGGGGCTTTGTGTTGTTGTTGTCATTTGTTTCTATATATTCCTTGATCTCTATTTTGATTTGTTCATTGATCCATTGATTATTTAGAAGCATGTTGTTAAGCTTCCAGGTGTTTGTGAGCCTTTTTGTTTTCTTTGTAGAATTTATTTCTAGTTTTATACCTTTGTGGTCTGAAAAATTGGTTGGTAGAATTTCAGTATTTTGGAAGTTACTGAGGCTCTTTTTGTGAGCTAGTATATGGTCTATTCTGGAGAATGTTCCATGTGCACTTGAGAATAATGTATATCCTGTTGCTTTTGGATGTAGAGTTCTATAGATGTCTGTTAGGTCCATCTGTTCTAGTGTGTTGTTCAATGCCTGTGTGTCCTTACTTATTTTCTGCCCAGTGGATCTATCCTTTTGGGTGAGTGGTGTGTTGAAGTCTCCTAAGATGAATGCATTGGAGTCTATTTCCCTCTTTAGTTCTCTTAGTATTTGTTTCACAAATGCTGGTGCTCCTGTGTTGGGTGCATATATATTTAGAATGGTAATATCCTCTTGTTGGAGTGAGCCCTTTATCATTATGTAGTGTCCTTCTTTATCTCTTGTTACTTTCTTTGTTTTGAAGTCTATTTTGTCTGATATCAGTACTGCAACCCCTGCTTTCTTCTCATTGTTGTTTGCCTGAAATGTTTTTCCATCCTTTGACTTTTAGTCTGTGCTTGTCTTTGGGTTTGAGGTGAGTTTCTTGTAAGCAGCATATAGATGGGTCTTGCTTTTTTATCCATTCTATTACTCTGTGTCTTTTGATTGGTGCATTCAGTCCATTTACATTTAGGGTGATTATCGAGAGATATATACTTATTGCCATTGCAGGCTTTAGATTCGTGGTTACCAAAGGTTCAAGGTTAGCTTCTTTAGTATCTTACTGCCTAGCTTAGCTCGCTTATTGAGCTCTTATATACAATGTCTGGAGATTCTTTTCTTCTCTCCCTTCTTATTCCTCCTTCTCCATTCTTCATATGTTGGGTGTTTTGTTCTGTGCTCTTTCTAGGAGTGCTCCCATCTAGAGCAGTCCCTGTAAGATGCCCTGTAGAGGTGGTTTGTGGGAAGCAAATTCCCTCAGCTTTTGCATGTCTGGGAATTGTTTAATCCCGCCATCATATTTAAATGATAGTTGTGCTGGATACAGTATCCTTGGTTCAAGGCCCTTCTGTTTCATTGCATTAAATATATCATGCCATTCTCTTCTGGCCTGTAGGGTTTCTGTCGAGAAGTCTGATGTTAGCCTGATGGGTTTTCCTTTATAGGTGACCTTTTTCTCTCTAGCTGCCTTTAAAACTCTTTCCTTGTCTTTGATCTTTGCCATTTCAATTATTATGTGTCTTGGTGTTGTCCTCCTTGGATCCTTTCTGTTGGAGGTTCTGTGTATTTCCATGGTCTGTTCGATTATTTCCTCCCCCTGTTTGGGGAAGTTTTCAGCAATTATTTCTTCAAAGAGACTTTCTATCCCTTTTCCTCTTTCTTCTTCTTCTGGTGCCCCTATAATACGAATATTATTCCTTTTGGCTTGGTCACATAGTTCTCTTAGTGTTGTTTCATTCCTGGAGATCCTTTTATCTCTCTCTATGTCAGCTTCTATACGTTCCTGTTCTCTATTTTCTATTCCTTCAATGGCCTCTTGCATCTTATCCATTCTGCTTATAAATCCTTCCAGGGATTGTTTCACTTCTGTGATCTCCTTCCTGACAGCTGTGATCTCTCTCCAGACTTCATCCCATTGCTCTTGCATTTTTCTCTGCATCTCATCCCATTGCTCTTGCATTTTTCTCTGCATCTCTGTCAGCATGTTCATGATTTTTATTTTGAATTCTTTTTCAGGAGGACTGGTTAGGTCTGTCTCCTTCTCAGGTGTTGTCTCTGTGATCTTTGTCTGCCTGTAATTTTGCCTTTTCATGGTGATAGAGATAGTTTGCAGAGCTGGTACGAGTGACAGCTGGAAGAGCTTTCCTTCTTGTTGGTTTGTGGCCTTCCTCTCCTGGGAGATTAGCGACCTGTAGTGGCTTATGCTTGGCAGCTGTGCGCAGACAGGGCTTATGCTACCTTCCCAGTTGCTATGGAGTTTATCTCCGCTGTTGCTGTGGGTGTGGCCTGGCTGGGGCTGCTCCTCCAAAATGGGGGAGCCCCGTTGGAGGGGGAGTGGCCAGGAGGCTACTTATCTCCATAATGTGCCTTTGTGCTCCCTGTTGCCCAGGGGGTTAGAGTGCCCAGAGATCCCCAGATTCCCTGCCTCTGGGATATGTGTCCTGTCCTGCCCCTTTAAGACTTCCAAAAAGCACTCTCCAAACCAAAACAACAACAGCAACAACGAAAGAGGGAAAAAAAAAGGAAAAAACACGCAATTTTCTTTGTCCTCAGGCTCCGGTCTCAGCACCCGCTCACTGGTCTTGCTGCCCTGTTTCCTTAGTATTGGGGTCCCTGTCCCTTTAAGGCTTCCAAAAAGCACTCGCCAAAGAAAAAAAAGGGAAAAACGTGCGATTTTCTTTGTCCTCAGGCGCCGGTCTCAGGCACCCGCTCACCGGTCTTACTGCTCTGTTTCCCTGGTATTGGAGTCCCTGTTCCTTTAAGGCTTCCAAAAACCACTTGCCAAAAAAAAAAAAAAAAAAACCACTCCGGTTTCTTTCCGCCCACCAGGAGCTGGGGGAGGGGCGCTCGGGTCCCGCCAGGGCCGGGGCCTGTATCTTACCCCCTTCGCAAGGCGCTGGGTTCTCACAGGTGTGGATGTGGTCTGGATGTTTTCCTGTGTTCTCTGGTCTCTATTTTAGGAAGAGTTGTCTTTGTTATATTTTCATAATTCTTTGTGGTTTTGGAAGGAGAGTTCCGCTGCTCTACTCATGCCGCCATCCTGGCTCCGCCCCCATTGTGATTTTTTAAGGTTAGTTCACATTAGGCCTTTGATCTACCAGAGGTAAAGCTAATTAAACCTATCATGATATAAAAGGAATGTTGAGACATATTTTAAATTAATATTGGTTAATTTCAGGGCAACAACTTAGAATTCCTTCAAATGACTACAAAATATAGCTCTTGACTATTTTTATTTTTAGATTGACTAAATAATTACAAGCAAGTAAGTATGCCTCCTCCCATTTTTTTGGCATTCACCTCACCTCCCTCATAGTTTCTAGAGGTAGAAATTCTTGAAATAAATTTGATTTTTGAAATGTAAATAATTTGTAATAATATACATTTTTATCATCTTAATTATAGTAATGGATTTTTATGTATCAAATATTACTTTTTCTTAGTTAAGAAGTCATTTGAATTTGATTTCAAAGTTGGAACATCTTTTGATAGCCAATGTTTTAAATTTACATTATACAAAATAGCCCCAAATACACAGGGGGAAAATTTAAAAACTAGTTTTCTACTCCCATAAAGGGTTAATTTTAGGGACTCTAAAAGCAAAAATGGAAGTATTTCCAGAAATCTACAGTACAATAACAAATGTATGAAATAAATTTATTCTATTTTAGAATTATAAAAGTTTTAAAACCAAATAAGAATACAGTAGAATGACCTGTTACTGTAAAGTTTTACAACTTATATGAGATCACAAAACAGGCCATTTTTAAGAGAACTTGTTGCAAAGATGCCTGTACTTTTTTGCATTTTAAGAGTCTTAGGTGTTTGTTCTGGGCATAATTAGGAGAATACATTTCTTTTGACAGCAACTTGTACTTAAATTTCAAAGACATAAATATAACTTAAGGGACATGGGTTTGCCTCAGGGTATAGGAAAAATGCAAGTATAAATAAGATTAATAATATAAGCTATTTATAGGAGACAAGTGTAAAGAGTAAAAATGATTCTGTTTATGGTCATGTATTGAGTTAGCATGGGTAAAACAACCAGGGTAATATTTTTAAAAAGGCCTACTATTACATTAAAATATTATGAAAATTAACAAATGAAAAAACTATGAATCATATGATTGAAGAAACCCTTACATTTTACATTTTAATAAAAGTTTTACTTTATAAGTATATTTAATATTTGTCATATTTTCTTAAAAATCCACCAAAGTATTACTTAAAAATCTATACTTATGTTAGATTAAATATCTTTAAAAACTTTGTAGAATAGCTACTGTTGCATAAATGTCTTCTAAATTAAAGTCACAATTGTTAATAATCTTGAGTCAGATATTTTAATACCCTAAATTGGTAGCAATTCTTTCCAAAATGAACTGTTACATATTTAACATTTTATTGTATAGTTAATATAAAATCACTTCATGTTTGTTTTTAAAGGCAATTGAACTTTAAAACATATTGAGTACATTATAAGTACATTGTTAGTATAATATACAAGCATGTCGCATATGTACACTGTCAACTGAAAAATGGGATTGCTTAAACCAAACTGTACATGTAAAATCCTACATTTATTTTTATTCTTCACTGATTAGTATAAATATAGGATTATAAAATATTCTCATGACTTGAATCATTGGGAGGGGTTATACATTTTTTCTGCTTTTCAATTATTTATTAGATGACTTCTGAAATCTAACCTACTCTCTTCTATTTTACGGTTTTGCCTCCTGAAGCACTGACACAGTCATTCTATCATGGTAGATGCATATTTAACAACCTTTGTAGTATATTGATCCTTGGGGAGGCATACAAAAGACTGTTTCGCAATTACTGTGGTTAATTATTCAGTTATGAGTAAAGTGCTTACATATTTGTGACTAGTAAGGTTTGAGATTTTGTATAAACAAAACAGGAGATTAGAGGTACTTATCATGGTGCTTAGTCTAAATTTCCAGTCTAAAATTCCAATAATGAAAACATATACTCATACTATTATTTGAATTATACTAGGCAATAAGCCTTTTTTATTCACTAGGCTAAAGACTATTCTTTCTTACACTTAGGAAAATATTTATGAACTATGATGATATATCAATGAACCTTGAAAATTAACATAGTGAGTAGAAGACAGGTGCTTGTTCATCTCCTAGTAGATGGATGAGATGACCGTTTCAAGGCAGGTCACACTGATCTCAGTGGTATGGTCCAGTATATTCAGACCACTGCCTCGAAGGATTCAATCATGTTTCAAGTAACAAGATGGAGGTTGCATCGTTTTTGTACAAACCATTTAATTTGCAAGCTGTTCTGTAAGTTGACAGTCGTATCACATCAAAATTCTGAGCACACATTTCTACAAATAGCTGCCTCTTCTCTGCCATGGTCTTCGGTCCTGGCGGCCGCAGCCTCTGCCAGTCCGGCCCCGGAGCCGACCCCATTCCTCGAGCCGGTTCTCAGCCCAGCAGGAGCAGCAGGGCTGCCAGAGCACAAGGGCACAGAGTTGTGCCACAAGATAGCGCAGCTTGCGCGAGCGCGGCTGGGCCATGATTTTGTTTTCTTCGCACTTTGCCACTTCAACTCATTCATTCATGCATTCACTCAGCTCTAATTTTCTAAGCACCTATTATATACTCGGCTGTAATCAAGACACTGGTGATACCATGGTAGATAAGATAGACAAGATTCCTGTCCTTATAGATCTTTCATTCTGGGAAGAGATAGACCATAAGGAATATATGAGTAAAATGATGGAATGGAGTTCGGGAGGTAGGGCATAAGAAAAGGCAAAATCAGGTGTTCTGGGAAGACCCTTTTGACAAGTTAACAGTTGCTATGACTGAACATCTTGAGTATTTGGTGGTAGAACAGCAAGGTAAAGACCCTTTGTCCAGGAATAAAACAAATACAAAATGACTGGAATATAGTAATAAGGGACAAATTGTATGAGGTAAAGATCGAGTAGAAAGCAGAAGCTGGAGCATGTAGGGCTGGTATGACATGGCAAGGAATGTGAATTCATTACAATTGCAAAGAAGTCACTGGACAGTCTGAAGATGCAACCTGGTTTCTTTCAGAAAAGATCACCCTTGCTGCTCTATAGAGAATGCACAGGGAAAGCTGAGGAAAATAGGAATGAAAGCAAGGAATCAGGTTCTTAAGTTATACTTTATGTATATATGCACATATTTACTTTTTTTGGTGTAATATTTTGCATGGTTGCTTTGACATTTCTGATTACTTATGCCTGATGTGCACAGCCCTAGTAAGTACTTGTACTGCTCCAATACAGGTGGGGTAATTTTCCTTTAGTTCCCTATCACTCTATCTGCTACTTGGTTTATAGTTTTAAGTACTTCAGATTGAAGAATGAGTTTTCTGTATACTATTCATGCTTTTCTTCTGAGGACAAAGAGGCCAGGAGAGGCAGAGAGCCATGTTAGTTTCTCATAAACCTTTCCAGGTCTTATTGGAAGCACTGTACCTGATTCACTCTTTCCATCAAAGGGTTCATATGATTTTCCCATGAGAGGGACTCTTGGGCCTTGATGGGTTCCTTAAGGACTTAATTTTAATTATCTTCACTTAACCTGCAGCTGCTACCTTCTATTCAAACCAGGTCTTTCCCGCCTCTCTTCAGCAGCTTTACCCCACTTTCCTCCCAGGCCACATGGGCAAGTACAAAAAACCAGTGGAGGAGGTCCTACCTTTTGGGTCTTTTGGGTACCTCTCAAACTGGGCACTTACTCCCTCAGATGGTCTCATTCTTACTATTCTCTTTGGTCTCCCCTTCTACTTAATCCTAGTACATCTGGACGTAGTGCTACAGGTACTATACACAATATAAGATACACAATCTCATATTGGTTACAAGTGTACAACACAGTGGTTCAACAGTTACCCTTATTATTAACTCCTCACCCTCTCTAGTGCAGCTACTATCTATTGATGTAGAAAGATGTTACAGAATCACTAACCATATTCTCCATGCTGTACTATCCCTGTGACCAACGTATATTGCAATTGAGAATTTTTGTGCCCTTTATCCTCCTCCTCCTCCCCACCCCTCTAACCCCACCTCTCTAGTAACCATGAGTCACTTCTCTGTGTCTGTGAGTCTACTGCTATTCTGTTCCTTCTGTTTCGCTTTGTTTTTATACTCCACAAATAAGTGAAATCATACGGCATTTGTCTTTCTTCACCAGGCTTATTTCACTGAGCATAATACCCTCTAGATTCATCTATGTTGTCACATATGGCAGGACTTCTTTCTTTTTTATGGCTGAATAATATTCCATTGCATATATGTACCACTTCTTTATGTGTTCATTAATTAATGAACACTTTGGTTGCTTCCATATCTTGGCTAATGTACGTAATGTGGCAATAAAACACTGGGTCTATATATCATTTTGAATCAGAGATTTTGTTTTCTTCAGGTTAATTCCTAGAAGTGGATTGTATGGTATTTCTCTTTTTAGTTTTTTGAGGACCCTTCATACTGCTTTCCACAGTGGCTGTCCCAGTTCACACACACACCAATGCTGTAGTGGGATTTTCATTATCTCAGCATCCTTGCCAATACTTGTTATTTCTTGTCTTTTGGATAGTGGCCATTCTGACTGCTGTCAGGTGATATCTCATTGTGGTTTTGATTTGAATTTCCCTGACAATTAGTGATATGAAGCATCTTTTTATAAGTCTGTTGGCCATTTGTATTTCTTCTTTGGGACAAATGTCTATTCAGATACTCTATCTTTTTAACTGGGTTATTTGTATATTTTTGCTTCTGAGGCTTATGAGTTCTTTATATATTTGGGATGTTAGATCCTTCTTGGATATATCATTTGAATCAGGACACAAAGGACTTTTCTAGGCATGCTGTAACTCTGGTTTTGGTAATAAACAGGTATTTTTAGCTAAATGAATGTCATTCACTACATTCAAAAAAGATGATTAAAATTTCAGCTAAAAAATTAACATGTATATTGGAATCTTTCCTACATTCTTTTATGTTCTGTTATTATTTCTAACCTTTGGCTTGCTAATCAAAGCCAGTAAATCATTACAAACCCACACTCTGAAAAATTTATATTTTGAAGAGCCACTGCTTGAGGAAGAAAATATTAATTTACGCCAGGGTAAGTATTTTCCTAGAAACATACACTTCTGCTTTTTTACGAGCTTCCATAGTTTTCATAAACATCCTATGTTGTCTCCTTCTCTCTTGTTCCTATTAGGCCAGATAAAATTAGGAAAAGAACCATAGTTAATACTTTGATTTTCAAATGGAAAAACAAAACAAAACTCAGCATAGCATGTTTAGCATTTATAGACAAGTCACAGTAAATACTAAATATAAGACAAGAACGGCCAGTCTGTGCATGTTTCCGTTCAGCTTTAGAAAGCAAATATAACAACAATCAAAAGGAAAAAGGTAAAGCAATGAACATGCAGACAGTGTAAACAGAAGCATACAAGATTTACTATGGTCACTTGTGATGCTCCTTCAAAAGCTGGCAGAACAAAAGGCATTATGGTTAGCTGGAACAGGTCAAATTACCTTACATCTGCTATTAGAAAAACCACAAATACATACTAAACTAAAGGTTGTATTGCTCTTAAATTCTTAGATCAAGCAAAAATTTATTTATAATCACTTCCCTTCATGGTTTTAGAACAAGTTTTTTTATTTCAAGTACACTGCCATTTTATAAACCCAATAAGCCACCAACAAATTAGGAAGGTTTTTTTTTTTTAAAGCTTTTACACCAGTTTGGTTAAGCTAGCTGTGGTTCATATACCAATACCAGTGAAATGGGACACTCCTGTTTACTGATGTCTGCCATTTGATGCACTATTTAAAGCCATAAAAGCTGCACCGTTGGCCAAAAGGGTATCTAGAAGGCACAGTACAAAAATAGATAAGCACTACCACCACCTTAGTTTGATCATCTCATTTCACTTCAAAATTTAAAAATCAAAGTTGTAACATCTTATCAATTCTTTTTAGTACCCCCAAAGGGATATTTCTAATATCACTTCTAAAATTTATGTATAAAACCAGAACCTATTTCATATTCTCTCATCAACCTAACTCAAAATTCCCATTGTATTCAATGACAGTTTTGCATTAGGAAAGATGAGAGAATATGGGTCATAATTTTATCTAATTGTAGTTATCCAACTGTCATTTTGACATCAGTAACACAAATTTTTGGACAGCGGCCTTCAATAAGGCTTACACAATTCAGTAAAAAAAGCCATGCAGCAGTATGTAATATGACAGCAGCCAGTGCTACACTTTATAGACTGCTATTACAACCATATCACAACCAAATTACAATGCAGTGTTAGATATGCAAAAATAAACATACCCAAACCACATCTAGTCTATGCTACTCCAACTCCTGGTAGAAAGAGTTGGCACATTATGAAATAGAAATCACAGAGTCATGAAACCAATTTTTAACCCCTCAAAAAACCCTCAAACAACAAACAACATCCTAGTAATTAATGATAGCTATTTTTTATTATTGGTAAATAACTGATAAAGTTAGGTTTTTGTTTCTATAGGCTTCACTTTTTAATATTAAAACAAAGAGAAAGTTATAATCTAAGGACATAATCAGATTTCAGATGCAATTTGAAACATATAAACAACACAAAATAGCTTTAGGGAGATCATTCTCATCCAGCGAAACACTACACAGTAAACAGCATTATGCAACAGTTTGCATTTCTGATTGGGGGTCTGCTACTTAAAGAGCTCAAGGCATCACAAAAAACCCATATATAATGAAACAAATATACACATACAATAATAAAAGTACACATTATATACATGTGTCTGTGCTAAATATTATTTCACATTCTCATTTTGAGTTTCTTTTTTAAATATAATTGATACTGGTATACCATCACACCGTTATTTTTAAAAAGTAAAAACGCTGATTCAAAATGGATCAAAGACCTGAATGTAAGTCACGAGACCATAAAACTCTTAGAAAAAAACAATGGCAAAAGTCTCTTGGACATAAACATGAGCGACGTCCTCATGAACGTATCTCCCAAGGCAAGGGGAACAAAAGCAAAAATGAACAACTGGGACTATATCAAGCTGAAAAGCTTCTGTACAGCAAAGAACACCATCAATGGAACAAAAAGGTACCCTAGAGTATGGGAGAATATATTCATAAATGACAGAGCCAATAAAGGGTTGACATCCAAAACATATAAATAGTTCAAGCACTTCAACAAACAAAAAGCAAATAATCTAACTACAAAATGGGCAGAGGAGCTGAACAGACAGTTCTCCAAAGAAGAAATTCAGATGGCCAACAGACACATGAAAAGATGCTCCACATTGCTAGTCATCAGAGAAATGCAAATTAAAACCACAGTGAGATATCACCTCACACCAGTAAGGATTGTCACCATCCAAAAGACAAACAACAAATGTTGGTGAGGTTGTGGAGAAAGGGGAACACTCCTACACTGCTGGTGGGGAAGTAAATTGGTTCAACCATTTTGGAAAGCAGTATGGACGTTCCTCAAAAAGCTCAAAATGGAAATACCATTTGACCCAGGAATTTCATTTCTTGGAATTTACCCTAAGAATGCAGCAGCCCAGTTTGAAAAAGACATATGCACCCCTATGTTTATCACAGCACTATTTACAATAGCCAAGAAATGGAAGCAACCTAAGTGTCCATCAGTAGATGAATGCATAAAGAAGAGGTGGTATATATACACAGTGGAATATTATTCAGCCATAAGAAGAAAACAAATCCTACCATTTGCAAGAAAATGGATGGAGCTAGAGGGTATTATGCTCAGTGAAATAAGCCGGGTGGAGACAGACAAGTACCAAATGATTTCACTCATATGTGGAGTTTAAGAACAAAGAAAAACTGAAGGAACAAAACAGCAGCAGAATCACAGAACCCAAGAATGGACTCACAGTTACCAAAGGGCAAGGGACTGGGGAGGATGGGTGGGAAGGGAGGGATAAGGGGGGGAAACAGAAAGGGAGCCTTACGATTAGCATGTATAATGTGGGGTGGGGGCACGGAGAGGGCTGTAAAACGCTGAGAAGACAAGTAGTGATTCTACAACATCTTACTACACTGATGGACAGTGACTGTAATGGGGTTTGTAGGGGGGGAGGGACTTGGTGAAGGGGGGAGCCTAGTAAACATAATGTTCTTCATGTAATTGTGGATCAAGGATAACAAAATAAATTTTAAAAAGTAAAAATTATGTCCTCTGAACTTGCC
The DNA here is from genome assembly GCF_040802235.1 of Manis javanica. Classification (NCBI taxonomy): domain Eukaryota; kingdom Metazoa; phylum Chordata; class Mammalia; order Pholidota; family Manidae; genus Manis; species Manis javanica. Next base: position 64,575,933 of record NC_133171.1, on the reverse strand, counting down.
TGTTTTCGTTTCTCAGCCTCCAATAATTTGGCATTTGCAGCTTCTTCCTTCTTTATCCTTTTAGCCTGTGCATATGAAATAGGTCTCAAAGTCATGCAACAGCACCACTACAACCTGAAAATAACCTCAGACTTGAAAATGGAGCTCCATGCCTCGCAAGGTACAAATCAATATGTAACATGTCTGTAGACAATTACAGATTTCCCCTCAGTTTGTTACATTTAACATACTAATTTCATTTCTAATGTATAGATTACAATTAACATATACAAAAAATTCTTAAATTCGTAAGAGTATGTCAGGTTTTCTTCTTCAAACTCTGTAAAAAGTCTGAAATAATTTGAGTGTTATTTTACCTTAAAACTTAATCACAGAAAAAATGATGTTATGGCATTTCTTGCTTTTTCTCTGATTTTTGAAAGTAAAACATGATCACTGTAGAAAGTTAAGAAAACGGGATAGATTTTAACAATAAAGGTTAAGGACAAATAAGTAACATTTAAAAATGCACGCGTCTACTTTATTTGAAGTTTCTTTTGTAATACTTAAAATGAGATAAATCCATTACTTAAATAACTTAAATAAAACATTAAACCTGATTTAACCTACTGTGGTTAAATTCAAGGTTTTTTTTTCCTAATATAATGGAAACACAACCTTTATTGAAGCACATTCTGAATATCAAGCTCATGCTATCAAATTTGAGCTTTATAATCTTAAAGTTATTACCTAGTAGCTTCATAATTATCTAGTACTAATTGCCAATGTACTTTAATATTTTCAATTTGGAGGGTTTTAAAATTAATTTGAAATGGGTAAGGGAACATGTGTATATATTTTTAGAAGGAAAAAACCTGTAACTGTGAGAACCTCAGCTAACCACATTCCTCAGGGAATAAGCCAATTTTTATGGCAACAATTTCCTGAACAGCTAAGGGTTTGGGTTATAATAACTTTTAATATTAAAAAGTTTATTTTGGAGAAAAGTACTTTGGATAATTTTGAGACATATATATTTACAGCTTAAGACACAGTACACTTAACATAATTTGGCTTTTTCTTGAAGACTTAGGGCAATTATTCTTGACATCGGTTACTATACTACACAGTTTGATAACAGAAATGCCTTTTGGCCATTCAAGTATTGAAAATTGCTTCCTATTTAACTACAAGATTACAGACTGTTGCTAGGCTTTGGAGTTTGTTTATCCTATTTTCCCTTGCTGTCTCTTAGCTATTCCTTTTGCTGTTGCCAGTATGTCCTTGAGCCCTATTCTGTCAGCACAGTTCTGTCAGAACTCAGAAAACAAAGCTGGTTAAACTGTTTCCACATTTAACATTTACTTTTACTTCTGTCATGTTGTATTTCTAAATGAAAAGCAGGTATCTGACTATAAGACTTTATCACATTTTGAAAAGTAAAGAACATGAGTTTTAGCATATGATCTTTATGACTATATTGGCTATTGAGAGGTTTCCCCTTTGTTTTTTTTCCTTTACTTATTTCTTGGATTCTTACTATTAGGATTAGATAAACTTGCTAAGTAATTCTACGCATTACGTTTACAGATAATTTGTGATGGACATGTTAATTTGAATTAGTGAGAGAACATACTGATAAAATTTTCATTTTTCAGACTTTAAAATACATGACTATATTACTTTAATCATATCAAATATAAGAATTCTACCTCTAGAATTTGCTGGGCTCGAAGTTATTTTTCCATTCTTATTTGTTCTATTCTCTTAATTCTTTCCTGTAGGAAAAATTATGACAATTTAAGATAAACTAAATATCTAGGTGGAAGGTATTTAAGTGGAATCAAATAATTAAAGATATAAGTACAGATTTACCAAAGGTTGCCCATGCTGGATATAAATTTTAATTATTTACTTTAACTTATATATATGCCACCTGTCTTAAATTGGTATGACTTTATAAAATGTCTCAAAACAATTTTAAAATACAAATGCTAAATAAGTATATAGAAACAACATAAACCAAGCTGATTAAACTCAAGTCTTTATAAATATTTTCAAGTACAAGTAATACTCATTTGGAAATAAATATTGGACAGACAAGTAGGATAAAATGGTGTATCAGGAAATCAGGACACCTAAGGCTAGTCCTGAGTTACTGTCACTCACTGCATGAACTTGAACAAATAGAACTACTCTTGCATAAAATAGAGGAGGCACTTGCTCTTTTTCTGTCACAATTAAAAATGCTTAAAAAAGTACACAGTACATCACGATTGTACGAAGTATTAACAATTGCTGTAACATGATAAATGACATTACTTTCAATAACTATAGTCAAATACAGAAATAATTTGTAATAACATAAGTGGTGCTCACATTATCTAAATGTAATGTACTAGTTAATGTTTGAATTTAACAATCTAAATTTTGATAAGAACTTTACATTTTCATTTTAAAAAATCATTGCATATGCTATAAGCACATTGTTAATAATTTTACATTCATAAATCCCTTTGAAAGTCCCAAACTGGCACTGATGAGGATAGTTTTTAAAAAATACACCTAAATTGCCCTACTTGTAAATTGCAGCTGTCCTAGGATTTTCAGAGACAACACATTTTATACTACTGTATATTACAATACCCACCCCTATTTCCAGATGCTAGTTGTACCTTTTGAAGCTATACTTTAATACATTTTTATTTCTTTTTTGCATTGATGTTATTGATTCCCTGCAGGGATCCACTGCAGGATAATGATATTTCTGGAATTTCTGTTGTGATTTTAGAAGACTGATCACATTCTATGATTTGAATATTATATTATAGCTCACCAAAAATAAAAATACAAGTGTATCTTTTGTTTTATTTCCAAGTCTTAGAGAAGGTTGTACGTGATCCACATTTGAAATATTTATTTAGATTAGAACTTGAGACCTAAGTATACTCTGAATTTAATCTTTAATCAAGTCAACAGAAGTCATTCATTATTCTCTTAAGCACAGAAATAGGTATAGAATCTTGGGCTTAACTCATCCAGTGTAGAGCTTTGTTTCAGTCTGAGTGATTTATATAGATGTACATTGGTAGTACTTTCACTAGCAATATCAGAAATAAACATTATTTATAAATTATTACGTGTTCACCTTATAATACCGAGTATCCATCCAATGAACTTGGCCTTTTATATAAAATAGCTATTGATCATTTTAAAAAATAACAACAACACAGGAGTTGAAATTATCTTTTCACCTAACAGAAAATTGAAGCTCCTAGAAAATAAATATTTTGCCTATAGTCAACCAGTGAATGCAGAGCCCTGGTCAGTTTCCACTGCCTTTGCTCCTTTTTCATAATAATGCCTCTGTATACTTCCGGAAAACTGCCTTGAGGACTGTCGGGTGGTATTTTTGGCCTTACTAGGTGGAAAAAATAATCTCAAGGATGAGAAATACATGCCATTATTTTAATTATTTTATTCTAGATCTACTGCAAACTTTAAAATAGACTCTGCGCAACTTTAATTTACTTTGCTGGCAATGAGGAGTAAGACAGATGGTAATCTAAGACTAGTCTCAGATAAGCATCTTGATCAACGTCTAATATCAGTTCACTTGTATCCTGGAATCTTGGAAAATCAATTTTTTTTATGAGTAGCACACTATGTAGGCTTAGGTCGTAGCCACTCCAAGACTTTAGGATCACAAAGCTAAATTTAAAATGCTAATGGGATACAACTGGTCTCAAGCCATTAGGAAATAGGATAAACTATTAAAAACTGTAACAGAAACAACAGTATTCAGCTTCAAATGAACTTATTTTCACATATACTGTAGTAGGCACTAAATATTTACAGTATTTTTAATAAATGTGTTCATCACACTATATATTTTAAAGTCAACCTTACAGTTTCTTTAGCAGTTACAATTAACAAACTAAGGAAAGAATTCAGGTTTACATTATATTATAGTAAGAGAGTATATTTTTGATGTTTTGTATCTATCTTTCAGAAAGCAAGCATTTGCTTTGTGCCAGTCACTGTGGCAGGCACTTCACGTTAATTCAATTTTCACATAATACAATTGTTTTTCTTTTACAGTGGAGGAAATCAAGGCTGAGAGGTTAACTAATTCATCTAAGGTCATAAATTAAGTAGGAGAGCCCATATTTAACTCTACAAATGATCTACATGCATGACTACAAATTCTAAATTCTCTGTCTCAATTCTGCATCAACTCTAATCATACTGCTTTAGTCAATACTGAAAGTATTTAAATAAATGTATTCATTACATTAGAGATAACCACATCAAAAACAAACCAAGCCATTATTTAGCAGCTTGTCTATATAACAATTGACTCAGAAATAACTATTTGCAGTTTAAAATTTTTAAAAGAATAGCACTTTCCCCCCATTTCCTTTCTGCTTTAATAGTTAGATGAGTATGTGGAGATAGGAGAGTAGTTTACACATTCCCATCTTAAAGGAAGTTGAGTATATTGCTATGTAGGTTTTCTCTGTAAGAGTTAAAAATTATTTCATCTACCTATATTTGATTTTAAAAACGACACAGAAGAGAGCACTTGATAAAACACTGGATATGAGAAAATAATGCTTTCTCATTTTTTTGCGGTAATTTTTAAGCATTCAGAAGCAATGGGACCAAATCTTCAAAGTTGTTCAAGATGTTAATTTATATTCAGTCTGTCAGGATACAAGTACTTACATAATTGTATTGCTTGGTATCATTTCTTTGGAGACTTGGTTTAAAATTGAGGTGAATTTTAAATAAAGGAAGATGATAACTCTCTAAATAAGATATATAACAAATATGAAAGTTATTTCAGAAATCAAATGAGAACACTGTACATATACACATAAGTAAATAGACCCCCAAAGTAACACCTATGTTATAAAACCAGCTCTAGTGCATAAACATACCTGTTGTTTCATAATCTTTATCTGCTCTTTTTGCTGTCGCTTCTCCTCAGCAGCCATTATTGCTATGACGAAAAGCCAAAACACAGGTATCGTCAGAAAGGGAATGAAGAAGAGAAGCCTCCTGTGAACTCCCCAGTACTCACTCTTCAAGTTTATGTTTTCATTTAACTCACTCACCTTGTTATTTTTTAGCTTCTTTGGCAACGCGAGCCTGTTCCTGTTTTTGGAGTTTTCTCAAAAGCTTTATTTGTGCTGCTTGTAGGGCTTTTTCTGAAAAACAAAATTTCAAAGAATACTTTTAACAACTTTACCTAACTGTTAACCTAAAAACAATTAACTATGTGAATGGCCTCATGATAAAGGACATACTTTTTAAGAAAATTGTTTAAAGTTAGATACCAGGTAGAAAAATGGTGTGGCAGAAAATACCATGCTTACTTCCTTTAGAAATTGCCCAACTTTTTCATCACATACAGCCCCATACACAGAAGCACACAAAAATGATGCTTCTCTTAATCCTCATCACAGAAGCTAATTTAAGTACATTTTTTTCACATTTCACATAATCCCTGTTTAGAAGGAAAGCAGCTGCTAATATGTAAAAAGAATGACTTAGCTTCTTTCTTAAAAATAGCAATATAATAAAGCAAAGGAACTCAGAGTACAAAGCCCCCCCCAAACATAGTATTTCACTCAGCTATAAAAATGGTAAAGTTTCTGAATCCAGTGATAATTTCATTTATGAAACAGAGGGACTAAATCTAAATAAAAATAATACAGAATATCAACAAGGTTTAAGGGCAATCTAGTTTCATTATTTTTAAGGACAAATGTGTGAAACTGGGAGAGATCTACATAATTAGTGGCCCCAATTTTTCATTCCTCCCTTTATCCATGTTACTTGCAAATGTGACTTTGCAGTTCCTTTCATCAAGAAGTGAAATTTATTTTCTTGTCCCTTGATACTAACTTCAGACATGTGATCTTTGGCCAACAGGATGTTAGCAGTTGTGACTGCAAGTGTAAGTTTGAGAGTATATTCTGTACTTGTACAAATGTAGTTTCACTCTTCTGTCTTGATCTTTATTATCAGGACATGTTAAGGCTACCCTGCCAGAGGCTGGAACACAGGGAGTCAGCTGACTCCACACACGTGAACAAAGCCAGGCAAGATCAGTAGAGCTGCCTACCTTACCTCCAGTGGACTCTATCAGCCTAACCAATTACCACGTGGCATTGTTCACCACTGAGGTTTTGCGGGTACTTGTTTCCCAGAATTACTGTGCCAATAGGTGACTGATACAGAAAGCTTGTAATGTCATGCTTTCTTCTGCTGGCAAACTTGGTCAGAATACTTCTAACTATAAAAGTGGTGTATCATAATTTCACTTATAAAATCACTCTAGAATACTTAACATTAGATATTGCTTTAAATTTTGTAGCAGATGAAGAGTTTTAAGAAACCTATATATTATATTCATTAGTAATGAATATACTTGACTAAAACCCGAATCACTTGAACTCTACTAATAATTTCCACCATTTATTGAACTGCCATATTAAATTTACATGATCTTGTTTAATCTTCATAACAACCTTATAGGACACGCAACATTGCACCTAGTTTACAAATGAAATAACTAAGGCTCGTAGAGGTTAAATTGCAGAGCCAAGATATAAACCCAGGTCTTTCTGACTCCAGGTTTATATATGCTACTAGTCCTAAAAATCTTTAAGAAAATTTAAATGCCTTGAGATTTTAAAAAGGACTTAACCATATGTTCTGTGACAGCTGAGAAACTCTGTAATATATATGATGTGTGTTTGTGTGCAATTTCAAACTCTACATAAGTGCACAGTTAACTTTTATTTTTAAACCCTTGGGACAGAAAAACACTAAAAAGTTCAACTCGCTATCTTTTCACTTTAGCAAGGAAGACATAATATTGGTAAGTCATTAAAAATTCATATAGCTTAAATTTTTTATTATGAGCAGTTAGAGAAGATGGGAAAAATAGGTTAAAAAAATCAGGCACACTATGGAGGAAGTACGAGAAGTTAAGAGGCACAGAAACTTCACCCAGGCTCTGAGGAATAAGCTACTACCAACATCTCATTTATTTGGTTTATGATTGTTGAATATATTATCTGTTATGACTAACTTTTGAAATGTTAACTTGACAAGTATCTTTTATGGTTTAGGAAATTATTTTCTTAAATATCAAAAAGAAAAGTTTATTTTTTAAATAAAGTGTTTAAACATGTCTAAACCAGAATGTATCTAACAATTGGCAGCACTTTCCTTCTGCAGTGGCCTATCTTAAAACAATGAATCATTGTACAGCAATGGCATTTCAGATCCTATGATAAATAAAATTGACTGGTATATTATTAGATATATTAGAGCATTTGAGATATTAACAGTATTGGCCAATTAACAAGCAAGTTTGTTTATATAGTTTGAAAGTCTTTTTTATTTTCAAACTGTCAGATTCTTATCTATATTTTCTAAGATAGGGAGCTCTAATTTCACATTCAAAATCCACATTTATTTTATTGTTCTAAACCTTCCTTCAAATTAAGTTGTTTTACAAGCCTAGTTGAGTTCAACTAGGATAATAAAATATGACAGAAACTTCTAGAATCTCCTCTGACAACACCCCAAAGTGTTAATGTAGAAGTCTTTTAGAATAAAAGGGGTGATAAGGTGACTCATTTCTACTTCCTTTCCTTCCCAAGAAAGAACATGCATATTATACCAAATATACTTGTAAATATTAATAACATTTACTTACATTAACTATTTAATATTTATATACATGTTGAGAAAAACATGTACATAGGTCAAAGGTAACAATTTACAAAATGCAATATAATACAAGGGAGAGCTATGTCACAGAATACAAACCAATTTGAAATCTAAAAGGGGAGAAAACACTGGGCAAAAGTTGAGTAATTACCTTCTATTTTGTTAAAATAAAATTTAGTTAATTTTGCAAATATGAAGTTGCCATTTTGAACACCAGGTATGAATGGTACTTGTGATAGACATGCAAAACAGGCATGAAAATCCATTGCTTTGGTTATCAGTTAATTTCAAGCTTTCCTATTTTATGTAAAAAATGCACACTTCCCATTATTATACATTCTTCAGAAAAGTCCGTGGTTTATTGACAATACTAATTTTAAAAATTCATCATGTATGTATATATGTTCATATATTAACATTTTTAAATCCTTCTCTAGTAACTATTTAGCAGAGATTAAAGTCTTAATAGGAACCCAATGAAATAACACAAAAAGCACTTAATTAACATACTATAGGAGAGAAAAACGTACAGGACATTAAGTTACAGGCCAGGCAGTTAACTTACATGCCACTGGTGGAAGTATGAATTGGAACAACCTCTTTCGAGACAATATTTGCCTGCTTTCTACCAAAATTGAAAATGCACATACCCTTGGAGTAGAGATTCTATCTCTAAAATTTTATACTATGGATAGCCATACCTGTCAAAGAATGAAGATATGTGTAATGTATTTATTGCAGCATTGTTTGCAATAGCAAAGATCAGGAAATAGCTGCAACAATCATCAAAGAAGACTGAGTAAATGAAGTACGGTAGAGCCATACATGGCATCACCTAATATTCAGCCACTGGAAGTGTAAGGTTGATTTTTAAGTGCTATATAGAAAGATGCTCATGAAAATTAAGTGGAAAAAACAAAGCTGAATGGTATATATACCAGTAAGTTTATTTATTTTAGAAATAAAAAGGACATATACATATATGAACATATCACATGTGCACATGTACACATAAGTATGTGTTTGAATGTGTGTCTGTGAGTGTATGTACACACTTCTGGATACACTACCAAAAACCTGTTAATTATGATCCAACTTGTGAGTGTCTTTTATTTTAAAGTCAGTGAGAGTCAATGTCTTATTTTAAAGCATTATGCTCTATGAGCTTTTATCATGCATACTTGTTTTATAATGAAAACAACAGAGCTACAGAGAAGTCAGTATTATAATGGTGTATACAATAACTAGAAGTCAGTCAAGCTTTTCCTCCTGAAAAAAAAAAACTATGAGAAGTAGTAAAATCCTGTCAGTCTTTTAAGTCAGTTTTTATTAGTAAACCTTTATTGATATTATGTTTATGATACAAGCATGTATTGATATACATTTATATATATATGCTTATGAATATAAGACATGAACACATTGATATATATATCAAGACAGCCTTAAGAGGCTTCACACTTGTAACTAGTTACTTCAAACTTCATAGCAGAACTATTTTATTTTAGTCAGCATTCTCTGTGTAAGACATAGCATGGTAACTTTATGTTGGTAGTTCATGATGATTTTGAATCATAAACACATTTGAGGTTACTTTGAGCACGTTGTACTTGATAAGTGATACTTTCTGATGATCTTAAAATACTTTTTGATTTAAGTTTATTAGTTGGGCATTTTGAAAATAAATGTTATATATCCAGGCAAAGAAGAACCCAAACTAAAACTTACCACTAATTGGAGTTCTCTGACTGAAAATTTACTCCACAGATCCACATATTTTGGAGTTACTCCCTTGTACCACCGCAAGGAATTGGGAGCTGTTCAAATGAGTTTCCAGCCTGAAAAGTTCATCACCTACCTTTGTAATTCTAAACACACAGGGTATGATGTGTTTACGAGTATGACTCTTGAAAGGCACTTATTAAATCAAAGAACTCCAGTTACCAGTGGGACTCCTTACTTTCTCATTTTATTTGAACACAATTATCTACCTTTTAGAAACTGAGAGTAGTTATCAATCATTCCTATAACAAAAACATGTAGAAATACTTAACACATTTTAGTACAATTCTTACAGTGATGGATACATGTTCCCTACCTTGAGGTTGCAATTTTCTTAGCAATTTGGCATCTGTGTTATCTACAAATTCAGCACCGCCAACATCTGGAGGTCGACCGCTGCACTGTCTCACGCTGGTATCCTCTCTTGGTCGCTCTCTTTCTGGATTCGGTGGTCTTCCTCCATGAGCTTCCATTGCCCTGACATGGGGAATGACATCCTCTTCTTTCAAAAGACACCACTGCATTCCATTTTAATTAACCTTTTATAGAAATAAAATATTATGAACAAAATAAACGCAAGTGATCAGTATGTCAGAAAATTCTAGGTAAACGTACATATTAATTTTTATAAAGCTGTTGTAACCTTTAGAAATTTTAGTTTCTAATTCAAGTTACATTTATAATTGTTCATGACTTTTGGTATATATTTGGTATTCTTACTTTAATGACTTCAACTTTAAATACACTGAGAGATATATACCTGTACCTATAAACATATAGAGACATTTATCTTAATCACCATTTCTGAACCATAATGACTGTAAAGTTGGCAGGTATTCGAAAAGATTAGTTGTGTGATGACACCTCTATGGATTGCTCTCATGAGTATCAGTTCAACCGAACATGAAGCTATCCAAATAACAAACGAAAGATTCTCTTTATAGAAAAAACACAGCTAATAAATCAAGAAGGAATGTAAGAGTCAGACTATTAGCATTTTGCAATATTTGATGAACTAATGGATCTAAGCATTACATTTGAATGGTTGCCAATCACCAAAAAAGGGAGACAACTGGACCAACAGCCTCTTGATGGAGGTTCACTTCATCACCTATAAACTAATCCTCCCCCTCCCAAGAAAACCAAACCTGGAAATGATTAAACCTTTAGATTAAATCACTGTAACTTAACTTAACAATGGGAAAATTTTATTTGCCGTGTATATTAAACTACACAGCAAAATCCAGTCTGAAGGAAATCCCACAAATTACCCAGTTTATTCAACAAATAAATTTCAAGAAGTGAAAACACTGTGGGAAGATTAAAAGGGCTGTAAAGGATGTATCAAACATGCCCAATGTTTGGATCTTACCTAGATTTTGATTCAAATAGATAAACTGTCCAGGAAATTCTGACAATTAAGAACTTAATGAAAATTTTGAACAATGTCTGATATTTGATATCAAGAAATTATCATTTTAAATTATGATAATAGTATTCTGATGCTTTTGTAGAAAACAAGAATTCTTATCTTTTAGATTCACTTACAGATAAAGCACAATGTCTAAGATTTGCTTCATCAAATTATGGAAGAGCAGTAGATGGGAATATATGTAAAACAATATTGTTCATATGATAATTTCTAAAGCTGATGATAGGTACATAATGTACATTATTTTGTCTACTTTTGTGATATTTCAGATTTCCCACTATAAGTCTCCTCATGAAAACACATACACCAGCATAATGCTAATGTATTACAGGAATAAGCCTGCTTAGTGCATAGTTAATAATCAAGAGCTGGTTGTCCTCTGTAAGGCAATCAAAACAAGTACACTATTACATGACCTTATTTAGAGTCCAAAGTAGTATGTCGACATAGGAAAAGCATCCTTTCAAAATAACCTTTTTAAAACAATTTTTAAATTACCTTATACTTCTTTTTTGAGAGAGAATTCCTTTGGTGTAAAGGTTAAGAAAAATTTTTTAATGTTTCTTATTCCTTAAAAGACTCTCAAAGCAGGATTCAGCCTTGAACCACTCTGGGCACTTCTGCAGCCAGAGCCTGCAGTCCTGACTGCCCTTTATGCCGTGGTGCCAGGCTCAGAATCATGGCATATAATGACCTCACACAATGGATGCCATGAACACAAACACTGCTCTTGCCCCCATCATGGATGACAGTTACACCCCACAGTCCAAGCACCGTGCTTTGTCCGAGGCATTTTGAATGCACTGTTTACTTTAATCTTCATAATCATTTTACCTAGGAAGGTCAGTTTCACTGTCCCTATATTACCATTGAGGGAATCACAGGCCCAGTGAGCTTAAATCATTTCCTGAGGTGCACTGGCAATAAGGAACAGAAATGTGTGATTTGAACCCAGGACTATCTCTCTCTAAAACCTGGGGTCTTAGCCACTACATGTACTTCACCGCTATTACAAAGACATTTTTATACTTGATACTGATCACAATATTCAGGCATGAAAGCATAGTCAAGATGATGTTATGGCAGGGTTATGGAAAAAACCAATGCATATACTCAGTGTCTACATGTCAAAAAATATCTATACTAAATCTTTTCAGTAATTCCCATTTTAAATATTAACGCTGAGGAGAGAATTTTTGCTGAGATTTCAAATGAAGCCAGCAGGATCAGCAGTTGTACTAACTGCATTTTTACACCATAAAACACTAAGAAGGAAGCCAGCAGAACAGCTTTATGTTCACCAGCATGGGGAGCTTTTGATTGAATTTCAAGGGTTCAATCGATTAATCTTTTTTATCCAGTTATAATTTAATAGTTATATTTTACTCAGTTAGGAAAATATACCTGTGTCCAAAGAGGAACAGATTATGTTGGTGTCCAAAATTCACCTGACAAATGGCATCATTTACATTTTTGCTTTTGGCATTTATAAATAAATACTTTCTAAGGGCGTTTCATGTATCGGGCTATCTTCTGACTCCAGGATTTCATAAAATGAGAACTGGATTGTTAGGAAAATCTGAAGCTTGTATTAAAAGTTTAATTCACTCAACAGTCAAAACAATTGTGGGTGAGGAAAAAAAGAAGTATTTTTCTCAATAAACTTTTCCTTAGAAAAGCAAATACAATTTATATCATTTGATTCCTATGCTTTTTCATCATTCAGAAATTATGCATAAAAAGCTTATTCTTTTTTTCTTAATTTCTAACACTAAGATAGTAAATGGTTCCTGAAAATAATATTTCTTAAGATTTAAAAGAAACAGGATAAAGAGAAAAAAAGATGACTAAGAAAATAGAGATGGTGACAGATCAAGCCTTTTATACCATTATAATTTTCCTTTCTACAGTTACTAATTTAAAGCAATAGCAGTAACACATTCATTTCTATAAATACTATGGTGAGAGAGAAGAAAAAAAAGGTTTATATTTTTTCAGACTGAATGAAATAATCATAGTAAATGAGTAAAATTCACTCTACACTGTAACACATACCAGTATACTATTAGGCTGTAATGCGTCGTCATAAAGACAGTTTCCGCTACTTAAGACACTTGAGGCACCTACTCTATATAGGAACATTCTCTACAGAGGTTAAGTTGGAGAGCATCCTCTCCTCAAAGGACAAGCATCTCTAAGTGGGACGTCAGACTCAGATCACTCTGACTCAGGCGATCCCAGAACCTCACCTTGAGTAGGTGATGAGTCTGAAAAAGGATGCAGAGGTCAGGACAGAAAGTTGTCTCAAATGTCCACTTAACAAAATAAAGATGGTCTGAGTTAGGGCCTGAGAATTAGAGCTAGAAAATCAGGTAAATAATGAGGCTCTTTTCTTGGAGAGAGGACTGCCTGGATGTGAGGGAGAGAAGCCTGACTGGAGACCAGGCAGGTCTGAAGTGGCCTCTAAGTAACATGGAAAAGGGAAAGAGTAGTAAAGTTTTCTTCCTGAACAAATTTAAGATAGAAAATGGAGAAATACTTGAGGAAAATGGCAAATAAATTTACTGCTTTCAAGTATTTCAATATTAAAAAAATTACCTCAAATGAATTGATTTTAGAATGTTTCCATTATTCAGAATTTTTTAAGTGAGATTATGAAATTTTATTTAAATGAGTTTCTATTTCAACACTCCCGTTACTCTTCATAAATGATACTCCAAAGTACAGCTGAACGTCTCATGAGCAACTGGTCTGTGTTCACTGTGCCTTGCGGGCACTGAGCTGTCTAAGTGATTGGACTTCCTGTCTCACTGACAGCCAGAGCCCCCTGTCCACCGGCCCATGTTCAGGTCTTAAGAGGATGTGTGCTCAAGTCTCACTTGTGCTTTTATATCATCGCTGTCTTTATGTATGATATTCCAAAAGTCTTTTTATAAACTAATTACCAGGAAATAAAGGATTCTGAAAGTACACTTACAAATAGAAAGGTGTTTTTTTAAAAAGAAGGTAACTTTGTTTTATTTGAGCTGTGGTTAAATTTACTGAAAATTGTTTAGCCAGAAATAATTTGGTAAATGATCAATTCACTGAATGACCAACAGACCTAAAACCATCAGACCAGATACCTTAATCCAGGTTTAAAACATTCACCACAGGTATTTCAGGCAAGGCCTAGAATAGGTACAGTTCTCAATTCTGAAAAATGTAAGTTCATTCATTCATTTATATAACATTGATCAGTCAGGAAGTACTAGGCATCCCAAATATTAATGTGAGAAATTGACAGTTGCCTAGGACTGCAGATCTGTGAGGAAATTATTGAAGCAAAGGTTTGGTGATACTGAAACTTAAAAAAACAAAACAACAGCAAAAAAATTCTCAGTATGTTGGCAAAACTGGACAGCTACATGCAAGAGAATGAACCTGGATTGTTGTCTAATCCCATACACAAAAGCAAACTCAAAATGGATCAAAGACCTGAATGTAAGTCATGAAACCATAAAACTCTTAGAAGAAAACATAGGCAAAAATCTCTTGAATATAAACATGAGCAACTTTTTCCTGAACTCATCTCCTCAGGCAAGGGAAACAAAAAAAATGAAAAAATGGGACTACATGTTAAAAAGCTTCTGTACAGCAAAGGATACCATCAGCAGAACAAAAATGCATCCTACAGTATGGGAGAATATATGTGTAAATGACACATCTGACAAGGGGTTAACATCCAAAATACATGACTCACACACCTCAACACCCAAAAAGCAAATACCCTTTTAAAGAATAGTTGGGGGATATGAACAGACACTTCTCCAAAGAAGAAATTCAGATGGCAATCAGGCACATGAAAAGATGCTCCACATTGTTAATTATAAGGGAAATACAAATTAAAACCACAATAAAGTATTCACCTCATACCAGTTAGAATGGCCAACATCAAAAGATTAGGAACAACAAATGCTGCCAAGGATGGGGAGAAACAGGAACAGTGCTACACTACTGGTGGGAATGTAAATTACTTCAACCATTGTGGAAAGTCATATGGAGGTTCCTCAAAAAACTCAAAATAGAAATACCATGTAACCTAGGAATTCCACTCCTAGGAATTTACCCAAAGAAAACAAATTCTCAGATTCAAAAAGACATATGCAACCCCAACCCCATGTTTACTACAGCACTATTTACAATAGCCAAGAAATGGAAGCAACCTAAGTGTCCATGAGTAGATGAATGCATAAAGAAGATGCATATACACAATAGAATACTATTCAACCATAACAAAGAAGCAAACCCCACCATTTGCAACAACATGGATGGAGCTAGAGGGTATTATGCTCAGTGACATAAGCCAGGTGGAGAAAGACAAGTACCAAATGATTTCACTCATCTGTGCAGTGTTAACAACCAAGCAAAAATTGAAGGAACCTAACAGCAGCAGACTCACAGAACCCAAGACTCAACTAATGGTTACCAAAGGGAAAGGGACTGGCGAGAGTGGGTGGGAAGGTAGGGTGAAGGGGAATAATGGGCATTATGATTAGCACCCATAACGTAGTCAGGGGAACAGGGAAGACAGTATAGCACAGAGAAGAGAAGTAGTGACTCTATAGCATCTTAGTATGCTGATGGATAGTGGATAATGTGGTATGTGGTGGAGACGTGATAATGCGGGGAATCTAGTAAGCACAATGTTGCTCATGTGATTGTATATTAATGATACCAAAATAAAATAAATAAATATTTGATGAAATAAATGAATGAAAAGAAAAGAGAACACTTGCTGTACAAGAGATTCTGGTAATCGGAGAGCTTCACTGGAGAATTCTACCAAACTCTTAACGAATTAATGCCAATCTTTCTCAAAATCTTCCAAAAAATTGAAGAGTACAGAACACTTCCAAGCTCATTCTATGAGGCCACCATTACCCTGATTATGAATCCAGATTAGGATGCCATGAAAAAACACAACTGCAGACCAATATTCTTATTGAAAATAGATGCAAAATCCTTGCTATGCTGATGCACAGTGCCTGTAATGGGGTATGTGTTGTGGACTTGATAAAAAGGGGGAATGTAGTAACCACACTGTTGCTCATGTGAAGCATTCATAAGATTATATATCAATGATACCTTAATAAAAAAAAGTAATAAAATAGATGAGCATTTTCTGTATTAGTAAACCAAATTCAAGGTCACATTAAAGGATTTCCCACATGACCACACTTATCCCAAGGAGGCAAGGATGGTTCAATATGCAAATCATACGAGATTAGTAGAAGTAAATGAAAAAAATCACATCATCTCAGTAGAGTCAGAATAAGCATGCTACAAAATACAATATACTTTTACCATAAAAACCTGCAAGAAACAGCAGAGAAGGAACAACCTCAGCATGATAATGTCCACATACAACAAACCTATAGTTAACATTATACTCAGCAGTGAAACATTGAAAGCTTCCCCTCTAAGGCCAAGAAGACAAGGACTCTTGAGCCTGCACATAATGATGGAGAACTTTGGACTCTAACCCCACTGAGGTCATGAAAATGACAGAAAGTCTATGGACCAGAATGCAGACATATTTTTCTCATAGTTGATGCACTTGCTGATATTTAAAGCTGGTCTGCAGGTAAGAATTATCAACAATTTTGATTTCCTAATGTGGGTCATGTAGTATTTCTGTGGTAAATTGTGCCTCTAATTGAAAAATACAGTGGACAATTTTCTATAATGGTGCAAATATAGTGGTGCAGTGACCACTGGAAAATCTGAATGAAGGAATATCAGGGATATTGCAGGTTTTCTATAAGTCTGAAATTATCTGAAAACACTCTTCTAAATGACTGTGTTCATACTATGCCATTAACTCAATCTGACTGTAAAATATGTCACAGAAGAAGAGCTTGATTTACCCCAAATCAACCAAGTTGTAAAGCTGAAGCTAATCAACCTTGTAAGAAACTGAACATTTAGAAGGCAGTACATGAGTATTGTATTAATGTTACTGTACCTACAGTGTGATGGATAATTTGTGGAGCCTGGGGAAACACTGAGAACTTTAAACCCCTTTTTCTATCATGATGCCTTTCCTCACCTGACTACTATGAAAACTCTCTAACCCTTGCCACGGGGCACAGGACAGGGACAAGGGCATTCCCTCTTACCGCCGCTCCTCCCATTAAGGACTATGGAGCCCCCGAAATACTGCATCCTGTCCTCTCCACAAGGCTGAAGGAGGACGGAAGCTGGGGTCTCAGCTGTCATTTTGCTTCTTGCGTGGTGCTGCTCTGAGTCTGTCCCTGCAGGTATGACCCAGCAACATGAAGAGAGGGGACTGGAGAGAGAGAATCACCACTCCGGCTCTGTTGGGGTGGGATTCTCTGTAAGTGGCAGGAAGGAGCAACGTGACCTTGAGGGGAATTTATAGTGCAGAGGTATGTGGCTATGTGATGAAGAGACTATCCCCTTAGTGCTGCCATAGGGGACTACATGTAATTGGTGCACTTTGACACAGGTTAACATGACTCAAAAGTTAATATATGCAATATCAAAGGAGAATATACACTATGCTGAATCCAAATCTTGATACAAAATCATTAAATCGTATGCAAATTAGCACTGTGGAATGATATTTTGAGTGACTAGAAATAAATTTTAGGTGTCTCCTGACAATTTTAAGACTCTCCTAAAAACTGACAATTTAATCAAGCAGCATGATTATTCACTCGTTTTTAAAAACACAATGAGGATATAAATTTGGAAGTATGTTGTGAATGTAAAACTTTAATAAGGCACATGGATATACTTTATGAATTTGAAAATTAAAAACAGTAAATTGAAAATATTTCTGGCTTTAGTACAAATATGTAAACTTGAAATATTACATTGTGAGATGTAATATACACTCTTTAAATATTTAACAGAATTTTAATTATTCCAATGTCATAGGAAATTAACCATTATGAGAATTAATAGAAGCACTGGTAAAAAGCATCTGAATTCCATGGTCAGATACTGTCCACAATTCAAGCAGACAATCCCCTGAATGTACACCTACTTTCCCTGTGTGTGAATCTGTGTCAGGCTTCCTCCATGAAAACAATTCAGAAGAAGTAAAACCCACAGGTTTTATAGACATAGACACCCTTGTAAAATAAAGATTCTATACAATAGTTATGAGAAACTAAAACAAAACCCCTGTTAATAGTCCAGAAAATTTTAGATTCCTTAAGTAATTAAGAAAACTTCCTCAGGAGTTGTAACACATAAAATACACATTGCTAAACTCAGAATCATGCTGGCACAGATGCTGGCACAATTTAAGGCAATTGATAATGATGAATCATATGAATCATAAGCAAATGGTTAAAAAACAGCTCTAGAAAACCAGGACAATATCTAATTCCTCATGCTTATTAGAATGCCTGTCGTCTAGCTTACCAATAAAGAACATTAGGTAGAAAGTATATTAGAGGAATGTAAAGCTAAAGCAAGGTTTATGTACATTTCTTTCTGAAGCTCAAAATAGACCAAAAAAGTAAAAGAATGAGCATGCTAAAAAGAAACTTGAATTTTCCACTATTACAAGAAGGAAACACATAAAAAAAGAAGGAGATTAGAAACATCTCACTGTTATCTCAGAAACCAAGACACATAAAAGTAAAGTACCTTCAGATTTTCTACTTGGAACCTGAGAAAATCTCTTTTCCATAAATGCATCTTATTTAGAAAAAGCAGCCAATGTTTTGGCTCTTAAGAATTATGGTGATTTCAGTCCTTAAGATGTTTTGTAACTGCACAGGCATTTCCTGTCTGATAAAGTCCCTCAGACATCTCATTGATACAGAAGACTGGGTCCATCAATTATGACCCACAGTATGGGAATCAGAATGTGTAAGTTAAGATTAAAGAAAATGGGAGTTTGCAAACCAAGGTAAAGCAAACTAAAAAGGCCCAGGACTCTGATTTCCCCCTCAAGGCCACAGACAGACTCTTGACTCATGTATCCTTGACTTGTTTTGCAGGAATTTAGGTCCCACCAGACGAGCCACCGCCTGACAATGAGCACGTGGACTCTAGCCTCGGTGGAGCCAGAAGGA
Source organism: Manis javanica (assembly GCF_040802235.1). Taxonomy (NCBI): domain Eukaryota; kingdom Metazoa; phylum Chordata; class Mammalia; order Pholidota; family Manidae; genus Manis; species Manis javanica. The sequence goes on along the minus strand of NC_133171.1, from coordinate 64,556,892 downwards.
TGACCGCTAACACTCCTGAAACAGTCCCCTGCCACCTCACCATGGACCCGTCAGAACAATGCCAGAAGTTCATCACACATCCTGCAACCCTTTCCCATAACCTTTAAAAGCCCTTGCTTATAAGCCAATAGTGAGTGCAGGGCTTTAAGCTTTAGCTATCCATTCTCCTTGCTTGGGGAACGCCCACCTTCTTTCCCAATGTCAAAAAACCACATCCCAATGTCAGGGTTTGGTTTCACTGCTCAGGTGAAACCTTTGCTGTATGTTGGCTGAGTGGAAACAAGTTTGTTTCATTTGGTAACAACTTCACCTTAGATGGTTTTAAGCAGCATGCAGTAGGTGACATGAAGAGAAAAGACATCATCATATTTTGATCTTCTAAACCTGAATCATGAAATTTGCTCACTCTAATCGTGATGTTCCCTAGGTTCATTTATGTATATTTTAACAAATACATTCACACAGAGGTCTGGCAAAGAACATATTAGTGGATGAAGATAATTTTTAAGAATTATGTTCAACACTAATTCAGGAGAAATCATCAAGCACAATGATAATCCCGTTTGAAAATGACAAGCTACAAGGGATATTAACATTGATAAGTTAGCTTTTCGAAAGCTACGAACATTAAAGCATACTAAATTCTGGTTTGGCATCAATAAAATAGTAGAACTCAAAATAATGTTCTGAATTTTAATGTACTTAAACTTCCACTTTTCAGTGGATCTCAATTACTTTAATGTTGGAAAAGTAATAATACAGGTGAGTGAAGGAACTTACTAGGTGTGACTTTTCTCTTTGCTCAAGTTGCAGGGAAGATTGGCTGGTCCCATTTCTTGACATGAATTTTATGACTGTGTATATGATGTTGAAGTGGCATTTCTCTACAGAAACAATCCTGAATGAAAATGATACAGAATAATATAAAGTTAATCCTTAGAAACCCTCACTGAATGAGGAACATTGCACATTAATTATTACAGGGTCAGGTATTTAAAGATGATTCACAGAAGGGCAAAAAGACTGAAGAGCTGGCTCATTTCTCACTTGATCTGCTTCCATAAAGCATTTTAAATTCACAAAATATTATTCTTTCTGGGCACACACTATGCCCCGGACCCTGGAGATATTATATAATCTAATTCTGATCTTTCATAACAGTTTTACTGTATAGATAACACCAGCCCTATTTACCTTTCTAAGAAATTTTATACAACACATGTAAAAAAAATGTTACAATACTATATGAGAATTTAATAAAGAAAGGATTTAGGAATATGATAGAAAATGGCAGGTTCCGTACTCACTCATTACAGAAACATCCAGAAGAAATCATGGCAAAGCCCCATCTGCAGGTGTCAGGACTCCACACGGGAAGCATTTTCCTCCTGGTGGACTGGGCTCCAAGTCATCCCAAAGTTGCAGCCCAGCCTCCTGGGTCCTGCAGATACAAAATCTCAAGTCTTCACTCTAGCAAAGGTACCAGAGTGCACAGGAGGAGCACATGTGCTCAGTGCATGCCAGAAAAGGTAGGTTCAGGCATCCCATAGCTCAAACATAGTCATACTGATGGTTGGGCCCCTTCTTAGAAGTCCTGGTAAAGGGTTCAAATTCAATATATAGATTATTCAGTGATAATATATGGTTAAGTTCAAACAGAAATGGAGCCCAATGTTCTGTGCCCAGATGGGATTTTACACATATACCATAAACTTAAGATCAAAGTGAACATAAAAATTTCTGATTTTCAGTCAACCTTTAACATATGATTGGAATATGTAAGAAACAGTATCATTTATATCCACCAAAACTAAAAAATGCAAAAATACAAATGCTGAAATATAAATGCAACAAAATACTTATAAATCTCTGGGGAAAAACATGTGAAACATTTTTGACAGCAATGAAAGAAAAGACAAAACAACTGAGATATACTGTCCATGATGAAAATTCCATTACTAAGATGTCCATTTTCCTCAAATTGACTTCTTTAGAGACCCCAAGTAATCCCAGCAATAACCTTACCACACTATATTGCAGGAATTCACAACTCATTTGAATACCTGTTCATCTATACAATTATAAAGAAAAAGTTGAACTCAAATGTTAAAATTTCAAGCTTAATTGCACAGCTACAATTATTAAAGGAACATATTTAAAATGAATACACACAGGGACTCTCTTGTCCCCTCCTGGTGTGAGCCAGGAGCTCTGTCCTTTCGCTTTATCTCTAAATAAAAGCCTGTACCTTGCTCTCCTAACTTGAGTGTTCATGAAGCTCATTCTTCAGCTTTGTGAACAAGAACCCTGGCATCAGAGTGACCCAAAACAAGTCTCCTAACCACAAAAGCACTGACACCTTCTCTGCCCTGATAGAAACCACTGAAGAAACAGAACTTGACAGCCCTTGATTGAGACTTCATGGTAACTGCCCAAAGCAGCAATTTCATCCTAATGGATGCAGAATATGACTGAGAAATTATATTTTGCCTTGCTATTAAAAAATCATCAAACTAACTACCAAACTTCTAGAAAAAAAATAACCGAACACGTCTTATTAGTTGCCCTGTTTGTTATCTGTGCTCCAACAACAAGGATCCTCCTGGCTGCAAGTGGATAACAGACTTGCCAAGCATGTAACTCCAATTTCTGGAGGCAAGCAACTTACATATTAGATAGTTACAAAACTACACTAGATTAAGTGAACAAATTGTATTTCCATTCTACAGTATTATCCTGATCTGTAAACCTGTCTTCATTAGCCTGAATATTTTCAAATACCTAAAACTCAACTAGTTCTAATCATCTGCTTTGCCAGTCAAAACCAAATGTGTGCTTGACACCCTCCATTTAAAAAACCCAGATGTCTTGACGTTGATGTCTAGAACACCTACCAGAGGTTTCCACACGTCATTCACCCTTCTATTGGGCAGGTGTGTTTAGATGAAACTTCTGATTTAAATGTCAAGCCACACTATAAATTGCACTTTTTTCTCCTGATTAATAAGATAATAAATAAATACACACAAATAAATGAAATAGAACAGAGAGTTCACAAATGGACCCAACAAATTACAGAAACTTGAACCTCACCAAAGAAATGAAAGCACTTCCACACAGAAAACAGGGCCTTTAGAGTTTATTCTTCCATTTTCTTATTTAGAGTTCACCACCATCAACAAATGGAGACGAGGCAAAAGGACGGCCATGTGTAAATGAACACAGACAACTCAGGTCAGAAATGAAAGAGAAGTGACAACTGACACAACAGAAACACAAAGGACTGCAAGAGGCTGTTATAAAAAGCTCCTAGAAATGCACAATATTCCAAAACTGAACCAGAAGAACTAGAAAATCTCCACTGACAGATTTACAGTAGTGAACTCCACTGATAATCAAAAAAAAAAAAAAACCACTCCTTACAAAGTCAAGGACCAGATGGTTTCAAAATTACTTCCACCAAACATTTAAAGTACACTTAATATTTACCTTTCTCAAACTACTTCTAAACCTTGAAAAGGAAAGAAAACTTCACGCCTTTTTATTAGATCAGCATCACCCCAATACCAAATCCAACAAAAGCAGTACAAAAAAGGAACACTAAGACACCACCATCCTTGGTGAACACATTTGTGAAAATCCTCAAAAAGATTAGCAGCAAACTGAATTAAAAAATACATTACAAAACTCATTAACCAAGAACAAGTAGGATTTATTCCAGGGAGGCAAAGATGATGAAATATGCACAATCAATGTGACACATCCCATTAAGAAAAGGAAGGATAAAAACTATCGTCATCACAATAGGTCCTAAAAAGGATGACAAAACCCAATAGGCTTTTATGCTAAAAACTCAACAAAGTGTGTATAGAGGGAACATACATCAACATAACAAAGGCCACATATGACAAACTCACAGCTGCCATCACACTGAATTTTAAAAAGCTGAAAGCTTTTCCTCTAAGGTCAGGAACAAGATAAGAGTGCCCACTGTCACCACTTTTATTAAACATAGTCCTGAAAGTCCCAGCCACGGCAACTAGACAAGTAAAAGGCATCCAAGTTGGTAAGGAAGAAGTCAGATTTCCCCTATTTACAGGTGAGATGATACTGTATAGAGAAAACCCTAAAAACTGCATCAAAAGACTACTAGAATTAATAAATGAACTCAGTAAACGTCACAGCAAACAAAACCAATGTGTAAAAATCTGCCACATTTACACATCCAAATGAACTAACAGAAAGAGATTTAAGAAAGAATCCCATTTATGATTGCCTCAAAAAGGATAAAGTCACTGGGAATAAAATTCAACCAAGGCAGATGAAGACCTGTACTCTCAAAACTCTAAGACACTGATGAAAAGAAATTGAGGAAGACACAATAAATGGAAAACTATCCCGTACTCCTGGATAGGATGAATGAATATTGTTAAAATTGCCATATTATCCAAAGCAACCTATAGATTCAATGCAATCCCTATCAAAAAACCAATGGCATTTTTCACTCAACTAGAGCAAAAGATCCTAAAATTTATATGCAACCTCAAAAGACCCTGAAGAGCCAAAGAAATCTTGACAATGAAGAACAATGCTGGGGGTAAAGTGCTATACTACAAAGCTGCCATGAATTAAACAGTATGGTACTGACACAAGAATATATGAATCAATGGAACTGAACAGATAACTAAGAAATAAACCCACACATATATGGTCAATTAAAATATGACAAAAGAGGCAAGAATATACAATGGGGAAAAAACAGTCTCTTCAATAAATGGTGCTGGGAAAACCAGAAACCTACATGCAGAATGGTATTGCATCACTGTCTAACATCATGCACAAAACTTAATTCAAAATGGATTAAATACCTAAAGGCATTAAAGCACAAAACTTTTTAAGGAAAAGATGCATATGAATCTCTTGAAAATCAGAAAAAGTAAATTTTTTCTGGACACATCTCCCCAGGCAAGGGAAACAAAAGAAAGAATAAACAAGAGGGGCTTCATAGATCTAAAAAGTTTCTGTATAGTAAAGGACAACATCAATAAAATGAAAAGGCAACTTACTGTAAGGAAGAACATATCTGAAAGTGATATATCTGATAAGGGGCTGAAATCCAATATATATTGGATAAATATACCACAAAACAAAGAACCCATTAAAATATGGACAGAGAACCTGAATAGACATTTTTCCAAAGAGGGCATACAGATGGCCTACAGTAACATGAAAAGATGCTCCAAATCACTAATCATCAGGCAAATGCAAATTAAAACCATGAGGGGACTCACTCAAGATGGTGACATGAGTTGGGTGGCAGAAATATCCTCCCAAAACCATACAGATTTTGAAAATACACCAAAAGCAACTACTCTTAAAAGACAGACCGGAAGATACAGTACAAAAGCCAGGCTACATTTACATCTGTGAGAACTCAGCATCTCATGAAAAAAGTAAGATACAAAGCTGTGATATGGTGGAACCAGAGCACTCCCCCCACCCCAGCTCACTGGGGTGAGGAAAAGAATCAGACTAGGGAGGGAGTGGAAGCACAGGGCTGTTAAATAACCAGCCCTAGTATTCTTCACTGGGAGCACAGACACACATTGCATGGTGTACGGGATATGACAGAAACAGAAAAGTAACTTCCAAGATGGAGACCACGAACAGGTACCCACAGCCGGTTTCCCTGGAACAAAAGAAAAGCAGGCACTTTAAAAGCCTTAAGGGGACAAGGGTTTAACAGGTGGACAAAATCGTCCTGGTACACTCAGAAAAGGAGGCTGGGAATGTGAAGGAACTTCAGGCACCCTAAACCCCTGAGTAGCAACACAGCTCCGAAGCCCATCACAGCAATAAGCAGCCTGTTTATTCCCCCCAGTGGGCACTGCAAGCAAACCACTGATGCACCATTGCTGTAGACCAGCAGGGGAGCAGCCCCACTCACAGCAACCACACAGAATCTTCTCCCAGTGCACAGTTAAATGAGTCAGACCCAGAAACTGCCCCGTGTGCAGCAGCTGCCTGTCACAAGCTTAATGAAGCCAGTGCAAAGTCTGGAAGTCATGAAGGGGCACCATTCTCACAGGAGAACACATGCGGCTTGCCTGCAACCCCTGCCAGTGCCTTAGGCTATCCTGAGGGCCGCCCCACACAAGGCAGCTCAGGGGATTAACCCAGAGACTGCTCCCTGTGTGCAGTTAACCAGTATAGGAAGCAGAGAAGGGCAAAGTGACCAGAAAACAGAAAGGGATTTTGTTCTCCCACCTGACACACATACCACTCACCACTGATCACTTCTATTACCATGAAAAGGAAGAACGACCTGGTTCTGTCCAAAATCACTCAAATGCCAGAGAGAGAGCCTGGTGAGACCAGTATAAGCAGTCTTCCTAAAAAAGAATTCAAAATAAAAGTCATAACCAAGCTGATGGAGTTGCAGAGAAATATGCAAGAGCTAAGGGATGAATTTTGGAGGGAGACAACACAAATGAAGCAAACAATGGAAGGACTGAAGAGGAGACTGGATGAGGTGCAAGAGACTGTTGATGAAACAAACAATGAAAGGACTTAAGAGCAGACTGGATGAGGTGCAAGAGACTGTTGATGAAATAGAAAACAGGAATACAGAGAAGCTGAGGCAGAGATAAAAGGATCTATAGGAATGAAAGAATACTTAAGAGAATTGTGTGACCAATGCAAATGGTATATTCACATTATAGGGGTACCAAAAGAAGAGAGAGACAATGGGGTAGGAACTGTCTTTGAAGAAATAATTGACGAAAACTTCCCCAAGCTGGGGAAGGAAATAGTCTCTCAGACCATGGAAACCCACAGATTTCCCAACACAATGGACCCAAGGAGAACAACATCAAGACACATAATAATTAAAATGGCAAAGATCAAAGACAAGGACAGGGTAGTAAAAGCAGCCAGAGAAAAAAGATCACCTACGAAGGAAAATCAGGCTATTACGACACTTCTCAACAGAAACCTTACAGGCCAGAAGAGAATGGCATGACATATTTAACGCAATGAAACAGAAGGGCCTTGAACCAAGAATGCTGTATCCAGCAAGATTATCACTTAAATTTGAAGGAGGGATTAAACAATTTCCAGATAAGCAAAAGTTGAGGGAATTTACCTTCCACAAACCACCTCTACAGTGTATTTTAAAGGAACTGCTCTAGATGGAAGTACTCCTAAGGTTAAATAGATGTCACCAGAGAAAATAAAATCACACCAAAGAGAGCACACCAAATACTAAGTAAAGGCAAAAAATAAAATCATCTATCCACAAAAGGAGTTAAGGGAAACAAAAGAGAGTACAGAATTAAACACCTAACACACAGAGAGTGGAGGAGGCAGAAAAAGAAGGGAGAAAAATAAAGAATCATCACACTGTGTTTATAACAGCATAATAAGTGAGTTCATGTTAGATGGTTAGATAACAAAGAAGCTATCCTTGAACCCATGGTAACCACGAATCCAAAGCCTGCAATGGAAATAAGTACATATCGATAATTACCCTAAATGTAAATGTAGGAAATGCACCAATCAAAAGACACAGAGGGAGGAGGAGCGAAGATGGTGGTGTGAGTAGAGCAACAGAAATCTCCTCCCAAAACCATATATATTTGAAAATACAGCAAACACAAATATTCCTAAAAGAGAGACCAGAAGATACAGTACAACAGCCAGGCTACATCTACATCTGTGAGACCCTAGCGCCTCACAAAGCAGGTAAGATACAAACCGTGGCCCGGTGGAACCCAAGCGAGCCCCTCAACCCAGCTCCTTGGCAGGAGGAGAGGACTCAGAGCAAGGAGGGAGAGGGAGTGGAGGACTGCTAAATACACAGCCCCAGTCATCCACACTGGGAGCACAGACACACAGTGAGTGGTGTGCTGGATACTAGGGAAATGGAACAGTAAAACATGCGACTGTATCCCTGTAGCTGGCACCCCTGGGACAAAAGAAAAGTGAGTGCTTTTTTAAAGTCTTTAAGGGACAGGGACCTCATAGCTGGATGGAAGCATCCTGGAGCACTCAGCACAGCAGCTGGGAATCATGGGGAACTGTGGGTGACCAAACTGGGCAGCAGTGCAGCTTGGAAGGTCCTCACAGCAATGAACAGCCTCCCGCCTGTTCCCCCTCTGGTACAGCTCTGCCATAGTGGAGCAGCAACCTGAGGCTGGCCACACCCACATCAAGGGAGCTTCCTCCATAGCAGCTGGGCAAGAAACAGACCCAGTCTCTGTGTAATTTCCAAACAAAAGCAGCTAGGGGTAGCCATTGTTCCAGTAAAGAAAGGCCAGGAGCAAGTGGAAAAGGTCTTGGCTCTCCCAGCTGACAGACGAGTCAATAGATACCACTACATCTATCAACATGAAAAGGCAAAAAACTGTTTTTGGCTAACCCAGACACCTTTAACATCCTCTCCTGAGAAGGAATCTGGGTAGATTTAACTAATCTTCCTGAAAAAGAATTCAAAACAAAAGTAATAACCATGCTGATGGACTTGCAGAGAAATATGCAAGAACTAAGGAGGGAGAATACAGAAATAAAACAATCTCTGGAAGGACTTCAAAACAGAATAGACAAGATGCAAGAGACCATTAATGGACTAGAAAACAGAGAACAGGAAAGCAGAGAAGCTGATGCAGAGAGAGATGAAAGGATATCCAGGAATGAAAGAATATTAAGAGAACTGTGTGACCAAACCAAAAGGAACAATACTCGCATCATAGGAGAACCAGAAGAAGAAGAAGAGAGAGAAAAAGGGATAGAAAGTGTCTTTGAAGAAATAATTGCTGAAAACTGCCCAAACTAGGGGAGGAAAAGGCCTCTCAGAACACAGAAACACACAGAACTCCCATGACAAGAGACCCAAGGAGGGCAACACGAAGACACATAATAATTAAAATGGCAAAGATCGAAGGCAAGGACAGAGTATTAAAGGCAGCCAGAGAGAAAGAAGGTCACCTACAAAAGAAAACCCATCAGGCTATCATCAGACTTCTCAACAGAAACCTTACAGGCCAGTAGAGAATGACATGATATATTTAATACAATGAAACAGAAGGGCCTTGAATGAAGAATACTGTATCCAGCACGATTATCATTTAAATATGAAGGAGGGATTAAACAATTTTCAGACAAGCAAAAGTTGAGGGAATTTACATCCCACAAACCACCTCTACAGGGTATCCTAGAGGGACTGCTCTAGAGGGGAACACTCCTAAAATGAGCACAGAAAAAAACATCCAACATATAAATGGAGGAGGAGGAATAAGAAGGGAGAGAAATAAAGAATCATCAGACAGTGTTTATAACAGCTCAATAAACAAGTTAAATTAGACAGTAAGATAGTAAAGCAGCTAACCTTGAACCTTTGGTAACCACAAACTTTAAGCCTGCAATGGCAATAAGTACATATCTTTCAATAAACACCCTAAATGTAAATGGACTGAATGCATCAATCAAAAGACACAGAGTAACAGAATGGATAAAAAAGCAAGACCCATCTATATGCTGCTTACAAGAGACTCACCTCAAACCCAAAGACATGCACAGATTAAAAGTCAAGGGATGGAAAAAGATATTTTATGCAAACAACAGGGAGAAAAAATCAGGGGTTGCAATACTAGTATCAGACAAAATAGACTTTAAAACAAATAAAGTAACAAGAGATAAAGAAGGACATTACATAATGATAAAGGGGTCAGTCCAACAAGAGGATATAACCATTATAAATATACATGCACCCAATACAGTAGCACCAACATATATGAAACAAATACTAACAGAATAAAAGGAGGAAATAGAATGCAATGCATTCATTTTGGGAGACTTCAACACACCACTCACTCCAAAGGACAGATCCACTAGACAGAAAATGAGTAAGGGAACACAAGCACTGAACAACACACTAGAACAGATGGACCTAATAGACATCTGTAGAACTCTACATCCAAAAGCAATAGGATACACATTCTTCTCAAGTGCACACGAAACATTCTCCAGAATAGACCACATACTAGGCCACAAAAAGAGCCTCAGTAAATTCCAAAAGATTGAAATCCTACCAACCAACTTTTCAGACAACAAAGGTATAAAACTACAAATTGTACAAAGAAATCAAAAAGGCTCACAAAGACATGGAGGCTTAACAAAATGCTCCTAAATAATCAATAGATCAACAACCAAATTAAAATGGAGATACAGCAATATATGGAAACAAATGACAACAACACAAAGCCCCAACTACTGTGGGATGCAGCGAAAGCAGTCTTAACAGGAAAGTATATAGCAATCCAGCACATTTTAAGAAGGAAGAACAATCCCAAATGAATAGTCTAATGTCACAATCATCGAAATTGGAAAAAGCAGAACAAATGAGGCCTAAGGTTAGCAGAAGGAGGGACATAATAAAGATCCCATGGCTAGGAAGAATTAATATTTTCAAAATGGCCATCCAGCCCAAAACAATATACAAATTCGATGCAATCCCTATCAAATTACCAACAGCATTCTTCAATGAACTGGAACAAACAGTTCAAAAATTCATATGGAAACACCAAAGACCCCGAATAGCAAAAGCAATCCTGAGAAGGAAGAATAAAGTGGGGGGGGGGTCTCTCTCCCCAACTTGAAGCTCTACTACAAAGCCACAGTAATCAAGACAATTTGGTATTGGCACAAGAAAAGAGCCACAGACCAATGGAACAGAATAGAGACTCCAAACATTAACCCAAACATATATGGTCAACTAATATTCAACACAGGAGCCATGGACACACAATGGGGAAATGACAGTCTCCTCAACAGATGGTGTTGTCAAAATAGGACAGCTACATGTAAGAGAATGAAACTGGATCACTGTCTAACACCACACGCAAAAGTAAATTCAAAATGGATCAAAGACCTGAATGTACATCATGAAACCATAAAACTCTTAGAAAAAAAACATAGGCAAAAATCTCTTAGACATAAACATGAGTGACCTCTTCTTGAACATATCTCCCGGGACAAGGGAAACAAAAGCAAAAATGAACAAGTGGGACTATATCAAGCTGAAAATCTTCTGCACAGCAAAGGACACCATGGATAGAACAAAAAGGTATCCTACAGTATGGGAGAATATATTCATAAAAGACAGATCCGATAAAGGGTTGACATCCAAAATATATAAAGAGCTCATGCACCTCAACAAACAAAAAGCAAATAATCCAATTAAAAAATGGGAAGAGGAGCTGAATAGACAGTTCTCTAAAGAAGAAAGTCAGATGGCCAACAGACACATGGAAAGATGCTCCACATCGCCTGTCACCAGAGAAATGCAAATTAAAACCACAATGAGATATCACCTCACACAAGTAAGGATGGCTACCATCCAAAAGACAAATGACAACAAATGTTGGCATGGTTGTGGAGAAAGTGGAATCCTCCTACACTGCTGGTGGGAATGTGAATTAGTTCAACCATTGTGGAAAGCAGTATGGAGGTTCCTCAAAATGCTCAAAATAGACTTACCATTTGACCCAGAAATTCCACTTCTAGGAATTTACCCTAAGAATGCAACACTCCAGGTTGAAAAAGACACATGCACCCCTATGTTTATCGCTGCGCTATTTACAATAGCCAAGATATGTAAGTGTCCATTAGTAGATGAATGGATAAAGAAGATGTGGTACATATACACAATGGAATATTACTCAGCTATAAGAAAAAAATAGACCCTACCATTTGCAACAACATGGATGGAGCTAGAGGGTATTATGCTCAGTGAAATAAGCTGGGTGGAGGAAGACAAGTACCAAATGATTTCACTCATATGTGGAGTATAAGAACAAAGGAAAACTGAAGGAACAGAACAGCAGCAGAATCACAGAACCAAAGAATTGACTAACAGTTACTAAAGGGAAAGAGACTGGGGAGGATGGGTGGGAAAGGAGGGATAAAGGCGGGGAAAAAGAAAGGGGACATTATGTATAGTGTGGGGGGGGCAAAAGGAGGGCTGTGAAAGACAGAGAAGACAAGTAGTGATTTTACAGCATCTTACTATGCAGATGGACAGTGACTGTGAAGGGATATGTTGGGGGGGACTTGGTGAAAGGGGAATCTAGTAATTGTGTAATTTCGTGTAATTGTAGATTAATGATACCAAAATTTTTAAAAAATGTAAGAACAAAAGAAGGACATTACATAATGATAAAGGGGTCAGTGCAACAAGAGGATATAACCATTATAAATATATATGCACCCAACACAGGAGCACCAGCATATGTGAAACAAATACTAACAGAACTAAAGGAGGAAATAGAATGCAATGCATTCATTTTAGTAGACTTCAACACACCACTCACTCCAAAGGATAGATCCACCAGACAGAAAATAAATAAGGACACAGAGGCACTGAACAACACACTAGAACAGATGGACCTAATAGACATCTATAGAACTCTACATCCAAAAGCAACAGGATACACATTTTTCTCAAGTGCACATGGAACATTCTCCAGAATAGACCACATACTAGGCCACAAAAAGAGCCTCAGGAAATTCCAAAAGATTGAAATACAACCAACCAAGTTTTCAGACCACAAAGGCATAAAACTAGAAATAAACTGTACAATGAAAGCAAAAAGGCTCACAAACACATGAAGGCTTAACAACATGCTCCTAAATAATCAATGGATCAATGATCAAATTAAAATGGAGATCCAGCAATATACAGAAACAAATGACAACACAAAGCCCCAAATTCTGCAGGATGCAGCAAAAGCAGTCTTAAGAGGAAAGTATATAGCAATCCAGGCATATTTAAAGAAGGAAGAAAAATCCCAAATGAATAGTCTAAAGTCACAATTATGGAAACTGGAAAAAGAAAAACAAATGAGGCCTAAGGTCAGCAGAAGGAAGGACATAATAAAGATCAGGGAAGAAATAAACGAAATTGAGAAGAATAAAACAATAGAAAAAATCAATGAAACCAACAGGTGGTGCTTTGAGAAAATAAAAATAGATAAGCCTCTAGCCAGACTTATTAAGAGAAAAAGAGAATCAACACACATCAACAGAATCAGAAACGAGTAAGAAAAAATCACAAAGGATCCCATAGAAATACAAAGAATTATTAGAGAATACTATGAAAACTTATATGTTAACAAGATGGAAAACCTAGAAGAAATGGACTTCTTAGAAAAATACAACCTTCCAAGATTGACCAAGGAAGAAACACAAAATCTAAACAAACCAATTACCAGCAAAGAAATTGGAGCGTTAATCAAAAACTACCCAGGAACAAAACCCACCAGCCAAATAGATTTTCCTCGGAATTTTATCAGACTTACAGAGAAGACATAATACCCATTCTCCTTAAACTTTTCCAAAAAATAGAAGAGGAGGGAATACTCCCAAACTCTTTCTATGTAGCCAACATTACCCTAATACCAAAACCAGGCAAAGACCCCACCAAAAAAGAAAATTACAGACCAATATCCCTGAATGTACATGCAAAAATATTCAACAGAATTTTAGCAAACCGAATTCAAAAATACATCAAAAGGATGATACACCATGACCGAGTGAGATTCATCCCAGGGATGCAAGAATGGTACATTCAAAAATCCATCAACATCATCAACCACATCAACAAAGAAGGATAAAAACCACATGATCATCTCCATAGATGCTGAAAAAGCATTCGACAAAATTCAACATCCATTCATGATAAAAACTCTCAGTAAAATGGGTATACAGAGCAAGACCCTCAACATAATAAAGGCCATATATGATAAGCCCACAGCTAACATCATTCAGAACAGCAAGAAGCTGAAAGCCTTTCCTCTGAGATCAGGAACAAGACAGGGATACTCACTCTCCCCACTGTTATTCAGCATAGTATTGGAGGTCCTAGCCATGGCAATTAGACAAAACAAAGAAATACAACCAATCTGAATTGGTAAAGAATAAGTTAGGCTGCCACTATTTGCAGATGATATGATACTGTACATAAAGACTCCTCTCCAAAACTACTAGAACTGATATCAGAATATAGCAAAGTTGGAGGATACAAAATTAACACACAGAAATGTGTGGCTTTCCCTATCCACTAACAATGAATTAATAGAAAGAGAAATCAGGAAAACAATTCCATTCACAATTACATCAAAATGAATAAAATACTTAGAAATAAACTTAACCAAGGAAATGAAAGACCTATACCCTGGAAACTATAAGACACTCTTAAGAGAAATTAAAGAGGACACTAGCAAATGGAAACTCATCCCATGCTCTTGGCTAGGAAGAACTAATATCATCAAAATGGCCACTCTGCCCAAAGCAATATACAGATTTGATGCAATCCCTATCAAATTACCAAAAACATTCTTCAATGAACTGGAACAAATAGTTCAAAAATTCATATGGAAACACCAAAGACCCCGAATAGCCAAAGTAATCCTGAGAAGGATGAATAAAATTGGGATATCTCGCTCCCCAACTTCAAGCTCTACTACAAAGTCATGGTAATCAAGGCAATTTGGTACTGGCACAAGAACAGAGCCACAGACCAGTAGAACAGAATAGAGACTCCAGACATTAACCCAAACATATGTGGTCAATTCATATACAATAAAGGAGCCATGGACATACAATGGGGAAATAACAGTCTCCTTAACAGATGGTGCTGTCAAAACTGGACAGCTACATGAAAGAGAATGAAACTGGATAACCCCATACACAAAAGTAAATTCAAAATGGATCAAAGACCTGAATGTAAGTCATGAAACCATAAAACTCCTAGAAAAAAACATAGGCAAAAATTTCTTAGACATAAATATGAGCGACTTCTTCATGAACATATCTCCCTGGGCAAAAAATTAACAAGTGGGACTATATCAAGCTAAAAAGCTTCTGTACAGCAAAGGACACCTTCAACAGAACAAAAAGTACCCTACAGTATGGGAGAATATATTCATAAATGACAGATCCAATAAAGAGTTGACATCCAAAATATATAAAGAGCTCACACACCTCAACAAACAAAAACCAAATAATCCAATTAAAAAATGGCCAGAGAAGCTGAAGAGACAGTTCTCCAAAGAAGAAATTCAGATGGCCAACAGACACATGAAAAAATGCTCCACATCGCGAGTCATCAGAGAAATGTAAATTGAAACCACAATAAGAAATGTAAATTGAAATCCTCACACCAGTAAGGATTGCCACCATCCAAAAGCTAAATAACAGCACATGCTGGCGAGGTTGTGGAGAAAGGGGAACCCTCCTACACTGCTGGTGGGAATGTAAATTAGTTCAACCATTGTGGAAAGAAGTATGGAGGTTCCTCAAAAAGCTCAAAATAGACATACCATTTGACCCAGGAATTCCACTTCTAGGAATTTACCCTAAGAATGAAGCAGCCCAGTTTGAAAGAGACAGATACACCCCTTTGTTTATGGCAGCACTATTTACAATAGCTAAGAAGTTGAGGCAACCTAAATGTCCATCAGGAGATGAATGGATAAAGAAGATGTGGTACATATACACAATGGAATATTATTCAGCCATGAGAAGAAAAAAATCCTACCATTTGCAACAACATGGATGGAGCTAGAGGGTATTATGCTCAGTGAAATAAGTCAGGTGGAGAAAGACAAGTATCAAATGATTTCACTCATATGTGTGGCATAAGAATAAAGAAAAACTGAAGCAACATAACAGCAGCAGAATCACAGAACCCAAGAATGAACTAACAGTTACCAAAGGGAAAGGGACTAGGGAGGATGGGTGGGAAGGGAGGGATAAGGGCGGGGAGAAAGAAAGCGAGTATTATGATTATCATGTATAATTAGCCCATAGGGGGTAGCATGGGGAGGACTGTGCAACACAGTGAAGATAAGTATTGATTCTACAGCATCTTACTACACTGCTGGACAGTGACTGTAATGGGGTGGGGGGGAACTTGGTGAATGGGGGAGCCTAGTAAACATAATGTTCTGCATGTAATTGTAGATTAATAATAACAAAAAAAAAGAAGTTTGAACAGAAATATGCACACAGGCCTAACGGCATATGACTGTCAAGACAGAGTTTGGAGGAACATTTCTATAAGCCAAATATTGCCAAAACCAACCAGAAGCTCGGGAAGAGACATGGAGCAGAACCCCGGCCACAGTCCTCAGCAGGAACCCAGATGGTGACACTTCATTCTGACTTCTAGACTCCAAACTGTGATAGGATAGATACATGTCTGTGGTTTAAACAATCCAGTGTGTAGTACTATGGTACAGCAGAGCCTTACAAAGTAACTTAGGTATCTATTTACTTTTTTTAAAATAAAACTTCCTGTTTTGGGAGTCTTACTCCTAAACCCATCCTGCTGTTTCATGCCACAGGTAATTGCTAAAAATTTCCACTATTTTCAACATGGAAACCCACATATGAGCATCTCTATCTAAACTGACATAATCTGTGGTCTATTTTCCCCACTCTTTCTAAGTGTTGAGGCCATAACTGGCCACATTCTATCTTTTACTCAAATGTCCAAGGCTCTTTCCTGCTCTAAGTCCTTTAGCCACTTGATTTCCTCTATTAGAAATACTCTTCCACTCCCTGTTCTGCTGCTTAATTCCTACATAATCTTCATTTTTTAGTTTAAGTACCATCACTACATAACTGCTAGCTTCTTCCTGCTATACAATTGCCAAAACACCTGTTCAGCTCACTTGTATCCTTGTTACCAAATCAATTGTTGGTATATTTGATATAATCATTGGCATAACAACATCTGCCACTCTTCTGAAGCTGTAATTTCCAAAGAAGGAAGATACAAAGGGCTGAAGATGTTAATAGTGTAGACTATTTGTAATCAAACATTGTGCAAATCCAGATTCCTCACTTAACAGCTTTGGGTAACTTTGGGTAAAATCACTAACCGCAAACTCATCTGGTGCACAGTGTACTTCACAGAGTTGTTGAGATAATCAAAGGAAATAATTTACATATGTCACTTGCACTAGTATATATGATACTTGCTGAGTCTTCTATTGTTAGAGCTACCTCAATGCCAAAGACATACTAAGCATTTAAATAAATATTTGCTGCAAAAGAATTTTCTCGATTCATTACTTTGAGTGGCTAATGATAGGATTTTTAGACACAAAAATTAGTTGGAAATAAAAGTCAGGTAGTTTTACACTCAAGCACAGCATATTGATGGTGAATTTTCCATTTATATATATGTGAACTTGTATAAAAACTCCAAGAGAAATGCTGACTTTCAATGAAGCAGGTCAATACAAGGGGGAAATGTGACGTCACACTAAGCCATTACTGTGTATGTGTATGCATATGTCTTAGTCTGGGACTCACTGGAAACACATTGCATGATAGATTGGGAAGGTTAAGGAATGAATGCGCACCTAGTGACAGAACATTGACAAAATTGAGAAAATAGATACATATATAGATGATGGATAGATTAGATAGATATACATACATATAGATGATAGATTAGCTAGATTAATTAGATACAGATGATGGTAGATCTAGATAGATGATAGATTACATAGATAGATAGATACATAGATAGATAAACATAGATGGATAAATAGATAGACAGGTATCTATTTATACTAACAAATCATAATACTAAACAAAGTTATCGCTCACTAGGATCATCTAGGTGCTCCCTTACAGGAGACTCACTTGAGATCCAAGGACATAAACTACAAGTTGAAGGGGTGGGGACAGGTACCCTACACAAGTGAAACTGAAAAAAGAAAGAGGGGATTCTGTTTGAGTCCACAGAGAGAAAGTGAGTAGAAAAGAGCCCTTCCAGCCACAGTGGATTCTTTTTGTTTGGTTTTAGCAGTATCCAGTCATAGATTCAGTGGTATAGTGAAGCCCTTCTCATTTTTTCTCACCTCAACAACTGAATTACTATAATAATATGTGTTTGGGCTTTTGAAATCAGTAGATTTTATGATGTTTACAAATGTAAAGAAGTAATAACTAGATAAAGAGGGAAGTTTGGACACTCAAATAAACACGTCACTCAACAACACACTCTTTGCTCCTAACTGCTCCTGTCCAGAACTTGGCCTTCCTTTTTATTTGTCCCTCATCCTATCAGCGGTAATGCCAATGTCCCTCAAACATGGTGGTGAGCAAAGCACCAAGTTTACTTTTCTGTCTACAACGGGCCCAGAGGAAGGATACCTGTGGTCTTCAGGGAGCACTTAGTCAATGAATGTGGCTAGAATACAGTCAGCAAGTGATAAGGAGGTAAAAGAGGACAGAGGACAGAGATATGGGTTGAAGTCCCTGCACCACCATTTACTGGTTTTGTAAGCACACGCAAGTGTCTCAGTGAATCCAGTGCTGTCTCTATGGCCTAGTTACCTTGCAAGATTTTTGGAAGCATAATGTAGGGAAGTGACATATAAGCTATGTTGTTAACTGTTCTGTACATAAGGATAGATGAGCAGACAAAAAGATGATGACAGATGATAGATAGATAGATAGATGATAGATAGATAGATAGATAGATAGATAGATAGATAGATAGATAGATAGGGCAAGATGACAGATAGATGATAGATGATAGATAGATAGAGATACATATCAATTGTAACAAAGCTATTGCTCATAACCAGGAGAGAAATGATGAAAGAACAAAGCGAAACTACAAACAAAAAAGAATGAAATCCAGTTTAAAAAGTGCATTAAGCAGCCATAAGAAGAAAACAAATCCTACCATTTGCAACAACATGGATGGACCTAGAGGGTATTATACTCAGTGAAATAAGCCAGGTGGAGAAAGACAAGTACCAAATGATTTCACTCATATGTGGAGTATAAGAACAAAGAAAAACTGAAGGAACAAAACAGCAGCAGAATCACAGAACCCAAGAATGGACTAACAGTTACCAAAGGGAAAGGGACTGAGGATGGGTGGGAAGGGAGGGATAAGGATGGGGAAAAAGAAAGGGTGTATTATGATTAGCATGTATAATGTGTGTGGGGGGCATTGGGAGGGCTGTACAACACAGAGAAGACAAGCAGTGATTATACAGCACCTTACTACGCTGATGGACAGTGAATGTAATGGGGTTTGTGGAGGGGACTTGGTGAAGGGGGGAGCCTAGGACACATAATTTTCCTCATGTAATTGTAGATTAATGATAACAAAATAAAAATAAAAATAAATAATAAAAATGAATGAAGTTCTTCAGCATAAATCTAACCAAGGAGGAGAAAGACTGCATTCTGAAAACCATGAGACACTGATGAAAGAAACTGAAGATGACACAAATACATAAAAAAGCTATTCCATGCTCATGGGTGGGAATAATCAATATGGTTAAAATGACCATAATACCCCCAAGCAATCTACAGGTGCAGTGCAATTCCTATCAAATACCAATGGCATTTTTTTACAACACTAGAGAAATAAATGTGAAATGTGTACAGAACTGCAAAAGACCCTGAATAGTCAAAGAAATCTTGAGAAAGAAAAATAAATATAGAGGGATCACGCTCCCTCACTTCAAACTGTACTGTATAGCTACAGTAATCAAAGAGTAGGTACTGGCACAAAAATAGACACAGATCAATGGAATAGAATAGATGGCTCAGAAATAAACCTACATTTATATGGTCAGTTAATATATGACAAAGGAAGCAAAAATACGCAATGGTGAAAAGACAGTCTCCAAAAATGGTGCTGGAAGAACAAGACAGCCTATACAATGGAATGAAACTGCATTGCTGTCTTACATCATACACAAAGTAAACTCCAACTGGTTTAAAGACCTAAAATAAGAACAGAAACCATAAAACTTCTAGAAGAAAGCATGGGCAGTAAACTCTTGAACATTGGCATTAGAGTTTGTTTCTAGATATGTCTCCCCAGCAAGGAAAACAAAAAGCTAAAATAAACCAGTGAGACCACACCAAACTAAAACACTTCCTCACAGCAAAGGAAGCCATCAACAATGTGAGAAGACAACCTAGTGAATGTGAGAATGTGTTTGCAAATGATGTATCTGATAAGGGGCTAATACCAAAAATGTGTAAAGAACTCATACAACTCAACACCAAAAAACAAATGAAAAACAATGTGATAAAAAAACTGGGCAAAGGGCCTGAACAAACATTTTTCAAATGGAGGCATACAGATGGCCAACAAGCACATGAAAGGATGCTCACATCACTAGTCATCATGGAAATCCAAATCAAAACCAAATGAGATATCACCTCACACCAGTCAGAATAGCCAGTGTCAACAAAACAAAACAAGAGACAAGTTTTGGCAAGGATGTGGTGGAAAAGAAACCTGGGTACACTGCTTCTGGGAATGTAAATTGGTGTAAACAGAGTTGGGATGGGCTTGGTTTGGGTGGGCGCATTTACTTGTGCTAGGCTATCTGCCTGCTCTAGATTTGGCCCTTGGGCCCTTCCTTGGAGAGGTTAAGCCAGCAAGTAAAGTGTCAAATTATTTCCTGTATCATTTAGTGTAAAAATACTCATTCTATATAATACTTCGTCACTTCAGGAGGGTTTTCATGCACATGATAAAATCTACAATTTGGAAATGAGGATGTTATGCCCATTCACAACTCAATTTATATTAACATTTAATGTAGCAAAAATAATTAGCTGTCATATTGAGACAAGAATGGTGGGCATAGTCAGAGTAGGGTGAGGGCCTATAGAAAAAGACCCCTATGAAAACTCTGTATTAAAGAATTCAGCAAAGACAGAGTCACATTAATTCTCTAAAGTAAAATATCAAACTAGGAGCACAACCATTCTTCAGTGAAGATTAGTTAAAACTTAAAAACCAGGAGTAACCTGGCCTGGAATGTTTGAACATCCCCCAGATAAGATAAGAAAGTAGCTCAGCATAGCCCATGTCTTCATTGTGTCAATTAAATGAGGCTATTGTAAAATTTACTTTAGCCTGCTAAAAGGCCCAGCTTATCTTCTTTAACTTGGCCCAGATGCTGCTTTTCCTCCTCCAGCCCATAATCAAGTCATATATAACCTGGGCAATTAATATAGCAGGCAGGCCCAGCTGTAAACAACATAGTGAAGGGCAGGAAGGATTCCACCTTAAAGATAAAATTGCATTTTAACACTCAAGAAGTTAAGAAGTAAGATTCTTAACTTATTATTCAACAAACAGACAATAACTCATCCCATCTTGAAAGCAGGACAGGCAGCCTTGATTGATATGCTCCCAAACCAAGAAACTACTATTCTGGGAAAGAATCAAAGCATTAAATTTCTTAAGTTAAGTCTGCAAAATAGTCCGGAAAACTGACAAGAAACTTAGTGTCTCAATTTGGTACTGGCACAAGAACAGACCCATAGACCAATGGAACAGACTAGAGAGCCCTGATATAAACCCAACCATATATGGTCAACTAATATACGATAAAGGAGTCATGAACATACAATGAGAAAATGACAGCCTCTTCAACAGCTGGTGTTGGCAAAAATGGACAGCTACATGGAAGAGAATGAAACTCGATTATTGTTTAACCCCATACACAAAAGTAAACTCAAAATGGGTCAAAGACCTGAATGTAAGTCATAAAACCATAAAACTCTTAAAAGGCAACATAGGCAAAAATCTCCTGAATATAAGTATGAGCAACTTCTTCCTGAATGCATCTCCGCAAGCAAGGAAAACAAAATAAAAAATGAACTCATGGAACTACATCAAACTAAAAAGTTTCTGTATGGCAAAGGACACCATCAAAAAGAACAAAAAGGCATCCTACAGTATGGGATAATATATTTGTAAATGACATATCCAACAAGGGGTTGACATGCAAAATATATAAAGAACTTATATGCCTCAACACCCAAAGAGCAAATAATCCGATTAAAAAATGGACAGAGAATATGAAGAGACAGTTCTCCAAAGAAGAAAGTCAGATGGCAAATAGGCACATGAGAAGATGCTCCACATCACTTGTCATCAGAGAAATGCAAATTAAAACCACAATGAGATATCACCTCACACCAGCAACGATCACCACCATCCAAAAGACAAACAACAACAAATGTTGGCGAGGTTGTGGAGAAAGGGGAACCCTCCTGCACTGCTGCTGAGAATGTAAATTAGTTCAACCATTGTGGAAAACAGTATGGAGGTTCCTCAAAACACTAAAATAGAAATACCATTTGACCTGGGAATCCCACTCCTTGGAATTAGTGTATATCAATAATACCTGTATAAAAAAAAGTAACTTCAATAAAAAAAAGAAACTTAGTGTCTCTTCAAAGATAAATGTTTAGAAGCACACAACTTCTCCGATTCAAAAAGACATATGCACCGCTATGTTTAACAAGATATTGAGCAACCTAAGTGTCCATCAGCAGATTAATGGATAAAGAAGAGGTGGTACATATACACAATGGAATACTTTTCAGCAATAAGAAAGAAACAAATCTTCCCATTTGCAACAACATGGATGAAGCTGGAGGATATTATGCTCAGTGAAAAAAGCCGGGCGGAGAAAAAGAAGTGCCATATGATTTCCCTCATTTGTGGAATATAACAACAAAGCAAAACTAAAAGAACAAAATAACAGCAGACTCAGAGACCCCAAGAAAGAACTATTTATTACCAAAGGGGAGGGGTGTGGGAGGGCAGGTGGGGAGGGAGGGAGAAGGGGATTGAGGGGTATTATGTTTAGTACACATGGTGTGGGGGATCAGGGGAAAACAGTGTATCACAGAGAAGGCAAATAGTGAATCTGTGGCATCTTACTACACTGATGGACAGTCACTGCAATGGGGTGTGTGTGGGGACTTGATTATATGGGTAAATGTAGTAACCACATTGTTTTTTCATGTGAAACCTTCATAAGAGTGTATATCAATAACACCTTTATTAAAAAAAAGGGAACTTCAAAAAAAAAGAAACTTAGTGTCTCTTCAAAAATAAACATTTGAGATCATTTGGTGGGTCTGCATCCCTAGCCCTTTGTCTCTCAACCGCCTATAAATCCCCTAGTCAATGCACCACCCTGGGCTCTTGTCCTCTCCTGGCGTGAGCCAGGAGGTGTCTGTCCTCTCACTGTATCTCTCAATAAAAGTCTCCCTGGCTCTCCTACCTTAGGTGTTTGCTAAGTTCATTCTTCGACTCCACAAACAAGAACCCCAGCATCAAAATGAGATGATAGATTAAACTTTTGGCAGTGAAATTGAGGAACATAATCGCACAGGATGCATATTCTCTATTTATTCAAAGGCACTATTATTTTATGTACCACCAAAAAAGACATAGCTCTGATAAACTATGGTTTCAATTATATTGTTGTTAAGACTCATCCCAATTCCAGTTTTTAAGACATGAAAAAAGTAAACCTTATGCTTGACAAGATACAGTATATATGGGTACTTTTCATAACACTTCCTGGTGCACAGGGGCTCATTTCTTGGCCATAGGTGGACTGGTCAGGCTCTCTGGGCCCTGGCTCTTGGTGGGCTTCTAGGCTCCCTGCGAGCAAGGTTGTAGGAAGGCTAATTATTCGTAGTGGCATCTTCCCAAACTGAGCACAGGCAGCTCTCCTACAGGCACAAAGAACTCTGTCAGTTCTGGTCGGTACATAAATTATTCAAATGGAGTATAAACCCAGTACGATTCTGATAGGTTCAGAAGAGGGGTCATGACTGGCTAGAGCTCTCAGTCCCTGGTCACAGGGAGAAGCCCCAAGGCACTCTCAGGGAGTTGGTTCTTGAAGTTGGGAACAGCAACTGTTATGTCTCTCTGAGGTCTGCCCTCACTCCTACCTGCCCCAACATCCTGTTCTGCAAACAACTCAGCAGAGGATTGACTGTCCCTCTAAGCTCCCCATTAACCTTTTCTCTGTCTAGCACTGTCCTTTACACAGTAATAACATAAGGCACACACATTGCACATATTTCCATTCAATCACTGTGCATGAACACATAATCAAGGAGACTCAAGAGAGCACTATTTCACAAGAAGGTTAATCAGGCCAGTAGACAGAGAAGCCTTCACAGGACAGATGTTCGACTTGAGCATTGAAGGTGAAAGAGGATTTCAAGCATTGCTTCCTGGGTGGTGGGGGGCAGGGGTAGGACTGATGTCTGCAAAGAGACTGGTTCTGGAGAAAATGGCTGGCAGATTTGTCATTTTACTAAGGGAGTCAGTGATGAAATACATCTTTCAAAACTATTACACACCTTCAGAGACATTCTTCTGTGATAATAGGTGATAACTCTTTTTTAAAAATTTGGCCCCAGCACAATGAGAATGCCCTGTTTAAGGTGACTTGCAAAGCCTTAGAAAACCTCTGGGTCATGGCCAGACAAATGGCCCTGTAATTCATGTTAAGGGTTTGGAATTTAATCTGAGAAGAGTGGGAGCCACTGGGGGGACTTTGCACCGAGAGGAAAGGATCTGATTTATGTTTAAATGTACTGTTCTGGCTGTTTAGGGGAGAGATTGTCAAAACACAAGTGTGGGAGCAGAGAGATGGTGAAGGTAGTTTGGGCCAAGGTGGTAGTAGTGGAGAAGGGGAGGTGAGATGGGTTTGGTGCTATATATTAAAGGCTGAGTTAAATATATCTGCAGATGGAATGTAAGCAAAGAGGCATAGAAGTTGAACCCCCCAATTTTGTCCTAAACAATGTGCCATCTACTGAGACAGGGAATTTTAGAGGGGAGCAAGTTTAGATGGAGCATAATAATGGCTTGTCAGTTACCTAATCTTGGTTCTGGACATGTTAAATTTGAGAGCTCTACTAGATGGGTATCTAAGCATAGATGTCAAGTAAGCAGTCTAGAGTTTGGAGAAGATGTCGGAGGTAGATATACTGTATGCTTTTGGGACTATATAAAAGCATTTAAAGCCAAAAGAGTGGGTGAAATCTGTTACTTAGCAAAAAGATCTCTTAACAGCAGCGAGAAAAATTACAATTGAGCTCTAGATCCTCCAGTGTTTAATGGTTAATAAGAGGAGATGGATCCAACATAAGAATGTGAGGAATGTCCAGGAAGGAAGAATAAAACCAGAGGGTGAGATCCTTCCAGCCAGCTGAAGAGAGTGTTTCGAGAATGAGCAAGTGATCACTTATGACAAACAGTCCTGGGAGGAGCATGAGAAATGAGACCTGCTTGTGCTGGGCATTGCACTGCGGAGTTTCCTGAGGATGTGGACAGAAGCAGGTTTCCTGGAGGGTGTGGGATGGGACACGGGCCATTGTCTTCCTTTTCATTCCAGGTGATGACAGGATTCCAGAAGATGTTTGCCCCTACATAAAAATTTAGCCTTCACATTCCTTAATCTCTCTCCTTACCTCTTGAACTTAAAAGCAAAACCCAGGACTTGGCTACATTGGGGAAACTGCCAATGGTGCAGCTGTACCATTATATTGATGATGTCATGCTCATGTCTGATTCTCTTTCAGATCTAGAAGGTGCAGCATTTAGACTGCTGCAGCATCTACAGGAGAAAGGATGGGCTGTGAACAGTACCAATGTTCAGGGACCTGGTTTGTCTGTCACATTCTTGGGGTTCATCTGGTCAGGTAAGACCAAAGTTATTTCAGAAGCAGTTACAGATAAAGTCCAGGTCTTTCCTACCCTTACAACTGCACCATTGCTACTGTAGTTTTTGGATCTTCTAGGCTAATGGAGAGTGTTTATCCTGCACTTGGCACAAATTCTGAAGCCCTTGTACTGGTTGGTATGAAAGGGCATCAGGTGGGACTGGGATGAGACATGTGCATCTGCCTTTACTTCATCAAAACAGGCAGTCAAAGCTGTGCGTGAGTGTGATGGACCCATCAAGGCCCTGTGAGCTGGATGTTCATGTGACTGAAGACAGTTATGGCTGGGGTCTCTGGCAGCAGCTTGAATGAACTCACCAACCTATTGGATTCTGGTCACAACTCTGGAAAGGGGAAGAGGTATGATACAATTTGATAGAAAAACAACTGGCTGCCATGCATCACACCTTGCTGGCTACAGAACCCATCACTGGAATGGCCCTGATAAAGGTAATAACCACCTATCCCACCTTGGGGTGGGTATGAGACTGGACCCAAAAGCAAAGGAGTGGTGTAGCACAAACGTCCACACTGGCCGAGTAGGGTACTTACATACAATAGGGTACAGCCCTCTCTAGTAGCCCCTTGAGTGAACTATTCCAATGCTTATTGGGGCCAGTGACATATATTAGTGAAAAGCAGGAAGAACTTGCTTTTGAACCATTAGTAGCAGAAAGTCCCTATTGGGAGGGAAGAACCCTTATACCTGAAGATGCATAGTACACAAACAGCTCCAGCCCCCAAAATGGAGGGCCATAGCTTTCCATCCTAAGACTGAGACAATTTGGATGGAAGATGGTGAGGGGAAGAGCATCCAGTGAGCAGAGATGAGGCCTGTGTGGCTTGTGATCAGCCAGGAGCCCTTCCCTATAGTTGTCTGCACTGACAACTGGGCAGTCGATCAGGGCTTGACCCTGTGGCTACCAACCTGGTACCATGCCAACTGGCTGGTTGGTCACCACCCACTTTGGGGGCAATAATTGTGGCAAGACTTTTGGGCCACGTGGTCAGACTAAAATAATTACAGTGTACCATGTGATGGGTCAGTTGCAACTGGCATCCCCAGGAAATGATGAAGCAGATAAACTGGCCCAGATACATTGGTTAGAAGGAAAACCTGCCTCTGATGTAACCCAATGGTCACTTCAGCATTTGTTGCATGCAGGGCAAAAGACAATGTGGGCTGTAGCCTGTCGGTGGGGCTTGCCTTTGACCTTTGAAGAAGTAAGTAGACCCCAGCATGAATGCGTCGTGTGCCCCAAAAGGGACTTACACTGAGTTCCACAGCAACGTGGGACAATAGCTAAGGGGCCTATACCCCTCGTCAGGTGGCAGATAGCCTATATTGGGCATCTACCTGTGTCAGAAGGATATCAGTGTGCGATGACTTGTGTGGACACAGCTAGTGGACTTCTGGTTGCTTTTTCTACCCATTGTGCAGACCAGCAGATGACCAAAAGAGGCCCGGAGCATCTCTTTACTGCCTATGGCTGACCACAGGTAATTGAGAGTGATCAGGGCACCCATTTTACTGAACATACACTGTGAGAATGGGTGCAACAGCTGGGAATCAAATGGGAGTTTCGTGTGCCATACAATCCTACTGCAGCAGGTATGATATAGAAGCACTGTGGCTTGTTAAAATTCAGACTAAAGTCAGATACCAATAGTCTGTGGGGAAGGTCAGTCTGCTTATGGACCATGCTATGGCATTTGAACAAGAGACCGTGAAAGGGAGCCCTGAGCCCTGTAGACATGTTAACACATATGGCTGCCTCCCCTATATAACTGCAAGTACAAACCAGGGAGGGATCACTGAAGCCCAGGTTCAGCCACCAGAATAATATCTTGCTTCCAGCACCCACTGCACTGAACCCTGGAGACTCCATTGAGTGGACGTGGCCTTGGACCTTTTGGCACATGGACCAATGATGGCTGGATCTCCTGTCACCTTGGGGACAAGGTCTGGAAGCTGGCCTCCTGTGTATTCCTGGAATAACATCAGAGTGACCCCCAAAGGTCACAGTAGTATCTCCTGAAGGGCCAGAAGGTAGGAGCATCTTACCGTGGAGTTTTGTTTTATCATTATGGCCACAGCATACACCTCCAGTAGCACTATATATAGACCCTTCAGTAACCCCCACAGGGAAAGGAGTAAAAATATGGTATACTAGACCTGGAAGGGACCCCCTTTCTGATATAGTCCTATCACAGGACCACTCTCTTGTGTGCATCCTCCATGATTGACAAGATTTGCCTATGTTGGTGTCATTAAAACAGGTGTCTTATCACCCCTAAGGTTTTTGTGGATTGAGAAATTCCTCTGGCTTCAGGATTATTATAATTTTTGTTATTAGGAACCTCCTCTGGTTTGAGGATTATTATAATTTTTGTTACCTGTATCAAAATCTTGTATCTTAATTTTTGTTATTATCTCTAAGTTATTATTATCTTCTGTTGCTGTTGTGGAATCTGGTTACAGTGCTCCAGCTTTCTCACACATGGACCATTGAGGAAGATTGAAAGCATGTAAACTGTAAGGCAAGAATTCTGGAAGGGTGGAGTGTGTGGAAGTTGAGGTTCATATAGCCAGGATCCTCACTGAACTTATACCACCTGATGATGTAACTGGCCTGTTGCTAGGCTACTGCTTCCACACCTTTGAGCAATAAGCTATTATTGCACTATACAGAGAGCTTGGCCCAGTGCTCTGGGTGGAGGCAGAGATGCTAGTGTTCGACCTACTGCCATAAGAACAAGCCGGGTAATAAACCTTTTCACCCCAAGGAACGTTTTGATGTCCATTTCTTTGGTCACATTGAATCCATAGTGATTCAATGGGGCTGAAACCCATTGACAAGACAAATACAGATATTAATAATCATAGTTGAATATTTTAACACTTCTATAAAAATAACTAATGGGACAGATAAAAAATTAGTAAGAATACTTTAATAAAATTTAATAAAGAATTTTAAGTAATAGGATTAAATTCTATACCCAACTGCAGAAAATCTTTGTTTTTGAGGTACACATGAAACATAAAACAAAGTCACTATATCCTAGCATAACGAAAGTCTCAACAAATTTCAAGATGCAGAGTATGTTCTCTGAGCACAGAAGTATTAAATAAAAACCAGTGTCAATAACACTGATAAACAGAAAATTCTCAAATGTTACAGAATTAAGTCATAGAGTACAAAATAATCCCATGGGTCAAATAAGTTGAAAAATTAGAAAATATTTCTAACTGAGTGATAATGAAAATAGGATATATCACAACTTGTGGCAATAAAGTAAAGGAGTGCTTAAAATCTAATTTTTGGCTCCAAGTCCACATATTAAAAGAGAAGAAAAACTGAAATTCAATAATATTTGAATAACACAGCTTAAAAATCCAGCAGTATAAACTTAAAAAATTTAGAAGGAAAAAATAAGAAGACTAAGAGCTATAATCACCAAAAAAATAAATGAAAATTAGAGGAAATCAATAAAACAAAAATTTGCATTTTACTTAGTAACATTGTTACCCCAAATTAAGACTAATTTCTTTAAAAGGGGGAATTTAAAAAGGTTAAAAAGAAGACAAAATTAAAGTTCTTACTGATACCCTGTGGGGAAGCTGGGGTTCCTATGGCCAGGATCCTCACTGAACTTAAACCACTTGATGATGTAACTGGCCTGTTGCTAGGCTACTGCTTCCACACCCCTAGGCAATAAGCTATTATTGCACTTTGTAGAGAGCTCAGCCCAGTGCTCTGCAGAGGCAGAGACACTAGTGCTCAACCAACGCTGGGAGAACAAGCCGGGTAATAAACCCTTTCACTCCAAAGAAAAATTCAACTGTCATTTCTTTGATCACACTGAATCCATAGCGAACTTGCTAGGGACTGAAACCCATTGTCAAGACATACCCAGATCAGAATCAGAGGATAAAATGAATAGTTCCAGGAAAATAAATTTGATAATAGAGGATAGATTACAGGCTCTTTCATAAACACAATTTACCAAAGCAGCCACAAAAAGAAACTACAAGTCCAAACAGAAAAGTTAAAATCATAATTACTTTCTGTATTAGTCTTCTATGGCTGCTATAACAAAAAATATCATCAACTGTGGCTTAAACAACAGAAATTATTGTCTCACAGTTCTGGAGGCTAGAAGTACAAAATCAAGGTGCAGATTTAGTTTCTCCTGAGGCCTCTCACCTTGGCTTACAGATTGCTAACTTCTTGCTGTGTCCCAAAATAGTTTTTCCTCTAAGAATGCTCATCTTGAATGTTTTTTTGTATGTCCAAATTTCTTCTTTTTATAAAGACAACAGCCAGATTGGATTAAAAGTCCCATTAACAGCCCATGTTAACAGCCTCATTTTAATTTAATTACCTCTTCAAGGGCTCTATCTCCAAGTATCATCACATTCTGAGGTACTGAGAGTTAGATCCTCAGTATATGAATTTGGGAGAACAATTCATTCTATGACACCTTCTGACAAAGCAAACACTACGCAAAAATGACTTCACTGTTGAGACTTTAAAACATTATGGAAGAACTAAAATCATGCATAAATTATTTCAGAAAATAGAAAAAGTAAAAACATTTCCCAATTCTCTTTATAAGGCCAGCATGATTGTCCATACTAAAATTTGACAAGGATGGTACTAGAGAGGAAATTATAAGTCAGTATTTGAGTTAAATATTCTAGATGCAAAACCACTAAACAAAATAATAGCAGTAAGATAATGGAACAGTCAAAAGTAAAGAGGTAATGTTTGCTTTAGTAATATGAAATTTGTTTGATATAAAAAATCAATTATTTAAATTTATCACAAAGTGCAAAAGAAAAAATGATCATTACTATCAGCAGATGCAGGAAAAGCATTTGACAAAATTCAACACTACTTGTTATAAATTTCATCAGTCTAGGAATAGAAAGGAGATTTCTTAATCCCATAATGCATATACACAAAATCCTATATCTAGCATCCTAATTACAGTAAATGTTTAAATATTCCTCCCAGATGTTGAGACCAGGACAAGCATGACTGCTATCACCACTGCTATTCAAACTATATTGGGGATCTGTGGAGAAAGTGAAGGTTTCTATGGCCAGTATTCTCACCTAGCCCTCGTCGGCTTGCTCACTACACACATGTGAGCAATATGTTGTTATTGACTATATATAAAGAGCTCTGTCCAGTGCTCTGGTCTGTTGCACAGCTGCAGGGCTGCATAGCTGCAGGAGAGCAGAGACTGGAATGGTGGCAGCGCAGAGGACAGAGAATAAGATGGCTGTGGGGGCAAAGAGGTCCAGATGCAGAGACCAGCTTGTTGCATGCAGACTTGCTCTGAGTGGACAGGATTCTAGTGGCTGATCTGCCACCAGGGGAATGAAGTTGGGTATTCTTTGGTCTCATTGAATCCATAGTGAACTTGTCCTGAATGGGCTGAATCCATTAGCAAGACAGGATCTTACACCATGAAATAAGAAAAGGCAAATAATTAAAAGATATCAAATTGGAAATGAAGTAATAGAACTGTCATTTGCAGATGATGTGATATGCACTTGGAAAATCCCAAAAATCTATAAATTATTAGAATGAATAAGTAAAAAATAGCAAACTTGCTGGATACAAAACCCAATATTTAGATATATTTTGTATTCATATGTACCAGCCAAAGTAGATAATTTTTTAAAGTGTTATTTATAATAGCAAGAAAACTATCAACAACTGAATAATAAATACAATAACAAACATAATAGAAGTATACTAGAGTGCTATATTAATAACTCCAAATCACTGTGCAAAGAATCTTTAAACATATCTAAATAAATGAAAGGATGTACCATATTCATTGATTGAAATACTCAAACTCAATGTAATTGAAATAAAATATCCAAACAGGACTTTTGGTAGGACTGATAAACTGTCTCTAAAATATATGAGGAAGTGAAAAGGACCTGGAATAGTCAAGTTTATCTTGCTGAAGAGGAAATCATCTGGAGAACTGTTATTACCAGGTAACAAGACTTACTCTAAAGCTACTGTAAGAAGTGTTTACCAAAATGAAGATAAACAAATCAATGGAAAAAAATAGAAATGCCCATACAAGCCCACATGCATATAACAAAGTGTCATTGCAAGTCAATAGGGACAATAACAGATTTTTCAAAAAGTGGTGTTGGGTCAACTGGATATACAAAAGAAAATATTGTGGACATTGACCTCTTCTGTAAACTATTTCCTAAACTGATTCAAGATAGATTGAAGACCTAACCGTGTGAAGTAAAACAACAAAAGTTTAGAGGAAAACTGGAATCTGTCTTCATGAACTTTGGATTGGCAAAGATTTCCTGTTTAATAAGTACGAAAGGCAATGGCAATAAAATAGGATTTATAAAACTTCTTAAGAACGTCAGGATATCCGAAGACATCTTTAACAGTGTGAAAAGGCACAGAGTGGAAGAAGATATTTGTAATATACATATCTGACAAGAGATTTATACCTAGAATAATAAATAACTCCTTAAAATCAATAAGAAAAAAGACTATAGGCAGTATATCAGATGGTGAGAATCTGGGCCTCCTGGGGTAATGACTGTCCTATTACAGACTGTGTCAGTTAGCTCCCCCTCAGTGGGATACTGGTGCATTATTTTTGATCCTCTGGGAAGGTCCTTCAGTTTTGGCAGAACATTTCCACTTCATTGTCTGTACAGGGTATAGTAATCATCTATTTCCATTTCCTTCAAGTGAACCTTACAGTAGTACTACAGAGCCTAGAAGTTTGAAACTCCCTTGCAGCTAGGCTTCTAGATGTGATTTAGGTTTTGCCTTGGAGTTTTCAAATGTGGACAGAAGGCACTTTCCAGTTCTGTTGTTTTGTGTTGATAAGCATTGTCATAGACACACTGGGATTTTCAGCAGAGAAATGCAAGATGAGGAGCATTAGTTGCTTTGCTAATTCACATCTGGGAGGCATGATGTGTTTAAGAACATGTGGGTGTCAAAGTATGGTCTTGAGGCCAGCACCAGCAGCAACAATTGACAACTTGTTTAGAAATGTAAACTACTTTCTGACTGTTCTGTGTTTTTCTCCAATTCTGTATTTGTCTATTTGGTATCATTAATCACAGGACCAAATTAACCACCAGAATTGTTTACATCTCCTGCTATCCAGAGTCCATACTCTGAATCAATTCCTTTATCAAACTCTCATACATGAAGCTAATTATTACCCCTGCCCTAAATCAGCCAACACCAGGTACCATACAACTAGGAACAGCTCCCATACCCCAGAGCGCACTGGAATTATTCAAATTAGCCAGTCCTAATCTGCTTACTCTGACTTTCTTTTCCCTTCCTGTGGAAATTTCAATAAAGATCAGTTTACTTATGCGTTCCCTTGCTCTTTTCTGCCTCCTGATTAGCACTTCCCATGCTTCCCTGCACCTTGTGGCCCTGTGTGGTTTCTAGTTTCTAGGGACATTGTTTTAGGGGAACTAGAAACTGTTCATAGGGGTACTGATAGTAACATTAAACTTTATTTCAATGGCATTGACCTTTCTTTGTCATCACTCAGTCACCTTTATAAATTAAGACCCAGGACCAAATCACTGACTGACTTACTTTCTGTCATGATAGACAGCCTTCATGCTAAATTTTGAGAACCATTACCCTAGAGAGAACACTGCTGTTGCAGAAACCTCAATAGCAGCCTCTCTGGGAGATATTTCTGCAAGGTTGTTCTTGAAATAATTCCTGCAGGGTTGGATTAGAGCTGGCACCTCCCTCCATCTCTCTTTTCCAAAAATTTTGTAAGGTTCTATTTGATTAGAATTGCTTAAGAGGTTTTGTTTTTTAAGTAAATCTCTATCGACATATAATGTAATGCAGTACTGATGCAGAAAGGTACATAAACCTTACTTACACAGCTTAAGAAATTTTCAGAAAGTGAACGCACTTATGAACCCAGTACCCAGAATGAGAAAAATAACCATTTCCAGCATCTCCAGCAGACCCCTCATGGTCTTCCCCAGCCATAAGTACCTTCAACAATCACCTTTCTAACACCATAGATTTGTTTTCTCTGTTTTGAACCATATATAAATAGAATCATGAGGTATATATGCCTTTATGTCTGGTATTACTTCAATACTATTTTTGTGGGATTCTTCCAATTTAGGTATAGTTAAAATTTATTTATTCTCATTGCTCTACTATTCCTTTGTATGAAAACCAATTATTTATCCTTTGTATGGTTGATGAACTTTGGATTGTTTCCAGCTTGGGACCAAAATGGTAGAATGGCTTTGTTTTCTGCAGTTGAACTCTAAGTTACATCTTTTGTCTGAATGTATTCTGCCATACCTTTTTCTTTTCAGTCCACACATATTAAAAGGAGAAAAAAAAGCAAGGTTGGAACTGTCTAGAATCTCTGTCCAAGTTTAAAAAAAAAATTGGCTATATAAATTAATTTCACATTAATCGTAGCCATCTTCCTTTTCTGCTAAGATTAAAAGCTAGAAACGCTTGTTATTTATTCAGTATTTAAATCCCTTCCAACTGGAGTTTCAAAGGGATTTACCTAAAATGTTATAGGCTTATGAAAAGTGTGTAGACAAAATAAAAAGGCCATGTGACTGATCATGGCAACATCTATATCACAACTTATATTTTTACTTTAAATTTGCATTTAGTCATGTTATAACGACATGATTTTTAAAGAATGCTTATGTGATATTCATTTTGATAGGAAAGGCAGTTCAAATAATAAGACTGCTTGGTTAAATATGGACCTTGGCTCCTTTACCCAAAGCTTGGCTTAATACTCCTCTCAGAGTAGGCCATGGGTTTTCTTAGAGTTGATTCTTGTTGGTAGGAGAGCAATCTCTCTTCATTCCCAATCATCCACCCAGTGAAGTCTCCTCTTTATCACTCTCCTCCCTCCTGCTCTTGTTTAGTTAGCTTGATAGATCCCTGTCTTTGGTCTCTCCTCGCCCTCCTCTTCAACTTCCTCCTCCTCCTTTTAAAAACTAGACTAAGACCTAAGCAGGATAGACAAAATCTGTGTCAGGACTTGGTGAACATAGTATCTGGAGTATTAGCACAATTAACATGCTGTGCTTCCCAGTACGATGAAATGCCATGGACACAACCTCACGTGTGTGATATTCCTGCTGAAAGTGCATAGTGTGAACTGGAAGGAAACATCAAGCTCAAGTTAAGGTGTCATTCTACAAAATACCTGACCAACTTATTTTTTACATGTCAATGAAGTGAAAGACACAGAAAGATTGAGGAACTGTTTCAGATTAAAGGACATGACAACAGAATGCAATGTGATTTTCTTGAAATAAAGGATTTTCACAACTGGCAAAACATTAACAAGGTTTATAGATAAAATAAGAGGTTTTTTAAAAAATTAAGTATAGTTGGCATAGTATTATAATAGTTTCAGGTGTATGAAACTGTGATTCAACATTTATATGCATTATATAATGCTCACCATGATTAGTGTAGTTACTTAATATCTGTCACCTTATCAAGTTATTACAATATTATTGCCTATATTCCCCATGTTGTACCTTTCATCCCTGTGACTTATTTATTTTACAATTGGGAGTTTGTAACTTTTGATCCCCTTCACCTATTTTACCTATTTTTCTACTTCCTCCCCTCTGGCATCACCAGTTTATTCTCTGTATTCATTAGTCTGTTTTCTGGGTTTTTGTTTGTTTTAAATAAGATTTTTTATCTTCATTTTATAACTGTACATAGGAAAGAGAAGGTCCACATTTTTAGAAAATATGCAATCAAGTATTTAGGGATAAAGAGACATCTTGTCTGAGACTCTCAGCAGTTAAGAAAAAAATTATATGTATATCTGTATCTATCTATTGAAAAAATAAGTCACATATGGTAAATTGAAGAAAAGGAGTTAAAAAAATTCTTTGAACTCTTCTTGCAGCTTTTCCAGAAGCTAGAAATTATGTCAAAATTAAAATTTAAAAGAAGAAAAAGAAACCAATAGAACAATAAATAGAAAATACACTCATTGAAATAAAAGCCCAAATATAATCTGAACATTAGATGTAACATAGGTGATGAGGAAGTTATTAAGTATGGATTTAGACCTGGTGAAAGAATAATATGAAAACTGTACAGTAAGCAAGGAAGTTAATAAGCATTATATTTAATAATAACTGATACTTAGGATATAGGCAGGAAATGGAAATATTACACAGCAGTATCATGCATCGTTGGAAGGTATCAATTTGATCAAATCATTCTGGGGTCTCATGATTTTGAATCAGGTGAAAATGAGGAGTGTCACATCAGCTTTTCTGTAAAGTCATCATTAAAGTTGGTAACCAGGAAACACTTTTCTAGAATATGAAAATAAACCTGAAGTTTTAATCCACATTTTAATTTAAATATTAACTATTACCATTATGTTATCTAAGTATTAGTGATTAAAATGTAAAAGACTGATCATGTACAGCGGGACTATTCACTAAATTATTTCTTCAGTCACTCTGCTTCACATTTGAAGGAACAGATGTATACCCACTTTCAGTTAGATTGAATACTGTTTGTCTCTAACTTTTTCTTCTTTTCATTATGGACCATATACAAAATACACGTGTGCATAACAAGTGAAAATTAAAATTGAAATATTCCATTTGTGGCCTAAACTTCGAAATCTACGAATAAACCTAACAAAAGATGTGCAAGAAATATACATTAAAACCTGAAAAATATTGCATGTGGAAATTAAATGAAGGAAAATTCTATGTTCAGTTTTTGGAAGACTCAATTTTATCAAGATGGCAACTATTTCCAAATTAATTGATAGATTCATTGAAATCCCAATCAACCTCCAAATATGTATTCTATAGGAATTAGCTTGGCATTTCAAAAACACATTTGGAAATGTAGAAAAACTTAAAAAATAAGAAGATACTGAAGAAGATAGCAAAGTTGGAAGACTAATACAATATGCATACCAAGACATGTAGTTACTCATAAATCTATAATAATTAAGAGAGTATGCTATTGATTATTATATATGCAAATACATATGTCTAATATATATATTAATATATGGTAAAACATCTTCATGTCTATGATATCAATGGGTTAGGGTGAACTACGTTCTCCAGAATTCCCTTTTTTATATGTTTCTGGTAAGATGGTCCCTGAGAGGTATCCTTGTGGAAGATTTGGAGGGAAAAAATTAAGTAGCAGCCCACACTAAATCATCTGCTGATTTACCTTGTCATGAGGCAGCAGTTGGGCCTACAATAGTCCTACCTTCTGCTGGATCCTCCTTCAGGCTCCTCCTTTCCTAGACCAAATATGTGTATTTAGCTCTAAATGAAAGGCCCTGGTTTCTGCAGGACACATGCACCACCAAGATCAAAGGTAACCAGAGCAGATTTCACTCCATCCTGTGGGGCTGCAGTTTATGCTTGGGTTCCAACTTATTCAGTCTTCTCTACTTTACATTCATCTTCCCTTCTTGACAGTCTGCCCTATGGACTTTGTAAGTTTCAGCCTTATAGAGACTACTTAACCAGCTCGTACAAATGCCATGTGTGTGTGTGTGTGTATGTATGTATGGATATATATAATGTGCGTGTGTGTGTATAATGTGTATATCCACCTCAGCAGTTTGCTTCTCTTGTTGAACCATGACTGCATTTTTTTCATGAATTTGTTTCAATTGTTAATTTTCACAATTTGTTGACCAAGAATTAAATTGGTTGCAATAATATGTATCATGGAAGAAAAGGATGAATAAACACTACACAAAGGAAAGGATGATATCCCACCAAGATTTTGAGTCAGACTTACAATGATCAATATCAGAAGGATTTCTGTTTTTCACCATGGTGGAGTTACTGGATTCAGACTTACTCTCCCACCTTAAACTAGAAAACTGGATCAAGTGTATGAAACAGTGTACTTCAAATAGACAACTTTGGACAGTGACTAACTTTGAAAAATAATTGAGAAACAGATCATCCCAGCTTACTGCCTGGAAACAAATCGAAAGGGACATTTCATAATGATAAAGGAGTAAATACATGAAGAGGATATAACAATCAGATGTGTATGCACGAATCACAGGGTTTTAAAATACATGCAGCAAAATCTGATAAACCGCAAAAAGAAATAGAAAATATCCTCAAATATAGTTAGAGATTTTACCCCTTCTCCCTTAATAATTGACAGAACAAGCAGTCAGGAAAATCAGGAAGAATATACAAGACTTGGACAACATTATCAATGAACTTGATCTAATATTTATAGACCACTCTATCCAACAACAGCCGAATACATTATTTTCAAATGATCATCAAACACTCACCAGACCATATTTTAGGCTATAAAACAAATCTTCCACTCCACTTTGATCTCTTGTTACATTGTGAGTATCCCTTCAGATTTTTAAATGTAATTGCTTCATTTGGGATTTCATTTTATATAGATAGGACTATGTATATTTGTTATTTTATGTATTAATGTTCACACACATTTTCCAAGTAAAACGATAAGGATTTAATTCTTTAACAGCTACATGGTACCCTGCAGATAGGATGCATCATACTCTTCCCCAAATGACATGTTACTGGCATTTTTCTTTTTCTTTTTTTGCTATTACAAACAATACTGCAATGGACATTGTAACCATGTAAATCACCAGCTATTTCTGCCCTGTTCTCACCTTGGGCAATGTGGTGATTTCACACAAGCTGTTTACTCTTGCATTCTCTCTTCCATGTTCTTATGAATGTTCAGAAATATTGGAAGACGAGTTGTTCAAAGGCAATTAATCAGTGGAAGCTGGAAGTTAGGGCCTAAATCCACCTCGGAGTACGCAGTTTGCTCTAGTTGCGGACACTTGCGAGACCAAGCTCAGACCACAGCCTAGTGCCCAGAGCCGGCAGGTACTCAACTCGGTTTAACTGAATTGATTTGTTTTCTTGGAACGCTGAGTAGTTGCTTGTGCGGAAGGCACTCCCATACCACTGCTCAAAACGAGAGGTTTTTGTATTATTTTAAAAAAGTTTTTAACCAAACCCTCATTTTACCTAAATATTTAGGTTCAATTTATAAAACGTTAATTTCTTGTATACTGGGCAATGGTTAACTTTGGTTTGCCTTCCTTCTTGAGTCGTGTAGTTGTGGCCGAGGGGTTAAGGTGACGGATTAGGGATTTATTGGGGTTTCCTCGCGCAGGTTCGAATCCTCCCGACTGCGGCCCTATTAATTCCCCTCTCCCCCGTAATTGGAAATTCCCAGACTGAGAGGAAATTGAAACAAAACACCGTGGAAGATCTCTATTCGGTGTTTGTGCATGGCAAAACACAGCAATGGGCAATGAAACTAATATTACTCCATTATTTTTATTAAAAGTGCCTTAGTAAGAACACTCATTATTTTCCCGTGAGTGGAGCCTCCTCGCAGGTCTCGGGGACACCTCACGTTTCCCTGCCCTCCAAACCCGCAGGGAACCTCTATTTTCAAGACAATTCTTTAATAGTGTTTTCCTCTTCCACAGAAATGAACCCTATTTTCTAGGTCGCACTCTTCAGTCAATTAGCAGAGGGATTCCGTGAATCAGTGATTTCACTGTTTTGGTCTCCTCGAGTCGTTCGTTGCCTGCAAGTCTCTACGAGAAAACCGTCAAAATTGACGCCATCACTATCAGAAGGGGTCGGCCGGCTGTTCCGCCGGGTTAGCGCAGCAGCTCTGGGTGGAAATGGGTGGAGATGGCTGAGAGAAGGGCGGGAACAGGACTTGGGGCCTAGAATCCAAGGGAGTTCAGATGCACATTTGCCAAAAATAAACTACGTAGTATAGCACAAATCTTCAGGCTGAGGAATGTAAACACCAGTATTTCACTTTATTACATGTCTTTAAAAACATCAGAGTAGTATTTTTCTTTCTTGGTATAGTGGTGAGCATCTCTGTTGTCATATGGGAGACAGAGGTTCGATTCCCGGACAGAAGAAAGCAGCTCTTTTGTACTGAGCTACCAATTTCAGAACCCCTGACAATCGTTAGTGGCTAGGGTGAAATATGTACTCCATCGTCATTTAATAGAAAAACTTCAAATTTCACTCTTGTTAGCCACTCTTGAGCAGCGAATCTCACATACTGTGGGCTGTCCTGCTCCTCTCTGAGTGCACTCGATGGTGGCCACTACTGGTCTCCAGGAACCTAGAACTTAGCCGCAGGGAATCCACCTGTCAGTTTTTCACAACAACCTCACCCTCCTTCGCTTTTGTCACTACTAGTCCTGGCTGCTCTGATCAAAGAAACATTTCAGTGCAATTCTGAAATATCAAAGCCAGAGCTACTTTAAGGCGCAGAAGAGAATGTAGGTGGTTTAAATGACAAAGGAACATAGAATACTCACAGAGAGTTAAAAAGAAATGGTCCTCTGGCACCTGCCTCCCATTTGAAGGCAGAAAGAGCTACTGGAGCAATATACCAAGAAGTAAATTATCCCATCTAGTTGCTGGAGTCCTCGATCCTCCTAGACGTGAAACCCTACAATGATGACACCAACATGGCACAGCTGGGGCTCACGTGTGCTCCATCCAGCTGCACTGGCTGACCTGGGCAACTCCAAAACTGATGTCCCTGAAATGTAACATTCACAAGATACAGATAAAATGTGTGGACGGACATATGGGAGATGAAATATGGCGGCATGAGAGGAGAGGCTTCCTCCTAAAACCGCATATAATACAAAAATATAATTAATACAATTGATCCTGAAAGAGCAACAGGAAAGAGGACTGCACCAGACTGCATACACCTGGAGAAAAAAGCAGACGACACGGAGCAGGGTAAAGTACCAAAGCTGTGGCCCGGCGGGACCTAAGCCCATCCCCCACCCCAGCTCCTGGCTGGAGTAAGAGAAATGGAGCGGGGAGGGAGTGGAGGCTTGGGATTGCTGAATACTTAACTCAGGAGATCTGCTGTGGGAGCACAAACCTACATTTCAAGGGTGCTTTCATGATACTCTCATAATTAGGGGATTGGAAAGCTAAGACAGGAAGAATTCCTGGAGAGACTGACATTCCACCCACTTGTGGAAAGCAGAGATCCATATCCTGCTGCTCTGGGACAAAAGAAAGGTGGTCAGTCTGAGAGACTTCCTAACAAGGAAGCCCTTAGCAAGAGGGCTGCTAAAGGGGCAGGGATTGCACAGAGCTTACTGCTCAGGAGAAAGGACAGGTAGACAAAATTGTCCAGGTGCACTCTGCCCAGCAAGCTGGGAGCTTTCACAATTTTCAGGTGCTCCAGTAACCTGGCAGGCTACACAGCTCCAAGGAACCCCTCCATGATACGCAGCATACTGTGCCCTTCTCCTGGCCAGCTACACCTGCCTTGCAAACGGGCAAACTCTACCCTGGCATTAGACCAGACAGAGGGAAGATCTGTCTACAGCAACTACAAATGCAAAGCATAGAGATTTATACCTGTGTGCTCGGCCCACTGGTTTGGGAGGTGGAGACAGACATAGCAGCCAGGAAGTAGGAAACAGCTCTTTCCTCTGCCCAGGCACCAATACCACTCCCCTGCAACCCCTGATGTTGCTTCAGGGGCTGAGCAGCTCCAAAGAGTAGAGCTTCTGGGCACTAGAGGGCTGCATATACAAATACGAAATGCCAAAGGAGCCTGGTTCAGAGTAAAATTATTAATACAACTGCCGAGAAAGATGATATGGACCTCATGACTCTTCCTGAAAAGGATTTCAAAATAAAAATCATTAACATGCTAATGGAGATACAGAAAGATATTCAAGAACTCAGGAATGAATTCTGGTCAGAGATCCAATCATTGAAGAGCAAAATGGAGGGTATTAAAAGCAGATTGGATATGGCAGAAGAGACAATAAATGAAATAGAAACTAGAGAAGAGGAATACAAAGAAACTGAGGCACAGAGAGAAAAAGGGATCTCTAAAAATGAAAGAATATTGAGAGAACTCTGACCAATCAAAAAGGAACAATATTTGCATTATAGGGGTACCAGAAGAGGAAGAGAGAGAAAAAGGGATAGAAAGTGTCTTTGAGGAGGTAATTGCTGAAAACTTCCCCAATCTGGGGAAGGAGATAGTCTCCCAGGCCATGGAGAACCACAGATCTCCCAACACAAGGGACGCAAGGAAGACAACACCAAGACATATAGTAATTAAAATGGCAAAGATCAAAGATAAAGACAGACTGTTAAAAGCAGCCAGAGAGAGAAATAAGATCACATACAAAGGAAAGCCCATCAGGCTCACATCAGACTTCTCAGAAGAAACCCTATAGGCCAGAAGAGAGTGGCATGATGTGTTTAATGCAATGAAGAAGAAGGACCTCAAACCAAGATTACTTTGTCTGCAAGATTATCATTTAAATTTGAAGGAGGGATTAAACAATTTCCAGATAAGCAAAAGCTGAGAGTATTTACCTCCCAAAAACCATCTCTATAGTCTATTTTGGAGGGGCTATAGATGGAAGTGTTCCTAAGGTTTAATAGCTGTCACCAGAGGTAATAAAACCACAGTAAAGAATCTAGAACAGCTAATTACTAAGCAAATGCAAAATTAAATTAACTATCCCCAAAGTAAATCAAGGGATAGACAAAGAGTACAGAATATGATACCTAATATATAAATAATGGAGGAGGAAGAAAAAGGAGAAGAAAAAGAAAAGAACCTTCAGATTGTGTTCGAAATAGCATATTAAGTGAGTTAAGTTA
Source organism: Manis javanica (assembly GCF_040802235.1). Taxonomy (NCBI): domain Eukaryota; kingdom Metazoa; phylum Chordata; class Mammalia; order Pholidota; family Manidae; genus Manis; species Manis javanica. Next base: position 64,514,513 of record NC_133171.1, on the reverse strand, counting down.
GACTCTTCGATAGTAAGGAAGTTAACCTTGAACGTTTGGTAACCACGAATGTGAGGACTGCAATGGCAATAAGTACATACCTATCAATAATGACCGTAAATGTAAATGGACTGAATGCACCAATCAAAAGACATAGAGTCACTGAAAGGATAAATAAAAACAAGACCCATCCATATGCTGCCTACAAGAAACTCACTTTAAACCCAAAGACACAGACAGACTAAAAGTGAAGGGATGGAAAAAGATATTTCATGCAGCTAATAGAGAGAAAAAAGCAGGAGTTCTAGTACTTGTATCAGACAAAATAGACTTCAAAACAAAGAAAGTCACAAGAGACAAAGAAGGACATTACATAATGATAAAGGGGTCAATCCAAACAGAAGGTATAACCATTATAAATATCTATGCTCCCAACACAGGAGCACCCACATATGTGAAACAAATACTAGCTGAATTAAAAGGGGAAATAAAATGCAATGCATTCATTCTAGAAGACTTCAATACTCCACTCACTCTGAAGGACAGATCAACCAGACAGAAGATAAGTAAGGAGACAGAGGCACTGAAAAACACATTAGAACAGATGGACCAAACAGACATCTAGAGAACTCTACACCAAAAAGCAGCAGAATACACATTCCTCTCAAGTGCACATGGAACATTTTCAAGAATAGATCATATACTAGGCCACAGAAAAAGCCTCAGTAAATTCAAAAAGATAGAAATTGTACCAACCAGTTTCTCAGACCATGAAGGAATGAAATTAGAAATAAACTATGCAAAGAAAATGAAAAATCCCACAAACACATGGAGGCTTCACAACATTCTCCTAAATAAACAATTGATCAATGACCAAATAAAAACAGAGACCAAGCAATATATGGAGACAAATGACAACAACAATTCAACACTTCAAAATCTGTGGGACACAGTCAAGGTGGTCCTAAAAGGAAAGTATATTGCAATACTGCAATACAGACCGACCTCAGGAAAGAAGAACAATCCCATATGAGCAGTCTAAACTCACAATTAATGAAACTAGATAAAGAAGAATGAATGAGGCACAAAGTCAGTAGAATGAGGGGCATAGTAAAGATTAGAGCAGAAATAAATAAAATCAAGATGAGTAAAGCAGTAGAAAGAATCAATGAAGCAAGAGCTGGTTCTTCGAGAAGATAAAAAGATAAACCCCTAGCCAGACTTATCAAGAAAAAGAGAATCTACACACATAAACAGAATCAGAAATGAGAAAGGAAAAATCACTGTGGACACCATAGAAATACAAAGAATTATGTGAGAGTACTATGAAAAATTATATGCTAACAAACTGGATAACCTAGAGGGAATGGACAACTTTCTAGAAAAATACAACCTTCCAAGACTGTCCAAGGAAGAAACAGAAAATCTGAACAGACCAATTACGAGCAATGAAATTGAACTGGTAATCCAAAAACTACCTAAGAACAAAACACCTTGACCAGATGGCTTCACCGCTGAATTTTGTCAAACATTTAGTGAATATCTAATACCCATTCTCCTTAAAGAATTTCCAAAAGTTAGGAGAGGAGGGAGTACTTCCAAACTCATTCTATGAGGCCAGCATCACTTTAATACCAAAACCAGGTAAAGACACCACAAAAAAAGAAAATTACAGACCAATATCCCTGATGAACATAGATGCAAAAATACTCAACAAAATATTAGCAAACTGAATTCAAAAATACATCAAAAAGATCAACTATCATGATCAAGTAGAATTTATTTAAGGGATGCAAGGATGGTACAACATTTGAAAATACATCAACATCATCCACCACATCAACAAAAAGAAGGACAAAAACCACATGGTCATCTCCATACATGCTGAAAAAGCATTTGACAAAATTCAACATCCATTCATGATAAAAACTCTCAACAAAATGGTTATAGAGGGCAAGTACCTCAACATAATAAAGGCCATATATGACAAACCCACAGCCAACTCATACTTAATAGCAAGAAGCTGAAAGCTTTTCCTTTAAGACTGAGAACAAGACAAGGATGCCCACTTTCCCCACTTCTGTTCAACACAGTACTGGAAGTCCTAGCCACAGTTCTGTCAGACAACACAAAGAAATAAAAAGCATCCATATTGGCAAGGAAGAAGTTAAACAGTCCCTGTTTGCAGATGACATGATATTGTACATAAAAAACCCTAAAGAATCCACTCCAAAATGACTAAATCTAATATCTGAATTAAGCAAAGTTGCAGGATACAAAATTAATACACAGAAATCTGTTGCATCGCTATCCAATAACAATGAACTAGCAAAGAGAGAAATCAGGAAAACAATTCCATTCACAATTGCCTCAAAAAGAATAAAATACCTAGAAATAAACCTAAGCAAGGAAGTGAATGACCTATACTCTGAAAACTACAAGACACTCATGGGAGAAATTAAAGAAGATACCAATAAATGGAAACACATCCCATGCTCATGGATAGGAAGAATTAATATTGTCAAAATGGCCATCCTGCCTAAAGCAATCCATAGATTCAATGCAATCCCTATCAAAATATCAACAGCATTCTTCAACGCACTAGAGAAAAATCGTCCTAAAATTCGTATGGAACCACAAAACACCTCAAATAGCCAAAGCAATCCTGAGAAGGAAGAATAAAGCAGGGGGAATTACACTTCCCAACTTCAAGCTCTACTACAAAGCCACAGTAATCAAGACAATTTGGTACTGGCACAAGAACAGACCCATAGACCAATGGAACAGACTAGAGAGCCCTGATATAAACCCAACCATATATGGTCAACTAATATATGGTAAAGGAGCCATGGACATACAATGGGGAAATGACAGCTTCTTCAACAGCTGGTGTTGGCAAAACTGGACAGCTACATGCAAGAGAATGAAACTGGATTATTGCATAACCCCATACACAAAAGTAAACTCAAAATGGATTAAAGACTTGAATGTAAGTCATGAAACCATAAAACTCTTAGAAGACAACATAGGCAAACATCTCCTGAATATAAGCATGAGCAACTTCTTCCTGAACGTCTCTTCTCAAGCAAGGGAAACAAAAGCAAAAATGAACTCATGGAACTACATCAAACTAAAAAGTTTCTGTACAGCAAAGGACATCATCAACAGAACAAAAAGGCATCCTACAGTATGGGAGAATATATTTGTAAGTGACATATCCAGCAAGGGGTTAACATCCAAAATATATAAAGAAGTTACATGCCTCAGCACCCAAAAAGCAAATAACCTGATGAGCAAATGAGCAGAGGGTATGAAGAGACAGTTCTCCAAAGAAGAAATTCAGATGCCAACAGACACATGAAAAGATGCTCCACATCACTAATAATCAGGGAAACGCAAATTAAAACCACAATGAGATATCATCTCACACCAGTAAGGATGGCCAGCATCAAAAAGACTAAGAACAACAAATGCTCATGAGGATGCAGAGAAAGGGGAACGTTCCTACACTGCTGGTGGGAATGTAAGCTAGTTCTGCCATTGTGGAAAGCAATATGGAGGTTCCTCAAAAAACTAAAAATAGAAATACCATTTGACCCAGGAATCCCACTCCTTTGAATTTACCCAAAGAATACAACTTCTCAGATTCAAAAAGACATATGCACCCCTATGTTTATTGCAGCACTTTTTACAATAGCGAAGATATGGAAGCAACCTAAGTGTCTATCAGTAGATGAATGGATAAAGAAGATGTGGTACATATACACAATGGAATACTATTCAGCCATAAGAAAGAAACAAATCCTACCATTTGCAACAACATGGGTGGAGCTGGAGGACATTATGCTCAGTGAAATAAACCAGGCAGAGAAAGACAAATGCCAAATGATTTCCCTCATTTATGGAGTATAACAATGAAGCAAAACTGAAGGAACAAAATGGCAGCAGACTCAAAGACTCCAAGAATGAACTAATGGTTACCAAAAGGGAGGAGTGTGGGAGGGTACATGGGGAGGGAGGGAGAAGGGGATTGAGAGGTGTTATGTTTAGTACACATGGTAGCTAAAGAATAGTGTAGCACAGAGAAGGCACATAGTGAATCTGTGGCATCTTGCTGCACTGATGGACAGTGACTGCATTGGGGTATGGGTGGGGACTTGATAAGATGTGTAAATGTAATAATCACATTGTTTTTTTCATGTGAAACCTTTGTAAGAGTGTATATCAATCATACCTTTATAAAAAATTTTTTAAAAGGAGTGTATGCATATGTCAAAATTCATCACATTGTACATTTTGAATATATACAGTTTATTGTATGCCAATTTGACCTCAATAAACATGTTTAAAAAGTCAAAAAATGATGTGTGGAGGAAGATGACTAAGGGTCAGGACTTGCCAGAAGAGGAGTACCCCAAATTCCAGGAGTGTCAATATCACTACTTTCAACAAGATCTGAAGCTCTAAGTAACAAGATCTGATGCTACTTAAGGTATGTCAAAGTTTATGAACTAAAGCTTTCTGAAAGGAAACATTATTATAAAGCCATAGTAATGAAAACAATGTAGCATCTGCTCAGGGATGGATAAGTAAACCAGTAGAACAGAAGAGTGCATCCTAAACAGACCCACTCATGCAGTCAGTTGATTTAAAACAAAGATGACCCTGCAGTGCACTAGGAAAAGACTGTTTTTTTTCAATAAATTGGTGGCTCAATTGGATATTCATATGAAAATAAGTAAATCATAACATATAAAACTCAAACCGATGAAGTGTATATTTAGACGTGAAAGATAAACCAAAGAATGTTTCTGAAAGGCAAGATAATATTTTCATGACTTTGGAATATGCAAGAATCCCTAAAATAGAGCACAAAAAGCAGTCACCACAAAATAAAAGATATGTATACATGAGACTTCACCAACATTGGAAACTTTTGTTCATTACTAGTCACAAGTAAGCAAGTACTGAAAAACATGCACAAGAATATTCATGGCAGCACTATTTACAATAGTCCCAACTGGAAACAGTACAAATACATTTGCGGTTAGGGCAGACTTTAAGAAGTGCCTTGACATCTGGGATTGATTTTGAAGGGTGGAGATGGTGGAAAGATGCCAGTCAGAACATGAGTGAAGGCATTCAAGAGCATTAGTGACCAAGGAAGCTCAGAATAAGAAAGAGGCCAGGAGGGGTGAGCATACTCCAGTATTTGGCTTCTCTTTTGCTCTTTACTTTCAATCTCCTATCCTTCTTCCTCCTCCTCCCCAATCTTTTTCTCTGTCCTCTTTTACATGTTCTCTGCTCCTACTTGGCCTTTTTCTTTCCACTTTCTTCTGCATGGGAACCAAAATACTGAGTCTCTGAATCTATAGTTTGTTTCCCACACCAACCATGAAGGCTAGATAAATGTTCTTCATTCCCAGATATACTGGAGAAAGTTTGGAGAACTGGGACTGGAGAACTTTCCCCTGGAGTCTAAGCTGTAAGACAGAGGCATTGAACACAATGACTAGCAGGAAACTGTACTACCAAGTTTGTTAATTTTTCTCTAACTGTTCTGATTTTCTTTTTGAATTTTTAAATCTCACTTTTTTAGTCTACATTTTTTTACTTCTATTTTTAGCCATCTTTGGGCCAAAACAGATGAATAAGGAAACAAGAAACCAAAACTTTAAAATATCATACTAGGACACCACAACAGATAAACTATACCAAACCAAGATGTGCAAGACAAACTACCTAAATTCAGTTTCTTTTTATACCATTTTATTTATACATTTCATAGTAATACCATAGTAATAGTAATTCCACATGGACTCATGTTCCAAAGGTAAGATCACTGAGTATCCCAGTCATTTTCTTAGTTTATATATTCTGACCACTATTGCCACAGACCTCCTTTAATAATCTCTGCTCTAAAATCACCCCATGACTAACCTTAAAGCTCTTCTAAGTCCCCTTTCCTCACTCCCCACTGTAGACACTAAGACTTCTTTGGAATGGGACTTGCCCTTGCTCAGTAAGTTTAACACAGCCAGTTCACCAGGATCAACAAGCTTCCCTGCTGGTCTTTGTACGAGGCTTAGTATGGATTTTGTTTACTCTCATACTAGAAATATGCCTGGGTTTGGCAGCCAAAACTTTAACATCTATCTCCTTTGGTGTACATATCTTTCCCACTCTTGGGCTCTGAGGTTTTCAGGCTGAGAAGATATGGGTGTAGTGCTCTTTATAAACTAATAATTTATATGAAGCCAAAATAACAATCAATTATTATTACTCAGAAACAGATAAATCTTCGCTGCCATTGAATGATAGTCCCTAAACCTGGGCTAACAAAAATACTTAATACACAAAGGGCTAGTAACAACCTTACACTCTAGACTTAGACTTATCTATGGAGACAAAACTCTGAATAAGAGTGTCAGGCAGTAAAATTAACTTGCAACTGTGGATAGCAGTAATGGAAGCACTCCTGACCTGCCCTTACAACTCACTCCAGCTTTTGGTTCCCTGTTTATAGACACAAAGTTCAAGCTCAGCTCTGCCACTTACCAGCTGGGTGACCTTGATCAAATTATCCTACAATTATAAGCCTGTTTCCAGATGTAAAACTTAAGAGTAATAGGACTTATTTCATATGAGTGTTGTGAAGATCATGGACATTCACATACACAAAGCTCTTGGAAGAATATGTATGTAATAAGTACTTGATAAATAGGAACTGATATTAAAATCATTTCTATGTATAAACTACACTAGGATTGAGTCCGCTAACTACTTGTTTTTAAAGTGTGTTCCCTGTAGTACTTGTGAAAGTGAGTTCACAACCACATTGAAGAAAGTCCTTGGACTATATACCATTTTACTGTGCAGGGTTGAGCAAATCAATCCTCAGCTTCTTTATCTTTAAAACGAGGCTACTATTACCTGCTTGATATGGTTATATTGGTGATTTAATAAAATAGTGCATATACTGCCAATTCAGTGCCTGGGATATAGTTAGGGTTCAAAAAAATAGCTTTTGAGTAAATACTGTTTTATAAATCCTGAGTTCCTTAAGAGAGATAGTAGCAATGAAAGTACCTCCACCTCAGGAAAGAATGGGGTCTGACTCTGATATTGAATGAATTCAAGTTTACTATAAGGTGTAATTGAGGGAAAGGGAAGGCTTAAATCAGGCTTAGTATTAAGTGATGTTCACACTGCCAACAGCTTCTCTCATCCATTTGAGGGTAGGGTTACTGGTGCGAACAGTGTCCAGCATTGTAGGAAATGATGATTCAACCCACGGGCATAGGTAACAAGCAACGCAGGAGCAGCACCAAGGGCTACAATGGAGACGCGTTTGGCATGCAAGTGGACAGGAAGTTGAGTACGTTAAATCTGAAGTCCGCAGGGCTCGAACATGGACAGGGAAACCCTAGTGGATTTCAAGTCCATCACCTTAACCACTCGGCCACAGTTACCTAACAACTAGGATCGTTCTAAACCAATTTGTTGATGTGCCACTTAAATAGGCACCAAAATATATTTCACTATAACGTGGTATTAGATTGTCATGTGATAAATTGAAGGATGTTTTGGTGTGTAATTACTAGAGCTGGGATCGAAGATTTCCTATGTCCATTAAGGGCTTCTCACTCTTGGATGAATAAGTCATTCTTAACAAATAGATATTCAGCGGAAGAAGGTGAAATCCGAAGAAAGAACCATTCTGAGAAGAGATTCATATTTTCGGTGCCCAGAGCTCTATTTCCTAGTTACCTTTGACGCGCCCGTTCACAGCTATTTATCAGAAACCTGCAGAGAGCTCTTCTGGAGCTGAGCGTGGCACTAGGAGCTTCAAACCTGTAAATGCCAACAGGACTGGAAGCGCTCTGCAAGAAACGTGAGGCAATCAGAAACCGCGAAATCAATCGCGTTGGCCTTCAACATAACACAAATATCCTGATGGTCTTAAACTCCTTTACTCTTTCCTTGCTTTAAAAGAATTGTTTGAAACCTACTCAAACGGGAGTGCAGGGTGAGAAGGGGTGTGGAGGGCCTAGGAACTGAAAAATATGCTGGGAAGATCTCTATCCCCTCAGGAAAAGCTCACTCCTCTCTGCTTTCCCCAGAACTAGCAGCCCGCAGCCCCAGGAACCTGGCGAATAGGGAGAAGGAGCTTAAATAACAGGTTTTTCCAACTCGAGAACATTATCCCTCCTAATACACAAGAGGTTTTAAGTGTCAGACTAAATCTAGCTATATTAATAGAATTGTTTCTGAGTTGAGATATGTGATTCAGCTAAGATACTATAAAACCAAGCCCTCCTTTTTTTGTCCTCCTCCTCCTCTTTCTTCTTCTGGGGGAACTTGGGTTCTGGGAGTTGAAAATATTTTGCTAAAGCACTACCAAGTAGATTCAGACAGACTTTCAGATACAAAAGGGAGAATTCCCTTTGTGTCTGAGGCCCTCAGAGTCTCCTAGTTAAAGCTCTCCCGTATCTGTTTTCATGTAGAGCAGGCCAAGAGACAACTGCCCCTGTAGTGAGTTGAATTGTGTCACGCATCAAGATGTGTTGAAGTCCTAACTTGTGTGAATGTGAACGTGACTTTATTTGAAGACTTTGCTGAGACAATCAAGTTAAGATAAGGTAATGTTGGACTCGGGTGGGCCCTAAATCCAATGATACTGTCCTTCTAAGGAGATAGAAATTCAGAGAAGCAGGGACAAATGTGAGCGAGGCAGAGATTGGAGAGATGGCAGCTGCACACAAGGAAACATCGAGGATTTTCAGCAACCACCAGAAGCTAGGAGAGAGCCATGAAACAGATTCTTCCACAGGACCTCTAGAAAAATCAACCCTGCAGACACCTTGAACTTAGATTTCTGGCTTCTGGAACTGTGAGAAAATGAATTTCAGTTGTTTTAAGCCACCCACTTTATGGTAATTTGTTAAGGCATCCTAGGAAGCTAACATAGCTCCCTTACCCATATGCTTGGAACGAAGTCCTTATTGCCACTTTAGCACTTCTAAATTCCACAAGGGAAGCTCGTTCAAATGGTTACTCCCTTCCACATGGTAAACTCATTTTGGAGAAAACTCTCCTAGGGAGGTAATCCAAACTAAAGGAAATAATGTATGTGCAAAGACATTTATGATACTTGTAGTTGTAACAACAAATAATTAAAATAACAAATTTTCCAACAGCTGATGGAGGCACCTATGTAACTTAGGTTATATATTTCTGAAAGAATATTATAAACCCATTAAAACATTATTTTGGAAGAGGTTGTGGTAAATCAAGGAAGAACATGATATGCTAAATGAAAAGAGCAGGGTAAAAAATATATGTACTATATTACTTCAGTTATGTAAATTTTTGCATTATAAATATTTGAGGGGTGGGAGAAAATACACCAATGTATTGATTGCTAGTGTGGTTTCTGGGTTGTGAGATCATGGATTTGTTTTTGTTTTTGTTTTTCTATGATGTGAAGGACACATCACATTACTTAAATTTGAAAAGTGAAGAAGTAGAATTAGTGATTTTATTGCTGGAACAAAAAAGATGTAGTCTCTAGATACACTGCTTTGATATTAATCAGTCACCAAACATTGGCTTAAGCGGTCATATTCCAAATGCACTACTGGTTAAATAGGCAGTGAAGCCCAAGACTTTATCTTTGCTTTCTTTAGATGCTTGTAAGTTAACAATAAAAACAATTAAAAGAAGTGTAACCCCACAATTATGAAGAGAGCATGAGAACAAATGACAGATGGTAAAATACACTATTTGCTTCCCAAATTTCAATAGTTTGGTACCATAGAGATTTATTCCTTACTCATGCAAGAGTCCATTGTGATTTTTGAGTAAGCAGAGAAGAGGGAACCCATATTTTTCCTTGTGGTAATCCAAGGACCCAGGATTCTTCCTTCTTATGGATCTGCTATCTCCTGAGACTTGAGAGATTCCACACTTCTTAAAAGTCTAGAGAAAAACGTGTTACTTGCATTCATAACCACTAATTATGATTAATCACATGGTCATACCAAGAGATAAGGAGTAAATACACACTCTGGCTAGGTAGCTTATTCCCGTAAACAACTGTACTATGGAAGAGGGAACATGAAGTTAGGTTATGAACAATATTTTGGGAGACATAAAGGAGTGGATAAATAGTAACTGAATTAGTAGAGTGGATAAGGCTGAAACCTTACTGTCTACAAGGGGGAAAGCCAATAATAATGTTATTAAAATTATTAATATCTGTAAAGGATATTACACATCCTTGGAAAGGCCTAGGAATTGGAAAAACCATGTAATCTTATTAGTAACATGAGGCTCATTAAGTCTGGACTGCCTTTCCCTCACCGAGGTTAAAGACAGGAAACTTATTTTTTGAGTTAAAATATTCCATAGATGTCCTAGGCTTACTATTAAGTGAAGAGAAAAACTGATTGAATGAAAGTCTTTATGGGAGATCACCAGGTCCCTTTTCATATTTGTTTCAGAAAGCATGGGTAGCTAGCTTCTACTACCTCTGGCCCTAAACATGAAGATTAAAGGATTCCTCTTTGAGAAAACTGTCATAGGAGAACTGACCTATAGATATGGACATATCAGGGGTCCTGACTGAAATTGTCTGTAATATATAATCATTCTAAAATGGGGCCAATTTACTGTTTTATCAGGCTTATAGTACTAATTAGGTTTTTGGGCTCTTCCTAAATAGGATTGGACTGCTAAACCACCTGAAATCTGAAGAATGTGCTAAGGCAAACAAATGAAAAAAAGAGCCAGTGGAATAAAAAATGAGTAGTCAACAGAAGAAAAAAAATTTCATTAGTTTTCTCAGAGAAATGGTAACATTTTGCATCTATGAGATGACAATAGGGTGCTATTATTTTTAAAGGATTAAAAGACTAGTCTGGGAAGTCCAACAACATCTGATTGAAAGAATTCCAAGAAAAGACGACAGAGAAAATAGAAAGTTGGTGATTATTAATGAATGCAAGAAAATTTCTCAAACCTAAAAGAGCCACCTACTGCCTCACACAATGAACCAAAAAGGACCAAATATCATCCAAAGTGTCTCTTTAAGAATAGAATATAACTTCACCCCACTGGTATCTAAAAGGCAATGGGATAATGCTCACCAAATTCTAAGATAAATAATATCTACACTAGAAATCTCTACCTGATGAGACCAAATCACTTATGAAGTTAAAATAAATGTATTACCAGAAATGTGTTTTATTTTTTAAGTGCATAACCAGGAATTATTGCTTTCTACTGTCTCTTTAGCTGATACGGGGGTCTTGGAAATGCAGCCTGCAGGGGCCAGCATTCTTGCCACAGAGATGAGCAGGGCAGAGGTCAGGTATGTATCTGAGAGCAAACAGGCTCTCGATCAACAAATGCAGTCTTAAAAAATTCATCTCTCTTTTCTGAAAGCTACTGGAAGATCTTTTCCACCAAAAATAGGGAATAAACCAAAAGATGTGTGATTCAGTAAAAAGGAGATTCAACACAGGAGAGAAGTAAAGGGACTCTTTAGTATCTGGAAAAGTCTCAGCATGATAACTGTAAAGCAAACCTAGAGGTTAGATGTCTAGGTTGGATGAATTTTAAAAAAATAAAACTGAAACATGTTTTGCCAAATTCAGAAATTTATCACAGTCCTGGAAGAGAGTGAAGGGATAAATTAGTGTTAAATATACAGAAAGGAAAAAACAATGAAATAAAACAGAATTTAAACAAGGAACAACAAAGAAAATATAATTGTAGCATACAAAGTGGTTCATTTGTGAACAAGATTTGCATGGGCATAATAAAGAAAATACTCAGTGTTTATTTAGTCAATACTGTGATAAAAATATATTGAAAGGATGAAGGTGGAGAAGTATGTTTGTGTCTTGGTTATGTAGGAGAGCTAAATGTTTTTCTTTCAGAGGGGAAATCTTTTTTTTTAATTAAGGTATCATTGATATACAATCTTATGAAGGTTTCACATGAGCAACATTGTGGTTACTACATTCACCCCTATTATCAAGTCCTCCCCACATACCCCATTACAGTCACCGTCCATCAGCATAGTAAGATTCTATAGAGTCACTACTTGTCTTCTCTGTGCTAAACTACCTTCCCCGTGGTCCCCCTACATTATGTGTGCTAATCATAATACCCCTTAATCCCTTTCTCCCTCCCTTCCCACCCATCTTCCTCACCCCTTTTGCTTTGGTAACTGCTAGTCCCATCTTGGGGTCTGTGAGTCTGCTGCTGTTTTGTTCCTTCAGTTTTTGCTTTGTTCTTCTGCTCCGCAAATGAGTGAAATCATTTGGTTACTTGTCTTTCTCTGCCTGGCTGATTTCACTGAGCATAATACCCTCTAACTCCATCCATGTTGTTGCAAATGGTAGGATTTGTTTTCTTCTTATGGCTGAATAATCCATTGTGTATATGTACCACCTCTTCTTTATCCATTCATCTACTGATGGATACTTAGCTTGCTTCCATTTATTGGCTATTGTAAATAGTGCTGCGATAAACATAGGGGTGCATATATCTTTTTGAATGTGGGATCTTGTTTTCTTTGGGTAAATTCCTAGTAGTGGAATTCCTGAATCAAATGGTATTTCTATTTTTAGATTTTGAGGAATCTCTGTATTGCTTTCCACAATGGTTGAGCTAATTTACATTCCCACCAACAGTGTAGGAGGGTTCCAGAGGGAAATCTTTAAATAAATTTAAATAATATCTGTGATCAGTTAGGATATTAGCTGGAAGTGGAGTATTTACTCAAATTAGAAAATTCAAGGATAATTTATTCAAATGATTATTTACAGATAAATGGACAGCATGGAGGGCAACAATAGTACATTGTCCTACAGTTTGTAATACTTCACAACCTTTAGTTGAAAGGGCATTGGGTAGAGCCAGAGGACCTGGAACTCTTTGGAGAGGGCTATGAATAGAGGTTTTCTGGCAGGTGCTGGGATATTTCTTGGGGAAGTCAAACAGCAGCAAATCCTGGAGGGACAGACCCACAGGATAAATATATCAACCTCACTCTTTACCCTTCCTCCAGGGTATTCCCTCCCTCTTGTGGATATTCCTTTGACCAAACTCAACCAGAGGTTGGAGAATAATGGAGCCCATAAATTATATGCAGACTGATTAACCCCAATGGTTGACAGCAAGATGGAGAATGGTGGTGGTAAGAGGACCTGGATGATATGTGACACAATGTCTAAAATCAAGGAATCAAGAAATAGCAGGACAACAATAAAACCATTATTATGTTTATCACATGTCACACAATATTCAAAGTGTCCATCAAATTCAACAACCTCTGGAATTACAGTTTTACAGATGGGCAAACAGAGATTTGAGTGCTTTGCCTAAAGTCATAGAATTAGCAGCTAGAAGCAACTAAGCAGTTGCAGCTACAAAATCTGAATGCAGTTTAGGGAGTGTTTGGTACAGGAAAATGTTATGTTCATTTTGTTTCTTGTTGGTTCTGTTTTTTTTAATAGGCTTTGTCAATCCATTTCACTTTTAAAACTAAGTATGGTGCAATTTATAATAATAACAGTAGTAATAATGATGATGATGATGATGATGATGATACAATAAATAATTTAGGAGATTGGAGTCCCAAACTAGCTACAGTGATGAGGGTTATAGCTAGGAGAGACTGCCTGTCTGATGTTCAGACTTTGAGAATTAGTACTCAATGAATGAATGTATATATTGCATTTTTTAGAGGTGTGTTTTCCATTTTGAATGGGACAGATCAGCACTAAACAGAAACCATTAAAATGCTCTGTAGCAAGTTATCTCATTTACAGTATTTTCAAAGCAAGGTGTTCTATTCCTTGCCTTGTTTATTTAGGAAAACATATTTATTATAAATTGAAATAGACCCGTTTTCTAAAAATGCAGCTGGAGACTGGCATGTGTCCAGGAATGCTGGAACCTACAGAAGAGCAATGTTTTCTGTCAAATGTTCTGTTCTTGGACTCTCCATCTCATTTCACTCTGTGGATATCCCTTGGAGTGAAAGTGATCCCTATAGGCTTAGAGCAGTAATCATCCAAACAGTCCTGCTGAAAATGACCCTGAAGCTTGGAGTGATGAAACAAATTAGAAAAAATGGTCTCCTGCTCAAAGGTGCTGGCAGAAAATCAACCCTGAATGAACTGCTTGGAAGATACCTAAGATGACTATTACACATCAAATGCCACAATTTTTACTCATCTGTATTCAATAAAACAACTTGGAAAATACTACCAATTGGAGACAAGAAGGGTTTTTGAGTTTTTTTACACTCTTTTTTTTATGAACATTTAGAAAGGTAAATGAGACATAAATGTGCACTGCAATGATTCGTCACAGAGTAAACATTCGTGTAATTGCACACAGAGTAGAAACTAGATATGACTTAGCACTGCAGAAGCTTCCACCTGCTGCATCCTAATGATTAATGAATGTACTTGGGGTTAAAATGATAGTCTTACTATGGGTAGTTTTCTGTCCCTTATAGACATCTCATTTTGTTTTCCTGTCCCTTTTATGTTTCCCTTTTATGTCTTGCCTTCTTTGTAATAATGGAGTAGTTCTACATTATTTCTTCTCTATGAACTTGAAAGTTGCATGCTCCTTTATTATTATTTTAGTGGTAAGCCTAGGGGTCACAACATATAGTCCTGACCAAACAGTTCTTACATTGGTTGATACTTTTTTTTCCAAACAATGCAAATGCCTTACTTACATTAGGAGAATTTAACTGTATTCAACCTTCTTTTGATTTAAATGCCATTGTTTACATGTACTTAAATTCTATATTCATTTTATCCTCTATAAGGCATTCATGTTGTTTTATTCAGTTAATACTCACTTAGATTTACCCATAACGTTTTTAAATTTTATTCATAGTTTCTGCATCTCAAAACTTCGAAGATTTTATTTCTTATGACTAAATATTTCCCTTTAGTGTATATCTGCTAATGAAGAATTCTCTCTGCATTGCGTGTTTTGAATTATCTTTATTTAACCGTTATTTTTGAAATATATTTTCATTTATTATACAATTTGAGGTTGGCAGTTATTTTCTTGTAGTACATTGAAGTTATCATTCTATTGTATTTTTTACTTTATTCTTTTGTGTTGAGAAGTGAGATGCTAGTCACATTTTTGGTATGAAACTGATATGCCATATTGTCTGATAGTTTTTTTAATCATTAATCTATAATTACATGCAGAACATTATGTTTACTAGGCTCCCCCCTTCACCAAGTCCCCCACACACACACAATCCCCATTACAGTCACTGCCCATCAGCATAGTAAGATCCTGTAGATTCACTACTTGTCTTCTGTGTGTTGTACAGCCCTCCCAATGCCACTCCCAGATTATACATGCTAATCATAATGCCCCCTTTCTTTTTCCCTGCCGTTATGCCTCCCTTCCCACTCATCCTCCCCAGTCCCTTTCCCTTTGGTGACGGTTAGTCCATTCTTGGGTTCTTTGAGTCTGCTGCTGTTTTGTTCCTTCAGTTTTTCTTTGTTCTTATACTCCGCATATGAGTGAAATCATTTGGTACTTGTCTTTCTCCACCTGGCTTATTTCACTGAGCATAATACCTTCTAGCTCCATCCATGTTGTTGCAAATGGTAGGATTTCTTTTCTTCTTATGGCTGAATAATATTCCATTGTGTATATATACCACATCTTCTTTATCCACTCATCTGCTGATGGACACTTAGGTTGCTTCCATTTCTTGGCTATTGTAAATAGTGCTGCGATAAACATAGGGGTGCATCTGTCTTTTTCAAACTGGGCTGCTGCATTCTTAGGGTAAATCCCTACAGGTGGAATTCCTGGGTCAAATGGTATTTCTATTTTGAGCTTTTTGAGGAACCTCCATACCGCTTTCCACAGTGGTTGAACTAATTTACATTCCCACCAGCAGTGTAGGAGGGTTCCCCTTTCTCCACAACCTTGCCAGCATTTGTTGTTGCTTGTCTTTTGGATTGTGTGATCCTTACTGGTGTGAGGTGCTATCTCATTGTGGTTTTAATTTGCATTTCTCTGATGACTACTGATGTGGAGCATCTTTTCATGTGTCTGTTAGCCATCTGAATTTCTTCTTTGGAGAACTGTCTCTTCATATCTTCTGCCCAACATTTTTTAATTGGATTATTTCCTTTTTGTTTGTTGAGGTGAGTGAGCTCTTTATGTATTTTGGATGTCAACCCTTTATCGGATCTGTCATTTATAAATATATTCTCCCATACTGTAGAGTACCTTTTTGTTCATGAAACCATAAAACTCTTAGAAAAAAAACATAGGCAAAAATCTCTTGGACATAAACATAAGCGACTTCTTCATGAACATATCTCCCCGGCCAAGGGAAACGCAAGCAAAAATGAACAAGTGGGACCATATCAAGCTGAAAAGCTTCTGTACAGCAAAGGACACCATCAATAGAACAAAAAGGCATCTGATAGTTTTTAAGGTTTTGTATTTAATTTTATCAGTTTTACTATACTATAGTGGTAAGCTATTTTATTTTAGTGGTTCTTCTGTGTGTTGCACAGCCCTCCCCATTCCCCCACCCCCCACATTATACATGCTAATCGTAATACCCCCTTTCTTTTTCCCCCACCCTTATCCCTCCTTTCCCTCCCATTCCCCCCAGTCCCTTTCCCTTTGGTGTTAGTCCATTCTTGGGTTCTGTGATTCTGCTGCTGTTTTGTTCCTTCAGTTTTTCTTTCTTCTTATACTCCACATATGAGTGAAATCATTTGGTACTTGTCTTTCTCTGCCTGGCTGATTTCACTGAGCATAATACCCTCTAGTTCCATCCATGTTGTTGCAAATGGTAGGATTTGTTTTCTTCTTATGGCTGAATAATACTCCATTGTGTATATGTACCACATCTTCTTTATCAACTCATCTACTGATGGACACTTAGGTTGCTTCCATTTCTTGGCTATTGTAAATAGTGCTGCGATAAATATAGGGGTGCATCTGTCTTTTTCAAACTGGGCTGCTGTGTTCTTAAGGTAAATCCCTACAAGTGGAATTCCTGGGTCAAATGGTATTTCTATTTTGAGCTTTTTGAGAAACCTCCATACTGCTTTCCACAATGGTTGAACTAATTTACATTCCCACCAGCAGTGTAGGAGGGTTCCCCTTGCTCCACAACCTCGCCAACATTTGTTTTTGTTTGTGTTTTAGATAGTAGCCCTTTACCATGGAGAAATGTGCAGTCACCACCTTACCCTATGAGACCAAGCAGCGTTGTGAGGTGCTGATGTTAGAGCATAAGGAAGGATGCCACACCACCTTTAGAATACTCATGCCCAAATTATTAACCTGAATTTTATTATGAGGAAACATTCAAATTCAGAACATAAGACCTTCTATGAAGCTGGGACTCTTTAAAACAGCAAAAATCATAAAAAGGACAGAGAAGTACACACTAAAGAGACATAATAACTGCATGCATGTATCTTGATTGGATCACAGATCATAAAAAACAGCCAAAAAGATATTTTGTGGACAATTTGGCTCAAATATGTAGCTACATATTAGATAATGTTAGGGAACTACTACATTTCCTTAGGTAAGATAATGGTATTGTGACTTTGTAGGAGAATGTCTCTTTTGATAGATGCATGTTCAAGTATTTATGGGTAAAGGATCATGAAGCCTGATCACTTTGAAACTATTCAGAAAAAGCATATATACATTATATACATATATAGAGAGAAAGTAAATTGGTGAGGTAAAGGGTAATGGATATTATTTATACTATTCTTTCAACTCTGCCTATTTGAAATTTTTCAAAATAAAGTTGAAAAATGTAAAAAAAAGAATACTCTAAGGAAAAGTTATTAAGCACAGAAAACAAAAGAATCATCATTAAGAAATAAATTTTGAAAAAGATCACTTTTTAAAGAAATAGTAAAACCTTTATGGTTTTATTCAGTGATAGTAAAAGCTCATATACATAATTTGAACAGTAGATATGACCAAAGTGACTAATAGTGAACAAGGAATTGGAATTGATGACTCTATGGGGTATAAAAAGCTATAAAGATGGGGGAGAACCAAGATGGCAGCATGAGTAGAGCAGTGGAAATCTCCCAAAACCACATATATTTTTGAAAATACAACAAATACAACTAATTCTAAAAGAGAGACCAGAAGACACAGGATAGCAGCCAGACTATCCACACCCACGAGAACCCAGTGCCTCACAAAGGGGGTAAGATACAAGCCATGGCCTGGTGGGACCCGAGCGCCTCTCACCCCAGCTCCTGGTGGGAGTAGAGGAGTCAGAGTGGGGAGGGAGAGGGAGCCCAGGACTGCTAAACACCCAACCCCAGCCATCTGCACCAGAGTGCAGACACACAGTGTATGCATGGGGTGCTGGAAACTAGGGAAACAGGACACTAAGACCTGTGAGCAGTCCCCACAGCCGGTGCACCCGGGACAAAGAAAAGCGAGTGCTTTTTGAAAGTCTTAAAGGGACAGGGACCCCACAGCTAGACAGAAGTGCCCCAGGACACTTAGCCCAGCAGCTGGGAATCACAGGAAACTCTGGGCACCCAAACCCCCGCAGTGCAGCGTGGAGGCCCCTCACCACAATAAACAGCCTTCTGCTTGTTCCCTCTCTGACGCGGCTCCGCGATATTGGAGAAGCAGCCTGAGGCAGGCCACACCCACAGAAACTGCAGCGCTAAACTCCATAGTGGCTGGGCAAGATCAGAAGCCCCATCTGCATGCAGCTGCTCAGCACAAACCACTAGAGGCTGCTGTTCTCCCAGGAGAAGAAGGCCACAAACTGGCCAAGAAGGGACTTTCTCTTACCCAACATATGTGCCAGCTCCCCACAAATATATCCATCGCCATGAAAAGGCAGAAGAAATTGATACAGACCAAGATCACAGAGGCAAACCCTGAGAAGGATATAGACCTAACCAGTCTTCCTGAAAAAAAATTAAAAATAAAGCTCATAACCATGATGATGGAGCTGCAGAGAAATATGCAAGAGCTAAGGGATGAGGTCCAGAAGGAGATTACAAAAATGATACAATCTCTGGAAGGATTTATAAATAGAATGGATAAGATGCAAGAGGCCATTGATGGAATAGAAACCAGAGAACAGGAACACATAGAAGCTGATGCAGAGAGAGATAAAAAGATCTCCAGGAATGAAACAATATTAAGAGAACTGTGTGACCAATCCAAAAGGAACAATATCTGCATTATAGGGGTACCAGAAGAAGAGAGAGAAAGGGATAGAAAGTGTAGTTGAAGAAATAATTGCTGAAAACTTCCCCAAACTGGGGGAGGAAATAATCGATCAGACCGTGGAAGTGTACAGAACTCCCAACAGAAAGGACCCAAGGAGGACAACACCAAGACACATAATAATTAAAATGGCAAAGATCAAGGACAAGGAAAGAGTTTTAAAGGCAGCTAGAGAGAGGAAAAAGGTAACCTAAAAAGGGAAACCCATCAGGCTATCATCAGACTTCTCAACAGAAACAATTCAGGCCAGAAGAGAATGGCATGATATATTTAATGCAATGAAAGAGAAGGGCCTTGAACCAAGAATACTGTATCCAGCACGATTATCATTTAAATGTGAAGGAGGGATTAAACAATTCCCAGACAAGCAAAAGTTGAGGGAATTTGCCTCCCACAAAGCACCTATGCAGCATATTTTAGAGGGACTGCTCTAGATAGGAGCACTCCTAAGACTAAATAGATGTCACCAGAGAAAATAAAATCACAGCAAAGAAAGAAGACCAACCAAATACTAACTAAAGGCAAAAAATAAAATTAACTACCCACAAAAGCAGTTAAAGGAAGCACAAAGGAGCACAGAATTAAACAACCAACATATAAAGAACGGAGGAGGAGGAATAAGAAGGGAGAAAAATAAAGAATGACCAGACAGTGTTTAAAATAGCTCAATAAGCAAGTTAAGTTAGTAAGATACTAAAGAACCTTTGGCAACCACGAATCTAAAGCCTGCAATGGCAATAAGTACATATCTTTTCAATAATCACCCTAAATGTAAATGGACTGAATGCACCATTCAAAAGACACAGAATAATAGAATGGATAAAAAAGCAAGACTCATCTCTATGCTGCTTATAAGAGACTCACCTCAAACCCAAAGGAACGAAGAAAGACTGAGGGAACAAAACAGCAGCAGAATCGTAGAACCTAAGAATGGACTAACAGTTACCAAAGGGAAAGGGACTGGGGAGAAAGGGAGGGAAGGGAGGGATAAGGGTGCAGAAAAAGAAAGGGGGCATTACGATTAGCATGTATAATATGGGGGGGAGCATGAGTAGGGCTCTGCAACACAGAGAAGACAAATAGTGATTCTACAGCTTCTTACTATGCTGATGGACAGTACTGTAATGGGGTTTGTGGGGGGATTTGGTGAATGGGGGACCCTAGTAAACATAATATTCTTCATGTAATTGTAGATTAATGAGAACAAAATTAATTAATTAATTAATTTTTTAAAAAGCTATAAAGAACAGGAACATTCAGAAATACATGAGAATATCTAAATAAATGGTTTTTGCAGTAAAACAATATCATTAGTAATGACTAACTTTTGACATGTAGAAACAAAATAGAATTAAACAATAATAATGTATGAAATGGTACATTGTGATCAGGATCAAATTATACTAGACTTATTTATTATGATGAAAGATTAAAAGCAAAGTTCAATGAAGTCATAATTCATTCAAGTTATCAGTGAATGTAAAATCGATGTTTGTCTAAGGTCATAGCCAAAGCCACACAATATAACCTTTTCAAATGAGGACTATAAAATGCCAGGATACAGAACTAACCAAGAAACTTTACTGAAAAAATTAATTATTATTAGCATTATATTTTAATGTATTATATTACATATTAACATTTTGGCATACTATAATTTAAATTTTTTAATAGTCAAAAGTTAAAATATTGATATTATTGTGCCTTACTGTCATTTACTAGATTTTTCTTCACTTGCCTGCATAATTAGGCAAAAAAAAAAATGCTCTCTTTCAACTAAGATTGACCTCATTTGTTTCTAACCATTATTATACTTGAGTAAATGAAAATTTATAATGATAAACTACATAATTTCAGAGTTTTTCTTCCTTATGAAAGTTTAGTACAGTAAAGATTTTGTTTTTAAGTTAACTTGACTAGATGGGAATAATTCTCAGCAGAACTTCTTTAAAGACTCAAAGCCAAAATAGAAAATAGTTTTTAAAGTTATTCTTAAATATTCTTGAAATAAAAGCTTAAGATATAACCACATCCATATTTTCCCTTATAATGTAAATATTTATAAACATTTGTTGTGAGTAAAAGTGTAAGATGTTCTTCCTACTGCTAGTTATCTACCTGAAGAACTCTTAGTATTTACATTAGTTTCTTTGTTTTAATTTAGTTTTTAATTATTATTACATAAAATATACATACAATTAAGTTTTTCACAAGTTACTAATTATTGAAGCATTTATCCCTGATATAGTGAAAAACCATTCATATTTCAAATTGATAGTATTACAATACATAAAGCACATGAGATTTTCACTTTATGCTTAATAGCTAGGATTCTTATTGTTTTAAAATGACTATTTAGACAATAAGAGTAAACCTGGATAATGTGTCTTGTTCACATCACTTGTATAGTCTTACACTGATTAGATATGATGGTTTACAATACAATCTCATGATTGTTTACTAAACTTAGGTGTAAGGATGCCAAAAATGATATGGAAACAAGCACCTGGCCATTTTGCTTAATAAAGGAAGAGGATGGAGCAAAATCAATTAGCAAAGTTTTGTTGACTTCAAGGCTGAAACCAAACTTTGGTACATCTGATGTTGATCACCTTTAGATTTTTTCATGTATGAATATTAACACTCTAAAGGAAACTATAATAATAATGGAATACTGGCATGTTTAAAGTTTTTATTTTGAGATAATTGTGAATTCATATACACTTCTAAGAAATAATACAGAGAAGTCCCCTGTACCTGTGACTCAGTTCCCCCCAATAGTGACATCTTGCAAATGATCCTCAAAATAATAGCCAGGATATTGACCAAATAAAGTCAAAATAAAACATTTCTCTCATCACTAGGATCCCTTACAATGTCCTTTTATAGCCGTATCTACTTTCCTACCAACCCCACTCTTTCTTTCACCTCTATCAATCACTGATTGGTTTTCCATTTCTAGGATCTCTTTCAAGAATGTTATGTAAATGAAATCATACATTATATAACCTTCTGAGAAGAACTCTTTTCACTCAGTGTAATTCTTTCAAATTGAGATTTTTATTTGTATTGCCTTTAATGACCAGATGTTGAACATCTTTTCTTGTGCTTATCATCCATTTGTAGGTCTTCTTTGGAGAAATGTCTATTCAAGTAGTTTGCCCACTTTAAAAATTAGGTTGTCTTCCAGTTGTTGAGTTTTGTGGGTGTACTTGGTATTGTTTGGGTATTAAACCCCTATCAAATATATCATTTGTGAATATTTTCTTACATTCTGTGGGTTGTTTTTTCACACTCTGTTGATAGTGTCCTTGGCACTAAGCTAGAATCAAGGTGTCAGGAGGCCTGCATTTCTTTCTAGAGGTTTTAGGCAGAATCAGTTGCCTTGCTCAACTGATTATTAGCAGAATTCAGTCCCTTGCAGTTGTAGGACCAAAGTTCCCATTTACTTGTTCACTATAAGATGTTTCCAGCAGCTAGAGGCCATCATATTCCTTGGTTTATGGCCCCCTTCTTCCATCTTGAAAATCAGGCATGGTGGGCTGAGTCCTTCTCATGTTTGGCCTACTGTTTTTCCTCCCTCTTCTACTTTCAAGCACTTTTGTGACTAGGTCAGGCCAACCCCAATTATTCAGAATAATCTCCCCATCTAATTAAATGTAACCTTTAATTACATTTGCAATGTCCCTTTTGCCATATAAAATAACATATTCACAAGAGCTGGAAATTAGGACATGGATATCTGGGAATACTATAAATCTGCTGTGATCTATTGAGTATATTTTTTCATTCAATTGGAGATCTTCCTGGTTCTTGGCATGGCAAGTGATTTTCAATCGATTTCTGGGCATTTGGGGTATTATATTATGAGATTTTAGGTCTTACTTAAACCTTCTGTCTAACCTGGCTTCCTCCAACCCTGCTCTGACAGGAGAAGGGGGAACTTCTGTTTACTACAAGGTAGGAATAGAATTCCAGGTTCTCCACTAAGTCTCTGTTAATACCCAAGGTGAGGGCTTCTTATTTTTGCAAGAGAGGGAGTCCTGGCTCCCCCTAGGCCTCTACTGACACTTTCGTGGCTTGGAAGAGTAGGAATACCTCATTATTGCTCCTCATGTGACCTCCATAACCAAGGAGTATGTGTGTCCTTTTTATTGCTGAGCAATAATGAAAGTCTTCTCTGTACTAGGCCTTTTGTGATAACACCAAGTGAGCAAGGTAATAGGTACTAGGTAGGGGGTGGTAGTGCAGGCTCACTACAGGGTCTTCTTTTATCTGCTGGGGGAGGGCCTTTTTACAGTCTTGGGTAATGAAAGTCTGAGTTTCCTACTTTTCTTTCTCTGAGACACTTTGTGTGTGTGAGATGGGGTATAGGGAATGAGTTTGGGAGGAGAGCACCTTGTTACAGCCTGGTAAGGATGGAAGTCTAGGCTCCCCACTTTGCTTTGCTGCTGTGGGTGGAGATGAAATTACAGTTTTTTCTACTATCTTCCTGAAAGTGGAAGTCCCTAGAGGTGGAATTTCTAACTTTACTGAATATACAAAAATATTTTTAAATTTACTGACTATTCAAAAATAATAAATCCTAAAGCTAAATAAAAAAATTTTAATATAAAACTTTCTAAGAGTCTATAAAATTTTAAAAAAAGAGTCAGGCTTAGGTCCAGTAACTTGTCACAGATCATGACTTCCGACTGGGGAAGTGTTATCAGCCTCCCCTTCACTCTTGTTTATTTTGATTATATATATCATGCAGCACATATCCTGACTGCCTGTTTGACCGTTAGGGACACTATAGTCTATTAACTATATCTCCAGAGCTCTTTAGGTCAAGTCCCCTTGGCTGACCCTCCAACTCTGCTGGTCACTATGGTAATTACAAACTCTTGGCTTTTTGTGCTTCAGTACTACCACCAGGCATCTACTGCTTTAGAGTCTCATCATTCTCATTGCCATTAATAAGCCAAGCTCTGTGGCCATCTTTCCTTCAGTGAATACTGGCTTGCAGATACAAGCTACCTCTGAACTCCCTAGTGATTCTAGTGCCTTTCCTGATGGTCTTGAAACATTACATCCTCTGGGCGCTCCTGTGGAGGATATCCTCTGGCAAATCTTCTAGCCTCATGTAGTATATCCATTCCAGCATGTAAACTGCCCTGTGTCTTTAAATCCCTTTCTGAACCATTGCCACAGCAGCAACTCAGGCATTTCAACTTCTGTCATCCCCACTCTCTCCAGGTTTCTAAAATCCATTCTACCAAAGCATTTGTCCCATCTCCCCTGGAGCCTTGCCAGTGTGTTGAATTCTGGTTTTGAGACACAGCCGCCAAGTCATTGAGCTCCCACTTGTTTCTCTTAAATTTCTCCCCTTTGATCATACTGAAAATCCAATTCTATGGGCATTTTCCTTGGGGAGGGGTGGCGCATAGTGACAGCAACCACACTGGAGATTTCTGTGACTGCGAACACTCAAATACACAGCAACGTGAGATGATTCTGTATTCAGCAATGCTGATCTGGCTTCTCTACTTCCATGTCTTTCATCTTTTCTTTAGTCTCACTGGAAATTTTCTTCTCATCTTTTGTTGTTCTGGTTGGGAACCAAACTAAGTGAAATCTGCTATTTATTTCCTGGAATTTTTTGTGAAACTCACATAAGCACTTCAGGCCCTGAAAAGTGCAGGAGAAGGTAAGGAGAGCACTGGTAGAAAGTGGGGTTTCCAGGATTCAGGACAGAGGCATTTGACATGGTTGTTATAATTTTTACCAAAATGAACTTCCCTTGCTGAACTCGCGGTCATCTTTTTGTTTTCCCCTAGTAATCAAGTTTTGCTTTGTCAAATTTTAAAAATTCCATTAATTTTTTTAAATCTATATTATTAAATGCTCACCCCAATAAGTGAAGTTAGTATTTGTCAACACAGAAAGATATTAAAGTGTTATTGACTACATTCTCTATGCTACACTTTGATCCCTGTGACTAATTTATATTATAATTGAGATTTTGGATCTCTTTATCCCCTTTATATATTTCACCAACCCATCACAAACCCTAGTCACTTTTCACTGTCTATGAGCCTATTTCTGGTTTTGTTTGTTTTGTTTCCTTAGATTCCAAGTATAAGTGAAATCATATGGTATTTGTCTTTCTCTACCTGTCTTATTTAGCATATTACCCTCTAGGTCCATCCATGTTGTTGCAAATGGCAAGATTTCTTTCTTTTTTATGGATAAATAATATTCCATTCTATATATGAACCACCGCTTCTTTATCCATTCATCTCCTTGTGGATGCTTTGGTTGCTTCCATATCTTGGCTATTGTAAATAATGTGGCAATAAATATAGGAGTATATATATCATTTTGAATCAGTGATTTTGTTTTCTTCAGGTGAATTCCCAGAAGTGGAATTGCTGGATTATATGGCATTTTTATTTGTAGTCTTTTGATGAACCCCCATACTGCTTTCCATAGTGGCTACACCAGTTGACATTCCCATCAACAATGTAGAAGGGTTCTCTGTTCTCTATATCTTCGCCAACACTTGTTATTTCTTGTCTTTTGGATAGTAACAATTCTGACTGGTGTGAGGTGATATCTCATTTTGACTTGCATTTGCATGATGATTAGTGATGTGGAACATCTTTTCATGTACCTCTTGGCCATCTGTATTTCTTTTCAAAAATGTCTATTCAGGTTCTCTGCCAATTTTTAAATTGGGTTATTTGGGCTTTTTGTTTGTTTTGGTGTTGAGTTTTGAGAGTTCTTTACATATTTTGGATATTAGTCACTTATTGGGTAATACCTATTTTACATTTAGGTGGGAAATTACTTAAAAAATAAAATAAAACAGTATTAAAACCTATTGCCATTTTGAATAACAAGGAGAGTTGTTTAGTGGGACCAAAGTAGGGCAAGTTGTCAAGTGGGAAAGGATCAAGTCTTTTTCTTGGAGATAATGCCAAAATCTCAGAGTGGTAATAAGTAGATTCTAAACTATTCAGGCCAGGACTGAAATACCAGTTTATGTTCTGTCACCAAGTAGAAGTGCTCCTCATTCCTTTGATTAGCTATAGAATCTTCCATTAATAGATATTCCAGTGTTTATTTTAAAAGTTCAAAATTGATGGCCGTTTCAGGTTTTTCAAATCACTGCTACAACACCTAATTCTGCAGTAAATGTTAGAGGTATTGGGTTTATCTAAGGGATTCTCATCAGATGTTGACAGAGCAGAATGCTCCTCTCTTGGAATGTCTCCTGTTTCATTTCATTCCATCAACCCATCAGAGTAAGTTCTTCCAGTTCAGAGGATAAAATATTCCTTGCTGAACTGATGAGACAGCATGATAGCGATCTAAACGATGTCAAAGAATAAGAAACATTTACCACAAATACCCCTTGATGTGTAATTTAAGCTCATAAAGAGAACTAAACTTCAGCACAACTATTTTATCTTGGTGTGTGTCATGCTATGGCTGTGGCTAAGTGATCAAGGTGGGGGACTAGAGATCCTCTGTGGTGATTTTGTTCAGGCTGGTGTCCTGCTGCCTATAAGTCTTCAAATACTTTGAAAGACATTCCAATAAAATACTAACAGTTTAAGGACCTGATATTATTGTGGTAAATGAGGGGGACTGGTCCCACTTACCCAAGGATGTTACTGTAACTTTTTTAATTTACTTAATTTAAACTTGAAACTCCTAACAGTGAGGTTTTGTCTTGCTTTTTTTTTCTTTTATAAATAAGTTCTACTCAGTATTAGTGATGGTTATAAATGTTTTTTTTTCTTTCTCATCTTAACCAGGTATGCCAAGACAGAAACACCAATGTATGCCCTATCAGTAAATAGAAGTGAGCCTCCTTTTTTATATCAGCTGAGGACTTTCCACTATATGGATGTCCCAAAATTTATTTTAGAAATTGATGATCATTTCTAATTTTCAAATCATTGCTGTACTCATATTTCTGCAACAATATTAGAGCATGTCCCAGTAGTTGGGAATATGTCATGGATCCCCATCAGAAGCTGACCAGAGCTGAAGCTGGTCTCTCGGGATGTCTCCTGTTTTTTCTCCTTCCATCAGACCATCTGAATACTGGGTA
This sequence comes from Manis javanica, assembly GCF_040802235.1. Classification (NCBI taxonomy): domain Eukaryota; kingdom Metazoa; phylum Chordata; class Mammalia; order Pholidota; family Manidae; genus Manis; species Manis javanica. The sequence continues at coordinate 64,487,110 of NC_133171.1, read as the reverse complement.
CTTCCTATCCAAGGAGGAAGTGTAACTTGCCGATTTGCCACAACATCATGGTACTTCTCTAAATGATGTTAGAGTAAGAAACATTGACAACAAATACACTTGCAGGACAAAAATTTGATTTCACCTTTTAGAGTGTTGAAGGTCAACAAGGCTGTGTATGTCAAGAAGACAAGCAGTTGCCATGTAGTTGTGGCCGAGAGGTTAAAACGATGGACCAGAAATCCATTACGCTCTTTCTGAGCAGTTTCAGTCCTGCTGACTATAGCAACTACTGCTTAGATAACCAATTGGCCCTTACCCAGTCTGATAATCTGCTGGAATTTTAGCTGTTCCCCAAACCTTCTTGAAGAGTCCGTCTTTACATATCAGTGCCAGTAAGAAACATATACTTCCCAAACAGCATGAGATTAACATTACTTTTCTCCGTTTTTATCATTTTTTAATAAATAATTTGACCACAGTCCCAATGGTGCTTTCTTCTCCCCAAAACGCCAAGGCTTTCACGATGCCTTCTGTTTCCTGCAATTAAAGCCTTGCTTTGAAGGCAGCTTTTCCTAAGAAAAGTTGGCGAGAGTGTTTGCATCTCCACAGATCTTCTCCAGTCTCATATGTCCTTGTTCATGTAGAAAAAAATTCCAGGAAATTTTGGATCAAATGCAAGTGAAAGCCACAACTCATAGGTAGGATCACCAAGTTCCAAATCCAAACTGGGTATTGATAAGCAAACCAATGCACAATTGAATAAATTAAGCCATATTTTTTGTAATTCAATCAAAAGGGTCAATGACATCATTCTGGGATGGCCTGTTTTGGGATCCAGGACAGTGGTGAAGAGAGAGGAAGTAAAAATGAGGTGAAGTTTTGACTCATTCTGGGTACAGAATTCAGATGAAAAATCCCGTGATTAACAATGGTAACAAATGATTAACAAATAAGGGTTAATGTGTGGAGGAATGTTAGCCACCATTAAGTAACTTTCTAGGAATTAATAGGAGAATTCAGTCTATCACTGCCTTGGCAACTTAGAGCTGGTCTTCACCCTTCTTGCAGAGATCTGGGCAAAGTTGTCATACTTTAGTGCAACTTATCTAAGAATGCTTCTAATAATTTTTCGTAAACACAGTGCTAATCCTATCCATTGATTGAATAACAGATCCCTTCCTCTTTAATGTGTATCCTCGGAGGCATTATGTATAATAAAAAACATTGAGTTACAAAGTCAGGTGGGTTGGTGAATCTAAGCTGTGACAAGTCGTCTTTGCTGAGCAGTTACTGCTGGATGAACATGACTTGGCTTTGTCTACTAAGACCTGGGTATTGATAAGCAAACCAGTACACAACTGAAGAAATTAAGCCATAATAGGATGTATATGTATAAGCCATATGTAGGATGAACTTGATCTTTCTTTGCAAAACTCACCATGTCTTGTCTCTTCCTCTCTCACATCCAGCATACTGGTTTCTTTGACTCTGAGAAACTAATAGAATTCTAGAATGCCAAAGCTACTGAAATGCTTAGGTCCTTCTGTGGAAATAATTTCTAATTTTAGAATTGAGGAAAGAGAACCACATGGCATCAAATACAAAATTTAAAAACAAAAATTTGTTCAAGGAGATACCTTAGAGAAGAATGTTGATAGCATAAGCAAGAGTTCCTCTCATTCTGGATGCTTCCTTCTGGAGGAGCTCATGGAAAACCAAGCTTAGGTTCTGGGAGCTGGAGCAGAGATTCTGAACCAGGTCTGACCATTACAAAGAATTTTGCTTTCTGGAGTACCCAAGTTCTTACTGTTGGGATTCTTCTATTGGGGTTCTAAAGGAGTTCTCTCTTTACTTTGAAATAAGGATAAGGAAAATAAAACTGATTTTATTTCTGATAAGGAAAATAAAACCTAAAACAAGACACACTGGTGGTCAGTGTTACAAAAACCGCAGCAATTGCAACAGTAAATAAGGAAGTAGAGACACACATTACCTCCCTTGGTTGTTTTAATATTTAGAGAGGTCTTTTGCAGTAGTATATTCTCAGTCGAAAAATATGTGAGCCACAGATGTAATTTAAAATTTTCTAGTAGCCATATTAAAAATGAGAAAAAGAAAGGCATAAGTAATTTTGATAATGTACTTTATTTAATCGAAATATCCAAGATGTCATTCTACATGAAAGCAATTTGAAAACCTGACAAAGATATTTGATGTTACTTTTTCTTACAAAATCTCCAAAGTCTGTTGTGTATTTTGCTCCTAGAACACGTCCTAATAGGGACCACAAGCTCAATATCACATGTGGCAAATGACTAAATTACTGGACATCACAGATGTACACAGAGAGCATAAAACTGGGTGGGTAGAAGTTCGAAACCAAGGGACAGTCTACACTGGAAACAGCTGGCTACAGTCCAAGACGCAAATCTCCTTGGCGCGCACTTCTCAGTGCTTTTGGAACTATTGCAGCTGCAAAATCCATGAACTAAACTCGCTATTTCGGTGGCTATTTCTTTAACTTCCACAGTGTCCACGCAAGCCCAGAGAGCTCTGGGCTCTTGTCCCAGCACCTGTCTGAGCTTGGCAAACAGCGCCTTTTTCAGCACCGTGGATACGGTCAGTACATTGCAGGAATTATTTCTAGGAAGACAGAGAGAGGCGAGGAAGCCCGTGTGCCTTTTTCACTTATCAGTCTCTGCCAGCCTACCTCCGCATTTAAAAAATTTGTTTCCGCAGTAGGGGTCGTTCGTCTCTGACTGAATTGCTGCCCTTAAAGATATGGTAGGATTTCTCGTTTGTAAAAATGGATTGTTAACTTCTCCAGTGCTGGAGTCTCTCATTCCCAGTTCATCGCTTGAAACCTTGTGCATCCTTAGAGACTGTCTTCCTATTTCTCCTGCTGTGAAAAGCCTTCAGGTCCATCCCTCATTCCTCTCGGTGTCTTTGCCATACCTTGTTTAAGAAATGCAACAATAACATTAGTGCTCCCATATCTCTTTGTACAATATATCTCATCAAGCTGTTTCTGTATTTATCATTCATTCTGCGTGCTGGCATGTGTTCGGACTGTGTTAGTCATATTTTAATTCTCAAATCCCAGGTGGTGAGCTAATCAGTTAAATCACTTTAAATGATTTAAACTGAAGTAGTAGACACTAACCCCATTTATTAATCTAACTGGTGCTGTGTCCTTTCTAAATAAAGTTCCTTTACAGTGTTCTTTTACCTGTCTCTTTTATTTTCTTGACACTATCTAAAATTCCCAATAAAGCAGATGTTCAGTTAATCCATCATTTTTCTTTATTTCCCTTGGCTACATCTCTTAGTCTTTCAGAATCAACAGAATGCCTTAAATAAAATGCTATTTACAAGATATCTATGCCCCTGAAATGGACCACAACGTTATATTTAAGTGGCAATTGCAATAAACATTCAGGGAAAACATAGAATTCAGAATATTCAGTAAGATTTCAGAGAACTAATGTTGTCTAGCATCTGTCTGTCTCCCTTTTGCATGCCCCCTTCTTCAACAAAAAAGGGAGACTATCACAAATCAAGGATTTCTCAGTGAAGATATTATAGTAAGCATTGAAAAGGAGCTGAAGTAGAGGTTCCAATAATCTATGGTTAAAAAGAACACGATTCCATTCCACTCTGTTGGACCTACATAAGTCCCATTCTAGTGAGCCGAATATGTACTGTGAGGTACTTAACACCCCATAAGCCCTCTGAAAAAGGAGAAGCTCCAAAGAACTGGTTTGATTAGGATCTTAGTTTCAAGCGTGGATGCACCTTGGCCTCCTAATTTCTAAAACTGAGGTTAATGACTCATACAGTCACATTTCAAAGATATTTCGTTAGTAACTTGTGCTTAATTACAGTTTAGTAATGGTGAAGCTTATTAGTTAAAATTAGGTTATATGACATAAAGGAGATCGTTAAATTCAGAGGGTTCTCAGCTTGTGTCACTGGTCTCCAACAGTATTTGTGAACTCCTGGATCTGGTTTCTATAATTGCTAGTTTTGTGGGCATCTCTCTGTTAGAGAGGATTATGCTTATTTTACATAACATGGAATTTGGAGCTAAAAAATACGTTAAGAATCTTTTTCTTAACTTCATGACCATTGAATGAAAAGAAAAATTTGTTAGCTCTATTTTGTTGTTTTGTGAAACGCATAAAATGGCTATGAAAAGATACGTAGTCTCCAAACATATTTCTTCTAAGCGTTGTAATAGATTTGTTTCATATAAGCCCAACATCAGTCTTCCCCAATGGCAAAGTCAGATTCACCACTGTGTCAAGAAGAAAGTTTTACTGGAAATCACTGTGTTTAATGCGATGTCCGTGTATATTTTTTAAGTTCACAGACCAAAACAGACACATGTCCACCTAAAGCAAATAACTTTCACAGTCTTGCTTGATCCATGTTGACACGAGGCATTGACAGACTGATTCTTTTTTGTTGTTAATTTCTCTATCTTGTTGCTTCTGAGAACAAACAGTCATTACTTTAACAATAGTTCCACTAGTTACCTCTCATCTATGAAGACATGGACCAGCACTTTCTTCCAATCAGCGTCTTCAAGTCTCATTCACCTAAGAATTACAGATTGCAGTTTTATTTATGCTTTCCACTTCATCTCTGCCATTATGCTGTCATTTTTTTTATATTATTAATGTACAATTACATGAGCAACAATATGGATACTAGACTCCCCCTACTATCAAGTCCCCACTACATACCCCATTACAGTCACTGTCCATCAACGTAGTAAGGTGCTATAGAATCACTACTTCTCTTTGTGTTATACTGCCTTCCCGGTATCCACCCCCAAGCTACAGTATGTGTGCTAATTGTAATATCCCTTTTTCCCCCTTATCCCTCCCTTCCCACCCATCTTCCCCAGTCCCTTTCCCTTTGGTAACTGTTAGTCCATTATTGGGTTCTGTGACTTTGCTGCTGTTTTGTTCCTTCAGTTTTTTTATTTGTTCTTATACTTCACAGATGAGTGAAATCATTTGATACTTGTCTTTCTCCACCTAGCTTATTTCACTGAGCATAATACCCTCTAGCTCCATCCATGTTGTTTCAAATGGTAGGATTTGCTTTCTTCTTATGGATGAATAATACTCCACTGTGTATATGTACCACATCTTCTTTATCCATGCATCTACTGATGGACACTTAGGTTGCTTCCATATCTTGGCTGTTGTAAATAGTGCTGTGATAAACATAGGGGTGAATATGTCTTTTTGAAACTGGGCTCCTGCATTCTTAGGGTAAATTCCTGGATCAAATAGTATTTCAATTTTTAGTTTTTTGAGGAACGTCCATACTGCTTTCCACAATGGTTGAACTAATTTATATTCCCACTAACAGTGTAGGAGGGTTTCCCCTTTCTCCACATCCTCACCAACATTTGTTGTTGTTTGTCTTTTGGATGGTGGCCATCCTTACTGGTGTGAGATGATATCTCATTGTGGTTTTAATTTGCATTTCTCTGATGATTAGCGATGTGGAGCATCTTTTCATGTGCCTGTTGACCATCTGAATTTCTTTTTTGGAGAACTGTCTTTTCAGCTCCTCTGCCCATTTTGTAATTGACTTATTTGTTCTTTGTTTGTTGAGATGCAGGAGCTCTTTATATAATTTGGATGTCAACACTTTATCAAATATGTCATTTATGAATATATTCTCCCATACTGTAGGATGCCTTTTTGTTCTACTGATGGTGTCCTTTGCTATACAGAAGCTTATTAGTTTGATATAGTCCCACTTGTTCATTTTTGCTTTTGTTTCCCTTACCCAGGGAGATATGTTCATAAAGAAGTTGTTTATGTTTATGTTTATGTCCAAGAGATTTTTGCATATGTTTTTTTCTAAGAGTTTTATGGTTTCATGATTTACATTCAGGTCTTTGATCCATTTTGAGTCTACTTTTGTGTATGGGGTTAGACAATAATCTAGTTTCATTTTATTACAAGTATCTGTCCAGTTTTGCCAACACTAGCTCTTGAAGAGGCTGTCATTTCCCAATTGTATATCCATATGGTGTAATTTTTAAGCAGTTTCTTCAAACTCTCCCTGTGTGGGCTATACTTATTTGCATGTTTGTAGGTATCCTCCCTAATGGATACTAATCACCACAAGGACAGGAACCATGCTCTTTGTTTTGTTACCTTTGTGTTACTATATCCAGTCAATAAAATTAAATCTATTCATAAATGGGGTTTTATCATATCATGAATCATTTCAAAGATGCTCTTTAACCAAAGTGGTTCCATGTTGTAATGGTTAACACCCTGGTCTCTGAACTCAGCCATCTGGAGTTCAAAGAACTTGTGTGTTTCACAGCTTTGTTTGAGTGTGTGAGAGATATAAGGGATGCAGTTGGTATGTGCTTGTTGGGTTTTCTGTGTTTTTTGTCTACATAAGCTGTATTAAGCAATTTTATCCCTGATATCTCTCAGCACTTACTATCTGCATCTGGGAGGCTTCAGACAACCTCATCATGTTACATAGGGAGGGAAAAAAGGGTCAACAGTAAATACTTCCACTTAAAATAGCATCAAAAATAATAAAATACTCAGGAATACATTTAACAAAATAAGTATGAAATTACCCTGAAAACTGCAAAACATTGTGGAAATGAATGAAGATCTAAATAATTGGAAAGGTATCACATGTTTGTGGATTTCATCTTAACATCATTAAGATGGCAATTCTACCCCAAACTAATCTATAGATTCGGTGCAATCTCTCTTACAATACCAACTAACGTATTTGTAGAAATTGGTGAGTTGATTCTGAAATTTACATGGAATTTAAAGAGACCCAAGATAATCAGAATAATTTGAAAAGGAAGAAAAAAAGTAAGAGTACTCACACCTTCCAATTTCAAAACTAACTACGGGGTAATGATAATCAAGACTGTGTGGTGCTAATACAAGGATAAGCATAGAGATCAATGGGGTAGAACTGAGAGTCCAAAAATAAAACCATATGTCTATGGGAACTGATTTTTTACAAGGGTGATAAGACCATTCAGTGGGGAACAAATGGTCTGAGGAAAACTAGATACCCACATGCAAAAGAATGATGTTGGACCCTTACCTTAGACAATTTACATAAATTAACTCAAAATGGATCAAAGACATGATAAAAGAGCTAATATTATAAAATTCTTAGAAAGAAACAGAGGTAAATCTTCATTACAGATTTGGAAATGAATTTTTAGATATGATACCAAAGCACAAGCAACAACAAAGAAAAGATAAGTTAGACTTAATCAAAATAAAAAAATGTTGTGCTTCAAAAGACACTATCAAGAAAGTGAAAAAAATACCTAAAAATTGAAAAAACTTTTGCTAAGCATATATCTGATAAGGGACTTGCATCTAGAATATATATAAAGAACTCTTACAACTGAAGAAAAAGACAAATAACCCATTAAAAATGTGCAAAGGACATGCATAGACATTTCTTCAAGACACATATACAAGAGGCCAATAAATGCATGAAAAGATGCTTGATATCATTAAGTCTTCTGGAAGATGCAAATCAAAACCACAATAAGATACCACTTCATGACCACCAGGATGGCTTTAATGATAATGTTGCATAACAACAAATGTTCACAAGGATACAGTGAAATAAGAATCATCATACACTGCTGGTGGGGATGAAAATGGTGCACCCATGTTGTAAGAGTCTGTCAATGGCTCAAACAATTAAACATAGAGTTGTCATATAACCCAGCAATTCCACTATTCCACTTCTAGGTATATAAACAAGATAAAGGAAAACATAGATAAATAATTATAGCAAAAAATTGAATTATTTTGAAGTATATATGTGAAAACTAAAATCTCTCTTCAGTCCTTGTGTTCAGCTATTCAATTTCTATCTACAGCAGCAAATTGAAGCCAGGTCTGGTATAACTTTGCAGAGTTAAAATCTATTCATGTACATAATCTTTAACTGTGTTTTTTTTTCTTAGTTGCTATTACATGTAATTCTACAGTGAATGTTTTAGCGTGTTCCCAGTTGTAGGTATGTATCATGGATCTTTATCAGAGGCTTACAGAGCAGGAATACTACCTATCAGAATAAGGAGTCTTCCCAGTTTTGAGGATAGGGTTATTTGCCGATATGGTGCAACAGTGTGATAGCTATCCAAATAACACAAAAGAATAGGAAACACTGACTACAAATACACTCTGATACATAATAGGATCACGTAAAGAGAGCTAAATGTCAGCACATTATTTACTTTTACACAGCGGTTTTGCTAAGTAGTCGTGGCCGAGTGGTTAAGGCGATGGACTAGAAATCCATTGGGGTTTCCCCCGCGCAGGTTCGAATCCTGCCGACTACGGTATTTCAGTTGTGATTATTTCCTCCGAAGTTAGCGAAAAAGGAAACCTTTTTGGCTACATTTGAAATCCTACAATTTCAAGGCCCAAAAGACACCTGATGATGCTGTGCATCTGGCAAAGTTTTCCGTGTTTATGGTAATGAAATCAACTCACTTGCGATGGAGCTACCTCACGCTGGCCAGGAAAATCAGAATCACCATATTTTCAAGTAGGTTTGACGAATGTTTTCTTTTCCACCAAGAAGAGCCCAAGCTTCAGAGATATCTTGGTGTTAAAATCCTGCATGAAGGCAACACTTTCAAAAAGAATAAAAGTTGATCGGAGTGCTTGCTTCTCCATGGAATTGTTACCTTTTCAGGGATTTCCTTTCTCACATACCAACTGCATCCCTTATATCTCTCACACACTCATTTTCATCAGCCCGTGTGAGGTCGATGTGTTATTCCATGCTTGCTTCGAGCAACTCCGTTTACCGGGTAAGTGCCAGAAGTAAATGCTATCCAAACACAGCAACATCCTTTTGCTTCCACACGACTGGAAATCCAAGTCTAATACAAAGCAGTAATCAACTGATACAACGTTTATTTTCTTTTATATTAAGCATTTTAATTTTTAAAATATTTAAAAAATAAAAATAATGATATGAAGCTCAAGTGATATTGAGGTATATGTAATGAATAAAATCTCTATTCTATCCATGTGCTTTAGTTTCTCAGTTTCTGCCCACAGTGAAATGAGTTTTTGTATAACATATAATACAATTGTATGTATGATACCCAGTCCACTCTTTACTCTTAACTGAATGGTAACATATACAGTGTTTTTCTGATTATTTTTTTCTCTTAAAAAATATATATTGACCCATGTAAATATGCCCATTTTTGACAAAAGTGAAAAAAAAATTCAAAGGAGGAGGGATAGCCTTTTCAACCAATGGAGGTGGAGCAATTAGGGCATCCATAGGCAAGTACAACAACAAAAACAAGAACAAAAATCCACATTGACCCAAGCCTTATTCCGTATACAGAAATTAACTTATAATGAATTGCAGACTGAAAAGTAAAATGTAAAACTGTAAACTTTTAGAAAATAACTTAGAAGATCTTCAGAATCCAAGGTCAGGCAAAGTCATTTGACTTGATACCAAAAGCCCAATTTTAACAAGAAAATTGATAAATTGAACCTCATGAAAATAAAAAACTCTTACTCTGCAAAAAAAAAAAAAAAACGCTAGTAAGAGATTGAAAAAAAGAGCTTCAAATTGGGAGAAAATATTTGCCAACGACATATCTGACAAAGGACAACATTGACCACTTTTGCCTGATAAATCGTAGGGCATGCTTAGAAGAAGGGGGAAGAAAGGTAGTGGGGTTCGAGAACCAAGAAGGAATGCTTAGGAAAGGAGCTTTGGCTGAGGAAGAACGCGAGGCACGAAAAGCTTTAAAAGGCTTGATCCGATTTGGGTCTGGAAAGCTGACATTTAGCCATCTTTACTCCCTAGTCAAAGGGGATGACCGGCAGCCTCGTGAAGAAAGGATTGAAGATCTGTGAACGCAGCAAACTAAAGGTTGTGTAGCAGTAACATTCAGGAAATGACGTGGATTGTAGGGTGGGAAACACGGTGAGTAAGATTCAAGGATGATAGACTCTTGCACAGTGGAAGCGTGCCGGGTCCCCATAACCCAGAGGTTGATGAATCGAAACCATCTCCTGCTAGGATTACGTTTAACGGTCTCCGGCATAAGAGAGACTTCTCTGCTTCATTCATCAATCCAAACGCGCCCACAAAGCCGCAATCTTAGTTAATGCATGAATAAATAACGGACCACCCCCACCCCCCCACGAAAACAAAACCTAGGAACCATACTTGCTTAACCTCTCGTTCTCCGCATTTTCGCTTCTCCAGCTACGTTCAAAGCTCACAGAATAATGGAAAACAGCCCTCAACCTCACTTCTACTCCCCGTCAACTGCCTACTTTCTCCCTGCTTGCTTAACTCTCATTTAGAGGTGCTCAAACACGTATGATGATTCAAAGCCCTAGCGGAACCATGGCCACACTCGGTATTTCTTCGACTGCCGGGTCGTTCCGGTCTTTGAATGGGATGGAGTCAAGCTGTGGAAAAAGAGTATTAGAGAAAGACCTGGAATAATGGGGAAAATCTCTGCGTGTTGGGTGGAGGCAGACGGTGGATTGCTGCTATTTACACCTTATCCTAGAAAGGAGATGGAGGAGAAAGTGTCCAATTGGGAAATTTTACGTAACAGCGGGAGAAGGGGAAGAAACAAGGATCAGAGAGAAGGAAAAAAAGGAGAGGCGAGAAAGGAGATGGACAGCTGGTGGACAAAGAGAAGACATAGGAGAGAGCAGGAAAGGAGGAGTACGTGAGTGGAAAAGCAGGAAAAAGAAGGAAAAAGCACAATATTTGAGCGAAGTGGGGATTGAGGGATATGGTCCTCGCCGACTGAAGCAACCCACAAAAGTAACTTCAACCTCGGTTTTTCTGGTGAGGGGAGGACGAGGGGACACGTGAGACTTGAATCAAGGACTTCGTGACTTGCAATCACATGCCTAAGGGCCTCACGCAAATTCTTTACCTTCAGTTCTCATAGTCAGCTTGACACTACTCCTTCCTCAAACGGCCAAATTTCGCCCCACAACAAATTTTCGTATGATTCGGGTCTGGTGTGTTTCTCCTGACTCCGGGGAAGGTAAAACGACCCTCTTCAAGCACTTAATTCCAGTAATAAACCCTCTAAATCAATCTCACCCTACTTGCCCATCCCGACTTTGATCTATGTTGACCCTGCACTTTTGCTTATTTGTCCTCAAAAATGCAGAAATTAACATGATCGACTCAGACAGAAGAGCTCAGCTGCCACTGACTCCCCGAGCCCAAAGGCTCTGGGTAGAATAAGGAATCACCAAGACTTAGGAGAGATCCCTATAGTGCCTCACTTCATGGACCGCTCACTTCATGGAGCAGCAAACTTTTAATCTGTGGGTCTAGGATTCAATTTCCTGTGTTTCTCCTTTTGATTTCAAGCTTACCAGATATGATCCACCACCCTGGAGGATCGCTGCCCCATTAGAGAATTTCTGGGGATCCATTAAGTGAAGAAAAATAAGAAGTACAACTTGCAGATCTACTTACAGTTACATCAGTCACACTGTTTTGGAGTTTAGCTGATTTTCATTTAATATTCCCTGGAGAGAATGCCAACAAATTAACCCACCCTAGATTGTTTGTGAAGAACAATCATGCAATGGCTCCCCTCCCCTTCCCTCCATTTTCCTTTCCTTCCTTCCTTCCTTCCTTCCTTCCTTCCTTCCTTCCTTCCTTCCTTCCTTCCTTCCCTTTCCTTCATGTCCCATATTGAATCTCTAAGACTGCAGAGACTAGAAAAACAAGCAAATAAGGCAGTTACTTACAAAGCAATACTTTGGAATGATGTTACTATTCCCTGCTGTCATGGTCTCAGTTAGCTCATCCTAAAAATTCTATGCTTCTATAAGATGACTAGGAAAACATTGTGCAGTATCGCTGTTTGTTGAAAATCAAAACGTTTAATGAAAAGCATCCAAAGTTTAAGTTCATTGATTGCAGACAAGTTTAAATATGGAATATGATTTTTTTAAACCCACTAATTCCAACAAGAGAATTCCCAGAGCTCCATTACATGACTGAAAAACAAAAGCAAAAACAAAATAAATAGACAACAAAAACCACAAACAAAAAACCCTTTGCAGATATTTGTAACTGAGTGTTTACTATAATCTGGAATCTGTTCTTGGACCTGGAGATATCATAGAGACCAGAACAGACAAGTAGAGTTGGAGAACCTGTGTTGGAAGCAGAAGAATGTAGATAATCACTGTGACAGGAGAGGTGATGCCCAAATCAGCCATATCTTCATGTGGCAGGGAATGTTAACAAGACCTGAGTCTTTCTAAACTTACAGAAAGAAAAAAGTGCTTGCCACCAGACTCCTAGAAATGCTTCCACCCCATGGGGAGCATAAAAGCTTGAAATACTATACTTCCATTTCAGGCTTTATCAAGGGTTCTTTTCTCACATAATTTGGAACATAGTTCTTTCTTCAGAACAATGTTCTTGCCTCCTATTGCTTATTCAAAGCTCTGTTGTAAGAAAGTTTCCTTGGTACAAGAAACAGTAGAAGATACATCAAGGACTGATTTCATTATTGCTATATCAATGACAAGGTGAAGGCTGGAGAAAGGATCAATTCTAGATTGTCAACTTGAAGGGCTGTGGGGAGAGACGAATGGCTTTTGAAAAAAAATAATCACAGGTATTAGAATTTGAACTTATCAAGATAGCTTCCGTAGTCATGGTACAAAGTTGATTTTATTGCATTGAAGATTTCTAACACTATGGAAGCAGATATTCCCAAGTATTGAACCTGCTGTTAATATTCAGTAAAATCCTGTGCTGCATGGAGAACTGTGTGCTCTGTGACTTAATGAAAAGAGTCCACTGGATTAACAAGCAATTGTCATTGTCCCCTCTCCCTAACAGCTCCTTAGGGCACTATGGTCCAGTTGCCCATTTGGAGGGAGACAGTAGAAAGACAGCCTGATTAGTAGGATTTTTAAAAAGCTGATGTCAAACAAAGAATTTGAACCACTCCTCCCCGCAGCCTCAAGGAGAAAATATATAAGGATCACTTTTAACATTACCTTCAGCTTATAGTGAATTCTAAACTTAATTCAATTCAACACACTTATAGTGAGCACCTTCTTTAAGACAGGCCTTTGTACCAGGCTCTGAGCTCTCTGTAACCAATATATAAACATGTATGATCTAGTAAATCAAGTAAACATTCTATATCTCGCATGAGTACAGACAAAGAAAAACACGGGGGGAATTTTTCCAGTGGAAATTTAAAAACTAGAGCTTGCAATGTAAGAAATATGATTTCCCCTCCCTCAGTAAATAAACTGCCACTTCAGACCCAATAATAACTAGTGGCCCTGTGGGCAGCCACTTCCTGATTATCTAAGAGATGTTCTAAGTGAGAAAATAGATTTAGAAAGAAAAAGGAAGGATTCAGATGAGAAGGAACTTGAACTGAAACAATCATAAGATTTAAGTAAAGAAATATACTGATCTTACTGCCAGCTAAACATTAAATTAGAAGCTCCATGAAAATCATTTTCTACAAGTAGTATTAAATTGTGATGGGCCAAGGGCTGCCTTGGTTTTCAGACACAAAGGTAAACACGACAAAAGCACAGTCCTTGTCCTTGTGGAGATGATTGCATATTAGGAGGGATAGTCTACAAACATCAACAAAATACAGCTCATGAAGGGAGAATTTGGGGAACTACTTGTGGCCAGCAGCATACTGGCATAAAGAAGGTGAGATGCACAAATAAAAATGAAAACTGCCATTTCTAGGTGGATGAGCATTGGACACGCTGTTTGAAAGAAAGTGTGGATTTACCATTTTCCACACACAGTATGAGAACACAGTAAGGGGGCAGTTTGTGGGCCCTGATCATTAGAAAAGGTGATTTATTCTGGGGAGCAACAATTTGAAAGAAAAAATAACAAACAAGGTTGGCAATACAATTAGCAGCATGGCTTAGGCAAGACCTTGAAAGTCATTTGCTTTTAGTACACATATGCCTGCTTTGATCTGTGAACACTGGAAGTATACATGGACCATGGAAGTGAACAAGGTGATTTCTAGTAAAGCTTTCCTCCATGGTACAGTAGTAAGTGTAGCTTTGTCAGTAGGGAAACAGATGCCTATGTCAGAGAAACTGCTTGCAACAGAAGATACGAATCTGAAGTTCATCTCTTCTCTCATTGGTATTTTATGTGTTTTTCCAAATAACAAAAAAGCAGATAGCAAGTTCTTCTCACTTCCATTTCATGGTCATGAAGTTAGTAGGAAATAGATCCTTACCTTCTTTTACCTATACTCAGAATCCCAAAGTATAGAGAATTAAACATATGAACTGTCTCACAGAAGGATGCCCCCTTACACAAAACATCAAATCGTGGAAACCATGCCACAGAGCTCACAAAACCTGTGGAAGACCACACATGCCAATCAAGAAATCTCATGCATTTTGAATTCTCTCCAAAATCTATCTCTAACTTAAATAATAAGACATAAAATCACCAAATTTTGATTTTAGGCATGACACTGTTTTGAAATATCACCTTTGGCTGTCATATAATTCATTAACCTCGATCTTATAAATTAGGAGGCCCTAAGTGCATCCATGGCCTGAAGCTGAGATCCTGTCAAACCATTTCTCTGAATTTCTCTCTTTCTTCAGCAGGCTCACAGTGTGCAGGTTCCTCACAAAACACTTTTGGGACACTAGAATGAGACATAGATATTCCAGACGAATGAAGTGGAACTCAGCTGATCAGAGGTTGATTGAAACCTATCTTCAGCTCCTTTTCAAATGTACTCTGAGCTATCCACTGAAAAGAAGCCCTTGATTTGTGATATCATCTTGTGTGAGGAAGTATGAAAAAGGGAGGCAGAAACAAAGCAGCACTCCTCTTAAATCCCTATGAGTATTCTGAATTCTGTGTAATTTAAGCCTGATTTTTTTTCCAGTGGATGTCTTCTTGTTTATTGTATCACTTAATGATGACAGTTGCTGTCTTACAAAGTATAGCTTTCTCATAAATAGTATTTTATTTTAGAATGCATTTTTCTTCCACATATATAATTACATATTTAAAAATAAAATAAAACCTGAACAGCAGTGATCTAATAATACACTGAGTAAAATCAGGAAGCAATCAACAAATATTACCCTAAGTAATTTTAGGGAAGGAAGTAATGAAGAAAATGGCTGATTTAATACATTAGATTAGAAACAGAAAATAGAGATTACCTACAAAGCCAAAAATTTATCTGAAAAATTCAGTAAGACTGCTAAACTCTTGGATAAGTTAATCAATTAATATAGAAAGAAGGCCTAAGTAAGTGCTATCAGAAATGGAAAAGAGAGAATGGCATGTCTAGCAAACTTCAAAAATAAAAAAAGAAGTGGAAGAATGGCAAGAGAGGTGAGGACTTATTTCCACTAAGCTGCCAAGACAGTGATAGACTCAATTCTCCTGTTAATTCCTAAGAAGATACTCAACTGTGGCTAACATTCTTTCCATCTATACCATACAATGCAATTCTGCATCTAAGCATCTGTGCTCAGAATGATTCGCGACTTGGCAACCGTAGCTATGGGTCGAGGCTTTAACTTATATCTGATCCAAGATTTCCTGGAATTTCCTTTTCTACATGAGTGAGTATTTAGATAATTGGAGAAGAACCCTGATGAGGGTGCAGTTCCTTGGAGATGTAAACACTCCTGCCAACTTTTTCTTTAGGGAAAGTTGTCTTCAAAAACTAGGGTTTTGATTGCAGGAAACAAGAAGGTATTGCCAAAGCTTGGGCTTTTCTTTGGGGAACCATTAAGACTATGGTGGAATGATAATAAAAAATAGTAATAGAGAAGTATTAAGCCTCTCAATGCTTGGGAAACATGAGCTAAGAGGGGAGTATATTGCAATACAGGCCTGCCTCAGGAAAGAACAATTCCATATGAAAAGTCTAAATTCACAATTAACAAAACTAGAAAAGGAAGAACAAATGAGACCCATAGTCAGTAGAAGGAGGGAAATAATAAAGATTAGAGCAGAAATAAATAAATTCAAGAAGAATAAAACAATAGAAAGAATCAATGAAAGCAGGAGCAGGTTCTTCAAGAAAATCAACAAAATAGATAACCCCCTAGCCAGACTTATCAAGAAAAAAAGACAATGTACACACATAAATAGAAATGAGAATGGAAAAAATCACTATGAACACCATAGAAATACAAAGAATTATGTGAGAATACTATTAAAAATTATATGCGAACAAGCTGAATAACCTAGAAGAAATGGACAACTTTCTAGAAAAATACAACCTTCCAAGACTGTCCAAGGAAGAAACAGAAAATCTGAACAGACCAATTACGAGCAACAAAATTGAACTGGTAATCAAAAAACTACCTAAGAACAAAACGCTTTGACCAGATGGCTTCACCGCTGAATTTTGTCAAACATTTAGTGAATATCTAATATCCATTCTCCTTAAAGAATTTCCAAAAGTTAGGAGAGGAGGGAGTACTTCCAAACTCATTCTATGAGGCCAGCATCACTTTAATACCAAAATCAGGTAAAGACACTAGAAAGAAAAGAAAATTATAGACCAATATCCCTGATGAATAAAGATGTAAAAATGCTCAACAAAATATTAGCAAACCAAATTCAAAAATACATCAACAACATCACCCATCAGGATCAAGTACGATTTATTCCAGGGATGCAAGGATGGTACAACATTTGAAAATACATCAACATCATCCACCACATCAACAAAAAGAAGGACAAAAACCACATGACCATCTCCAAAGATGCTGAAAAAGCATTTGAAAAAATTCAACATTGATTCATGATAAAAACTCAACAAAATGGGGATAGAGGGCAAGTACCTCAACATAATAAAGGCCATATATGACAAACCCACAGCCAACATCACACTTAACAGGGAGAAGCTGAACGCTTTTTCTTTAAGATTGGGAACAAGACAAGGATGCCCACTCTCCCCACTTTAATTCAACATAGTACTGGAGGTTCTAGCCACGGCAGTCAGATAACACAAAGAAATAAAAGGCACCCAGATTGGCAAGGAAGAAGTTAAACTGTCCCTGTTTGCAGAAGACATGATAGTGTACATAAAAAAACCTAAATAATCCACTCCAAAACTACTAGATCTAATATCTGAATTCAGCAAAGTTGCAGGATGCAAAATTAATACACAGAAACTGTTGCATTCCTATACACTAACAATGAACTAGCAGAAAGAGAAATCAGGAAAACAATTCCATTTACAATTGCATCAAAAAGAATAAAATACCTAGGAATAAGCCTAATCAAGGAAGTGAAAGACCTATACCCAAAAACTACAAGATGTTCGTAAGATAAATTAAAGAGGACACTAATAAATGGAAATTCATCCCATCTCTTAGGTAGTAAGAATTAATATTGTCAAAATGGCCATCCTGCCTAAAGCAATCAGCAGATTCAATGCAATCCCTATCAAAATACCAGCAGCATTCTTCAATGAACTGGAACAAATAGTTCTAAAATTCATATGGAACCACAAAAGACCCTGAATAGACATAGCAATACTGAGAAGGAAGCATAAAGCAGGGGAGATCTCACTTCCCAACTTCAAGCTCTATTTCAAAGCCACAGTAATCAAGACAATTTGGTACTGGCACAAGAACAGACCGATAGACCAGTGGAACAGAATAGAGATTCCAGAAACTAATCCAAGCTTATATGGTCCATTAATATATGATAAAGGAGCCATGGATATACAATGGGGAAATGACAGTCTCTTCAACAGCTGGTGTTGGCAAAACTGCACAGCTATATGTAAGAGAATGAAACTGGATCATTGTCTAACCCCATAGACAAAAGTAAATTTGAAATGGATCAAAGACCTGAATGTAAGTCATGAAACCATAAAACTCTTAGAAAAAAACATAGGCAAAAATTTCTTGGACATAAACACGAGCAACTTCTTCATGAACATATCTCCCCGGGCAAAGAAAACAAAAGCAAAAATGAACAAGTGTGACTGTATCAAACTAAGAAGCTCTGTACAGCAAAGGACACCATCATTAGAACAAAAGTACATCCTACAGTATGGGAGAATATATTCATAAATGACATATCTGATAAGGTGTTGACATCCAAATTATATAAAGATGTCATGCACCTCAACAAACAAAAAGCAAATAATCCAATTAAAAATGGGCAGAGGAGCTGAACAGACACTTCTCCAAAGAAGAAATTCAAATGGCCAACAGGCACATGAAAAGATGCTCCACATCACTAATCATCAGAGAAATGTAAATTAAAACAACATTGAAAAATCACCTCACATCAGTTATTATGGCCACCATCCAAAAGACAAACAACAACAAATGTTGGCGAGGTTGTGGAGAAAGGAGAACCCTCCTACACTGCTGGTGGGAATGTAAATTAGTTCAACCATTGTGGAAAGTAGTATGGAGGTTCCTCAAAAAACTCAAAATAGAAAAACCATTTGACCCAGGAATTCCACTCCTAGTAATTTACCCTAGAATGCGGCAACCCAGTTTGAAAAAGACATATTCACCCCTATGTTTATCACAGCACTATTTATAATAGCCAAGAAATGGAAGCAATCTAAGTGTCCATCAGTAGATGAATGGATAATGAAGATGTGGTACATATACACAATGGAATATTTTTCAACCATAAGAAGAAAACAAATCTTACCATTTGCAACAACATGGGTGGAGCTAGAGGGTATTATGCTCAGTGAAATAAGCCAGGCGGAGAAAGACAAGTACCAAATTATTTCACTCATCTGTGGAGTATAAGAACAAAGTAAAAACTTAAGAAACAAAACAGTGGCAGGCTAACAGAACCCAAGAATGGACTAACAGTTACCAAAGGGAAAGGGACTAGGGAGAGATGCATGGGAAGGGAGGGATAAGGGCATTAGGATTAGCACACATTATGTAGGATGGGGGGCACAGGGAAGGCAGTATAACACAGAGAAGACAAGTAGTGACTCTGTAACATCTTACTATGCTGATGGACAGTGACTGTATTGGGTATGTGGTGGGGACTTGATAATGGGGGTAATCTAGTAACCACAATGTTGCTCATGTAATTCTATATTAATGATACCAAAATAAAATTTAAAAAAAATAATGTGTCAATTCCTGGGTTATTCGCAGAAGAAAACTTGCAGAAGTTGTGTTTGAGAGAAAATGGAAAAGGTATGCTTGAAGAAAATGTCCGAATTTTGTCACGTGTAGTGATCCGTAAAGAGCGCATCAGAGATGCAGTATTTCAAGACCATAGACCCATCATACCCTCCTTCATCAAGAGGAAAGTGCCAGTGAAAACTGACAAATAGAACTATTCGGCAGAGACGTTTTTCTTAGGCCCAGCGCGCTTTCCTTGGTTAAAGAATAGGGTTCCAGGGCAGTAGGTTGGTTCACAGGCAAGGATCCCACACCGGTTCAACGGAGCCTGTCTTTCCTTCACCTTGACCGTCTGTCAACTCCATTGGTTGCACTCACCAAGGACGCTCAGCTGCAAATTTCTGTCAAGATTTCCACAGTGCTTTAGAGGAGCTGCACCTTGGAATTTGTGTTGGCGGAATTCCGAACATGCGGGCTGCCTTCCTAGCACTTGTCCCAATGCATGCGCAGACATTCTCCTACGACTGCCTAAGGTCTTGTCTTACAGTGGAAAGGGATCCCGCCTCCAAAATGCGGCGGCTCAGTGACTACCCGAGTGAAACAACTAACCGCCCTCAAGACTGTGTTCTGCGAGTTCAGCAAGCTGCTCCCGGCGCGCAGGTGCACGCGTCCAAGCGCAGGAAGAAAGCAGAATGGAACTCCGCTACTAATTCGAAGGAACAAAATTTCAAAAGGGGCCACCGCTCCTTCCAATAGCTTCAGCTATTAAAACCAAATAGGCAAACAAAAGCAGAAGAAACCGGCAAAACAATTCCACACAAAACTATCACAAGACTCAGGTTGTGTGCACGCAGTACAACTGCATATAATCTCCAGCTCCTGAAGAAATGTTATCCTGTTATGCACAAGAGCAAAAACATAGCCAAAGGAAATAATTTTTAAGGGAATGTAAAACCAGCACTTGTGAAATAGAGATGAGACCTCCCATCCTTTAATGAATTAGCCGTTCTTGCAGGTTGAGTGATAACCCATGTCCCTCTGGGTAGTCAATTCTTGGTTTAGGGCTATTCTAAAAATATATATATATAAACCCAAAAAGCAGGAAGAAAGAATTGCGAATATAAGAAATTAGAATTGAAGCAATAAAAGGATTCAAACAGATAAATATATTTTAATGTACTTATTGTATGAAAAACATTTATATTAGTACCTCTTTCAACGTAATTTGTTTAATTAGTTTTATGGAACTCTATGGAGAGCCGGGTGCTGTGCAAGGTGCTGGAGACAAAGGCACAAGCCCTGTCCTTGTGGAAATGACTATCTACAAGGAAGGAAGCTCTATAAACATAAACATAAAACAAAGCCCACCCAGAGACAGGTTGGAGGAAGTGCTTATAACTGGGAGTCTAATGCCACAGATGATATGGAAAGCTAAAATACAAATAGCAATGGAAATTTTTAGTTTGCACAAGAATTGATAATGCTACTCTGCAGAACAAGCTGGTCCATGGTTATCCACATACAAAGTGCACAGTAAGAGTGCAGTATACAGTCTCCAAATATAAAAGAGGGAGTGGTTTATCTTGGCCAGCAGTAAGAGATTAAAGTATAAATAGTAAGATAAAAAGTTAAGTTCCATAATGGACTTAGGATTATGGCTCAGACAAGCCTCCATTTGTTTACTTTTAGGGGGATGTGCCAACAATGGTGTACGAACATGAAAAACCAACAAGGACATTCATTGCCAGTGAGCATGGGAGCTTCCAAGGGGGCTTTGATCTTTGATACGTTGGTGATCATTGGTTGTCATGCAGGATAGAGGTGTTGAGCCCATGTACAGAACCTGTTTGTATGAGTTAAAAAGAATTTGCTTGGGACCTCATGGCCACTGAAAGTCATTTTATGGATTTCTCAAAACACGAAAATAGAGCTGACAATTTCTTCTCTCTCCCTTTAATTAGTTATGAAGTAATTAGAGGTTTCTAAAACTTCTGTCGATTTAGCACCCCATGGCATATGGAATGGAAACTTATGCACCCTCTCACACAAAGATGAGCCTAGATACAAAACATGTCACCAAGCAAACCATTCTGGCAAATTCACAAAATCTTTGAAGATTCTGTGACCCAGAGTAAAAATTTTCCGTATTTGGGTTTCCACTTTATATCGTGTAGCCTAATTGTAGCTACTAAGAAATGAAATCACTCAAGTAAAATTAGCATAAAGAAACATTCTCTTCAAATTCAGGCTGCATAATTCATTAGCCTTAATACTGTAAATTAGGAGGCAAAGGTGCAACCACACCTGAAGCTGAGATTCTAGTCAAACCAGTTATGAGCGTTTCTCTCATGAAGTGGTTATGGGATTGAATTCCTAATGATGCAGTTTCGGGAGCCCAGAGTTAGGTCAGACCCAGTGGATGAAAGCAGGCTCATTTTTAAGCACACGGCAATAGGAGTCTCCACTGCAACTTCTCCTCAACCTTTATTTGAAGTTCCCCATGAGAGAAATTATATTTGAATTATATTTTCTTTGTTTCCATTGAGAAAGGAAACGTAAAAGTATTTCCACGTAATAGTACTTCTCTTAAAACTCAATGTGTATTTTAAAGCTTATTCAAATTAAACTTTTTTTCTAGGCTTTTCTTGATGCAGTTATTCAATTGGAGGGAACATCTGGTATATCCAAATCTCGATTTCTTGGTTTCACTATCTTCATTTAAGAGTACTTCCACTATTCCATACTTGCCAAATACTGCTTCAAGGACTTTCTCCTTTGTTTCTATACTAAGGCCACCAATAAAGAGCTTTCCTGGGCAATCTGTTTCAATCACATTTCCCCCCCTGGTGCTATGCTTTACCCAGAAATTATAAAAGTGCTATGCTACCCCTAAATTCTTGCTTCTAGAAGATTAAGAAATGGAGAAAAAAAATCGAGGAATTGATGGAAGTAAAAAGAGAAACAGATAAAACCACAATAGTAGTGAGATATTTTTGCACAATATGCCTGTCTGAAAACCTAATAAAAAACGCAAATAGAAAAAAAATCACAAAACAAGGTGATATACATAGAGAGAACAATGCACATATCAACTTTAGGATTCAAACTTTTTTCAAGTATACATGGAATTGTCTCAAACTTGACGTTTTACTAGACCACAAAGCAATGCTCTAAAAATATAATAGGTTAAATACATACTATAACTTCACACAATAAAATTATGCTAGAAATATATATATGAAAGTTAAGTTGTATTTGTTTTAAAAATAATAAATATGCTTCAGTTATGGTTCAAAGAACAAATCACAATTGAAATTGGAAACTTTTTAAATAAATGACAATAAAAATTGTACATATAAAGAGGTATTGTTCAGTGGGATGTGTACTTAGGGGGCTCCCCTTAAATACATATACAAATAAATGCTGGTTGCACTGTAGTGCTGACGGCTTCCTCCTTCCGTCCTCGGAATGGGCAGCCCTCCCTCATGCTGAGCTGCTAAGACGCTCCTCTTGGAGAGCTCACAGGAGCTTGAACCAGCCACCAGTCCTCTGACTATCACCAGAGAGTTAATGATTGGTGGCCTTAATACAGAAACAAACAAGAAAGCCCTTGAAGCAGTATGGCAAATATGGAATAGTAGAAGCAGTCTTGATGAAAGATAGTGAAACCAAGAAATCAAGAGGATTTGCTTTTGTCACCTTTGAAAACCCAGCAGATCCCAAAGATGCAGCCAGAGACATGAATGGAAAGTCTTTTGATGGAAAAAGCCATAACATAGAATAGGCCACTGAACCATCTTTTGAAAGTCGTAGACAAGGGCTACCTCCACCTCCAAGAAGCAGAGGCCCACCAAGAGGTCTTAGAGGTGGAAAAGGAGGAAGTGGAGGAACCAGGAACCCCCACCTCTTGTGGAGGGCTCATGGATGATGATGGGTATTCTACTAATTTTAACATGAGTTCTTCCAGGAGACCACTTTCAGTAAAAAGAGCACGACCACCATGAAGTGGGAGTCCTCTTCCTAAAAGTTCTGCCCATATAGGAGCAGTTTGAAGCAGCAGTGGAATGGGAGGAAGAGCTCTTGTATCATGTGGGAGAGACATTACGGAGGCCTATCTCAAAGGAAACCCCTGCCCTCTTATAGAGATGTTTATCTGTCCCCAAGAGATAGTGGATATTCCACTAAAGGTGAATGAAGAGGTGAATCCTTCTGCCTATACAAACAAGCTAGCTATTCAAGCTGAGATTACCCAAATTCAAGCTGAGATTACCAGATTCTTGTGATACAAGACATAATGCATCACCACCAAGAGATTATATTCAACACGATTATGGTCATTCCAGCTCACCTGATAGCCACCCATCAAGAGGCTACAGTGATAAGATAGCTGTGGTCGTGATCGTGACTATTCAGATCATCCAAGTGGAGGTTCCTATAGAGATTCATGCAAGTGTTATGGTAACTCACATACTGCCCTACCTACACGAGGGCCCCCATCATCCTGTGGTGGAAGCAGTCACTCTGATGAGTATAGCAGCTCACATGTTGGACGTGGTGGAAGTCGAGAGTTACTCAAGCAGCCAAAGTGATCTCTACTCAAGTGGTCGTGATTGGGTTGGCAGACAAGAAAGAGGGCTTCTCCCTTCTATGGAAAGAGGGTACTCTTCTCCCTGTGATTCCTACAGCAGTTCAAGCTGTGGAGCACCAAGAAGTGGTGGCCATGGAGGAAGCTGATTTGATAGAGGAGGAAACAGAAGCAGATGTTAAAAACAAACAAGTTTGGACCAAAATCCCTGTTCAAAGAAACAAAAAGTGGAAGCTATTCTGTCATAACTGCCCAAGGATTACTAGAAGGAAAAACTGTGTTACCTTTTAAAAATTTCCTGTTAAAGTTCCCCCTCCACAATTTTTATGTTATTTTGAGAACAAAAAAAGTTTAATCTTATTTGATTTTTATGATTTTATGACATTCCTTTCAACAAGGAAATGTTAAATGTGTTAAGACATGACTTGTGTACTAGTGTTCTGATTCTCCAAGTGTCCCTAAAGGTCACCTCCTTTTCTGATTTTCCCCAGTAAAAAAGGCAAACAATTCTAAGATCTTCCACAAACATCTATCCAGCTAAAATGAAGAGGTGAATCCTTCTGCCTATACAAACAAGCTATTTTGTGGGAGTATGCTACTCTTAGGATTTCAGAGTGTCTTCAAACTGTTCTTCAGAGTGTCTTCAGAGTGTTCTCAGTATGAAAAATATGAGATCAGAGGCTTACATAAGGAAAGTGCCATTCACCCATTAAATCCAAAAAAGCTAATGGATAACACTAGCAGTATTTTGCCTTCCAGACATTTCCTTGGGAATCTCCAAGAACCTCCCCTTTTCTCCCTCCCCCAATAAGACCATTTAAATGTATGTTAAGCAACTACAGAATACTAAATAAAAGTTTGGCCAAAACAAAAAGCAAAAAAAAAAAGAGTAATAATCTAAGCATTCATTCCATGAAATTCAGAATCAACCACTAATTAATTTCTGAAGAAATTTTAGGGAAGGAAATAACAAAGCAAAGAGCAAATAATTAATACAATTAAATATTAATACAAATATATATAACATAAATTTGATCTTTTTAACCATTATAAGTGCACAGTTCAGTGGCATTAAGTACATTCACCATTGTTAAGCAATCATCAACACCACCAACCTACAGAATCTTTTTCATCTTCTCCAACTGAAACTCTGTATCCATTAATCAATAACTCCCAATTCCCCCATCTACGCAGACCCTGGAAACCATTCTACTTTCTGTCTCTATGAAGTTACTTCTAGGTATCTTAAATAAGCAGAATAATACAATTTTGTCATTTTGTGACTGGTATATTTCACTTAGCATGTCTTCAAGGTTTATCCATGTTGTAGTATGCATCAGCCTTTTTAAGGCTGAATAATATTTCATTCTATGTATATTATCACATTTTGCTTATCCATCATCCATTGATGGAAACATGCGTTACTTCTACATTTTGGCTATTGTAAGTAATCTGCTTTGAACGTGGGTGTACAAATATCTGTTCAAATATCTGCTTTCAATTATTTTGGGTATACCCAGAAATGGAATTGCTGGATCATATAGTAATCTTACTTTTTATTTTTTCCAGCTTTTTGAGATAACATTTAATGTTTAAGTTTAAGGTATATTATGCAATAATTTGACATGTGTATATACTGCAAAATGATTACCACAATAAGGTTGGTTAACACATTCATCACTTCACATAGATGCAATATTCTTATATGTAAGAGAATATTTAAGATCTACTTTATTAGAAACTTTCAAATATACAATACAGTAATGTTAACTATAGTCACGATGCTGTACATTACATACTGTAGATTTATTCATCTTCTAACTGTAAGTTTATACACTTTGACCATCTTCACTCATTTCCCCCAACCCCGACATGTTTAATTTTTGAGGAATTGCTATACTACTTTCTATAGCTGCTACACCATTTTACCCTTCTACCATCAATGCATAAAACTCCCAATTTCTATTCATCCTCTCCAACACTTACTTTCTGCAAAAAATGTTAATCTCTTAATAAAACTGATAATAGAGTAATAAAATTGACAATATCATGGAAAACAACAAAAATAAATGTCACAAGTAATATCAATCGTAGAAAAAACACTTTTACAACTCCAGCATATATCAAAAGTGAAAAAAAGTAAAACTGTCATAAATTTTCAAAATTAAAATAATGTAAACTATATTAAAAATAAAATTTCCCAAATTAAAATAGATTGATATAAAGTCTTAATGATCCTGTAATATACAAAACTGAACCTTTAATTTAAATAAATATTCACAATAAAAATTTAAGCCTAAACCAGTATAATTCTATCAAATGTTTAAGGATGATAATCACTATTATTAAAGAAGTAGAAAAGGGCTCAGAAAATTATTTTATGAGGCCAAACTAACCATGATATGAATATAAAATAAGGATATTTCATGAACTTACATGCAACACCTTTAAAAGTACTAGCAAAACAAATCCAGTAATGCATAAAAGAGATAATAGGCTTTAGTGTATTTGGGTTTATCTCAGAAATGCAATGTGATTTAATATAAAAAAATCCAAAAAAATAAATCCTTCAATTTATAATATTAATAAGTAACAGAGTAATTATATGATAATCTCAATACATGTGTAGAAATTTCCTGTAGAATAGTTTCTACTCATGATATTTTTAACTTTTGAAAATTATTTGTTTTTAATAATTACAGATATATGGCAAATTGCAAAAGTGGTACAGAGACCATGTATCTTTTGTCCAATTTCTCCTATAGGTTACTTCTTTATACCACCAAAGTACAATACCAAAAGCTGGAAATTAACATTAGTACAGTGTACTAAAAGTCTTTTGACATGTATAGATTTTTATATAAACTATGAGATTTTATTACATATGTACTGAAGGACATTTGGTTGTGTCCAATTTCTTTGTTATTACAAATAAAGCTGCTATGATTATTCATATATCATCTTTTGTGTAAACATAAGTTTTCATTTCTCTGGGATAAATGCTGAAGAGTACAGTTGCTGACTAATAAGAAACTGCCAAACTATTTCCAGAGTGACTGTGCAATTTTACATTCTCATTAACATAAAAATTGATTGTATGATTTTCTATAAAGCAACAACACACAATAAGAAAATTCAAATAAATATGCTATTAAGTGTCATATTAAATGTCAAATTCCTAGAAAGAAGTCTACATTGTAAAAATGTTAATTCTACATCAAATTGATCCATGCATTTTTAGTAATTATACCATCAGCTTGTTTTGGAGATTGGTGATATGACTAAAATATAATATTAAGGTGAAAAGGACCACATTAGCCTAAGTTATATTTTAAAAGGCAAGCAAAATTAGACAAATTTGCCAAATACTAAAGACATAAGGACAGAATAATTAGGAAAACATAACACTGTCCCAGGAGAGACAATGGTATTAAATAGAATTCAGACTTACACTTCCACATTTGATACTCTATTTTATGAGCAAGGAAATATTACAGAAATAGAAAGAATAGTCTTTGCATAAATTGTGAATATCTGTAAGGAAGAAATGATCAAATGACTATCCACAAGGAAGAAAATTTAAATCTATTCCTTTCATATTATACACCAAACCAATTCCAAGTATATCTGAATATAAAATTTAAATAAATTGATAGATAAATAAGGCAAAGAAGATTCTAGAATACAACATAGGGGGTTATTTTCATGACTCTGAACTAGGGAAATATTTTTTAAGCTTGACTTTAAAAGTACTAGCCATAAAGGGCAATCCTTTCCATCTAGATTATCAAATTCTTCAGTCATGAGAATTTTTCTTTCATTTCTTTATAGAATTCCTCTCCACCTTTTTTATTGTCTCTTTCTGGAACTGCCAGAAATCAGATGATACTGAATCTCCTGAAGTGTTGTTCAATTTTCTTTCATTACTGTTTTCTAACTTTGATGTTTTTCTACTGTTTTCTTTAGAGTTGTTCTAAACTATCTTCCAAATCCATTAGTCCTTTTCTCTGCTCTCATATTCTTTATTTCCAGTAAATTTTGACATCTTCATTATCATTTTTTAAAAAGTATCTTAAGTTCCTATTCCCATATGAGATTGAGTAAGCACACTTTACTCTTTCTCTCCCACTGAATACAAATATATCATGGAAAGAATTGATGAAGCAACTGTTAGAAGATGATTAAAATAAAATATCAGCAAACATATGAGAAAAGAACACCAGCATTACCCTCTCTATTCTCCTAATTGATCTGTAGATTAAATCCAATTGTTATCAAAATCCCAGCAGGACTTTTCTATAGATAGAGAAGAGCTTATTCTAAAACTTATATGAATAGGCAAAAGAACTAAAATAGCTAAAGCGATTTTGAAATAAAATTAAATGAGAGAGATCACATTATCAGATATTAAGACTTACTATAAATTTCAGTAATCAGGATAGCAAGATATTGGCAAACGGTTAGGCATGTAGATAAAACAGAAGAAGGGGTCCAGAAATAAACTTACACAAATACGGTCAGGTGATTTTTGGCAAAGGTGAAAAGAAAATCAATGAAGAAATGATAGTCTTTTAACAAATGATAGTGTAGCAATGGGATATTCATATGCAAAGAAAGGAAGAAAGAGAGAAATCTTAATGTAAATCTAAATTTCACCAAAAGAACTCAAAATTGATCATAGACGTAAATGTAAACATAAATCTTTTAGAGGAAAGCATAGGAGGAAATCAACATGACTTTGGGTTTGGGGATGAGTTCTTAGATGTAACTTTCCATAGGAGTAAAAATAGTAAAAAATGGACTTCATCAAAATTTAAAATATTTGCTTTGTAAAAGACACAGTTAAGAGAATGAAAAGAGAAGCTAAAGCTTGGCAGAAAATATTTTCAAATCATATATGTGATAGAGAATTTGTATCTAGAATATGTAAAGAATCCTCAAAACTCAACAGTAAGAAAACAAACAATCCAATAAAAAATTGGCAAAAAATGTACAGAAACTTCACTTTAGAGCATAAAG
Source organism: Manis javanica (assembly GCF_040802235.1). Taxonomy (NCBI): domain Eukaryota; kingdom Metazoa; phylum Chordata; class Mammalia; order Pholidota; family Manidae; genus Manis; species Manis javanica. The sequence goes on along the minus strand of NC_133171.1, from coordinate 64,458,334 downwards.
ATGGTAAATAAGCATACAAAAATATGTTCAATGTTATTAGCCATTAGGAAATGCAAAGTAATATAGTAATGAAATGTCACTACACACCTAGTAATATAGTTAGCATTAAAGATACTGACAAAATCAGTGGTGGGTGAGGATGAGGAGCAACTAGAAATCTTATTCACTGCTGATGAGAATGAAAAATAATAATGGCCACTCTGGAAAATTGACAGTTGCTTATAAAGTTAAACATACATTTGCCATGTGACCCACCAATCCCACATCTAGGAATCTAAGGAAAATGAAAATTTACGTACACGAATATTTACAGCCTTTTTTTCCACAGTTGCCCAAAACTGGAAACAACCCATGTGTCCTTCGATGGTTGGATGAATAAACTGGTTCATCCACACAATGGAATTCTGTTTAGTGGCAAAAACATAAGAAATTTTGATATATGCAGTAACTTGCATAAATCTGAAGGCATGTTCTGTTGCAAGGGGATGAAGCTAATCTCAAAAGGTTACATACTCTCTGGTTCAATTTCTATAACATTCTCAAAAAGACCAAACTAGGGATAGAAAAGGTATCGGTTTGTCAGCTGTTAAGTGGGGGGGGTTAAGAAGTGACTATAGAGGAATAACACAAATGAGGTTTATATGGATGTAACTGTTCTGTATCCTGGTTATGGTAGGGGTTACACGAATATATGCATATGAGTTCAAAAAGTCAATTTTACTCAATGATACATTTTATTTTTAAATAAAAGTTCCTCTTTTGTGTCATAAATTGTTCCCTGCACTTTATTTGAGGAATTTCACCAAATTGTCTCTTCGAAAACAGCTTACTCGAGCAGGATTATGAAGAGAGAAACTTGGAGCCATCCTTGAGCCCTGCACATCTCCGGGGGAAAGGACTTGTAGGGTATAGAAGAAACAACTATAGTCACTTTCTTCTCTGGGGAGCAGGTGCGAGAATGGTGGCAGTGGGATTTTGCGGGACCTTTGAAACAAACGCCTTCTGCGGTGAGACAAGAGAAGCGCATACAGGTTTAGCGTGGGGCAAAACACCATACGTAATCAGCAGGACTCGAATCTGTTCAGGGAGACCCCAGTAGATTTCTAGTCCATTGCCTTAACCACTCAGCTATAACCACCCGTGCGATCCTGCTCTTCCCGAACTATGTAAAGTTTAAGATTCTTGAGTAGCCAAAAGTACGTGTTTTCGAGTTGGGTAAAAATTTCAGATGAATGAAGCCTTGGGAAAGTAGGTCACCTCCCTCCAGCATCCCCCACAGTTAGGAGCACTAAGATGAGAGTACTCACCACACAAATTTCCTTCAAAGTTCAGGTCCCTGCATCAACTAGCTCCTGACTTCTTTGCGGATCATTTGCTCTGGAGTCTCCGAAACTGGAACCAAATTTACTCAGCTCGGAGAAGGAGTCAGGGCAACCCTAATTTTAGGCCTGGATGGCACCAACCCTTACTATAACATCCCAGGAGGCCTCCTCGTTGAATGATTATGTGTTTAATGGGTTTCAGGGAAGGAAATGCTCCCGGTGATTTGCGTGTAATGTGCAAATAGAGAAAAAAGATGTTGAAAACCTCCTCTGAATCCCCTCACTCGGCGTCCCTAGCCTCCTAGGTTTACACCTAAAATATTAACCACATTGTATTTGGGAAAGTTTATAGTATGTATCATATGAATTGTGATATTTACTTCCTATCATTTATCTCCTATCCTTTCCCTCGAACACCAGGAAATATGAAGGGGATTAAGTATAAGATGGAGGGAAGAGGAATTACAGAAATTTAAGAAAACTGAAGGGAGGAATAAAAAAACATAGAAGTGTGGAATAGTGTTCAGTACAACAGCCTTAGGGGCTCGTTAAAATGCTAAGGACCTTAAGTCTTTCTCACGTGCGCCCTCTCCACCGACCTTCATTCTTAAATAACTTGTAGCGGGAAAGGCCGTGAGCGCTGCAACTAGCTGGCTGGGAAAGATCTCCTCTCCGCAATCAGAAACCCACAGCTCTACCTACTACGTTCTCACCTCTTAGGTTTTCCGCCCAGGAAATAAGGAAGTGACGGGCGCGTGATGCTTGGAAGACGAGCTCTGGGGGGGACCAGGAGGGGGAGGGCGGGGAGGGTGTGAACGGAAACCCGCTCTCAACCCTTGGCTCCCAGCTCAGGGGCGCAAGAGGTTTTTCATTCAGTTTATCCTTCCACTTCGGTCTAACACGCTTCCCTTCTGCTTTGCGTTTTTGCAGACAGAACGCAAAAGTTCAGAGCTAGTGTGTTGTCCTGTGATTTTCTGTATTGGTTATTTTCTTTTCTGGATGCTACGTGGAGTGGAGAGGAAGAAGGCTGGGACAATTTCCTTTCCCGCCGTCGTTATTAATGGCTGGTGTGTGAGGCTGGTTGTGATTCAATGGTCTGAGGCTCCGGACTAGGTACTTTCTGGACTACACGTCGAGGAGTGGGCTTGGAATTCACCTCTGTCAAGGTCATATTTGTCCATGTCATACTGCATGCACTAAGTTGTCATTTAGTCAGGATAGCCTGAAATTTCTTCTCTTCCTTCCACGACTCTGCTCTGGTTGCTCAGATCACAACCGCTCAAGTGTTCCACGTTGACAAAGCTTGGACCCTCCTGCATTTGAGTTTCACTTTCAGTGACTTCATCTATAATCCATCCCTTCTCTCCTCAAAGACATCAGCCCTCTTGACCAACGGCTGGACCACACGGCCTCACAGAAGAGGGCAGCAAAAAAAAAGTGTCTTTTGCATCTCAGTCCAAGAGTCACCAGCAGAGAATTCCTGGGTTAGTGTGGGTAAAATTGTAACATTTCCAGAGTATCTCGCCTGGCTTTGGGGCATTTGCATATCCTCAGGGGTGGAGAGAAGTTCATCTCCACGTCAATGGGTAATTACCTGGGCAACCGAGGGAGTGTCTAAACCTGAGAGTTTAAGGGGAGGGGCTTGCTCGCTTGCTTGCTTGCTTTCTTCTGGAGCAGGAGAGGAGAGAGACGACGCTGGATTGCAGTTTGTAAGCAATAAACGGGTTTTAAATTTTATTTCTCCCTGTGACTGATTTCAGTTTTTAGAGGTATTTTACCCCAGGATTTCCTCTTCCGGACTTACAGTTAGAAAACCTGGGCTATTTCCAAATCTACCTGGACTCACTTAAAAAGAGGGCAACAAGCTCATCGTTTTCTCTTTGACACTATTGACAAAACCACACACAGAACCCATTTTGAAAAAGAGCACAGATGTTCACAAGATAGTCCTCCCTTTTTAGAATGACAACCCCAGAGTTGAACTAGAAGAAGGTGAGAGTGGTGGAACATAGTAAAAATATCTCCCAAAGCCTTTTGCTGGAAGTACCTCAAATCCTTTTCGTAAAGCCACCTCTCCCAAGCATTGATTGGAGAGACCAGATGAAATAAAATGTGGCTTTTGATTCTTGATCAAACTCTTCCTTATCTCATGGAAGTGAATGATAATAGCTTTTCCATGTTGGTGATCCATGTCCTTTGCATTGTTTTATTTTGGTGTACTTAAGTCTTTATAGGGGCTGAATAGATTTCCACGAATGTATTATAGTGATAATGAAATAAGTGATCAACAATCTTAGGGCTCCAGCCAAAAGCATATCTTGTCAGACTCTGTGGTGCAATGTATACTGCATTGGGCTTCTAGCTAGTATTAACATAAAGAGATTCAAAGGTTGTGGGTTTGAGTCCTGCCAGACTCACAGGAGTCATTAAGTGGATATCCGTCACCAGTAATTTCTCTATTCCTAAACGAATTGTGTGTTTCCTCCACAGTCAATTCCACGTCATTTCTCGCTGAGGTTTGATGTCTACTTTCTGGGGCTTCAGTCTGAGGATCTTCTCCATAAACATTCCCATGAGTGTCTACAGTGGCTCTACAGTGGCTCAATGACCAAATAAAGTGAAAGAAAATGGACCCACATAGTTCAAGTTTGATATTAAAATGAATGTAACTGTTGAACATCTTGGCTATGAAAAGCAATTTCCAGCCTGCTGCTTTCCTGGTATTTGCTTGAGGATTGCAGGCAGGTGTGCTAAACTTCGTATAAGAATCTTGCAGTCTACTTGAAAATGTCCCAGGTTTCCAGGTAGTGAAAGTCAAGCTCCAAGCCTACCCTTCTGACTCTCGACCCCAATAAGCACTCACCTGCAGCAGGGAAATTTCAGCTCTAATCACTTAATTAAAATTTAATTCATTTAAAAAATGATGGATGAGGTTGCCTAGTACTAATTTTGATCCAACACAAAGATAGGAAACGTTATCTCCCATTCTCTTTTAACTGTACAAATGGAGATAGAGCCAAACAGCAAGTTTCCTTTACATTCTAGAACACTACTGCCTTTATTCCCTCACTGGTGTCTAGTTTCAGGTATCATGTATATATCTCCACTCATCTTTTGTGTGTAGTAGTATCATTTAACATATGTAGTGTTGCATTCTTTATATAAATTGTGTATTATTCCATTGCATGAGTTGTAACATTGTATTATAAACACCCCATATCTTAAATCCAGATTGCTTGGTATCAAGTAGTCTGGCCCACCCTCACTGAAGACCCCTGAAAGGATCTTCTGCTTGTGATAAGGGAAAGAAACAGAGGAAGATTCCTTTTTCTGGACTACAGACCCACTTAATTTCCATCAGTGTCTGTGCCTGGCATGATACAGAGGGAGAATTGCTTCATCTCTGCATTTTCTTGCTGAGCCTGGGATCATAAATCCCCCAATAAAGTCTTTTTCTTAAACCATGTCTGTGATGTGGTGGGTTTTCCCCTCTTAAGTCTGCACAATAATTTGGCAAAGGTGTATCCTTTCACTATAATCACCTAGTGTCAGGATCAACCTTATATAAAGTATTGTCCACCACACATATCTCATATTATGAAACAAATCACATGTCTAGCAGGTCAGGCAAAGAAATGGGTATAATGGTTCCACAGCCTCTGAACCCTATTTATTCATGTATAAAAGTACAATGTCTTACTCTAGCAGCAATGCCATTTTTTTCATATATTAAACTTACACATGTGTGGGCCATTTCTGAATTCTCTATTCCATTTTGTTTATCTCTGCACCAATAATATTTGTTATTAACTAGACGAGTTTCTAATAAGTCTTGGTACCTAGTATGGTAAATACTATAAATGCTTTTTCTTCTTTGAAAGTCTCTTGACTAACACAATCACACCACATTTTCTTTCTCCAGTCCCTCATGGATCACCATTCTGGACTGCCTATTTCCAAAAGTATGTTTTCTAATGGTTATTTTGCATTTTTCCAAGTTTTCTAATTTTTGTATAGCCAGAGGGGAACTCCTCTAGCTGTTGCCTTCAGGGATGGAAGTAGCATTTTCAAAAATAAAAAAATAGGAAGGGATTAAAGATGGTGGTGTGAGAGGTGAGACAGAGGCTTCCTCCTAAAACTGCATATAACACAAAAATATAATATGAATGATCCTGAGAGAGCAACAGGAAAGAGGTCTGTGCCAAACTGCATACACCTGGAGAAAAGAATAAATCTCATGGAACAGGGTAACATGCAAAACCATGGCCCACTGGGACACAAGCCCATCCCCCATCCCAGATCACTGGCTGGAGGAAGAGAAACAAGGAGAGGGTGGGGTGGGAGGAGTAGAGGCCTGAGCCTGCTGAATACCTAACTCCAGAGATCTTCTCTGAGAGCACAAACCTACATTTCATGGCGCTTTCACAGAACTCTCATGATTAGGGGGGTTGGAAAGCTAAGAGAGGCAGAATGCCTGGAGAGACTGAGATTAAGCCACTTGCGGAAAGCAGGGATCCATATCCGCCAGCTGTGGAGGCAGGCACAGCAGCCAAGAAGCAGGAAACAGCTCTTTCCTCTCCCCAGGCACCAATATCACTCCCCTGCCACCCCAGACATTGCTTCAGGGGCTGAACTGCTCCAGAGAGTAGAGCTTCTGGGCACAAGAGGGTGCCATATACAAATATGAAATGCTAAAGACACCTGGTTCAAAGCAAAATTATGGATACAACACCTGAGAAAGATTCAAATGAAATTGACCTCATGAATCTTCCTGAAAGGGATTTCAAAATATAAATCATTAACATGCTCATAGAGGTACAGAAAAATATTCAAGAACTCAGGAATGAATACTTATCAGAGATCCAATCATTGAAGGGCACAATGGAGGTATTAAAAGCAGATTAAATATGATGGAGGAGACAATAAATGAAATAGAAATTAGAGAAGAGGAATACAAAGAAGCTGAGGCACAGAGAGAAAAAAGGATCTCTAAGAATGAAAGAATATTGAGAGAACTCTGTGACCAATCCAAATGGAAAAATATTCATATTATAGGTGTACCAGAAGAAGGAGAGAGAGAAAAAGGAATAGGAAGTGTCTTCAGGGAGGTAATTGCTGAAAAATTCCCCAGTCTTGGAAAGGAGATAGTCTCTCAGGCCATGGAGATCCACAGATCTCCCAACACAAGGGACCCAAGGAAGACAACACTAAGACATATAATAATTAAAATGACAAAGATCAAGGATAAGAACTGACTGTTAAAAGCAGGCAAAGAGAGAAATAAGATCACATACAAAGGAAAGCCCATCAGGCTATTATCAGACTTCTCAGCAGAAACCCTACAGGCCAGAAGGGAATGGCATGATGTACTTAATACAATGAAGCATAAGGGCCTCGAATCAAGAATACTTTATCTGGCAAGATTATCATTTAAATTTGAAGGAGGGATTAAACAATTTCCAGATAAGCCACAGCTGAGAGAATTTACCTCCCAAAAACCATCTCTACAGTCTATTTTGGATGGACTGATACAGATAGAGGTGTACCTAAGGTTTAATAGCTGTTACCATAGGTAATAAAACCACAGTAAAGAAAGTACAATAGTTAATTACTAAGCAAATGCAAAATTAAATCAACTATCCCCAAAGTCAATCAAGGGATAGACAAAGAGTACAGAATATGATACCTAATATACAAAGAATGGAGGAGGAAGAAAAAGGAGGAGAAATATAGAACCTTTAGTTTGTGTTTGTAATAGCATATTAAGTGAGTTAAGTTAGACTCTTAGATAGTAAGGAAGTTAACCTTGAACCTTTGGTAACCACGAATCTAAAGCCTGCAATGGCAATAAGTACATACGTGTTGATAATCACCCTAAATGTAAATGGACTGAATGTACCAATCAAAAGACATAGAGTCACTGAGTGGATAAAAAAACAGGGCCCATCTATATGCTGCCTACAAGAGACTTATTTTAAACCAAAAGATATACACAGACTAAAAGTGAAGGAATGGAAAAAAGATATTTCATACAAATAATAGGGAGAAAAAAAGCAGGAGTTCTAGTACTTGTATCAGACAAAATACTTCAAAATAAAGAAAGTCACAAGAAACAAAGAAGGACATTATATAATGATTAAGGGGTCAATCCAACAAGAAGATACAACAATTATAAATATCTATAAACCAACACAGGAGGACCTATGTATGTGAAACAGATACTAACAGAATTAAAAGGGGAAATAGAATGCAATGCATTCATTCTGGGAAACTTCAACACTCCACTCACTCCAAAGGACAGATCAACCAGGCAGAAAATAAGTAAAGAGACAGAGGCACCGAAAAACACATTAGAACAGATGGACTTAACAGATATCTACATAACTCTATACCAAAAAGCAGCAGAATACACATTCTTCTCAAGTGCACATGGAACATTTTTAAGAAAAGATCATATATTAGGCAACAAAAAGAGTCTTGGTAAATTCAAAAAGATATAAATCATACCAACCAGTTTCTCAGACCACAAAAGCATGAAACTAGAAATAAATTATGCAAAGAAAATGAAAAATCCCACAAACACATGGAGGCTTCACAATATGCTCCTAAATAACCAATGGATCAATGACCAAATAAATATCAAACAATATATTGAGAGAAATGACAACAATAATTCAACACCGCAAAATCTGTGGAAATATAGCAAAGACCATGCCAAGAGGAAAGTATATTGCAATACAGGCTTAACTCAGGAAAGAAGAACAATCCCATATGAACACTCCAAGCTCACAATTAATGAAACTAGGAAAAGAAGAAGAAACTAGAAAAAAGAAACTAGAAAAACAAGCCAAAAGTCAGTAGAAGTAGGGACATAACAAAGATTAGAGCAGAAATAAATAAAATCAAGATGAGTAAAACAATAGAATCAATGAAAGTAAGAGCTGGTTCTTCAATAAAATAAACAAAATAGATAAACCCCTAGCTAGACTTGTCAAGAAAAAAAGAGAGTCTACACACACAAACAGAACCAGAAGGGTAAAAGGAAAAATCACTACAGTCAACCCAGAAATAGAAAAGAATAATGTGAGAATACTATGAAAAGTTACATGGCAACAAACTGGATAACCTAGAAGAAATGGACAATTTTCTAGAAAAACACAAACCTTCCAAGGCTGACCCCAGAGAAGAAACAGAAAATCTGAACAGAGCAATTACCAGCAAGGAAATTGAATTGGTAATCAAAAACCTACCTAAGAACAAAATCCCTGAACCAGATGGCTTCACCGCTGAATTTTATCAAACATTTAGTGAAGACCTCCAAAGAGTAGAAGAAGAGGGAATACTTCCAAACTCATTCTATCAGGCCAGCATCACTTTAATACCAAAACCAGGCAAGGCACCACAAAAAAAGACCAACATCCCTGATGAACATAGATGCAAAAATACTCAACAAAATATTAGCAAACCGAATTCCAAAAATACATCAAAAAGATCATCATCATGATCAGCTAGGATTTATTCCAGGGATGCCAGGACAATACAACATTCAAAAATCCATCATTATCTTCCATCACATCAACAAAAAGAAGGACAAAAACCACATGATCATCTCCATAGATGCTGAAAAAACATTTAACAATATTCAACATCCATTCATGAAAAAAACGTTCAACAAAATGGGTATAGAGGGCAAGTACCTCAACATAATAAAGGCCAAACATGACAAACACACAGCCAACATTATACTTAACAGCAAGAAGCTGAAAGCTTTTCCTCTGAGACTGGAAACAAGACAGGGATGCCCACTCTCCCCACTGTTATTCACCATAGTACTGGTGGTCCTAGCCACGGCAATTAGACAAAACAAAGAAATACAAGGAATCCAAAATGGTAAAGAAGAAGTTAAACTGTCACTATTTGAAGATGACATGATATTGTACATAAAAAAAAAAACCCTTAAAGACTCCACTCCAAAACTACTAGAACTGATATCGGAATACAACAAAGTTGCAGGATACAAAATTAACACACAGAAATCTGTGGCTTTCCTATACACTAACAATGAACTAATAGAAAGAGAAATCAGGAAAACAATTCCATTCACAATTGCATCAAAAAGAATAAAATACTTAGGAATAAACCTAACCAAGGAAGTGAAAGATCTATACACTGAAAACTATAAGACACTCTTAAGAGAAATTAAAGAGGACACTAACAAATGGAAACTCACCCCATGTTCTTGGCTAGGAAGAATATCATCAAAATGGCCATCCTGCCCAAAGCAATACACAGATTTGATGCAATCCCTATCAAATTACTAACAGCATTCTTCAACGAACTGGAACAAAGAGTTCAAAAAATTCGTATGGAAACACCAAAGACCCCAAATAGCCAAAGCAATCTTGAGAAGGAAGAATAAAGTGGGGGGATCTCACTCCCCAAATTCAGGCTCTACTACAAAGCAACAGTAATCAAGAGAGTTTGGTATTGGCACAAGAACAGAGCCACAGACCAGTGGAACAGGATACTCCAAACATTAACCCAAACATATATGGTCTATTAATATATGATAAAGGAGCCATGGATATACAATGGGGAAATAACAGTCTCTTCAACAGATGGTGCTGGCAAAACTGGACAGCTACATAAAAGAGAATGAAACTGGATAACCCATACACAAAAGTAAATTCGAAATGGATCAAAGACCTGAATGTAAGTCATGAAACCATAAAACTCCTAGAAAAAAAACACAGGCAAAAATCTCTTGTACACAAACATGAGTGACTTCTTCATGAACATATCTCCCTGGGCAAGGGAAACAAAAGCAAAAATGAATGAGTGGGACTATACCAAGCTGAAAAACTTCTGTACAGCAAAGGACACCATCAATACAACAAAAAGATTCCCTACAGTAGGGTAGAATATATTCATAAATGACAGATCTGATAAAGGGTTGACATCCAAAATATATAAAGAGCTCATGCACCTCAACAAAGAAAAACCAAATAATCCAATTAAAAAAGGGGCAGAGGAGCTGAACAGACACTTCTCCAAAGAAGAAATTCAGGTGGCTAACAGACACATGAAAAGATGCTCCACATCGCTAGTCATCAGAGAAATGAAAATTAAAACCACAATGAGATATCACTTCACACCAGTAACGATTGCCACCATCCAAAAGACAAACAACAACAAATGTTGGTGAGGTTGTGGAGAAAGGGGAACTCTCCTACACTGCTGGTGGGAATGTAAGTTAGTTCAACCATTGTGGAAAGCAGTATGGAGGTTCCTCAAAATGCTCAAAATAGAAATACCATTTGACCCAGGAATTCCACTTGTAGGGATTTACCCTAAGAATCCAGCAGCCCAGTTTGAAAAAGACATATGCACCCCTATGTTTAAGGCAGCACTATTTACAATAGCCAAAAAATGGAAGCAACCTAAGTGTCCATCAGTAGATGAATGGATAAAGAGGATGTGGTACATATACCCAATGGAATATTATTCAGCCATAAGAAGGAACAAATCCTACCATTTGCAACAACATGGATGGAACTAGAGGGTATTATGCTCAGTGAAATAAGCCAGGCAGAGAAAGATAAGTAGCAAATGATTTCACTCATATGTGGAGTATAAGAACAAAACAAAACAGAAGCAACAAAACAGCAGCAGAATCACAGAACACAAGAATGGACTAACAGTTATCAAAGGGAAAGGGACTGGGGAGGATGGGTGGGAAGGGAGGTATAAGGGCAGGGAAAAAGAAAGGGGACCTTACTATTAGCATGTATAATGTGGGGTGGGGGCATAGGGAGGGATGTGCAACACAGTGAAGACAAGTAGTGATTCTACAGCATCTTACTATGCTGATGGACAGTGACTATAATGGAGTTTGTTTGGGGGACTTGGTGAACGTGGGAGTCTAGTAAACATAATGTTCTTCATGTAATTATAGATTAATGATAACAAAATGAATTATAATTAAAAAAACCTCACAACCAACATCATACTTAACAGCAAGAAGCTGAAAGCTTTTCCCTTAAGACTGAAAAGAAGACAAGGATGCCCACTTTCCCCACTTCTATTCAACATTGGACTGGAGGTCCTAGCCATGGCAATCAGACAACACAAAGAAAGAAAAGGCATCCAGATGGGCAAGGAAGAAGTTAAATGTCCCTGTTAGCATATGACATGATATTGTACATAAAAAACCCTAAAGAATCCACTCCAAAACCACTAGAACTAATATCTGAGTTCAGCAAAGTTGCAGGATACAAAATTAATACACAGAAATCTATTGCATTCCTATACACTAACAATGAACTAGCAGAGAGACAAATCAGGAAAACAATTCTATTCACAATTGCATCAAAAAGAATAAAATACCTAGGAATAAACCTAACCAAGGAAGTGAAAGACCTTTATGCCCTGAAAACTATAAGACACTCATGACAGAAATTAAAGAAGATACCAATAAATGGAAACACATTATATTCTCATGGATAGGAAGAATTAATATACTCAAAATGGCCATCCTCCCTAAAGCAATCTATAGATTCAATGCAATTACTATCAAAATACCAACCTCATTCTTCAACGAACTAGAGCAAATCATCCTAAAATTCATATGGAACCACAAAAGACCTCGAATAGCCAAAACAATCCTGAGAAGGAAGAATAAACAGAGGGGATTACCCTCCTCAACTTAGTTCTATTACAAAGCCAGAGCAATTGAGACAATTTAGTATTCGTACAAGAACAGACCCATAGACCAATGGAACAGACTAGAGAGCCCTGATGTAAACCTAACCATATATGGTCAATTAATATATGATAAAGGAGCCATGGACATACACTGGGGAGATGAAAGCCTCTTCAACAGCTGTTGACAAACAGGTGTTGACAAAACTGGACAGCTACACGCAAGAGAATGAACTGGATTATTGTTTAACCCCATACACAAAAGTAAATGCAAAATGGGTTAAAGACTTGAATGTAAGTCATGAAACTATAAAACTGTTAGAAGACAACATAGGCAAACATCTCCTGAATATAAGCATGAGCAACTTCTTCCTGAACATGTCTCCTTGAGCAAGGGGAACAAAAGCAAAAATGAACTCAATGGACTACATCAAACTAAAAAGTTTCTGTACGGCAAAGGACACCATCAACAGAATAAAAAGGCATCCTACAGTATGGGAGAACATATTCATAAATGACATATCCAACAAGGGGTTAACATCTAAAATATATAAAGAACTTAAATGTCTCAACACCCAAAAAGCAAATAACCTGATTAACAATTGGGCAGAGAATATGAAGAGACAGTTCTCCAAAGAAAAAATTCAGATGGTTGACAGACACATGAAAAGATTCTCCACATTACTAATCATCAGGGAAATGCAAATTGAAACCACAATGAGATATCACCTCACACCAGTAAGGATGGCCAGCATCGAAAAGACTAAGAACAACAAATACTGGTGAGGATGTGGAGAAAGGGGAGCCCTCCTACACTGCTGGTGGGAATTTAAATTAGTTCAACCATTGTGATAAGCAATATGGAGGTTCCTCAAAAAACTAAAAATAGAAATATCATTTGACCCATGAATCCCGCTCCTTGAAATTTACCTAAAGAATACAACTTCTCAGATTCAAAAGGACATATGCACTACTATTTTTATCACAGCACTTTTTACAATAGCCAAGATATGGAAGCAACCTAAGTGCCCATCAGTAGATGAATGGATAAAGAAGATGTGGTACATATACACAGTGGAATACTATTCGGCTATAAGAAAGAAACAAATCCTATCATTTGCAACAACATGGATGGAGCTGGAGGACATTATGCTCAGTGAAATAAGCCAGGCAGAGAAAGACAAATGATTTCCCTCATTTGTGGAGTATAACAATGAAGCAAAACTGAAGGAACGAAATAGCAGCAGACTCATAGGCTCCAAGAATGAACTAGTGGTTACCAAAGGGGAGGGGGTTGGAAGGGATGTAGGGAGGGAGGGAGAAGGGGTTTAGTACACATGGTGTGGGGGATCATAGGGAGAACAGTGTAGCACAGAGAAGGCACATAGTGTATCTGTGGCATCTTATTGCACTGATGGACAGTGACTGCATTGAGGTATGGGTGGGGACTTGCTAATATGCGTAAGTGTAGTAACCACATTGTTTTTTCATGTGAAACCTTCATAAAAGTATATATTAATCATACCTTAACAAAAAATTTTTAAAAATATATAGACAACAATATTGTATCACAATGATCAAACTTACTAAGAGACTATAACTTAATTATTCCAACCACTAAAAAGTGATGATAATTATGTAACATGATAGAGGGGCTAACTATTGCTACAATGGCAATCATATTACAATATATAAATATATCAACTTAAAAAAATTTTGATGAGTACTCCCTATATGTCAGTCCCCAAATGTCATTTACATTTTAGATATATAGTAATAAGTGAAAAAAATATGGACCCTGCTTCCAATGCTGACTTCCCTTTCAGTTTTATCATTTTTGTGCTTGGAAAAATAATAATAGATTTCATATACAATTATAGTAAAAAATCTAGATTGGAGTCCAACTGACAGGAAGCAGGTAGAAACTGGATTGGCTTTGATGATGTAGTGGTGTGATTGTAGGGTGGGAAGAAAGTAAATATTCAAGGTAGATCCTCTCTTCATTAATAAAGAAACAATACCAAAGCTATAAAAAAAATGACAAACAATAAAATAAAAATTTATTGCACATGGGACTTGGTGAAACAAATCATTTGATACATTTCCTCCCACACATAATTGATACTGTCTCCTAACTTCTCAGTGTCTTCCTATTAAAATGCATATTTTATAAACATTAAATGATTGCATCTTCTCCTTTATCCAACCTGACAATTCCTCTCTTTTTTTATCCTCATTGATGAACATTTTAATAAATTTTTAATCACAGTACACATATTTTGTACTTTGTTTTGTTCTTTAGCATTACTTAAAAATATTTTCCCAGTCAATAGTCTATTGATTACTAACATGGTTACACCAAAAAAAGAATCTTACAATTAGTTTCTTTATGACCTGGTCCCTTTCTGTAAGCATGGCTTTTAAATCCATAATCATCTGTATATCTTCTGGTTTCGATTCTCTCATTAGATATTTTTCTTCCATGTCTTCTAGTCTCATCTGCTGGTTAGATTCAGTTCGTATTCTGAGAATTTCTTTCCCCTTAAATTCCAGTTCTTTGGTTAGGGCACTTATATTTTCATGAAGGTGCTGCACCTCGTTATCCAAGTCTGAGATGCGATGTTCTCTGTGCCTTAATTCCTCTTGTAAATCTGTTTTTCTACACACGTGCTCCTTACTCTGTCTTCTGTTGATGTCTATACTTCTCTCTAATTCCATTTTAGCAGCCGCCAATTCTTGATGATGACTATGCCGTAACAAATCAATTGCAGCTGCATGTTGGTGGTTTAGTTCTGAGCGTAAGGAAGCAAGCATAGCCTTTCCTTCATCTTCTAATTCAAACCGAAGTGTCTGAAGTTCCTATTCCATTTCTATCTGGAAGCCCTCCATTGACTCTCTGTGTGCATCTTTTAATGACTGAAGTTCTGCAGAATGTTTTTGTTGTAAACGATTTTCAAGAGCTCTTTGTTCCTTTTCCTTTTCTTCTTCCATAGTTTGAAATGCAAGGGCATGTGCTTCTTTTAAAGATTTATGTCTTTGCTGATGTTGTTCCTCTAATTCTTCAAGCTCCTGTGTAAGTCTTTGTTGTTCTTGTGTGAATTGGGCTTGCAGTTGCTGCAAAGAAGTCTGAGACTGGGAAAGCTGCATCTCCAGGTTCTGTTTCAGCAAGGAAATCTGGTTTAGGAGATCTTCTTTCTCTGCCATGAATCCCTCGCTGCATTTTTCTCTCGCTCTTTTAACTGCAAAAGTTGAGACATTGCTGACTTCTTATCCTCTTCATGTTGAAGCCTTAACTCTTCACAAAGTTTAGAACACTCTTGTCTAAGATTTTCAGTCCATTTTATTTCTAAGTCGTGGGCCATTTTGTACACTCTGAGCTTTTCTTCTTCTTTCATGGCAGCAAGTGTTTCTTCGTGTTGCTGCCTTTCTTGCTGTAGCTCACCCTCGACATTTAATAGGGCATCCTTGGTGTCCTTTAGCCTGCCTTTAGCCAAGTCAAGCTCATTTTGAAGTCTTTCCTGTGAGTCTTGAAGACTAGCAATGAGTCCTTCTGCAGAGCCCAGACCCTGTTCACTTTTCCTTACCAGATCTTGGAGGTGGTCAATTTCCTGATTGGCTGTATTCAGTTTGTCTTCCAGTTCTTCCTTCAGGTGTTCTAGCTCTTGCTGAAGCTGATTTTTATCCCCTTCCAGGCTTAGCATCTCCTTTTTATATTGTTCATCCAATTCCATTTGCAATTTTTTCTTATCCCTAATTGCATTACTGTGGATAGCCTCAATTGCCATATGGTGCTTCCAAGCTAATTCTTCCAAAGTCTTAGAATGGGCCTCATTTAATTGAGCCACCTCTCCTTCCAAAATACTTTGCAGGTTTTTTAGCTCCATCTCATAATATTCTTGTTGAGTATTCTTTGCCTCATTTACTTTCTTCTCCAGTTCCAGAATCTGCTGTTTCTGCTCTTCATCCAAACTTAGAGTTTTGCTTTGCAAAAAAGCTCTTTCTTCTTCAAGCTGAGATAATCTCTCATTGGCCCTTGATTTTTCTGATTCTAGATCTTTAATTGTAACCTCCTGGGTCATTTGAGTTGCTTGAAGCATTCCAATATGACTGGCTTTGAGGACAAGATCTGAAGCTTGCTGTTGTAAACGTTCTCTGGCTGCTGCCAGCTCACTTTCCACTTCCCTGTGCTTGCTTAATAAGGCCATCTCTCCCTCCTTGGCATCATCAAGCTGTTTTTGAAGAACCTGAATGCTGCTCTCTGCCGTAACAAGTGCGATTTGAAGCTTTTGGCATCTGTCACGAAGACTTCCAGCTTCATCCTGTCCCATCTGTAACTCTGTCTTTAATTTTCCTATGGTTTTTCGTAAAATTGCTTCTTGTCCCTGAAATTCTTTTCTAAGATCAGCTTCCTTTTCTCTGGTGACCTGCAGACTTTCTTCTGTAAAAAGCTGTGACCTTTCAAAGTATCAAGCTCATGTTCATAAAAGGACTGAGCTTTATTCAACTTGCCTTCATAATCCACAATTAACTTTTTCCGTTCAAGTCTTAGCTCTTCCAGTGTTCTGTTTAAGGTCTCCACCTCCATTCTGTGCAGCTCCTCTACCTTCTCCTGCCCTTTTTTGATGAAGGCACTGTGATCTTGCTGTGACCTCAGCAGCTCTTGGATTTCCTGTCTGTGAGCAGTTCACAAATCTTCCAATGCCACACGCTTGTCTTTTTCAAACTGTACTTGGAGCTGTCCAAAACTCCATAATCTTTCCTCAAATTTCCTTCTGATCTCTTCAACCTCTCTAGACATGGTCACTATGCACTGGACATGCTGGGCTTCTGCGCAAAGTTGCATGTCCTCAACTCTATGCTTATAAGCTTCAAATTCTGTCAAGGCCTGCTGCTTCATTTTTATGTGATCTTCTAATGAAGCTTCTAAAACTTGAATCTTTCTCTTAAGATCTAATTCCTCTGTTACTTTGCTTTTATATTGCAGTATTTTTTCTCTTGTTTCTGCAAGAATGTGTTGGATTTCTTCTTCATGAGTATCTCTGAGGGCTTGAATTACAGAATCATGCTCATCATTTTTAGTGTTCAAAGCATATATTACCTCAGAGATGTTAATTCCAGAGGCTTTATTTGGCACATAGCTCTTCTTCTGTTAAATAACTTCAATGCCAGTTTTCTTAGTAAGCTGGGCGATTTTCTTGCTCATCTTCAGGTGCAGATCGTGGCTGTAATCCATGCTGTGCCCCGCCTGCTGCGCGGTGGCCGGCGAGGGCGCGACTTTGGCCGCCCCGCTGTCAGAGCCGCCGTAGCAGTGCGGCTGCCAGCTCATGCTTGGGGTCGCCGTCTTCCCGACAGACCCCGGCCGCGCACCTGTCCCCGCGCGTGGGGGGCGGACCGCGAACGGCCGGTGTCCGGGAGGCTCGAGCCCGGGCGGCCGCTCTCGGAACCGACACCCGCGGTCCGTCTGCCGCAGCCGCAGGCGCGCTCCCGCCCGCGACCCCCGGCGGACCCCCGACCAGGGACCGGACGGCCCTGCCGGCCCGAGGCAGCGAGCGACTCCGACGCGGGGCAGACGCCCGGGGTCCGGCGGCGGCCCGGGGCTGGGCCTGCTCTCGCCCGCTCTTCAGCTCGCCCCTGGCCGGGGCGTCATGAGCTGCGTGGCCCCGCAGGTCCGCTGCCCCCTGGGACCAGGGAGCCGGCGAGACGGCCGCCGGGGCTGCGGAGGGAGGAGACCGGCGGGCTGCGGCGGGGGTAGGCGGGGATAGGAGGAGGCCGCGGAACCGCGGACCCGCCGTTGCCAGGGATCGCGGAGCGCGCGGGGGCCGACAATTCCTCTTTTAATTAGAATTTGATGTTTGTTTCTTTTACAACTAATATGATAATAGTGTTGGGTGTTAAGTGTACCATTTTGCTTTTTGTTTTCTTCTTGCCACTTTTGTTGTTTGTCCCCTTTTCCTTACTTTCCTGTCTTCTTTTTGGGTTAAATCTCTAAATTTCTAGCCAATCTAGCTTCTTTGATATCCAATTTCTTCAGTCCAGTAATTTTGCATGTTCTCCATGAGTTCAATCCACTGTGCACTGAATGAATCAGCAAGGAAGGAGTTGTATAAATATAGACACAACCCACTATAGTCCCTTTTATTGAGTCAAATCTCCATTTTCTTCTAGCTTTTGGTCAGCCTCCAGTGGTTTTTAAATATTTTAGATTTTCTTCAGAGTTATAATTATTATCAGTAAGAGGGTTAGTCCAATATAAGTGACAATCATTATTGGAGGCTTTAAGTCCTCCACGTAGATTTTATCAGATGACTAAAGTGAACATCCAAAGAACAACAATCATGGGTAAGACAGGACATTATTACACCCTCAAAATATCCTCTGTCTTTTTCCAATAATAATGTCCTCTCCCACAGACATAACTACTCTGATTCCCATTGTAATCCCAACCTTATTATCTCTATGATTTTACTAACAATATGCATCCCAGATAGTAAAGAATCATCTTGCCTGTTCTTAATTTGTCATACTGTATGTATTTGTTTAAAATACTCTTCTTTTTGGTCAACATTATATTTATATGATTTTTTATGCTATTGCATTATTTACTTCATTTATTTTAATTATTATATAGTATTACATTATTTATTTATTCTAACAGTTTACTCTCTTAAGTATAACGTAGGGGATATAGGAGAGGTGTATTAATGATAATTATGAAGTCTGGTTGCTGAAACAAACATCCAGGATCTCAGTAGCTAAGCACAATGCAGAGCAGAATATGATTTATTCTTTGCTCATGCAAAAATCAATTCAGATAGTATGGCTCTGTTGGATAGTTATTCTCCATGTAATAATTATCCAATTTCTATATCCTTTATCTTATAGTGCTTCACTTATACCCACAATGGTTCAAAATCTTGGGGGGAATCATCACACTATATACAGATGTGTCTTGGCCTTCAGGTTACTCACACTACTTCCATGTATATTCTGTTGGCTAGAATTAATAGCTTACCCAAAGGAAGCTGGGAAATATAAAGGCCCATGTGGATACTGGTGAGCACGACCCATTCTGCTATTTGCATTTTCAAGTGAATTAAATAACACCATTGTTTCCGAAGTAATTGTACCACTTTACATTTTCACTACAATATATGTGAGTTGTTGTATTTTTAATTTGTGGCAAAACGGTTTTAACAATATTTATTTTTCTTATATATAGAGAGTATACAATGGTATGTTATGTGATTTTTAGTTTTAATTTTACTAAATACTAATGAGCTTAAGCACCTATTCAGCTATTTATTTTTACATTTTATTTCATTTTCTTTTAGTTGTGCAAGATTTTTGTGTATTTTTGTGTATTTGGTTGTTTGCCTATTATCAGTAGTTTTTAATAGTTTAAAACCTAAGTATCATGATCCTTTGCCAGTTATATGTGCTATAGATATCTTCTCCATCTTTACAACTTTTTATGGTGTCTTTTGATAAAAAGAAAAATTTAACATTTTTGTTAGTTGTCTTTACCATTACTGTAGGCTGTAAGTCCTCCACATAGATTTTATCAGATGAGTAAAGTGAACATCCATAGAATGACCATCGTGGGTTCGACAGGACATTATTCCTCTAACACTTGGCAAAGTGTGTGTCTTTGTTTCAATAAACTTCTATTGTCAAAGTCAAGAATTTATTTACTTAGATTCTCTCTAAAATTACATGCCTTTCACATTTTAATTTTCCTCTTTGTAAGATAAAGTGGCTGAAACATTTGATAAGACAATAGCTGGGAAGGGAAAAAATGATGGCAGAGTAAGAATGCAAGGTAGAAACCTACCACACAAACACCAAAGAAACAACTACAGCAGATACAGCTAAACCTGAAAACAACCTGTAATATGAGTTATAAGAAATACATATTTAGTCATTCAAATATTCCCAGGTATATTTGGTCTTCATCCGCTGCTCTGAAAACACTGCAGTCTTAAAGGTGAAACTGGTGTTATGTCATGTTAATGAGACTTTTGGATCCCACCCAAGGGTGGGGGCTGGAGGTTGTAACAGCCAATGGCCAATAATATAGTCAATCATGACTATGCAATGAAGCCTTCAGAAAATCCCCGGAGAAGAGCTCTCTGCTCTGCTCTCTCCCTCACTTTGGTTCACCTGGACCTCTTCACTTGCTCTGCATGGTTGGATCCTGCTTCTCGGTTGGAGAGAGCTTCTATGCTTGGGGAACCAGAACACCTCCATGTGCCACTGGACTAGGTCCCAAGCTCCACAATGATAGAAACTCTATTTGGGACTTTGCCCTATGTCTCTCTTCAGCTGGCTGTTAACTTGTATCCTTTATGGTATCCTTTATTAAACTGGTAGGTATAAGTGTTTTCCTGAGTTCTGTGAGTGACTCCTGTAAATTAATCAAACCTAAGGGAGAGGTCATGGGAACCTCCAATCTGCAGCTGGTAGGTCAAAAGCACAAGGAACTGCCTGCGGCTTGTGACCAGCATCTGGAGTGTGGAGTGGAGGGCAGCCTTGTTGGAAACAGCCCTTAACCTGGGAATCTGGTGCTGTCTCTGGGCAGATAGCATCAGAATTGAGTTCTCCAACACCTTGCTGGTGTTCAAGAATTGCTTGGTATAAATATGTGTGGGAAGACCCCCTCTCACATATTTCCACACATTAGAATCAGGTCCAGGTACCTGAATGAAGTTATACTACTATTACTGCTGTGTCTAATATTGTCATTGTTATACATATACTTAGGGAAGAAATACACCATGTCATTTGTGTCAGAGATATCACAACCAGAGGACTGCAAAACAGACGACCTATACCTGGTGAAGAAGAGAAGACCACACAGAGAACGGTAAAGTGGAAGAGCCATGATTGAGCAGGACAAAAGCCTTTCCACCATCCCAGCCCACAGGCAAGAGGAAGAGGAACAGAGTTGGGAGGGGACAGGCACTCAGGAATTCTGCACACCTGGCTCTATAGATCTGCTCTGGGAGCATGAATCCATATTACATTGGGTACTAGTGATTAGTGGGGTTGGACACCAAGGACAGTTGGAACACACTGGGAGATTGAGACTCCAGCAGCTTGTGGAGGACAGGCAAGCTCCACTCCTCCACCCCAGCTGAGACCCAACACAGAAGCTGCAGTTTGAAAGATTTACCAGAACTTGGAGGGTTTCCAGAGAGGAGAGGGTTAGATGGAGCACTCTGTGCAGAAGAAATGGCAGGTAAACAACACTTCTCAGCCCTCCCACAGTCTGACAGTTT
This sequence comes from Manis javanica, assembly GCF_040802235.1. NCBI lineage: Eukaryota > Metazoa > Chordata > Mammalia > Pholidota > Manidae > Manis > Manis javanica. The sequence goes on along the minus strand of NC_133171.1, from coordinate 64,437,033 downwards.
AGGCCCTCTTGGGAGCCCCAGACACTCCATGACCCTCACTGGCAGCTCAGCCCTGAGGTTCTGCTAGTGTGCCAGCCTATTCAGCCCAGCAGCATCAGACTTTGTTACCTGGCAGGCAAAGGGAGACTTTGCTATATTTCTCACCCTGTCTAGGCCAAACTGGGGAATGCAGCTTGGAGTGCACCTTGTTTCCTCAGGGCTGTCAAACCCAGTACCCCATGCCTTTCTGTTGCAAGGGGGCACTTGCATGACTCAATAATCCATATGCCTGCCTCAAAGCTGTGTAACCACCTGGCCCACCTCATTAACCCAAACCCCACCAACACTTCAGGGCAGCCCACCCACAGCAATCCCAGCAGAAGTCACTGCTCTTCTAACAAAGGGCTGGCTGAGGCAAACTGCCTGCCACAGTGGACTAAAACCACTGCCTGCAGCCAGATGGAAAGTTTCCCTACCTATTGCCCATCAAAAGCAACTGGAGATCCACTGCAAAGAACTAGGTAGTGGAAAATAAAGAGTCTTGAGCTTCTGGGTACCACAGGATGTCTTCTTCATAAAGCCATTACTCTCTAGAACAAGAAATGTAGTAGACCCATCTAATACAAAGGAACAAACACAGAAACCCTGACCAAATGAAGAGGCAGAGGAATTTCTTCCAAACAAAGCTATAGGATAAGATATCAGAAAGAAGGCTAAGTGAAATGGAAATCAATCATCTCCTTAATAAAGATTTCAAAGTAGCAATCATAAATATGCTCAACTTACATGCAGAAAATTATTAAAGATCTCAGGGAGAACTTGACCAAAGACATACAAGAGTTGAAAAAGAGCCACTCAGAACTGAAGAATACAGTAACTGAAATGAAATGGAGGGAATGAATAATAGATAGTTGCCAGTAGAGGAGACAATCAATGGATGGAAATTAGAGAATGGGAGCACAAAAAAGCTGAGGAACAGAGAGAAAAAATAATCTCTATGAATTAAAGAATGGTAAGAGAGCTGTGAGACAACTCCAAACAAAACAATATTCACATAATAGGAGTACCAGAAAGAAGAAAGAGACAAAGGGATATAAAGCCTCTGTGAGGAAATAATTGTTGAAAACCTCCCCAATCTGGGGAAGGAAATAGACACTCAGGTCATAAAAGCTCAGAGAACCCTAACAAAATGAACCACAGGAAGACAACATCAAGACATAAAATAATTAAAATAACAAAGATTAAATGACATATGCCCCACTATGTTTATCACCACACTATTTACAATAACCAAGAAATGGAAGCAACTTAAGTGTCCATCAGTAGATGAATGGATAAAGAAGATGTGGTACATATGGAATATTACTCAGCCACAAGAAGAAAACAAATCCTACCATTTGCAACAACATGGATGGAGCTAGAGGGTATTATGCTTAGTGAAATAAGCCAGGCAGCATAAGACAAGTATCAAATGATGTCCCTCATCTGTGGAGTATAAGAACAAAGCAAAAACTGAAGGAACAAAACAGCAGAAGACTCACAGAACCCAAGAATGGACTAACAGTTACCAAAGGGAAAGGAACTGGAGAGGATGGGTGGGAAGGGAGGGATAAAGGGTAAATGGGGCATTAGGATTAGCACACATAATGTAGCAGGGGGGGAACATGGGAAAAGCAGTATGTACAGAAAAGACAAGTAATAATTCTATAGCATTATATAATCTCACGAACCAATAAATACCGAAGGAACCACGAGCACCATTTCCTCAATTGCCAGGACATTTCTGTCTTTGAATGATTTGGGGCTCAATATAAAATATGGAGGAAGAAATCAGAGGAGGCGCTGGATTTTTCTCCACTAGCCCTGAAGAGCTCAGACATTCCATTTCTGAATATACAGGGAAAATGTCGAAGGGGACAAACGGACTTAATTCTCCCTCATTGTGTCAAAGTTAGAAGAATCATCTTCTTTCCCCATCTTTTTATTCTCTCGAAGATTCTTCTCAGTTACTCTAATCGATTCTTAATGTGGTACTCCTGGTTCCGCCACTGGTTGGTGTGAGAGTCTGCTTTTCTGCTCTTCAAACAGCACAGCTGAAGAGCAAATAGGGTCTTCGAGGGTCCTTCTGCTCAGACTGGCTAATCTCCTTGGGCAATAATTGACTCTAGAAATGATCTTCATTCTCCTTAAAAGCGTGCTCATTATTCGGCTGTTTAATGAATGTAATATGGAGACTAAACGGTTGGCTTAGTGATTAAATTACCCAAAAGATTGAGTCACATTTTTTGAAGATCTGTCTCCTGTAAGTCGATACCATCCCCCAGGGCCTCTCTTTGTCTGCCCAACTACCCTGTTTCTGCAATCACTGATAGACTCCAGTGAAAACACTCCCAAGTGGATTCTTTTTTTTTTAGCTCAACTTTACATCTTCATCTCCCCTACAATTGTGCACATTAACTGGCTGTCTAGTGAATGTACAGTGTGGAGGTTAAATGATCTGCTCAGTAGTAAAAGGCTCCAGTGCCAGTCTGGGGTCATATTGAGCCAGACTTTTGGGAGATCCTGAGAGTCCCCAAAGCTATGGATTTCTCTAGCTCTTTCAGAGATCTCATCCTTTCACTGAGAGAATTAGGAATGAAGATCAGGTAAGAGATTCAATCTGGAGAACAGCAGACTTTTGATCTCTTTTAATTACAAGAGGGGATTTAAGTCTGCTGTCCCCTTTGGAGATTTTTCTGCACTTTCATAATTGGGATTTCTCAGGTTCTTTAGAATCAGAAAAAAAAAGTGGGGAAGGGGAATGACATCCACTTCCGAGGGTTTTTTCAGTTGGAGAAGACCATCTTCCTCAGAACCCACTTTTCTCATGCTTCTCACTTACTACCACCTGCCCTACTGTTTTCTTCCTTCCTTTGTTCCACCCCCTCCAGCCTCCTTCCCCATTTTCTTTCTCTTTTCCCTTCTCTTCTTCCTTCTCTGTTACCCCTCATTAGGCCTTCTTTTCTGTCTATAAAGGCACAGTAGAACAGCTTGGTACTGCATTGATACCTGGGGATTCCACATTACTCCACATCGTCCTTTAATATGTTTCACTACATCATATCCTGAGCTCCATTCCATTCAAAGACAGAATGAACTGGCTGTTAAAATTGTAATATTCACAGCTATGGTCAAGTTCAGTCTTCAGTCATTGGTGAGATATTTTTTAGCAGGGCAGAAGAAGGAAAGAAGCAGTGAGGCAGAAACCAGAGACTTACATAAGTTGCCAAGAAAACAGTCTTATTCATTCACACAAGTTCATTCAGTAGTTTCATTCTTTCTTGATTTATTCTTCTGTTTCACCCATCTCCTTTATCTCCTTTATCCCTTCTTTAATTCCAAGTCTCTCCTGAATTTCCTTCTTATCAGAATATTGTCTATAAGCAAACTCTGGCCAAAGAATAGGATAGATATGAGGGTGAGGGTGGGCATGGATGTGCATATAAGGGGGAAGCTACATAAAGAGAAATGGAACCCAAGTTAACTTTGAACGTTAATGAGTTTTTTTGTAGCCTGGGAAACTTAGGTGCAGGTTAATCCACCTTAACCAGATTTTGCATTCTCAGGTTTTTTTCTACGTATGTGGGCAATTGCCTTGTAAAAGTGAACATTGTGGAAATCACTTTATCAGTCTTAAGAGTTGGTAGAAAAGAGGTCAAAAGTCATGTACCACAAGAGCTTCTATCCTACTACCTCCAGCAGCTGTTATTTTGGCCTTTTGACTCCATGTGCTTCCTGAACCTTTTTCTTTTGTTCTGCAGCAAAAAGGGAGGTTATAGAAGAGAGTCTCAAGGGGTCTGGAGAACCAGGAACATCAGTTTTTCTTTCCTACTGGCTTAGTGTACCAGCCCCACTTGGCTCAGCTTCCCCTCCAGCAGCCCCCCTTTTGTCAGTCAAGACCTCTTCAGGGCAATAGCCACAGTAGTAGCAAAGACAGAAGGAGCAAGAGAAGCAGCAAAATGGCTAACATATTTTTGAGGTGTGTTGCTGCCTGCTGGCAAGCATTGCTGCTTGGCAGCCCTTGAAGAATTCTAGCAGTTATACATTTAACAGATCTATAATTTTGATAATTGGTGTTTAGGGACAGCAGTAATGTATGGAGGCCTTTTTAATGTAGCCCTTCTGGTATCATAGGTCTTGGCCTGGACCCCTCTATGTGTTTCCATTGAATTATAGGTCTTGATTCCAGCATAAACTGCTACAAACATTAGACTCAAGGGAACAACTCTTCATTGTGTGTCTCACCCAGACACTGGCTACAATCAGAGAACACTGATACCCTGTGCAATGTACAGGTGCATTAGGTGACTGCTTATTGTGAGGAGGTAGTCGCTGAAAACTTCCCCAATCTGGGGAAAGAGATAGTCTCTCAGGCCATGGAGATCCACAGATCTCCCAACACAAGGGACCCAAGGAAGACAACACCAAGACACACAGTAATTAAAATGGGAAATATCAAGAAAAAGGACAGACTGTTAAAAGCAGCCAGAGAGAGAAATAAGATCACATACAAAGGAAAGCCCATCAGGCTAACATCAAACTTCTCAGCAGAAACCTTACAGGCTAGAAGGGAGTGGCATTATGTATTTAATGCCATGAAGCAGAAGGGCCTGGAACAAAGATTACTTTATCCAGCAAAATTATCATTTAAATTTGAAGGAGGGATTGAAAAATTTCCAGATAAGCAAAAGCTGAGAGAATTTACCTACCACAAACCATCTCTACAGTCTATTTTGGAGGGACTGCTTTAGATGTAAGTGTTCCTAAGGTTGAATAGTTGTCACCAGAGGTAATAAAACCACAATAAAGAAAGTAGAACAGCTAATTATGAAACAAATGCAAAATTAAATCAACTATCCCCAAAGTCAATCAAGGGATAGACAAAAAGTACAGAATTTGACACCTAATATATAAAGAATGAAGGAGGAAGAAAAAGGAGGAGAAATAGAAAAGAATCTTTAGATTGTGTTTGTAACAGCATACTAAGTGAGTTAAGTTAGACTCTTAGATAGTAAGGAAAGTAACCTGGAACCTTTGGTAACCACGAATCTAAAGCCTGAAATGGCAATAAGTACGTACCTATCGATAATCACCCTAAATGTAAATGGACTGAATGAACCAATCATTATCCATAGAGTTACTGAATGGATAAAAAAACAAGACCCATCTATATGCTGCTTACAAGAGACTCACCTCAAACCCAAAGACATGCACAGACTAAAAATCAAGGGATGGAAAAAGATATTTCATGCAAATAATAGGGAGAAAAAAGCAGGTGTTGCAGTACTAGTATCAGAAAAAATAGACTTCAAAACAAAGAAAGTAACAAGAGATAAAGAAGGACACTACATAATGATAAAGGGCTCAGTCCAACAAGAGGATATAACCATTCTAAATATATATGCACCCAACACAGGAGTACCAGCATATGTGAAACAAATACTAACAGAACTAAAGGAGGAAATAGAATGCAATGCATTCATTTTAGGAGACTTCAACACACCATTCACTCCAAAGGACAGATCCACCAGACAGAAAATAAGTAAGGACACAGAAGCACTGAACAACACACTAGAACAGATGGACCTAATAGACACCTATAGAACTCTACAAACAAAAGCAACAGGACACACATTCTTCTCAAGTGCACATGGAACATTCTCCAGAATAAACCACATACAAGGCCACAAAAAGAGCCTCAGAAATTCCAAAAGATTGAAGTTGTACCAGCCAACCTTGCAGACCACAAAGGTATAAAACTAGAAATAAATTGCACAAAGAAAGCAAAAAGGCTCACAAACACATGGAGGCTTAACAACACGCTCCTAAATAGTCAATGGATCAATGACCAAATTAAAATGGAGATCCAGCAATATATGGAAATAAATGACAACAACACACAGCCCCAACTTCTGTGGGACACAGCGAAAGCAATCTTAAGAGGAAAGTATATAGCAATCCAGGCATATTTAAAGAAGGAAGAACAAACCCAAATGAATAGTCTAATGTCACAATTATCAAAATTGGAAAAAGAAGAACAAATGAGGCCTACAGTCAGCAGAAGGAGGGACATAATAAAGATCAGAGAAGAAATAAACAAAATTGAGAAGAATGAAACAATAGAAAAATATCAATGAAACCAAGAGTTGGTTCTTTGAGAAAATAAACAAAATAGATAAGCCTCTAGCCAGACTTGTAAAGAGAAAAAGAGAATCAGCACACATCAACAGAATCAGAAACAAGAAAGGAAACATCACAGTGGACCCAACAGAAATACAAAGAATTATTAGAGACTATTAAGAAAACCTATATGCTAAGAAGCTAGAAAACCTAGAAGAAATGGAAAACTTCCTAGAAAAATACAACCTTCCAAGACTGACCAAGGAAGAAACACAAAATCTAAACAAACCAATTACCATCAAAGAAATTGAAGTGGTAATCATAAAACTACCCAAGAAAAAAAAAACCCGGGCCAAAATGGGTTTACCTCAGAATTTTATCAGACATACAGAGAAGATATAATACCCATTCTCTTTAAAGTTTTCCAAAAAATAGAAGAGGAGGGAATACCCCCAAACTCATTATATGAAGCCAACATCACCCTAATTACAAAACCAGGCAAAAACCCCACCAAAAAAGAAAATTACAGACTAATTTCCCTGATGAACATAGATGCAAAAATACTCAACAAAATATTAGCAAACTGAATTCAAAAATACATGAAAAGGATCATACACCATGACCAAATGGGATTCATCCCAGGGATACAAGGATGGTGCAACATCCGAAAATCCATCATCATCCACCACATCAACAAAAAGAAGGACAAAAACCTCCATAGATGCAAAAAAGCATTCAATAAAATTCCACATCCATTCATGATAAAAACTCTCAATAAAATGGGTATGGAGCACAGGTACCTCAACATAATAAAGGCCATATATGATAAACGCACAGCCAACATCATACTGAACAGTGAAAAGCTGAAAGCTTTTCCTCTGAGGTTGGGAACAAGACAGGGATGCCCACTCTCCCCACTGTTATTCAACATAGTACTGGTGGTCCTAGCCACAGCAATTAGACAAAACAAAGAAATACAAGGAATCCAAACTGTAAAGAAGTTAAACTGTCACTATTTGCAGGTGACATGATATTGTACATAAAAAACCCTAAAGACTCCACTCCAAAACTACTAAAACTGATATTGGAATACACCAAAGTTGCAGGATACAAAATTAAAACACAGAAATCTGTGGTTTTCCTATACACTAACAATGAACTAATAGAAAGAGAAATCAGGAAAGCAATTCCATTCACAATTGCATCAAAGAGAATAAAATACTTAGGAATAAACCTAACCTAGGAAGTGAAAGACCTATACTCTGAAAACTATAAGACACTCTTAAGAGAAATTAAGGATGACACTAACAAATGGAAACTCATCCCATTCTCTTGGCTAGGAAGAATTAATATCATCAAAATGGCCATCCTGCCCAAAGAAATATGCAGATTTGATGCAATCCCTATCAAATTACCAACAACATTCTTTAATGAACTAGAACAAATAGTTCAAAAATTCATATGAAAACACCAAAGTCCTCGAATAGCCAAAGCAATCCTGAGAAGGAAGAATAAAGAGGGGGGGGGTCTCGCTCCCTAACTTCAAGCTCTACTACAAACCCACAGTAATCAAGACAGTTTGGTACTCGCACAAGAACAGAGCAACAGACCAGTGGAACAGAATAGAGACCCCAGATATTAATCCAAACATATATGGTTAATTAATATATGATAAAGGAGCTATGGGCATAGAGTGGGGAAATGACAGTCTCTTCAACAGATGGTGTTGGCAAAACTGGACAGCTACATGTAAGAGAATGAAACTGGATCACTGTCTAACCCCATACACAAAAGTAAATTCTAAATGGATCAAAAACCTGAATGTAAGTCATGAAACCATAAAACTCTTAGAAAAAACATAGGCAAAAATCTCTTGGACATAAACATAAGCAACTTCTTCATGAGCATATCTCCCCGGGCAAGGGAAACAAAAGCAAAATGAACAAGTGGGACTATATCAAGCTAAAAAGTTTCTGTACAGCAAAGGACACCATCAATAGAACAGAAAGGTACCCTACAGTATGGGCAAATATATTCATAAATGACAGATCCGATAAAGGGTTGACATCCAAAATATATAAAGAGTTCATGCACCACAACAAACAAAAAGCAAATAATCCAATTAAAAAATTGGCAGAGGAGATGAACAAACAGTTCTCCAAGGAAGAAATTCAGATGGCCTACAGGCACAAGAAAAGATGCTCCACATCGCTTGTCATCAGAGAAATACAAATTAAAACCACAATGAGATATCACTTCACACCAGTAAGGTCACCACCATCCAAAATACAAACAACAACAAATGTTGGCGAGGTTGTGGAGAAAGGGGAACCCTCCTACACTGCTGCTGGGAGTGCAAATTAGTTCAACCATTGTGGAAAGCAGTATGGAGGTTCCTCAAAAAGCTCAAAATAGAAATACCATTTGACCCAGGAATTCCACTTCTAGGAATTTACCCTAAGAATCCAGCAGCCCAGTTTGAAAAAGACATATGCACCCCTATGTTTATTGCAGCACTATTTACAATAGCCAAGAAATGGAAGCAGCCTAAGTGTCCATCAATAGATGAATGGATAAAGAAGATGTGGTGCATATACACAATGGAATATCATTCAGCCATAAAAATAAAACAAATCATACCATTTGCAACAACATGGTTGGAGCTAGAGGATATTATGCTCAGTGAAATAAGCCAGGTGGAGAAAGACAAGTACCAAATGATTTCACTCACATGTGGAGTATAAGAACAAAGAAAAACTGAAGGAACAAAACAGCAGCAGAATCACAGAACCCAAGAATGGACTAATGGTTACCAAAGGGAAAGGGACTGGGCAGGAGGGGTGGGAAAGGAGGGATAAGGGTGGGGGAAAAGGAAAGGGGGCCTTACGATTAGCATGTATAATTTTGGGGGGCACAGGACGGGATGTGCAACACAGAGAAGACAAGTAGTGAGTCTACAGCATCTTACTATGCTGATGGACAGTGACTGTAATGGGGTTTGTGTGGGGGGACTTGGTGAAGGGGGGAGTCTAGTAACCATAATGTTCTTCATGTAATTGTAGATTAATGATAGTAAAATGAATTTATAAAAAAGAAAGGGTGTGTCTGGTTAAAGTGTGTTCTCTGTTTTTATTTTTGCAATTTTTTGAAGATTGAAATTATTTCCAAATAAAAAGTTTAAAAGTCAATTAAGTATGTTAATAAATGTAACTGCATAAACATCAAGAATCATCGATTTTGACAAATTTACTCAGAAGTTCAACAGGACAATTTTTATAGGTTTATATTTGTTCAAATTTCAAAAACTCCAAGTATAAAAAAACCCAGCTCATTGTGTATATTTAGATGTACACTATAAGGTATGTTAGCTAGTACCTAATAATTATTAGGCATTTTTTTTTACCAACACCATAGGTTTTCATTTTTACATAGAAAAATTAAAATACTTTAACAAATCAAACTGTGGAAGGTGTTATTGTGAATGTCCATATTTTTACATGAATTAAGATGTACTATCCCCACCTGCACACCTTGGGATTCAATAGTGACTGCACGATTTGGAGGAGAAACACAAAGTTAATTCTGTTCTTGTTAAAACAGTATGATTGATAGTAAGAATATGATGCATGCTAGATAACTACTGGGCTTGGGTTTTTGTTTTAAGCTATAACATAATGAGAGTAACTAATGACAGAGAAATGACCAGTGGCTACCAAACTCTGAGGCACATTGAGAGAGGAGTAATGGGCATCGTCTAATGGACTTCTGGAAATTATTTGATTCTGAGTGTGCAATTTAATTAAATTTCTATTTACTAAATTATTCTAGAGCTTCGTATGGGAAAAGTTAACTTGTAGCTAATTGATGGTAATGCAAATGATATTTGCCCATAACAATTCAAATAAATTTTGTCCAACAGAAAAGAAAGTCTCAAATATTACATTTTTTTGCCCTATAGATTATTAGCCAGTTTCCCACTAATCTCTCAGTCATTAATGTCCTCTAGAATCACAAGGTAGGAATTGTTATGATAAATATCCAGGTGAAGGGAGGGGAAGGAGTGGGCAAAGTAAGACATCACCAAATATATATGAATTCAGACACATATGTACTTGATTCAAGTTGCTTATGTTTTCTGCTACCCTACAATGGCTTAAAAATAATACCTTGGGTTATTTCGTTCAATTTCTTTTTTGCCAGATCCACTGAAGCTCATCTTTTCCACCTAAGGTTTCTTCTCACTTTTACCCCTTAAGATCTCCTATGGCTCTTGCATCCATAGCTGCTCGCCCTGCATTGCCACATCGCAACATCTTGGCAGTAGAGCATCACCCTCTGTCACGTGATCTACCCCTGCTGGCAGTTCTTCCTTTTTGTCCCCAAGACACCTGCTCCTGAAACACGGTCCCAATCAACTCTCACCCTGACCTGACCTGGACGGCCTGAACACACTACAGCAATGAAAGACAAATGTCCCGCACCTCAGTCGACAAATGAAAATGCACAGTTCATAATCCTAAAGCAGTTCCAGGTCCAAATGGCCACACTTTGAATCATGGCGCGGTCGGTGACTTCTCCTACCAGAGAGGCAGTGGCAGTGATTTTCCATCAGACAGCGGTGGTTTGCAAACTTATTGATATAACACCACGTGGCTTTCGACTTAAAACAATAACAACAAAAAGAGATACAAACAGCAGAGAGATGTCCTCCAGAAAGATTGCTACAGTTAAGACCTGAAATAGAAAAACAAAACAAAACGTACAGTTAATTGAACCCTGATCTCCCGGGTGACAGACAGGGTGCGACACTCACGACTATACCAACAAGGAAGATTGGTAGTATTCTAAAAAATAGTCTTAATTGAAGATGGCTTCATACCTCGAGTCCTGAACTTTTTTTCTGGGCAGAAGATGTCTGCGAAATGTACTGATTTTTGCAAGAACAATTTGTTATAAGATTTTATAAACCGGATTTCCCATGTCATTTTGAAAACCTAAAAACGACAGCCCCAGGAAAGATTATGGCATTTCTGTAAGTAGTTTTATCACTAACAGCAAAGAAATGTTCATTAATAGCAAGGAATCTATTTTTTATTTACCTCAAGGGTCCCTTTACCCTGGAATTTTTCTCAAACAAATGTGAGTTAGGTGTCCTTTCTCTGTTTTCATTTGTCATTAAGAAAACATACATAAATTTCTAAATGGAATAAAGAAAGCTAGAGCTTAGATTTTGCAGTGTTGGCAGAAAATTAGTGGGTTTGTTTGTTTGTTTGTTTTTGTATATCCTTTTAGTAGTATAAATTCCACAACTAGGAACATTCCTCATTGAAATTCTGGCTCAGTTTCATAGGTGGCATTATCGAGGATAGTAATTATAGCAATTCAAGGTAGCAGAATTGAAGACAACCTAGATGTCCATTACTAAAATGAATGTTTGTGATGAGAGAAAAGCAGTAACTTTACTAGGACTGCCAAAACATTGCTACAGTCTGGGTTGGCTTAAAACAACAGACATTTATTATCTCAATTCTGAAGAATAGGAGTCTGATATCAAGATGTCAGCAGGGCTGTGCTCTCTGTGAAGGCTCTAAGAAAGACTTGCTTGCCTCTTCCTAGCTCCTGGTGGCTCCTGGCAATCCTTAGCACACCTTGGCTTTTAACTGTATTATTTCAATCTCTTCCTCTACTGTTGCATGAGCTTCTTCCATTTGTCTGTCTTTTGTGTGTCGTCTCTTACAGGGATGCTAATCACTGGATTTCAGGCCCCACCCTAACCCAATGTGATCTCACTGTACTTTAATGAATTACATCTGCAAAATCCTTTTTCCAAATAAGGTCACATTTGGAGGTTCTGGTCAGAAACAATTTTTTTGGTGGGGGGGCACACTATTTAACCCACTACAATTAGGAATGAAGGATGAAGTGTTACATGCATAAACATAATTAACTGCCCAAATGTATACAGTAAGAGCAAGGTCAAGTATTTTATGTTAAAAATATTGATTAAAATTGGTTGTGGGTACACAGAAATCTGTTGCATTCCTATACACTAATGATGAACTAGCAGAAAGAGAAATCAGGAAAACAATTCCATTCACAATTGCATCAAAAAGAATAAAACACCTAGGAATAAGCCTAACCAAGGAAGTGAAAGATTTATACCCTGAAAACTGCAAGACACTCTTGTGAGAAATTAAAGAGGACACTAATAAATGGAAATTCACCCTATGCTCCTGGGTAGGAAGAACTAATATTGTCAAAATAGTCATCTTGCCTAAAGCAATCTACAGATTCCATGCAATCCCTATCAAAATACCAACAGCATTCTTCAACAAGCTGCAACAAATAGTTCTAAAATTCATATGGAAAGACAAAAGACCTCAAATAGCCAAAGCAATCATGAAAAGAAAGAATAAAACAGGGGGATAATGCTCCCTAATTTCAAGCTCTACTACAAAGCCACGGTAATCAAAACAATTTGGTGCTGACACAAGAACAGACCCATAGACAAATAGAGCATATTAGAGAGTCCAGATAATAAACCAAGAATATGTGGTCAATTAATATATGATAAAGGAGCCATGGATATACAATGGAGAAATGACAGCCTCTTCAACAACTTGTGTTGGCATAACTGGATAGCTACATGTAAGAGAATGAAACTGGATTACTGCCTAACTCCATACAGAAAAGTAAACTTAAAATGGATCAAAGACCTGAATGTAAGTCATGAAACCATAAAACTCTTAGAAAAAAACACAAGCAAAAATCTCTTGAATATAACACAAGCAACTTTTTCCTGAGCATATCTCCCCAGGCAAGGGAAGCAAAAGACAAAATGAACAAATGGGACTGTATCAAACTAAAAACTTCTGTACATCAAAGGACACCATCAGTAGAACAAAAATGCATTGGATAGTATGAGAGAATATATTCATAAATGACATATCTGATAAGGGGTTGACATAAAAAATATATAAAGTGCTCGTGCACCTCAACAACCAAAAATCAAATAAACCTATTAAAATATGGGCAGAGGAGCTGAACAGACAGTTCTCCAAAGAAGAAATTCAGATCACCAACAGGCACATGGAAGGATGGTCCACATCACCCATCATCAGAGAAGTGTGAATTAAAACTGTGAGATATCACCTTGCACCAGTTAGGATGGCCAGCTGTAAAAGACAACAACAAGAAATACTGGTGAGGATTGGATTAAAGATGGTGGCATGAGAGGTGAAACAGAGACCTCCTACTAAAACCACATATAATATGAAAATATAATTAACACAACTAATCCTGAAAGAGCAACAAGAAAGAAGGCTGCACCAGACTGCATACACCTGGAGAAAAGAGCAGACCTCATGAAACAGGGTAACATACCAAAGCTGTGACCTGGTGAGACCTAAGTCCTTCCCCCACCCCAGCTCAATGGCAGGGGGAAGAGAAACAGAATGGGGAGGAAGTGGAGGCCTGGGATACTGAACATCAGCCCTGGAGATCTGCTCTGGGAACAGGAACCTACATTGCATGGTGCTCTGGTGATAAGTGGGGTTGGAAACCTAAGACAAGTGGAATACCTGGAGATACAGAGATTTCAGCTGCTTGTGGAAAACAGGAATTCATATTCGGCTGATCTGGGCAGGCAGTCTGAGAGACTTCCTAACAGCAAGAGGGCTGCCTAAAGGGGCAATGATTGCACAGAGATTACTGAAAAGGAGAAAGGACAGGTAGACAAAATTGTATGGGTGCACTCTTCCCAGCAGGTTGCAAACTTAAATGATCTTCAGGCACTCCATCCCCCTGGCTGGCTATGCACCTTCAAGAACCCCCACCATGATAAGCAGCCTGCTGTGTCTTCCTCCTGGCTAACCTGCACCTGGCTCACAAACCAGATGCCCCTACCCTGGTGTCAGGCCAGCCAGAGGGAAGCCCGCTTACAAAACCTACAAACACAAAGCATAGAGGCTTACACCTGTGTGTTCAACCCACTGGTTCTTGCAGCAGAGACAGGCATAGCAGCCAGGAATCAGGAAACAGATCTTTCCTCCCACCAGGCACCAGCACTACTCCCCTGCATCCCCCAACATCACTCCATGGGCTGAGCAGCTCCAAAGAGCATAGCTACTGGGCACTAGAGGGTGCCACATGTAAATATGAAACATCAAATGAACATGTTTCAAAGCAAAATTTCTACACCAGAGAAAGGAACAATGGAGACTGAATTAATAAATCTTCATGAAAGATATTTCAAAATAAAAATCATTAACATGCTCATGGAGGTACAGAAAAATATTCAAGAAATCAGGAACGAATTTAGGATGTAGAACCAATCACTGAAGAGCACAATGGAGGGTATTAAAAGCAGATTAAATACAGTGGAGGAGGTGATAAATGAAATAGAAACTAGGGAAGAGGAATACAATGAAGCTGAGGCAGAGAGAGTAAAAAGTATCTCCAGGAATGAAATAACACTGAGAGAACTGTGTGACCAATCAAAACAGAACAACATTTGTACTATAGAGGTACCAGAAGAAGAAGAGAGAGAAAAATAGATAGAAAATGTCTTTGAGGAAGTAATTTCTGAAAACTTCCCCTGTTTGGGGAAGAAGATAGTCTCTCAGGCCATGGAGGTGCACAGATTCCCAACACAAGGAACGCAAGGAGGACAACATCAAGACATATAATAATTAAAATGACAAAGATCAAGGATAAGGAGAGACTGCTAAAAGTAGTCAGAGACAGAAATAAGATCACATACAAAGGAAAACCCATCAGGCTATCATCAGACTTCTTGGCAGAAACCTATAGGCCAGAAGGGAGTGGCATAATGTATTTAATGCAATGCAGCAGAAAGGCCTGGAACCAAGATTGTTTTATCCGGCAAGATTATCAATTAAATTTGAAGGAGGAATTAAACAGTTTCCAAATAAGCAAAAGCTGAGAGAATTTATCTCCCATAAACCATCTCTACAGTCTATTTTGTGGGGACTGCTATATATGGAAGTGTTCCTGAGGTCAAATAGCTGTCACCAGAAGTAATAAAAGGGAATAGACAAAGAGTACAGAATATGATACCTAATATATAAGGAATGGAGGAGGGAAAAAAGAAGGGGAAAGAAGAACCTTTAGACTGTGTTTGTAATAGCATATTAAGTGAGTTAAGTTAGACTCTTAGATAGTAAGAAAGTTACCCTTGAACCTTTGGTAACCATGAATCTAAAGCCTGCAATGGCAATAAGTACATACCTACTGATAATCACCTTAAATGTAAATGGACTGAATGCACCAATCAAAAGATATAGAGTCACTGAATGGATAAAAAAACAAGACCCATCTATATGCTGCTTACAAGAGACTCACTTTAAACCCAAAGACATACAGAGAATAAAAGTGAAGGGATGGAAAAAGATATTTCATGCAACTAATAGGGAGAAAAAACCATGTGTTCCAGTACTTGTATCAGACAAAATAGAGTTCAAAACAAAGAGAGTCACAAGAGACAATGAAGGACATTGCGTAATGATAAAAGGGTCAATCCAACAAGGAGGGGGAGGAAAGAGTGGTGTTTTCAACCCAAGCAAGAAGAGAAGGAAGTGGGGCCATTGGTGGATCTGCTACCCAGGCCACCGCCAGAGGGACTATTTTCTTCTGTTTTAAAGCCACGCCCAGCTGCAATTAAGAAAATAAAATGAAACAACCACAGGCCCCTCAGGGGGAGGAGCAGCCCCCTCCCTAGTTTGTGGAGCACTGTATGCTCCACCCCTATACCCAGTACGAGCTGGTGGACATGAGCGTCCAGTATAGGCAGAGGCCGTCGGAATCTCTGCCTACATGGCTTTTACGTTCTGGGATATGGGGGTGCAACGCATTGTTGTGTCGGGTACTGTGATGAGTAGAATGGCCTCCCTGATGACTCACCCTTCCTTCTGGCAGTGGTTGCAAAACACCTGTCATGCCTCAGGGAATCAAACATTCCTGGAATGGCTGGCAGCTGCATCAGAGTAGTTTGGCCTAATCAGGGTGATTTACCATATTTTCCCAGTAGTTGGAAAATGTATGCACAGCTCCAACAGGTTCTGTGCGAATAGAGTATGAAAAATTTCATCTATAATATGGATCCCCAGGGTCCTGATGAGGAGATGTTCACTGTAGGAATGAGAAACCTCGTGCGGCATACAGCTCCCACATCCCTCTTTGGGACCCTAGTGAATACTCTTGCCCTAGAGCAACCCATAAGTGAGGCTATTTGTACTTTAGCAGATCTGGGGGAGCTTGAAACAATAAGAGCATGGAAGGAAGTATGGGCTACCACTGAAAGGAGAAGTAGAAAAGGCCCTGTGAAGGTCTTGAGGACCCAAATGTGGGTTGATTTGATAAAGGCTGAGTTAGTGACAGAAAAACTCGATGGGCCCAATAGAACATTATTAGAACTGTGGCACAAATTAAAGCTAGAGCAGGAGTTCCAGCCACTGAGGTCCAGGACACGGAAACCAGAGTCAAGGCCTCATGCCCGGCCTGTGTACCTGCAAAACTTCATGGGAGACAGTACTCAGGAGTTTGTCTGAGCCCTCACCCCCCCAGGTGGTCAAAGTCCCCACCTTGGCAAACATGGTGGGGACCAGAGGCCACATGTACAATTAGCAATTCATTAGTCCCCTGTGAATGTACAACATGCCCTGGTGCTGGTTGACACAGGAGCTGAGTGTTCTCATTCATGGCAACCCTGAGCATTTTCCCAGGACCCCTGTTGTGATAGATGGCTAGCGGGGTAAAGCAATTAGAGTGAAGAAAGCCCAAATCTCATTGGGGATAGGGTGTTTCCCCCCCCCCAAAGGAGTATAGTGTATATATTCTCCCATCCCTGAATACATTTTGGGGGAAGATATCCTGCAGGGCCTGTGGTTACAGACCACTGCAGGTGAGTTCAGACTGAAGGTACATGTGGTAAAGGCAGTCCTGAGGGGACATGCTAAGCACCCACCTGTAGCTCTGCCTGTACCTCAGCGGGTGACAAATATTAAACACTATAAATTGCCTGGGGGGCACAAGGAAATTGAAGAAATTCTACAGAAGTTGGACAGTGTGGTATCATAAAGCCCACTCATAGTCATTTCAATTCCTCAGTGTGGCCAGTGAGAAAGCCAGATGGCTCCTGGCCTATTACTATAGACTAAAGAGAATTGAATAGAGTCATACCCCTTTTGTGTGCTGCTGTCCCCTCTATAGCAGACATTCTGGGCACCCTCAGCCATTAACTGGGAACATATCATTATGTAGTTGACCTTGCTAGTGCTTTCTTCCCTACTGACATAGTACAGGAAAGCCAGGATCAGCTTGCCTTCTTGTGGGAAGGCCAACAGTGGACATTCACTGTATGTTCCCAGGGATATCTCCACAGTCCCACCATCTGTCATGGACTTGCAGCACAGGACTTGGCCCCATGGAGGAAACCACAAACAGTGCGGTCATATCACTACATTGATGATATTATGCTCACATCTGATTCTCTTTCAGATTTAGAAGAGGCATTTTCTAGACTGTTGCAACATCTATAGGAAAAGGATGGGCCATGAGTGGCACCAAAGTTCAGGGACCTGGTTTGTCTGTGAAATTCTTGAGGGATGTCTGGTTGGGTAAAACTAAAGTTGCTCCTGAAGCAGTTATAGACAAGGTCCAGGCTTTCCCACCCCTACCACTGTTACAGTATTTCCATAGTTTTTGGGTCTTTGGGCTACTGGAGAGTGTTTATCTCACACTTGGCACAAATTCTGAAGCCCTTATATTGGTTTGTATGAAAGGGCATAAGGTGGGACTGGGATAAGACAAGTGCAGCTGCTTTTACTGCTGCCAAGTGGACAGTCAATGCCATATAGGCCTTGAATGCAATGGACTCATCAAGGCCCTGTGAACTAGATGTTCATGTAACCGAAGATGGTTATGGATAGAGGTCTTTGGCATTGGCTTGAAAGGACATGCCAACATATTGGATTCTGGTCAGAACTATGGAAAGGAGCAGAAGTCCAGTACACCTTGATAGACAAGCAACTGGCTGTTGTGTACCACACCTTGCTGACTATGGAGCCCATCACTGGATCAGCTCTGACCGAGATAATAACCACCTATCCCATCACAGGGTGGATGCGAGACTGAACCCAAAGGCCACAGAGTTGCCAGCATTTGTTGCACGTGGAGCAAAAGACTATGTGGGCTGTAGCCCGTCGGTGGGGTTTGCCATTTATCTTTGAAGAAGTCAGCAGAGCCTGGAAGGAGTGCCTTTTGTGCTCTAAGAGGGACTTACACCGAGTCCCACAGCAGCTTGGGACAATAGTAAGGGGGCCGACACCCCTTGTCAGGTGGCAGATAGACTATATTGGGCCTCTGCCCATAACAGAAAGTTATCGGTATGCCATGGCTTGTGTGGACACAGCTACTGGACTGTTGGTTGCTTTCCTGCACATCGTGCAGATCAGAAAACCACCAAGGAGTACCTGGAGTGTCTCTTTGCAGCCTATGGCCAGCCACAGGTGATTGAGAGTGATCAAGGCACCCATTTTACTGAACATGCTTTACAAGAATGGGAGTAGCAATTAGGAATAAAGTGGAAAATTCATGTAGCATATAATCTTATCGGGGAAGAAATGATAGAGGGGTACAATGGTTTGTTGAAATCTGGCCTGAAGTTGGACACCAGTAGTCTACGGAGTTGGTCAGTTTGCATATGAATTGTGCTGTGGCTTGTGAATGAGAAGCCATATAATGGATCTTTGAGCTCTGTGTATATGCTCACACACCTTGCTTCCTCTCCTATACAATTGTACCTCCAAACCAAAGAAAACCTATTGAAGCCAGGATATGGACAGCAGACCAACATCCTGCTGCCAGCCCCTACTGCATCAAGCCCTGGAGACACTGTTAATGGACCTGGACCTGGACATTTTAACACATGGACAAGCAATGGCTGGCCCTTCTGGCACTTTGGGAGAAAGGCCTGGAAGCTGGCCTCCTGTGTATTCCTGGAAATACAGCTGAATGGCCCCCAAAGGTCATGGTAGTGTACTCAAAACGTCCAAGAGATAAGGGCATCTTGCAGGGAAGTTTTGTTTTATCTTAATGGCAAGTGCATGTACCTCCCATTGCCCACAGGGAGGGAGGTGAAAGTCTGGTATACCAGACCAGAACAAGATCACATTCCTGCTATTTTTTTTATCACAAGACCACTCTCTTTGCATGTATCCAAGATTTGCCTGTGCTAGTGTGACTAAAACATGTATCTTATCACCCTTAAGGTTATTTTCTCATATAGTCCTTGTGGCCTGATGCACCCCCTGGGCGCAGCTGCCACATGATGATTTCTGTGAACCTTCAGTTACTGCCTGCCTTTGGAATGGATGAGCTATGGACTTAATCTGCATAAGACTTTGAACCTAGCTAAATCCTCTGGCTTGAGGATTGTCATGATTTTATTGCTGTTGCTATTGTTATGTCTTTAGTCTGGTTACAATGCTCCAGTTTTCTTGCCCAGGGACAAGTTTGGAAGAAGCAGGAAGAGTATATTGTAAGGCAAAATGTCCGTAGGGGTGGCCCCTTGATAGACTGGGTCTTGCTGGGCACAGCACAGTCAATATTTCATGAATTTCTTGGTAGACTGTTTCCTGATACTTCTTTTTTTTTTTTTTTTTTGAGAGGGCATCTCTCATATTTATTGATCAAATGGTTGTAAACAACAATAAAATTCAGTATAGGGGGGTCAATGCTCAATGTACAATCATTAATCCATCTCAAGCCTAATTCTCGTCAGTCTCCAATCTTCTGAAGCATAACGAACAAGTTCTTAAATGGTGAACGAATTCTTACAGAGTGAATAAATTCTTACATGGTGAACAGTACAAGGGCATTCATCACAGAAACTTTCGGTTTTGATCATGCAATATGACCTATAAACCATCAGGTCAAATATGAATATTCATTTGATTTTTGTACTTGATTTATATGTTGATCCCACATTTCTCCTATTATTATTATTATTTTTATTTTTAATAAAATGCTGAAGTGGTAGGTAGATGCAAGATAAAGGTAGAAAACATAGTTTAGTGCTGTAAGAAGGCAAATGTAGATGATCAGATGATCAGGTGTGTGCCTATGGACTAAGTATTAATCCAGGCTAGACAAGGGCAGCAAGACATCCACGGATGCAGAAGATTTCTCTCAAAGCAGGGGGGATGAGGTTCTGAGCCTCACCTCTGTTGATCCCCAAATTCTCACCTGATGGCCCCCCTGCGACTGTGCCTGTCTTAGGTTGTTCCTCCCTTGAGGAATCTTACCCGTCTCTGGCTAACCAGTCATCTTCCGGGGCCATACAGGGAAATGTAAAGTTGGTAAGTGAGAGAGAAGCCATATTGTTTGAAAAGGTTAGCTTTTTACTTCTTTGCAGATTTATGCCCTGTGGCTTCTATGCCCAGCACTTGTCTCGAGGTATCTTTACCACCTGGAGGAATTATGATACTCGGTAAATTCGATATGAGGCACGAATTCTATTTAAGGTTTGTAATTAGGAAGGAAGAAGAAAAGCTATAGATGTACATATGAAGGAAACTTGGGAGGATTGATTATTTCTTTGACATATCTTCTTGTATAGTACCTTAAGTATGTATAGGTTTTAAACTACTAACTAATTTGCACACACATATTAACATAATAGGAATACAGTGACATAAACAAAGCAAATCTATAATTACCAGCCATCTCCAGTGAAGCCAAGAAAACCATTTAGGCACCCTAGGCATTTGTGAAAATTTATCTATGATATGATGGATATTTTCCAACTGTACTTGAACCATCAGACAAATTAAAGCAGCCCATTTCTGGGATCTGTTCACATCCCATATGTTCTTTTAACCATAGATAGTCTATAGTCATGAGATTTTGGGGTGCTACAACTTGCACCCCTCCCAACTCCTGGTTGAGTTCCAACAGTACAGATCCAGTCAAATTCGTTGTCTCACTGTATGCACATGCCAGCCTAGACATCTTCCTCCTCCTTCTTATGGCAAGTCCAGGAGATGGTGGGCTGGATGCAGCCACAACCGCAGCATCGTCCGGATCCCTGTGGAGGCTTTTTGATGATCATCCCCCGGCACGAGTCCTCCAGAGAGTGCTGATGCCGGAAGCTCCTCCTCATATCGTATCTTAGTTCATTTTCTGGGTATCCAAGCTAGGCCTTGATCTTCTGCGTAGAAACAAACAGACCCTTTGCCCACACTTTGACATGCCCTCTATACCACTGTGCAGAACTCATTGGAGGTCAGCACACAGTAACTGCTTTTTTTTTTTTTTTTTAATTAAGAGAAAGGAATATTATCAGAAAAGAGTACCTCCATAGCTGATCATCTGACACCCTTTAAATGATCAACATTAAGGATATTTAAAGCATGCGTTGATCTTTGATTTACCAATAGTTTTATCCTGTTAAGGAGTAATCCCCCTTTTCTTTCTTTCTTTCTTTTTTTTTTTAAATTTTTAATCTACACTTACATGAAGAATACTATGTTTACTATGCTCTCCCCTATATCAGGTCCCCCCTAACAACCACATTACGGTTACTGTCCATCAGCTTAGCAAAATGTGGTAGAGTCACTACTTGTCCTCTCTGTGTTGTGCAGCCCACCCTCCCCTTTCTCCCTCCCCCCCATGCATGCTAATCTTAATATCCCCCTTCTTCTTCCCCCTCCTTATCCCTCCCTGCCCACCCATCCTCCCCAGTTCCTTTCCCTTTGGTACCTGTTAGTCCCTTTTTGGGTTCTGTAATTCTGCTGCTGTTTTGTTCCTTCAGTTTTTCCTTTGTTCCTATACTCCTCAGATGAGTGAAATCATTTGGTATTTCTCTTTCTCCGCTTGGCTTATTTCACTGAGCATAATACTCTCCAGCTCCATCCATGTTGCTGCAAATGGTTGGATTTTTCCACTTCTTATGGCTGAGTAGTATTCCATTGTGTATATGTACCACATCTTCTTTATCCATTCATCTACAGATGGACATTTAGGTTGCTTCCAATTCTTGGCTATTGTAAATAGTGCTGCGATAAACATAGGAGTGCATCTGTCTTTCTCAAACTTGATTGCTGCGTTCTTAGGGTAAATTCCTAGGAGTGGAATTCCTGGGTCAAATGGTAGGTCTGTTTTGAGCATTTTGATGCACCTCCATACTGCTTTCCACAATGGTTGAACTAATTTACATTCCCACCAGCAGTGTAGGAGGGTTCCCCTTTCTCCACAGCCTCGCCAACATTTGTTGTTGTTTGTCTTTTGGATGGCAGCTATCCTTACTGGTATGAGGTGATACCTCATTGTAGTTTTAATTTGCATTTCTCTGATAATTAGCGATGTGGAGCATCTTTTCATGTGTCTCTTGGCCATCTGTATTTCTTTTTTGGAGAACTGTCTGTTCAGTTCCTCTGCCCATTTTTTAATTGGGTTATTTGTTTTTTGTTTGTTGAGGCGTGTGAGCTCTTTATATATTCTGGACGTCAAGCCTTTATCAGATCTGTCATTTTCAAATATATTCTCCCATACTGTAGGGTTCCTTTTTGTTCTATTGATGGTGTCTTTCGCTGTACAGAAGCTTTTCAGCTTAATGTAGTCCCACTTGCTCATTTTTGCTGTTGTTTTCCTTGCCCGGGGAGATATGTTCAAGAAGAGATCACTCATGTTTATGTCTAAGAGGTTTTTGCCTATGTTTTTTTCCAAGAGTTTAATGGTTTCGTGACTTACATTCAGGTCTTTGATCCATTTTGAGTTTACCTTTGTATATGGGGTTAGACAATGGTCCAGTTTCATTCTCCTACATGTAGCTGTCCAGTTTTGCCAGCACCATCTGTTGAAGAGACTGTCATTTTGCCATTGTATGTCCATGGCTCCTTTATCAAATATTAATTGACTATATATGTTTGGGTTAATTTCTGGGGTCTCTAATCTGTTCCACTGGTCTGTGGCTCTGTTCTTGTGCCAGTACCAAATTGTCTTGATTACTATGGCTTTGTAGTAGAGCTTGAAGTTGGGGAGTGAGATCCCCCCTACTTTACTCTTCTTTTTCAGGATTGCTTTGGCTATTCGGGGTCTTTGGTGTTTCCATATGAATTTTTGAATTATTTGTTCGAATTCATTGAAGAATGTTGCTGGTAATTTGATAGGGATTGCATCAAATTTGTATATTGCTTTTGGCAGGATGGCCATTTTGACGATATTAATTCTTCCTAGCCATGAGCATGGGATGAGTTTCCATTTATTAGTGTCCCCTTTAATTTCTCTTAAGAGTGACTTGTAGTTTTCAGAGTATAAGTCTTTCACTTCCTTGGTTAGGTTTATTCCTAGGTATTTTATTCTTTTTGATGCAATGGTGAATGGAATTGTTTTCCTGATTTCTCTTTCTATTGATTCGTTGTTAGTGTATAGGAAAGCTACAGATTTCTGTGTGTTGATTTTGTATCCTGCAACTTTGCTGTATTCCGATATCAGTTCTAGTAGTTTTGGAGTGGAGTCTTTAGGGTTTTTTATGTACAGTATCATATCATCTGCAAATAGTGACAGTTTAACTTCTTCTTTACCAATCTGGATTCCTTGTATTTCTTTGTTTTGTCTGATTGCCGTGGCTAGGACCTCCAGTACTATGTTAAATAACAGTGGGGAGAGTGGGCATCCCTGTCTGGTTCCCGATCTCAGTGGAAATGCTTTCAGCTTCTCGCTGTTCAGTATAATGCTGGCTGTGGGTTTATCATATATGGCCTTTATTATGTTGAGGTACTTGCCCTCTATTCCCATTTTGCTGAGAGTTTTTATCATGAATGGATGTTGAATTTTGTCAAATGCTTTTTCAGCATCTATGGAGATGATCATGTGGTTTTTGTCTTTCTTTTTGTTGATGTGGTGGATGATGTTGATGGATTTTCGAATGTTGTACCATCCTTGCATCCCTGGGATGAACCCCACTTGGTCATGGTGTATGATCCTTTTGATATACTGTTGAATTCTGTTTGCTAATATTTTATTGAGTATTTTTGCATCTACATTCATCAGGGATATTGGTCTGTAATTTTCTTTTTTGGTGGGGTCTTTTCCTGGTTTTGGTATTAGGGTGATGTTGGCTTCATAGAATGAGTTTGGGAGTATTCCCTCTTCTTCTATTTTGTGGAACACTTTAAGGAGAATGGGTATTATGTCTTCTCTGTGTGTCTGATAAAATTCCGAGGTAAATCCGTCCGGCCCCGGGGTTTTGTTCTTGGGTAGTTTTTTGATTACCGTTTCAATTTCTTTGCTTGTAATTGGTTTGTTTAACTTTTGTGTTTCTTCCTTGGTCAGTCTTGGGAGGTTGTATTTTTCTAGGAAGTTGTCCATTTCTTCTAGGTTTTCCAGCTTGTTGGCATATAGGTTTTCATAGTAGTCTTTAATAATTCTTTGTATTTCTGTGGAGTCTGTCGTGATTTTTCCATTCTCATTTCTGATTATGTTGATTTGTGTTGACTCTCTTTTTCTCTTAATAAGTTGGGCTAGAGGCTTATCTATTTTGTTTATTTTCTCAAAGAACCAGCTCTTGGTTTCGTTGATTTTTGCTATTGTTTTATTCTTCTCAATTTTGTTTATTTCTTCTCTGATCTTTATTATGTCCCTCCTTCTGCTGACTTTAGGCCTCATTTGTTCTTCTTTTTCCAGTTTTAATAATTGTGATGTTAGACTATTCATTTGGGATTGTTCTTCCTTCTTCAAGTGTGCCTGGATTGCTATATACTTTCCTCTTAAGACTGCTTTCGCTGCATCCCACAGAAGTTGGGGCTTAGTGTTGTTGTTGTCATTTGTTTCTATATATTCCTTGATCTCTATTTTGATTTGTTCATTGATCCATTGATTATTTAGTAGCATGTTGTTAAGCCTCCATGTGTTTGTGAGCCTTTTTGTTTTCTTTGTAGAATTTATTTCTATTTTCATACCTTTGTGGTCTGAAAAATTGGTTGGTAGAATTTCAATATTGTGGAATTTACTGAGGCTCTTTTTGTGAGCTAGTATGTGGTCTATTCTGGAGAATGTTCCATGTGCACTTGAGAAGAATGTATATCCTGTTGCTTTTGGATGTAAAGTTCTATAGATGTCTATTAGGTCCATCTGTTCTAGTGTGTTGTTCAGTGCCTGTGTGTCTTTACTTATTTTCTGCCCGGTGGATCTATCCTTTGGGGTGAGTGGTGTGTTGAAGTCTCCTACAATGAATGCATTGCAGTCTATTTCCCTCTTTAGTTCTGTTAGTATTTGCTTCACATATGCTGGTGCTCCTGTATTGGGTGCATATATATTTAGAATGGTTATATCCTCTTGTTGGACTAAGCCCTTTATCATTATGTAGTGGCCTTCTTTATCTCTTGTTACTTTCTTTGTTTTGAAGTCTATTTTGTCTGATATTAGTACTGCAACCCCTGCTTTCTTCTCACTGTTGTTTGCCTGAAATATGTTTTTCCATCCCTTGACTTTTAGTCTATGCTTATCTTTGGGTTTAAGGTGAGTTTCTTGTAAGCAGCATATAGATGGGTCTTGCTTTTTTATCCATTCTATTACTCTATGTCTTTTGATTGGTGCATTAAGTCCATTTACATTTAGGGTGACTATTGAAAGATATGTACTTATTGCCATTGCAGGCTTTAGATTCGTGGTTACCAAAGGTTCAAGGTTAGCTTCTTTAGTATCTTACTGCCTAACTTAGCTCGCTTATTGAGCTGTTATATACACTGTCTGGAGAGTCTTTTCTTCTCTCCCTTCTTATTCCTCCTCCTCCATTCTTCATATGTTGTGTGTTTTGTTCTGTGCTCTTTTTAAGGGTGCTCCCATCTAGAGCAGTCCCCGTAGGATGCCCTGTAGAGGTGGTTTGTGGGAAGCAAATTCCCTCAGCTTTTGCTTGTCTGGGAATTGTTTGATCCCACCATCATATTTAAATGATAGTCGTGCTGGATACAGTATCCTTGGTTCAAGGCCCTTCTGTTTCATTGCATTAAGAATATCATGCCATTCTCTTCTGGCCTGTAGGGTTTCTGTTGAGAAGTCTGATGTTAGCCTGGTTGGTTTTCCTTTATAGGTGACCTTTTTCTCTCTAGCTGCCTTTAAAACTCTTTCCTTGTCCTTGATCCTTGCCATTTTAATTATTATGTGTCTTGGTGTTGTCCTCCTTGGATCCTTTCTGTTGGGGGTTCTGTATAATTCCATGGTCTGTTCGATTATTTCCTCCCCCAGTTTGGGGAAGTTTTCAGCAATTATTTCTTCAAAGACACTTTCTATCCCTTTTCCTCTTTCTTCCTCTTCTGGTATCCCTATAATACGAATGTTTTTCCTTTTGTATTGGTCACATATTTCTCTTAGTGTTGTTTCATTCCTGGAGATCCTTTTATCTCTCTCTATGTCAGCTTCTATACGTTCCTGTTCTCTGGCTTCTATTCCTTCAATGGCCTCTTGCATCTTATCCATTCTGCTTATAAATCCTTCCAGGGATTGTTTCACTTCTGTGATCTCTTTCCTGACATCTGTGATCTCCTTCCGGACTTCATCCCACTGCTCTTGCATTTTTCTCTGCATCTCATCCCATTGCTCTTGCATTTTTTTCTGCATCTCTGTCAGCATGTTCATGATTTTTATTTTGAATTCTTTTTCAGGAGAACTAGTTAGGTCTGTCTCCTTCTCAGGTGTTGTCTCTGTGATCTTTGTCTGCCTGTAGTTTTGCCTTTTCATGGTGATAGAGATAGTTTGCAGAGCTGGTACAAGTGACAGCTGGGAGAGCTTCCCTTCTTGTTGGTTTGTAGCCTTTTCCTGGGAGAATAGCGACCTCTAGTGGCTTGTGCTGGGCAGCTGTGCGCAGACAGGGCTTCTGCTTCCTGCCCAGTTGCTTTGGGGTTTATCTCCGCTGTTGCTGTGGGCTTGGCCTGGCTGGGGCTGTTCCTCCAAAATGGTGGAGCCCCGTTGGAGGGGGAGCAGCCAGGAGACTATTTATCTCCGTAAGGGGCCTCTGTGCTCCCTGCTGCCCAGGGGGTTAGAGTGCCCGGAGATCCCCAGATTCCCTGCTTCTGGTCTAAGTGACCTGTCCTGCCCCTTTAAGATTTCCAAAAAGCACTCTCCAAACCAAAACAACAACAGCAACAATGAGAGAGGGAACAGAAAGAAAGAGAAAAAAAAAAAGGAAAAAAAAGGAAAAAACAAGCGATTTTTTTTTTTTTTTTTTTTGTCCTCAGGTGCCGGTCCCAGGCACCCGCTCACTGGTCCTGCTGCCCTGTCTCCCTAGCACCAGGGTCCCTGTCCTTTCAAGGCTTCCAAAAAGCACCCACCCACCGGTCCCGCAGGGAAGGAACGCTCAATATTCTTTGTCCTCAGGCACTGGTCCCACGCACCCGCTCACCAGTCCCGCCGCCCTGCCTCCCTAGCACCGGGGTCCCTGTCCCTTCAAGGCTTCCAAAAAGCACTCGGCAAAAAGAGAGAAAAAAAAGGGGAAAAAACGCGCGATTTCTTCCGTCCTCAGGTGCTGGTCTCAGGCACCCACCCACCGGTCCCACAGGGAAAAATGCGGGATATTCTTTGTCCTCAGGTGCCGGTCCCAGGCACCCGCTCACCAGTCCCGCCGCCCTGCCTCCCTAGCACCGGGGTCCCTGTCCCTTTTAGGCTTCCAAAAAGCACTCGCAGAAAAGAGAAAAAAAAAAGGGGAAAAACGTGCGATTTCCTCTGTCCTCAAGTGCCGGTCTCAGGCACCCGCCCACCGGTCCCGCAGGGAAAAACGGGGGATATTCTTTGTCCTCAGGTGCCGGTCCCAGCCACCCGCTCACCAGTCCCGCCACCGTGCCTCCCTAGCACTGGGGTCCCCGTCCCTTCAAGGCTTCCAAAAAGCGCTCGCCAAAAAGAGAAAAAAAAAAAGGGGGAAAAACGCGCGACCTCCTCCGTCCTCAGGCACCGGTCTCAGGCACCCGCCCCCAGGTCTCGCAGGGAGAAACGCGGGATATTCTTTGTCCTCCGGCGCCGTTCCCAGGCACCTCCTCACCGGTCCCGCCACCCTGCCTCCCCAGCAACGGGGGCCCGTCCCTCTAAGGCTTCCAAAAAGCGCTCGCCAAAAAAAAAAAAAAAAAACCGCTCCGGTTTCTCTCCACCCGCCGGGAGCCGGGGGGAGGGGCGCTCAGGTCCCGCCGGGCTGGGGCTTGTATCTTACCCCCTTCACAAGGCGCTGGGTTCTTGCAGGTGTGGATGTGGTCTGGATGTTGTCCTGTGTCCTGTGGTCTCTATTTTAGGAAGATTTTTCTTTGTTATATTTTCATAACTCTATGTGTTTTTGGGAGGAGATTTCCACTGCTCTACTCACGCCGCCATCTTCATGATACTTCTATATTATGTTATTTAATTTTCTCCAGTTTTTCCTTTCAAGTTCAGGGGAAATTGGATAGGTAAAGTCTGGGGTAAAAAGGGCTTCTGAGTGGCTTGATTCCAGCCATTTAAAAAACCCTGTGACAGATTGTATTTTCTTAAGATGGCCATACCAATATATTTCATCATGCTTGCTCTTCTTTTAATACAATTTGGTACAATTCCTTCCAATGGTGTGGGTCTATGTTATCTCACCCTCAAATCTGGATAGACCTGTGACACATGGAAGTGGCACTGTATGACTTCCAATGCTAGGTCCTAAGAGGTGAGAGAAGCTCCCAACTGCTTTCTCTCAAAACATTGTTCCTCAAAATCCAGCTACCCAAGCTGTGAAGGAGAGACCATGTGGAGACAAATTGAGGCCTTCAGTCCACAGCCAGCAGCAACTGCCAGACATGTGAGTAAATGAAGTCTTCAAATGTTCTTGCCACAGCCCTACAGTCACCCAGTTGAGTAGCCAGAAATCATGGAACGGAGATAAGCTATTTCTACAATGCTCTGCCCAAATTCCTGACCAACAAATCTGAGAGAATACATGATAATTGTTGTTTGAGTTAATTCATTGTTTTACTTTGTTATACAGCAATAATTAGAAATATACCCATCTTCGTCCAATCAAGAGAAAGAAACTGCACAGTAATTTGACAAGGAAAGCTGTTTATTTATTTATTTATTTTCCCAGTTTTATTGAGATATAATTGACACATAACATAGTATAAGTTTAAGGTGTATAACATAATGATTTGATATATGTATATATTGCAAAATAATTACCACAATAGGTTTAGTTAACATCCATCACATCACAATTACACAGATTTTTCCTTGTGATGAGAACTTTTAGGATCCATTCTCTTAGCAACTTTCAGATATACAATACAGTATTGTTACTGTAGTTGTTATATTGTACATTATATCCCCACAACTTACAATGAACAGGGAGTGTTTAATATAAAGAATTATTAACCAAAGGGGGATTGGAGGAGCAAGGAATTGACTAATAAAAAGTAAAGAGAACTCCAAAGAACATAAGAATAGCAAACATAAGAAGCATTCATGCCCCATAGGGCTCATAAAACACCTTAGTAAGTGACCCCCTCACCCATGGTGAGATAAAACATGGAAGGAAAAGCCCTCTAACCCCACTCTACTTCACCCCAGGCAAAGATCCAAACCTTGTTGAGAAAGGCACAAGCATGGTTCACTGACAGAGATACTGTTGTGGTCTTGTGCTGGCACAACTTGCTTGAAATCTGCCACTGGAGTTTGTTGGAAATCTGTCTTCTAGCATTTCTTGGAAGGTTCTTCCTGGAAAGGTCTCACTGAGGGCTCTCCCCCACAAAACATCCAAGGGGATTTGGGGGTGTGAGGGTAAGCTGGTGGCTGTTGGTTCCTCCTGGAGCCTGATGCAGGGGAAGCCCATGCCTGGTGCAGGAACTAGGCCCTTAGGAAGCAGCAGGTCAAATAACACACAGGAACTAGGAAGCAAAATCTTCATACTCTTACAATGATTCTCCACTGTCCTCTATTGACAAAGCTTCAGTGCCAGTTGGAAAACAAAACATTTAAAGAATTTTCATTTCCACAAAGCAGGCAAAAAGGGTGAATTTGGAACTGAGAAGCAATACATTCACTATGGGTACAAGCCAATACAGATTTTGTTATCTGAAATGGTATTAAATCCTACAGCATGTGACTTTGGGACTGGGCAACAGAAAGAAACTAGAAAGACCTTGAGGAGAATGTTACTGAAAAACTGGGTAGACAGTTTCTTCCTGTTGCCTGTCCTGCTACCAACTCCCAAAGTCAATGATGCTTTAAAGGAGAGTGAGGAAACTGATTAGAAGCTGGAGGAAAGGAGATCTTTTTAGCTAGTTTCAGAAAGATCAGCAACACTTGCTGCAGTAATGTAGAAAGTAGCAAGTGTATATAATGAATCTGGTGATTTAGCTAAAGACAGTTCCAGGCAATGTGTTGAAGGTGTCACCTGTCTTTTCTTAGATCCTGTAGTAAAATGGGAGACAGAGAAACTAAAGAATAGTTAATTATAAAGGAAACAGGACTTGCTGGATACTCAAAAAAACTTTCTCATTACTGGCCTATCCAGATGAAAAACAATGTTTCAATTAAGAAAAGCCTTCTAGGAAGCATCAGATAAACATGATATAAAGATGAAGCTAAGACAGGGACTGTGGGTGCAGTTAGAGTAGGGTGAGGGCCTCTGGAAAAAGACCCCTACCATAACTCCATATTAAACAATTAGGTAAAGTCAGAGCCACATCAACTCTCTAAAGAAAAATATCAAGCTAGGAATACAAGAATTCTTCAGTGAGAGCATTTAAAACTAAAAATCCAGGAGTAACTTAGCCTGGAATGTTTAAACATCCCCCAGATAAGAAAGTACGTCAGCATAGTAGCTCAGCCCATGTCTTCATTGTGTCAATTAAATGAGGCTATTGTAAAATTTACTTTAGCCTGCTAAAAGGCCCAGCTTCTCTTCTTTAACTTTATCCAGATACTGCTTTTCCTCCTCCAGCCCATAATCAAGTAATATATGACCTGGGTAATTAATATAGCAAGCAAGCCCAGTCACAAACAACATAGTAAAAACAAGAAAGAGTCCCTCTTAAAGATAAGATTGCATTTTATAACCCGAAAAGAAAAAAAAAAGGTTTCTTAACGTAACAGACAATAACCCAGCCCACCTTGGGAGCAGAACAGGCAGTCTTGATTAATGTGCTCCCAAACCAAGAGGCTGCTATTCTGGGAAAGAATCAGAGCAGTACATTTCTTGTGTTAACTCTGCAAAATAATCCAGAAGACTGATAAGAAACTTAGTGTCTCTTCAAAGATAAACGTTTTGGGACTATTTAGTGGGTCTGCATCCCTGGTCCATTGTCTCTCAACTGCTTATAAATTCTCTAGACAATGCACCCACCACAGGCTCTCTTGCCCCTCCTAGTGTGTGAGCCAGGAGCTCTGTTCTCTCACTGTATCTCTCAATAAAAGCCTCTCCCTGGCTCTCCTACCTTGGGTGTTTGCTAAGTTCATTCTTCAACTCCGCAAACAAGAACCCAGGCATCAAAGCCAAGGGTGCAATTGCAGTCAGATCTCAGAAAGATTTAAGGTTGTGCCTCAAGCCGACTCATGAGTAAGCAAGCATTCAGAGACTCCAGCCCTGGTTTTCAAGCCACACTATACGCTATCCCATCTGAGCCCTGCTCAAATCACAGATTTGTTAAATAAACCAGTGTTGTAATTGTTTTAAGCCCTGGATTTTGGGGGTAATTTGTTTTGCAGCCATATTAACTGCAGCAACAGTAACAGCCAATGGTAATGATAATTAGCAGTAAGGGAATACTATACAAGGGAAAGAGAATAAGTGCAAATAATGGAGCTCGAATTTTAAACCAGACTTCAAGAACTCCTATTCATCTATATTTGACATTATACTTTCTTCTGTAAACTATACTCCATGGGCCAAATTCCACCCAGTGCCTGTTTTTGTATGGCCTATGAGCTACAATTTTATGTTTTAAAATGGTTGAAAATATCAAAGGAATATGCCATGACCTGAAATTATATGGAATGTCAGTGTCCATAAATAGTTTTATAAAAACACAGTCAGGCTTATTTATGTATTCTTTATGACTGTTTTTGAGCTACAGTGGCAAGGTTGAGTAATTGTGATGGAGAACATATAACCTGCAAAGCCTAAAATATTTACATCTGGCCCTTTACAGAAAAGGTTGCCAACTCCTGCTCTATTCTCTTCTATGTTTTTTATTCTGAATTCACTGATAACTTTGGGTTCCTTGTTGTACTTCTGGAGGATGGTTAGAACTTCTATTTCTTTTCAAATGTTTGTTGTTCAAGTGATATAAGTAACTACAGGCTTCTTGGACTAAAATTATTTCTATTCCAGATAAGCTTCCACCTATGGAGAAGCATGACCTGGAACAGAGTGAAGTATAAATCTGGAGTTTAGGAATTAATGAAAAGCAGAGAGCTGGGCATTTTCTCCCCTGTAATCTCATGCTGGAGGCTCCATCATCTTCTTTCCAATTTTGATAATTGTGACATTAGACTATTCATTTCTTCCTTCTTTCTTTCAGTTCTATTCAGTTCTTCCTTCTTTCAATAGGCCTGGATTGCTATGTACTTTCCTCTTAAAACAGCTTTTGCTGCATCCCACAGAAACTGAGGCTTTGTGTTGTTGCTATTTGTTTCCATATATTGCATGATCTCTATTTTAATTTAATCATTGATTGATTATTGAGGAGCATGTTGTTAAGCCTTTTTGATTTCTTTGTACAGTTTGTTTCTAGTTTTATACCTTTGTGGTCTGAAAAGTTGGTTGGTGAAATTTCAATCTTTTGGAATTTACTGAGGCTCTTTTTGTGGCCTAGTATGTGGTCTATTTTGGAGAATGTTCCATGTACACTTGAGAAAAATGTGTATCCTGCTGCTTTTGGGTGTAGAGTTCTATAGATGTCTCTTAGGTCCATCTGTTCTACTGTGTTGTTCAGTGCCTCTGTGTCCTTACTTATTTTCTGTCTGGTGGATCTTTCCTTTGGAGTGAGTAGTGTGTTGAAGTCTCCTAAAATGAATGCATTGCATTCTATTTCCTCCTTTAGTTCTGTTAGTATAAGTTTCACATGTGTTGGTGCTCATATATTGGGTTCATATATATTTATAAGTTATATCCTCTTGTTGGACTTACCCCTTTATCATTATGTAATGCCCTTTATCTGTTGTTACTTTCTCTTGTTTTGAAGTCTATTTTGTCTGATACTAGTACTGCAACACCTCCTTTTTTTTTGCCTGTTTGCATGGAATATCTTTTTCCATCCCTTGACTTTTAGTCTTTGCATGTCTTTGGATTTGAGGTGAGTCTCTTGTAAGCAGCATATAGATAGGTCTTGCTTTTTAATCCATTCTATTACTGTGTCTTTTGATAGAAAAACAACTGGCTGCCATGCATCACACCTACAGAACCTATCATGGGAATGGCCATGATAAAGATAATAACCACCTATCCCATTTTGGGGTGGGTAGGTGACTGGACCCAAAATCCAAGGAGTGCTGAGGCACAAACACCCACACAAGCCAAGTAGGGTGCTTACCTATGGCACCATAATGCCCTCTCTAGTAACCCCTTGAGTGAAGAATTCCAAGGCTTATTGGGGCCAGTGACATATACTAGTGAAAAGCAGGAAGAACTTGCTTTTGAACCATTAGTAGCATAGAGTCCTTATCAGGAGGGAAGAGTCCCTATACCCGAAAATGCATGGTACACAGATGGCTACAGCCATGGGAAGACCCCAAAATGGAGGGCCATAGCTTTCTGTCCAAAAATGAGACAATATGGATGGAAGATGGTGAGGGGAAGATAAACCAATGGGCAAAGTTGTGCAGAGTTGTGGGCTGTGTGGCTTGTGATCAGCCAGGAGCTTTCTCTTATTGTTGTCTGCACTGACAGTGGGCTGTCTATTGGGTCTTGATCCTGTGACTACCAACCTGGTAACATGCCAACTGGCTGGTTGGTCATTGACCCTTTTGAGGGCAAGAATTGTGGCAAGACTTAAGGGCCTGCAGTCAGACTAAAATAATTACAGTATACCATGTGACAGGTCATTTGCCACTGGCATTCCCCAGGAAATCATGAAGCAGATAAATTGGCCCAGATATGTTATTTAGAAGGAAAGGCTGCCTCTGATGTAACCCAATGGCTATATCAGTGTTTGTTCCATGGGGGAGCAAAAGACAATGTGGGCTGTAGGCCGTCAGTGGGGCTTCTACTAACCTTTGAAGAAGTTAATAGAGCCTGGGAGGAATGTGTCATGTGCTCCAAAAGGAACTTACTCTGAGTTCTACAGAACCATGGGACAATAGTTAAGGAGCCTATACCCCTCATTAGCGGCAGGAGGAGAGGAGTTGGAGTGGGGAGGGAGAGGGAGGCCAGGACTGCTTAATACCCAGCCCTAGTCATCCACACTGGGAGCATAGACACACAGTGCATGGTGTGCTGGATACTAGGGAAACAGAAAAGTAAAATCTGCAAGCGGGTCCCCACAGCCAGCTCCCCTGGGACAAAAGAAAAGTGAGTGCTTTTTGAACGTCTTAAAGGGACAGGGATTTCACAGCTGGATGGAATCATCCTGGCACACTCGGCCCAGCAGGCTGGGAATCCTAAGGATCTCCAGGCTCCCCAACCCCCTGGGAGGAAGCACAGCTCTGAAATCCCTCATGGTGATAAACAGCCTGCCATTCATTCCCCCTCCAGTGAGGCCCTGCTAGAGCAGTGGAACAGCCTGAGAGTAGCCACACCCACAACTCCTTCCAGTGCATAGCTGCCCGGGCCATACCTGGGGCCACTGCCAGTGCACAGCTGCCTGGTGCAGGCAGAAGATGCCAGAGCAGGGCACGAAGGGGCACCATTCTTGCAGGAGAGCACACGCCTGCCTCTCAACACAGGGCTCTGGGCTGCCCCTCCCCTGGTGGCTCAGGGGATTAAGCTGGACACTGCTCCCTGTGTGATGGTGACCAACACAGACAGCAGAGAGGGGCAGGGCAACCAGCAAGCAGGAAGGGACTTTGTTCTCCCATCTGACACACATGTCACCTGCCTAAGACTACCTCTATCACTATGAAAAGGCAGAAGAATTTGGTCCAGTACAGAATCACCCAGACAACCCCCAAGAGAGGCCCTGGGGAGACAGACATAGCAAATATTCCTGAAAAAGAATTCAAAATAAAGATCATAAGAAGGCTGGCGGACCTGCAGAGAAATATGTAAGAGCTAAAGGATCGAGTTAGGAGGGAGAATACAGAAATAAAACAATCTCTGGAAGGACTTAAGAGAAGAACGAACAAGGTACAAAAAACTGTTAATGGAATAGAAATCAGAGAACAGGAATAGAGAGAAGCTGATGCAGAGAGAGATAAAAGGATCTCCATGAATGAAAAAATATTAAGAGAACTGTGTGACCAATCCAAATGGAACAATATTTGCATTTTAGGGGTAACAGAAGAAGAAGAGAGAGAGAAAGGGATAGAAAGTGTCTTTGAAGAAACAATAGCTGAAAACTTCCCCAAACTGGGGGAGGAAATAGTCTCTCAGACCATGGAAGCCCACACACCTCCCAACAGAAGGGAACCAAGCAGGACAACACCAAGACATATAATAATTAAAATGGCAAAGATCAAAGACAGGTACAGAGTACTAAAGGCAGCCAGAGAGAGAGAAAACGTCACCTACAAAGGAAAACCCACCAGGCTATCATCAGACTTCTCAGCAGACACCTTACAGGCCAGAAGAAAATGGCATGATATATTTAATGCAATGAAACAGAAGGGCCTTGAACCAAGAATACTGTATAAAGCACTATTATCATTCAAATATAAAGAAGGGATTAAATAATTCCCAGACAAGCAAAAGTTGAGGGAATTTGTCTCCCACAAACTATATCTACAGGATATTTTAAAGGGACTACTCTAGATTGGAGCACTCCCAAGGTTATATAGATGTCACCAGAGAAAATAAAATGACAGCAAAGAAAGGAGACCAACCAAATACTAACGAAAGGCAAAAAAGAAAATCAACTATTCACAGAAGCAGTCAAAAGAAAAACAAAAGAGGGCAAAATAAAACACGTAATATATAAAGAATTGAGAAGGAGGAATAAGAAGGGAGAGAAAAAAGAATCATCAGTGTTTATAATAGCTAGATAAGTGAATTACGTTAGACAGTAAGATACTAAAAAAGCGAACCTTGAACCTTTGGTAAACACGAATTTAAAGCCTGAAATGGCAATAAGTACATATCACCCTAAAGGTAAATGGACTGAATGCACCAATCAAAAGACACAGTAATAGAATGGATTAAAAAGCAAGACCTATCTATATGCTGCTTACAAGAGACTCACCTCAAATCCAAAGACATGCAAAGACTAAAAGTCAAGGGATGGAAAAAGATATTCCATGCAAACAGGCAAAAAAAAAGGAGGTGTTGCAGTACTAGTATCAGACAAAATAGACTTCAAAACAAGAGAAAGTAACAACAGATAAAGGGCATTACATAATGATAAAGGGGTAAGTCCAACAAGAGGATATAACTTATAAATATATATGAACCCAATATATGAGCACCAACACATGTGAAACTTATACTAACAGAACTAAAGGAGGAAATAGAATGCAATGCATTCATTTTAGGAGACTTCAACACACTACTCACTCCAAAGGAAAGATCCACCAGACAGAAAATAAGTAAGGACACAGAGGCACTGAACAACACAGTAGAACAGATGGACCTAAGAGACATCTATAGAACTCTACACCCAAAAGCAGCAGGATACACATTTCTCTCAAGTGTACATGGAACATTCTCCAAAATAGACCACATACTAGGCCACAAAAAGAGCCTCAGTAAATTCCAAAAGATTGAAATTTCACCAACCAACTTTTCAGACCACAAAGGTATAAAACTAGAAACAAACTGTACAAAGAAATCAAAAAGGCTTAACAACATGCTCCTCAATAATCAATCAATGATTAAATTAAAATAGAGATCATGCAATATATGGAAACAAATAGCAACAACACAAAGCCTCAGTTTCTGTGGGATGCAGCAAAAGCTGTTTTAAGAGGAAAGTACATAGCAATCCAGGCCTATTGAAAGAAGGAAGAACTGAATAGAACTGAAAGAAAGAAGGAAGAAATGAATAGTCTAATGTCACAATTATCAAAATTGGAAAAAGAAGAACAAATGAAGCCTAAAGTCAGCAGAAGAAGGGACATAATAAAGATCAGAGAAGAAATAAATAAAATTGAGAAGAATAAAACAATAGAAAAAATCAATGAAACCAAGAGCTGGTTCTCTGAGAAAATGAATAAAATAGATAAGCCTCTAGCCAGACTTATTAAGAGAAAAAGAATCAATGCACATTAAAAGAATCATAAATGAGAAAGGAAAAATCATAACAGACCCCACAGAAATACAAAGATTTATTAAAGAATACTATGAAAACTTATATGCTAAGAAGCTGGAAAACCTAAAAGAAATGGACAACTTCCTAGAAAAATACAACCTCCCAAGACTGACTAAGGAAGAAACAGAAAATCCAAACAAAACAATTACCAGCAACAAAATTGAAGTGGTAATCAAAAAAGTACCCAAGAGAAAAACCTCCGGGCCAGATGGATTTAGCCTGGAATTTTATGAGACATACAGAGAAGACATAGTACCCATTCTCCTCAAAGTTTTTCAAAAAATAGAAGAGGTGGGAATACTCCCAAACTCATTTTATGAAGCCAACATCACTCTAATACCAAAAGCAGGCAAAGAAAGCACAAAAAAAGAAAATTACAGACCAATATCCCTGATGAACATAGATGCAAAAATACTCAACAAAATATTAGCAAACCAAATTTAAAAATACATCAAGACGATCATACACCATGATCAAGTGGGATTCATCTCAGGGATGCAAGGATGATAGAACATTCGAAAATTCATTAACATCAACCATGACATAAACAAAAACAAGGGAAAATTTGCATGATCATCTCCATAGATGCTGAAAAAGCATTCCACAAAACTCAACATCCATTCCTGATAAAAACTCTCAAGAAAATGGGTATAGAGGGCAAGTACCTCAACTTAATAAAGGCCATATATGACAGACCCACAGCCAACATCATACTGAACAGCGAGAAGCTGAAAGCTTTTCCTCTAAGATCAGGAACAACGCAGGGATGCCCACTCTCCCCACTGTTATTCAACATAGTAATGGAGGTCCTAGCCACTGCAATTAGACAAAACAAAGAAATACAAGGAATCCAGATTGGTAAAGAAGTCAAACAGTCACTATTTGCCGATGACATGATATTGTACATAAAAAGCCTAAAGACTCCACTTCAAAACTACTAGAATTGATATCAGAATACAGCAAAGTTGCAGGACACAAAATTAACACACAGAAATCTGTGGCTTTCCTATACACTAACAATGAACCAATAGAAAGACAAAACAGGAAAACAATTCCATTCACAACTGCATCAAAAAAATAAAATACCTAGGAATAAACCTAATAAGGAAGTGAAAGACCTATACCCTGAAAACTATAAGACACTCTTAAGAGAAATTCAAGAGGACACTAACAAATGGAAACTCGTCCCATGCTCTTAGGTAAGAAGAATTAATATCATCAAAATGGCCATCCTGCCTAAAGCCATCTAGTTTCAATGCAATCCTTATAAAATTACCAACAGCATTATTCAACGAACTGTAACAAAGAGTTGAAAAATTCATATGGAAACACAAAAGACTGCGAATAGCCAAAGTAACCCTGAGAAGGAAGAATAAAGTGGGGGGAGGTGTATCTCGCTCCCCAACTTCAAGCTCTACTTCAAAGCCACAGTAATCAAGACAGTTCGGTACTGGCACAGAACAGAGCCAGAGACCAGTGGAACAGAATAGATTCTTAAGACATTAACTCAAACATATATGGTCAATTAATATAATATAAAGGACCCATGGATATACAATGGGGAAATAGCCTCTTCAGCAGCTGGTGTTGGCAAAACTGGACAACTACATGTAAGAAAATGAATCTGGATAATTGTCTACCGCCATACCCAAAGGGAAATTCGAAATGAATCGAAGACCTGAATCTAAGGTATGAAACCATAAAACTCTTAGAATAAAACATAGGCAAAAATCTCTTTGACATAGACATGAGCAACTTCTTCATGGACATTTCTACCCAGACAAGGGAAACAAAAGCGAAAATGAACAAGTTGGACTATATCAAGCTGAAAAGCTTCTGTACATCAAAGAAGCATCAATAGAACAAAAAGGTATCATACAGTATGGGAGGATATATTCATAAATGACATATCCGATAAAGGGTTGACATCCAAAATTTATAAAGAGCTCATGGACCACAACAAACAAAAAGCAAATAATCCAATTATAAAATGGGCAGAGGATCTAAACAGACAGTTCTCCAAAGCAGAAATTCAGATGACCAACTGACACATGAGAAGATGTTCCACATCGGTAATCATCAGAGAAATGCAAATTAAAACCATAATGAAATATCACCTCACACCAGTTAGGATGGCCACCATCCAAAAGACAAACAACAACAAATGTTGGAAGGGATGTGGAGAAAGGGGAACCATCCCACTCTGCTGGTGGGAATGTAAATTATTTCAACCATTGTGGAAAGCAGTATGGAGGTTCCTCAAAATGCTCAAAATAGAAATACCATTTGACCCTGGAATTCCACTCTTAGGAATTTGCCCTAAGAATGCAACAGCCCAGTTTCAAATAGACAACATATGCTCCCCTATGTTTATCGCAGCACTATTTACAATAGCCAGGAAATGGAAGCAACCTAAGTGTCCATCAGTAGATGAATGGATAAAGAAGATGTTTTATATATATATATATACACACACACAATGGAATATTTTCAGCCATAAGATGAAAACAAATCCTACCATTTGCAAGAAGCTAGAGGTTGTTATCCTTAGTGAAATATGCCAGGCAGACTAAGACAAATGATTTCACTCACCTGTTGTGTATAAGAACAAAGAGAAAACTGAAGGAACAAAACAACAGCAGTCTCAGAGAACCCAATAATGGACTGTTACCAAAGGGAAAGGGACTGTGGAGGATGAGTGGAAAGAGAATGATAAGGTGGGGGAAGGGACATTATGATTAGCATACATAATGTAGCAGGGCCAGGGCATGGGGAAGGCTCTACAACACAGAGAAGACAAGTAGTGATTCTATAGCATATTACTATGCTGACGGACAGTGACTGTAATGGAGTATGTGGTGGGGAATTGATAATGGGGGGAGTCTAGTACTCATTGTGTTGATCATGTAATTGTAGATTAGTGATACCAAAATTTAAAAATAAAATAAATACATAAATGAATAAAAAAGAGAGAAAGTGCACACATGGAGAAAGGCGAGTGTGAAATACCTCACAGAAGAGGTACAATGAAAGGTTGAGATAAAGTTTTAAGGATACACACTTAGAAAGTGTGGGTGACCTCAGAGAGAGGAGCACACAGAAAGCTTTAGGGACTGGGGCTTTATAGGTGATTGAGGATTTTCAGGAATGTGACACAGGGCCAAGTGCAGACCAGCAAAATGTCCCAGAATTTTCATCTTTATTAAAGTGATAAGGAAAATATTCAACACAGTTGTCAAGGTCGACAAACTGCTTTTATCCTCCAGTTGGCAAAGCACTCCCAGCTCACTCCTTTCCTCCTCCAGGCTCCTCTTTTGCCCTGTGCATGCCAAAATGCCACATATCAAAATAATATTAATTGCTCCCCTTGTTTGTGCTCAGGGCTCAGACCTTGGGAGATTACTCCCTTCTGGGTCCGCCTGTGTAAAATAAACCTCAAAACTCCAAGACCTCTGAGTGCCACTTGGTTCTTCCATCAGTGATCCGGTCTAGATTTTCCAGAATTTTCCAAAACATTGGACCCAAATGCATTGGCCCATTGTTGCAACCGGTTTGGGGCAATGGCTGGGCGGTGATGGAACAGGAGATCGCAATGGAAAAGGCATGCCCTGCCTGACCTTTTGACAGTCTCCTGCCCTGTTGCCCTGGGCCAGTCCCGCTCCACTGTTCCCACCAGACTCAAGGAGGCTTGGTAGGTGAGGACCTGGTTCCAACGTCGAATCTGGTAAGGCCCCAGGGCCCCTGATC
Source organism: Manis javanica (assembly GCF_040802235.1). Classification (NCBI taxonomy): domain Eukaryota; kingdom Metazoa; phylum Chordata; class Mammalia; order Pholidota; family Manidae; genus Manis; species Manis javanica. The sequence goes on along the minus strand of NC_133171.1, from coordinate 64,395,727 downwards.
CAGCCAGTCCCACCCATTGGGGTGGAAAGGGAGCCTGATCACCTCCCGGAGACTTCATAGAAGTCTCACAGGTAGACATTCCAGGGGCGGGGGAATGTTTAAACTCTGGTCTGAGTGTGTGAGTGTGCAGGGTGGCTGAAACCATTCAGTCTGCACTTAATCTGTGATTCCATGGCCTGCACTACTGAATCAGAATGGGCTCTCATCCACATTCGCGGTCGGCCGCCACAACATAATGGTGACTCAGCTTTGGCTAACCTGGCCTCGGACTTACACGGTTGCACCTTAGTCAAGGCTGACTAAATTCTCCATGAGGAGAGTGAACGGACAGGCATCTGACTGTCTCCTCTCTAGAGGAAGCACCCCTCCCTTGTCTGTTGTTGCAGCACCACTACATGGACACATCATGTGTCAGGGCATAGCAAACCCACATTTCTCAACACCGTTATCAAAAATTTCAGGAATGAATTTTCAGAAACTGCAGAGTAAAATTAACTTCTAGCATGTTGAAAACCCTGTGTGAATCTGTATAGTCCTCCTTTAGTGTAGGGTGTCCTCCAGAAAGAACCCTAGATGTTCCAACAATTCACCGAGTCTGGTGGGTCATCGCTAGAGATCCAGGTCATGCTAATCAGTTCCCATACTTTAACTCCTGGTTATAAGTTGCCCAGACCCTTCTGCCTTGGGTGCGATTCACTTGCAAAAGGCAGGGACAAAGTAGGGTCTTAGTTGCCACAACAAAGCAGTCCACAAAGAATTAACAGAAGCCTGAGTCTCTGCAAATTCTTACTGGTGATACAGAGGAAGAGTCAATATTGTCCCCACCTTATGTGCCCCCAAGACCGTCAGCACCCAGCACCCAGTCCTGGACACGCTGCTGCCATCACCCTCCCTGCCAACTCCAGAACCAGTGGACCCACTGTGCCTCAGACCAGCAGTCAGACTGAGCCCTCAGCCAGGAGCAGGTGCCTTCCGATGCTGGTGCAAGAGACGTGGAAGCCTGAAAGGTGTAATAAAGATAGGACCATCCAGCCTGGCTGGTCCATGCTTAACTATCAACCCTTCTCCATGACTAACCTACTCAATTAAAAACACAACACCCCATTGGGAAAGCCACAAGCCCTTGTTGATCTCATGAAATCCCTCCTCCCAACCCATCAACCAACCTAAAAAAACTGTCAATAGCTTCTCCGCACCCTGTTCACAACAGAAGGGAGGAAGCAGACACGATCCTTGATTGAGGTGCATTGGCTGAAATGGCTGTCCCCAAGGAGCGCTCCGAGTGGGACTTCACCACCTCTGAGGGACAGCAGCAGATCTGCCGATATCAGGACACCCTCCTCCAGGGGATCAAAGCCCGTCCCAAAAATCCTATGAACATGACCAAAGTATCTTCAGTCACTCAACAATCAGGAGAGTCTTCTGGGAACTATTAAGAAAGACTGTGTGAAGCTTATTGCATTCACACCCTTTTCAATCCTGAGTCACTAGGGAGCCCACAAATGGTCAACAACTCATTTGTAGCTCAAGCCACCACAGAAATAAGACAAAAGCTCCAAAGTGCTGGGATAAATATCACTCAACTGATTAAAATTGCCAAAAAGGTATATCTAAACAGAAAAGTTCAGGCTGACAGAGAGGCTAAAAGTGAAGAAAAAGGCCAGCTTCCTGGCAGCTGCCTTACAAGAAAGAGAGATGATGACCAAAAGGCAGAGAAAAGCCAGCCACCAAGAGTGGGGAAGCCTAGGACACTCCTAGCCAGGAACCAGTGTGCTTACTGTGAAGAGAAGGGGCTTTGGAATAATGACTGCCCCAATAGAGGAAAAGCCCCAAAGCTCAGTCACTACCAGGAGGAGCCTCACAGGGAAAGGCTCATTAGTCTGGCAGGAACAGATTCAGACAGATAAGGACCAGGCTCTCTCATACTCAGCCCTCATGAGCACACAGTCAAAATGAAAGTGGGGGGACAACAGATGACTTTTACAATTGACACAGGGGCAGAACCCTCTGTGGTCACCCTCCCTGTAACTGCCTTCAGTAAAAAGACTGCAACTATTCTAGGAGCCACTGGGACATAAGAGGTCCAGCAACACATTTGCAAAGACTGCCAGTGTGAACTTGGAAGCTACAACGTCCGACATAAGTTTCTCTACCTGCCCCAGTGCCCCATTCCCCTCCTCAGCCAAGATGTAATCTCAAAGCTTGGAGCCCAAATAACTTTTGAACCAACTGGATGCACAAGGCTCAAACTAAATCCAGGCCAAGAAAAGCCAGGGTCCCTTATTCTTGCAATAACCACATCTAGGGAAGGGGGGGGTGGAGGCTATTCTATGCCCAGACCCTCTCAAGTAGCCCATCTGTATTCAGAGCTGCCTTCCCCTTAGTATGAGCTGAAGACAACCCACCTGGATTTGCTCATAACCAAACCGCTGTCATTGTAGAACTGACTCCAGGGTCCCAGCCACAAAGACAGCAGCAGTAACCCCTCTCACAAGAGGCGAGAGTGGGCATCCAGGAACACCTGATCAGACTCAAAGAAGCAGGCATTCTAATTGACTTTCAAACACCCTGGAATGCCCCGCTTCTACCAGTCAAAAAGCCAGGAGGAGGGGAACAGCCTGTTCAAAGACCTGTGAGCCATTAACAGAGTGACTGTTTCTTTACCCCTGGTGGTCCCAAATTTGTACACCCTCTTCAGCCAGATCCTGGGGTCTGCCAAATGGTTCACTTGCCTAGACTTTAAAGATGCCTTCTTCTGCCTCTGGCTGGCCCCCCAAACCCAGCTCTTGTTTGCCTTTGAATGGATTGAACCGAATACGGGGCAGCAGATGCAGATAACATAGACGCGGTTTCCACAAGGTTTCAAGAACTCACCCACTCTCTTTGGAGAGGCATTGGACGCAGATCTTGCCAGCTTTCCGAGGGAAGCCATGCGCTCTGCCCTCCTCCAGGATGCAGATGACCTCCTCCTTGCCAGTGACACCCAGGAAAATTGTGCAAAAGGCACAAAGGCCCTCCTGCAACTCCTGTCAGACTCATGATACCAAGCCTTATAAAGAAAGGGCATAAATCTGCCAACAGCAAGTCTGGTACTTGGGCTTCCTCCTCACCCAGGGAGAAAGGGCACTAGGACCAGAGAAGAAAAGGTCATTATCTCATTAAGTCAGCCCCAGATGAAGAAAGGCATATGAAAGTTCCTGGAGACTGCCGGGTTCTGCAGAATCTGGATTTCTGGATTCTTGGCAGTGGAAAACCCTTATACAGTCCCCTGGGGCTGCCAAGACCAAAAGCCTCCTATCTGAGCAGAAGAGGCAAGAGCCATCTTCCTGGAAATAAAGGCTGCTTCAGAACAGGCAACAGCCCTAAGCCTGCTAGATACAAAAAAGTCATTCAATCTCTTCATACATGAAAAAAAAAAAGTAGCCCTCGAAGTTCTCAAATAAACTGTTAGGCCCTGGCAATGGCTGGTTGCATACCTGTCAAAAAAAAAACTAAACCCAATTGAGGCAGGACCCTCCCTCAGGACATGGGAAGCCACAGTTCTATTCATTAACAATGCAGTTAAAATTACCCTGGGACAAAAAATAAATGTCAACATCCCCCATACTGTTGTGTCCCTCTTAAATACACAGGGACACCAATTCGTCTCCAACTCTCAGCTGGTACAATACTAAAGCTCCCCAAAAAAAGTAGCACGCAAAGAACACCAGAAGTAAAATAACCCTGTAACACTGCGGAACCAGCTGGCAGATAAGGCAGCTAAAACAGCGACCAATCAAAAACAAATAAAGCTCCTTCCCTCACCATGGCCCTAATGCCCACAGTGGAGGCCTCGCCACCCAAGTACACTGAAAAAGAGAAGGACAGCGCCACGGCTGAAGGAGGCATCCTAGCTAAAAGAAAAAAGATGGTTGCTGCCTGACAGACGCATTTTTGTCCCAACTGCAACCGGAAGGCATCTAGTCAGCAAATACTATCAGCTCACCCACCTAAGGAAAACTGCACTAGAAGTTCCCCTCAAAAAGCAATACTGATGCCGGGGTTCTTGTTTGCGGAGCCGAAGAATGAGCTTCACAAACAGTCAAGGTAGGAGAGCAAGGTACAGGCTTTTATTTAGAGATATAGTGAAAGGACAGAGCTCCCAGGAGGGGACAAGAGAGTCCATAGTGGTGCATTGTCTAGGAGGTTTTATAGGCAGTTGAGGATTTTTTAAGAATATGAAAAAATTTAGGGGTGGGGACTTGTTAAGTGGGTCCTGAATATTAAAAATTAACTTAACTGTAAGGAATTTCTTGCCTTGATTTTTTTCTGGAACACCGGTGCCTTGGTCTGGGAGCATATCAAAAGGCTGCCTGCCCAGCCCCCAAGGTGGGCTGAGGTATTGTCTACTTGCTAAAGAATCCTGCCTCTTGAACTTCCTGGGTGTTAAAATGCAATCTTATCTTTAAGATGGAATTCTTCCTGCCTTTTACTATGCCGTCTACAGCTGGGTCTGCATGCTAAGTTAGTTGCTCAGTTTGCAAAATCACCTTGTCAGATCTGAAGGAGGAAAGACAGCACATAGGCCCGGGCCTTTTAGCATGCTAAAGTGAATCTTACGCATGGTTATAAATGGTTAGCATAATAAAACATGTGCTACTCTTCTTTATCTGGGGAACATTAACTCATTTCACTGAAGAATGATTCTGGAGCTCAATGTTTAACATAGAGTTTTAGTAGGGGGAGTTTCCTTGCATGTAGTTACATTGCTCTGACTGCAAATATCCTGCCCTGCCCCCTCCAGAGGCTCTCACCCTACTCTGACTACATCCATGGTCCCTGCCTCAATACTACATCAGCCAGTTGTCAGCATTATTAAGCCTAGCAATAAGTGAGCAGAGCATGACTTGTGCCAGAAATAATGCTCAATCTGCACCACAACTCCTGCCCAGTTGTCCAAAGGGCAGGAGTTGCCCCCTTTGAAAACCTTGAGATAGACTTCACAGATGTCCAGCCAAGCAGAGGACTCAAATACCTTCTAGTAATAGTGTGTACATACTCTGTATGGGTTGAAGCCTTCCCAACCAGGACAAAACAAAGTCAGGAGATAGCCAAAGTCCTCCTGAGAGAAATTGTGTCCCAGATTGGCCTACCATCTACAATTCACAGTGACAATGAACCTGCCCTTGTAGCAGATGCAGTACAGATTTTAACTAAATCTCTCAACATTACCTGGAAGCTCCACACTGCATACAGGCCACAAGGAAAGTGGAGCGAATGAATCACACCCTCGAAGGAACACTAGCTAAGTTTTGCCAAGAAACTGGACTCTCGTGGCCAAACCTACTGCCCCTGGCTCTCCTGCATTGCTTGCTGCACACCTAGGACTCAAGGATTTTCCATTTTGAATTAGTGTATGGACGCCCTCCCCTGTGTCTAGGAAGCCTCCCAGGGAACCTACACCAGATAGAAAATAAGAGAGTAACAAAACAGCTCTAAGCCTTAAGAGCCACCCTAAGTAAGTTGCAGCAATATACCATAGAAAGAGCCCTGATCTCTTTAGGGACTCCAGTACATTCCTTCTAGGCTGGGGGCTCAGTCTGGGTAAAAAATTGAAAAAGGGACCCCCTCAAACCTCAGTGGAATAGCCCCTATATTGTTGTTCTAACCACTCCTACTGCCCTCAAAGTTACAGGCACCACTCTGTGGGTCCATAATTCCAGAGTGAAAAGGGCCCATAATCTGGACAAAGAAAATACATCAGTGGAGGGCCCAGCCAGACCTCCAGAATCCTCTCCACCTCTGGATCCGATTACCCTCTGACTAATAAACACCTGTGCACCATGGATCCTGGCCTTCGCAGAAATGGAATCTCCCATCCTGGGCATTAAACACTGCTGCTACCCCCTCTGACTGAACCATTCTTCAAAATGTTGCCCTTTCCATTGTCTATTGGGTAATCATAAGTTGTTTTGCTGTGCTTACCTGTTGCTTCTAGCTGAACTCAAGTCTCAGCCTGCACTTTGAAAGTACCTCTCTATAATGTTTACCTGTACAACAGCTATAAAGTGCATGGTCATCACCCAAGGGAGCTGCCCTCAGTGGCCCTACACCTTTAGCACCTGTCCTCTCACACTCAAATAAGCCAACCTGAGCATAATGCTCAGCAGCATAAAAATAAATTAGGACTGAGAAAAACTGGGTAATTTTTGTTAAGCACAGGCTTATCAAGAGTCTGGAGGACTCATTTCAACTTGTACACACCAGGCCCATACAGACAAACACAAAAACATAATCATTTGTGTTCTTCACAAAGTACTCAGGCTTTCATGAAAAAGTCACAAGGAAAAATCCTAGCTCAAAGCAATTAGAAGTATAAATACAAGCCATTATAGCCCTATCATAAACCAGAAAGTTGAATTCCCCTAAAATGAACTGCTGAAAGGGGATTAGCACAAGAAATACACTGCTTTTATTCCTTCCCAGGATATCAGCTTCTCTTTGGAAGCATTATCAATCAAGGCTGTCTGCCCTGCCTCCAAGGTGGGCTGAGCCAGGTTCATTTGATTAAAATGCAATCTTAGCTTTAAGATAAAATTCTTTTTGAATAAGCTGGACCTTTTAGCAGGTGCTAAAGTAAATCTTACAATGGTGTGTTCTAATTGACACAGTGAAAACATAGACTATACTGAGGTACTTTTCTTTATCTGAGGAGTATTCAAACTTTAGGCCATGTTGCTCCTGGCCTTCTGAGCTTTCTATGTTTAACTCTTTCAGTCCCTTCTAGTGGGTTTTACTGGCTTTTTCCTCTTTCTGCCCTGTTCATATCTGTTTTCCTGCCTAACAGTTATATGATCTGAAACTGTTAACCATCACACTTTCTTACAAAACCAACAAATATTCAGATGAACAGGCCCACTCTTCAAGAGTGTACTTTCCCCTCGCTAAACAAAATTGTCTCTAGCCTTCTCATCTTGTTTCATGTTCCTTGTCTGTTTGTGCCAGAGGAGGAATGAGAAAGACCTTTCCCAGTAACATTGGGATTTACCTACAGAGAATTTAGGTGTGGTTGGCTGGATGAAGTTGCATACCACTACTGTGGACAGAGAAGGAACTGCTTAAATGGGGTGAAGAGACAAAGACTATGTGTGCCAGGGGTAAAGGGACAGAGATTATGTGTGTGGCAAAAAAGTATGTAATTATGACTATACTATGTGCTATGCTAGAAGGGATCATTCTTGTGCAACCATACCCCAAGGAACTAAACCTTCATTAGAGGAATCTGCCTTCATATAAGGTTTCTATTGATAAAGTGGGCCTGGATTTGGCCAGCCCAAGGCCATCGATATAAGTGGCATACTGTCCAAAGGAGGGGACCATTTGGCCACATGGTTATTCTGGGCCAAATGGTTATAAGCAGTCAGTTCTTGTCCTTGCATTCTTCCTTCCATTACTCTCTTCTAAACCATAGTGCCTTATTAATGTGTCTATTGGAGAAATCTAGGTTAATCTGAGCAGCCTAGATTTAAGGAAGATTGGAAAAATGAGTTAATGACTTCTGCTTTGTGATTTAGGGGTCTCATCATAACATCGGATAGCTGTTCAAAATATACATATTTAAATTTCATATCATACAGAAGTATTCTTAAGAGCTTATTCTTGTTTATGGGTTTACCTATTCCCTATTTGGTATATACCCTCAAGATTATGTAATTTTAAAATTTGACTTCTTAATTGGTGAATTTCGTTAATAGATTATCTAAATTGAACCAATTCACTGAACCAATTGAAACAATTCTAGTATTGAACCAAATAATGAATTCTTGAAATGACCACCTTGCTTTTTTTGTAAGTACACTTAAGAAGTATACTGCTGGTTTCTGTTTGTGAGTATCTTTTGCAATGATGTTAGTAAGCTGAAGGGTAGCAGAATGTTCCACACCAAAATATGCCTTTTTGTCATAAGGGTTATTTTGAGTTGATTATTTTAAGAAACAACAAACACAGGAGAAACTCAAAGTAGTTACCATTTTGTAATGGCTATTTACATTTACAAAGGAAATCTCCATCATTATGTCTCTCCCTCTGCAATATGAAGAAAAGGGTCACTCTAAACTAAAAGAGACTCATCAATGTAGAAGGCACTGAATTTACTCTGCAAAACATCTTTCCCTTATCCTGATAACCTCTCCAAAACTGGCCTCCTCACCACACCTTTGTTTGTTTATTTATTTGGTCTTTCACTGAAGATGGTTTTTAAGCTAGAGTTCTAAGCAACTTTGGAGATATTCATTTTCCCCTGGGAAAAACAAGATAAACATGATAATAAAATTGTTTGTTTTTCTTTTGCTAATCTTATATTATAGGGATCTCAGCCACAAGAACTTAGAAGGCTGAAGGAAAATCTTTTTTCCTTCCCTACAAAGAAAATTTAATCAGTGCTTTTTTAAATTAATAGACTACTTTTTAGAATAATTTTAGGTTTCCAGAAAAATAACCAGAAAGTACAGGGTCTGCATAGTGGTGATATTTTATTGTATTACTTTTATTTGCTACTATTCTCAGAGTAATACTGGTGTTGTAAAATCAAAAACAGGATCACTCTTTTCTTCACCATGCTATGAAAGTATTTAAATATTGAAGGGATTCAGGACATGTCATTTTGGCATATGGATTACTTTTAGCTAAAGACAATGGAGAACCAACAAAGTCAGGAAAGTTCTTTACCTCCCCTGTAACTTTCTAAAATATAGTATAAATCTTTCCTTTTGTAGAGGAAATTTACATTTATAAAGGAATCCTCCACTAGGAAAGATATCTGTACCAAGAAGATAACTGTTCCTGGAGACAAACATCATCAGAGAGACTCTACCAGCACAACAAGGCAGTACTTATTTACCAAACACTTTCTCCCTCACCTTCTTGTAATATGCCTCCCTTCACCCAGAAGCCTCAAATTCCTATTCCTTTATGTATCCCAAGATGGCATACAAGTCTTAATCATACGTGAAACTCTTATGCATTCATACATATAAAAATTGTTTTTTTTCTTGTTATGTGATTCTTTTCATTTGACCCCGTAATTGGTGAATTATACTAATAGATTATCTAGTATAAGCAAATTTTGTATTTCTCATGCTGAAGGGGGATTTCAGCTCTGGGAAAGTTCACTCTGAATTTGATGAAACCAAATAATAACAGAATGTTTGGGGGGAAAAGGTTGATACCAAACTTTATTCTTGTAGTGACTAGTCAAGTGCTAAAACTGTGCAAAGTCTGCAATCCACTTCCACCTCCACCAGCACCACAGAGCACTGGGAGCTGTTTATACAGCAACACAGACAATTATGGCTCATTGTCAACAGATGCATAAGCACACGCCTACAGAGTAGGCCAATTGCATCATTGTACATGCTGCAAGTAGATTAGAATTAAGTGAGGATACTGGCCATGGGAACTTCCATTTTCCCTACAGTATTATTGAAAAGACCACACTAGCTTTTTGTTAATTTGTTAATTTGTCTTATGTCAGTTTAATTCTTAAATAAGTCACAGAACCTAAAAGAGTAAAAGGTAGTTTTTCCTCTCCTGCAATATCATCAAAATCATGTGTTCCATAACAATTTGAAAGGTTTTCACCTATGAAACCATCTGGGCCTAGTGATTTGAGGCTTAGCAATCTGACAACTCCTTTAACTGTCTCCATAGTTATGATCCTGTGTGGTTCTCTAGCTTATAGCTATTGACCTAGAAAATCACAAATTTTTTCTAAGTACTTAATATTTTTTGTTGAGCTATACAAAGTATTCATTAATAACTATTTTAATTTCTTCTATTAGAGGCTCTAACAAAGCCTAACTCAATTCATTTTGAAACAAGCCAAGAAGTTAAACCTCTGCCTTCATGTTGCCCTCTAACCAAACCATTCTGAGTTTCAGCAATCTCTCCTGGAGTCTCCTAGAAACTACAGATAAGACCATTCTATTCCTGAGGCAGTTTCAAAGCACACAGCCTCCTTGATACCAGCAAGTCTGCCTGTGAGACATTGATCTGTGAAGTTCCCCTTTAAAACATTCACTCTGAACAGCACTTTGAAATGGTCTTTGGACACTAGTCTACCATCTTCCCAGGTTGCTGGTTTCCTGAATAAAGCAATTTTCTTTTCACCAACACTTGTCTCTTGAGTTTTGGCTTTTGAGTGATAAGTGACTGGACTTGGGTTTGGAAACTGGCCACACATCTTTGTAATTTCCAATTTTATGTTCCTACTTTTAATAGCCTATTATCTATTTTATTTCCATATACTTTATCTATATATTTTATCTTTTATGTTTTCCTAAAAGTAATCTTTTGGATCCTGCTTTTCCCTTTTAAATTTTGTTTTCACCTATTTTAATTCAAATCTTGTGTCTGCCTGCTTCTTTAATTGTCCTTTTTCCAATGTCATATCTCAGATGCCTAATCATTTTATTTATTTTTGTTTAATGATGTGAAGACTTTGGACTATGAAGTCACATTTAGCTGTACCTGAAAGCTATCAAAACATAAATGCAAGATATCTGGAGTAATATCTCATTATTAATTTTGTCCCATCCATATGGTACTATATATGAAATCAAGTTGATAAATGGTGATATGACTTGCCTATAATCTATTTATAGATAATTTATATATTTAGGGAGGATCATATCCCCATGTGGGACAATCACAACGTCTTTCCTGGTTTTAGCCTTTAGCCAGTTACTTGACCCAAAGGTAGACAACTCAGAAGTAGATTTACTGTGAACATAATTTTTCAAGCTGCTGGATCCCTCATTTGCACTTCAGTCCTTGGGGTATATGTATATATTTTTAATTGCACTTAATGTCACTATTGAGATGCATAATCTGATTTCTATCCCTTTTGTAATTAATTTGTTTTCTTACTTTATTTTGAAGTTTGTTAACTATGAGAATGTCTCAGTTTTGGTGAATTTAGTATTTCTTTTTTAAGAAAGATGGCTTTCCTTATAAAACTATCTTATATTTCTTTTATAAATATTAACAAATATTTTTATTAAGGTTTAATATTGCTTGTTTCACTTAGCTTTCTCCACTTCAGACACTAGTTATCTGATTTTCTTTAGATCTTCACTAATATTCAATAAAGCTATGATTACTTTTATATATTTGTCTTTTTTCCTTTGAATTCTATGAAATTTTCATTGATCTTGTTTTGTCACTGATTCAGTTTTTGTGGGGAAGCAAACTCCCTTACTTGCTGTATCTAATTTGTTAATGCTGTAAAGTCATTTATTGTTATGTTTCATTTTCTTTGCTTTGCTCTTCCATCTCCATTTTCATTCAATTCTGTTGTCTTTAAACTCATTTCATCTGCAGCCAGAGCATATAACTTAGCCTCCACCCATGATTCACTGACACCAGGCTTTCATTCAGGAGCTATGGACATGAAAAAGCAGGTAGGGCAAAACATCTCTCCTGGTGAGAGTGACAGAAACTGTGTTCATTTTCACAAAAAAGCATGAACCATTTCCCTCAGTGGCAACACTGTGAGCACTTGTGTAGTGTAATTTTGGGTGTTGTTTACTGTTATATAGGTTCCAGGCCTTGTTCTCTGGCCTTGCATTATTTAGCAAACATCTTATCCACTTAAAGTAGAGTTGGGTTTAGCCACATACAGCTAAGAACTCTGACTGATATAATGAGTCTTTGACATATTGTTTGAAGGGTAATTTCAGGAGCACTCCACTATGTCAGTTTTAGATAGTTCTTCTAATTTAGATGAAATTGTGGTTTGAAGCTGTCAGAGACATCTCTTAGGACCATATCACATCACATCACCAATCCTAGCTGCCTACATCCATCTTTATCATCCTTCAGGACAAATGAGAGAGAGGAACAGAGAGAGAGAAAGAATCTGAGGGTTCTTTTGATCTTGTATATGATGCTGATTTCTCTACAATGCTGGGAGAAGGCTTCAGACTTTCTGGGCATCTTTTCAGTATCTGACCCATATTTCCACATGATTTTCCTTTGTTCTTTTTGTCTTGCCATGCCGTGGTTTGTTCTTGGAGGTCATTCATTCTGGAATTCTTCCTCTAAGACTCTCCTACTTTTATGCTAGAGAGAAGACAGCAAAATACTGACATTTGGCAGTACTTCCATCCTATGGGGAGTATCCATTATTTGTGTTGGGGGAGACAGATTTCCAGACTAGATGGATATTGTGCAAATTTTTTCCTGGGATGCTTCCACTCTGCCCCCAATCTACATGCCTCTAAATTGGAGGATACTGGTGATTGCTTTCATTTTTTTGCCTACTTAATACATTCTATAAAGTACCCTGGGGATACTGAGAAAACCTGCATAAAAGAGAATCTGTCAATCTGCTTCAGTTCCCAGACCCTTTCTTTTAGATCAATGCTCTTAATTGTTCATTCTTTGGGTGACCCTTTAAAAATTGGTGTGTGACTTTTGTCTTTTCTTCAAATTGAGTACTTGTGAGGGATTCAAACATTTTTCTAATTTTCATTTATTTCAGTAGATTGAGAGACAGGGAGGGTATATAATTATTAGAATAAAAGGGGACTTTAAAAAAATATTGATTCTGATGGAGGGAGCCAAGATGGCGGCGTGAGTAGTTCAGTGGAAATCTCCCAAAAACAAAAATATTTATGAAAATACAATAAATACAAATATTCCTAAAAGAGACACCAGCAGATACAGTACAACAGCCAAGCTACATGTACATCTGCAAGAACTCAACATCACACAAAGGGGACAAGATACAAGCCACGGCCTGGCGGGACCAGAACACCCCCCTACCCCAGAACCCAGGGGGAAGAAAGGAGTCAGAATGGGGAGGGAGTGAAAGCCCAGGATTGCTAAACAACCAGCTCTAGAAATCCACACCCGTAGCACAGATACACAGTGCACGGGGTGCTGGATAGTAGAGAAATGGAAAAGCAAAACCTGCGGGCAGGTCCCTGCAACCGGCGCCCATGAGACAAAAGAAAAGCGAGTGCTTTTTGCAAGCATTAAAGAGACAGGGACCCCAGAGCTGAAAGAAGTAGTCCCGACACATTTAGCCAGCGGCTGGGAATCCTAGGGAACTTTAGGCACCCTAACCCCCTGGCTGGCAGCATAGCTCTGAAGTCCCTCACAGCACTGAACAGCCTCCCAGTAGTTCCCCGACCTGGCACAGACCCTGAAACACTGGCCCAGTGGTGGGAAAGCGGCAGTAGACTCCTGGGGTGGCGGCACCAGAGGGGAAGAGGAGCTGACTGTGCGCACTGGTGGTGCCAGACAGGACTGGGAATGGCCCATGTGAGCCTGCCACAGCAGCAACTGAGCAGCTCAGGAGCGGCCCGCGTGTGCCAGTGACTGCACCACCAGAGGGGCACGGGAGAGGCCTGCACGCACCTGCAGCAGTGCCAGATGGGCCCGAGTGTGGCATGCATGTGCTGGCAGAGGCTGCACCAGAGGGACCTGGGAGGGGCCCAAGGGAGCCAGCAGCAGCGGCAGAGGAGCAGCTGCACTCCCAGCAGGTGACCGGAATCCCAGCCTGATGCACAGCCGCCCAAGCCAGACGCAAAGACCACTGCTGGCACACAACTGCCCAGCAGGGCATAGCTATCACAGAGGAGTGTACCCAGTATGCCTGCCACTCCCCGCAGGGCTCTGCACTGCTCTGATGGAGACCCCACCCACAGCAGCTTAGGAGATTAATATTGTGGCTGCTCCAGGAGTGTGGGTAACTGACACAGGCAGTGCAGAAGGGCAAGGCATCCAGCAAGCAAGAAAATACTTTCTTCTCCCAGTTGACACACCCGCAATCTGCCTACAGCCACCACTATCACCATGAAAAGGCAGAAAAAAATTAGTCCAGTCCAAAATAGTACAGACAACCCCTGAGACAGGATTTGCAGAGACAGACCTAACCAGTCTCCCTGAAAAAGAATTTGAAATAAAAATCATAAACGTGCTGATGGATCTGCAGAGAAATATGCAAGAGCTAAAGGAGCAAACACAGAGGGAGACTACAGAAATAAAACAATCTCTGGAAGGACTTAAAAGCAGGATAGACAGGATGCAAGAGGCCATTAATGGAACAGAAAGCAGAGAACAGGAACGCATAGAAGCTGACGCAGAGAGAAATAAAAGGATTTCCAGAAATGAAACAATATTAAGAGAACTGTGTGACCAATCCAAAAGGAACAATAACCACATTGGAGGGGTACCAGAAGAAGAAGAAGAAGAGAGAAAAAGGGATATAAAGTGTGTTTGAAGAAATAATTGCTGAAAACTTCCCCAAACTGGGGGAGGAAATAGTTGCTCAGACCATGGAAGCACATAGAACTCCCAACAGAAGGGACCCAAAGAGGACAACACCAAGACACATAATAATTAAAATGGCAAAAATCAAGCACAAGGACAGAGTATTAAAGGCAGCCAGAGAGAGAAAAAAGCTCACCTACAAAGGAAAACCCTTCTCAACAGAAACCTTACAGGCCAGAAGAGAATGGTATGATATATTTAATGCGATGAAAAGAAGGGCCTTGAACCAAGAATACTGTGTCCAGCACGATTATCATTTAAATATGAAGGAGGGATTAAACAATTCCCAGACAAGCAAATGTTGAGGGAATTTGCCTCCCACAAACAACCTCTACAGGGTATGTTAGAGGGACTGCTCTAGAGGGGAGCACTCCTAAAAAGAGCACAGAACAAAATACCCAACATAACATATGAAGAATGGAGGAAAGGAATAAGAAGGGAGAGAAATAAAGAATCATCAGTCAGTGTTTATAAAAGCTCAATAAGCAAGTTAAGTTAGACAGTAAGATAGTAAAGAAGCTAACCTTGAACCTTTGGTAACCACAAACTTAATGCCTGCAATGGCAAGAAGTACATATCTTTCAATAATCACCTTAAATGTAAATGGACTGAATGCACCAATCAAAAGACACAGAGTAATAGAATGCATAAAAAAGCAAGACCCATCTATATGCTGCTTACAAGAGACTCACCTAAAACCCAAAGATATGAAAAGACTAAAAGTCAAGGGATGGAAAAAGATATTCCATGCAAACAACAGGGAGAAAAAAGCAGGTTTTGCCGTACTAGTATCAGACTAAATAGACATCAAAACAAAGAAAGTAACAAGAGATAAAGAAGGACATTACATAATGATAAAGGAGTCAGTCCAAAAAGAGGTACAACTATTATAAATATATATATACCCAATACAGGAGCACCAACATATGTGAAACAGATACTAACAGAATTAAAGGAGGACATAGAATGCAATGCATTCATTTTTTCCTCACAGAGTATATTAATATTTATTGTACACATAGCCACAAGAGGACATGAGCCTATTTTGAGCCATATAGGGTAGTATGTAATATTGATAAATTTAATTTTTTTGGACTTTTTTGTTATCATTAATCTACAATTACATGAAGAGCACTGTTTACTAGGCTCTCCCTTACACCAAGTCCCCCCACCACAAACCCCATTATAGACACTGTACATCAGCATAGTAAGATGTTGTAGAATCATTACTTGTCTTCTCTGTGTTGCACAGCCCTCCCCTTTCCCCCACCACCCACATTATACATGCTAATCATAATAACCCCTTTCTTCTTCCCCACCCTTATCCCTCCCTACCCTCCTATTCTTCCCAGTCCCTTTCACTTTGGTAAATGTTACTCCATTCGTAGGTTCTGTGATTCTGCAGCTATTCTGTTTCTTTAGATTTTCCTTTGTTCTTATACTCCACAGATGAGTGAAATCATTTGGTATTTGTCTTTCTCCACTTGGCTTATTTCACTGAGCATAATACCCTCAAGCTCCATCCACATTGTTGCAAATGGTAGGATTTGTTTTCTTCTTATGGCTGAATAATATTCCATTGTGTATATGTACCACATCTTCTTTATCCATTCATCTCCTGATGGACATTTAGGTTGCCTCAATTTCTTGGCTATTTTAAATAGTGCTGCCATAAACAAAGGGGTGTATCTGTCTCTTTCAAACTGGGCTGCTTCATTCTTAGGGTAAATTCCTAGAAGTGGAATTCCTGGGTCAAATGGTATGTCTATTTTGAGCTTTTTGAGGAACCTCCATACTTCTTTCCACAATGGTTGAACTAATTTACATTCCCACCAGCAGTGTAGGAGGGTTCCCCTTTCTCCACAAACTCGCCAACATGTGCTGTTGTTTAGCTTTTGGATGGTGGCAACCCTACTGGTGTGAGGAGACATCTCATTGTGGTTTCAATTTACATTTCTCTGATGACTAGCAATGTGGAGCATTTTTTCATATGTCTGTTGGCCATCTGAATTTCTTCTTTGGAGAACTGTCTCTTCAGCTTCTCTGGCCATTTCTTGGCTATTGTAAATAGTGCTGCTGTACATTCAGGTCTTTGATCCATTTCAAATTTACTTTTGTGTATGGGGTTAGACAGTGATCCAGTTTCATTCTCTCACATGTAGCCGTCGAGTTTTACCAGCACCATCTGTTGAAGAGTCTGTCATTTCCCCATTGTATGTCCATGGCTCCTTTATCAAATATTAATTGACCATATATGTTCGGGTTAATGTCTGGAGCCTCTAATCTGTTCCACTGGTCTGTGGCTCTGTTCTTGCGCCAGTACCAAATTGTCTTGATTACTGTGGCTTTATAGTAGAGTTTGAAGTTGGGGAGCAAGATCTCCCCCCCCACTTTATTCTTCTTTCTCAGGATTGCTTTGGCTATTCGAGGTCTTTGGTGATTCCATATGAATTTTTGAACTATTTGTTCCATTTCGTAGAAGAATGTTTTTGGTAATTTGATAGGGATTACATTGAATCTGTATATTGTTTTGGGCAGGATGGCCATTTTGATATTAATTCTTCCTATCCAGGAGCATGGGATGAGTTTCCATTTGTTAGTGTCCTCTTTAATTTCTCTTAAGAGTGTCTTATAGCTTTCAGGGTATAGGTCTTTCATTTCTTTGGTTAGGTTTATTCCTAGGTATTTTATTCTTTTTGATGCAATTGTGAATGGAATTGTTTCCCTGTTTTGTCTTTCTATTGGTTCATTGTTAGTGTATAGGAATGCCACAGATTTCTGTGTGTTAATTTTGTACCCTGCAACTTTGCTGTATTCCAATATCAGTTCTAGTAGTTTTGGAGTGGATTCTTTAGGGTTTTTTATGTACAACATCATGTCATCTGCAAATAGTGACAGTTTAACTTCTTCTTTACCAATCTGGATTCCTTGTATTTCTTTGTTTTGCCTAATTGCCATGGCTAGGACCTCCAGTACTATGTTGAATAACAGTGGGTAGAGTGGGCATCCATGTCTTGTTCCCAATCTCAGAGGAAAAGCTTTCAGTTTCTCGCTCTTCAGTATGATATTAGCTGTGGGTTTATCATATTTGGCCTTTATTATGTTGAGGTACTTGTCTTCTATACCCATTTTGCTGAGAGTTTTTATCCTGAATGGATGTTGAATTTTGTCAAATGCTTTTTCAGCATCTATGGAGATGATCATGTGGTTTTTGTCTTTCTTTTTGTTTATGTGGTGGATGATGTGGATTGAGTTTCGAATGTTGTACCATCCTTGCATCCCTGGGATGAATCCCACTTGGTCGTGGTGTATGATCCTTTTGATATATTTTTTAATTCGGTCTGCTAATACTTTATTGAGTATTTTTGCATCTACGTTCATCAAGGATATTGGTCTGTAATTTTCTTTTTTGGTGGGGTCTTTGACTGGTTTTGGTATTAGGGTGATGTTGGCTCCATAGCATAAGTTTGGGAATATTCCCTCCTTTTCTATTTTTTGGAAAACTTTAAGGAGTGTGGGTATTATGTCTTCTCTGTATGTCTGATAAAATTCCAAGGTAAATTCATCTGGCCTGCAAGTTTTGTTCTTGGGTAGTTTTATAATTGCCACTTCAATTTCTTTGCTCGTAATTGGTTTGTTTAACTTTTGTGTTTCTTCCTTGGTCAGTCTTGGAAGGTTGTATTTTTCTAGGAAGTTGGCCATTTCTTCTAGGTTTTCCAGCTTGTTAGCATATAGGTTTTTGACACAGTCTGGCTGCGCCAAGTCGAGCAGGTCCTGAAGTGCGGAAGGAGGGCAAAAAAAAACAAAGAAAGATAGAAAGAACTGGGAGGGCTGACACTTCCGCGTGTCGCCAGCAAATCTTTATTAGAGTCCAGAGTATTTATACAGCAAAGAAGCACACTATCCCAGGAAATGTCCAATAGACAATCAAGCACAGTATTGATGTCAGTAGTAGCCGGGCAAAGGTAGGCACAGCAGGGCTCCTTCAGTTGCTCATGGAAAGCATAAACAAGATGTTCTATGTTCTCCATTCCCACCACATCAGCAAGTGGGGGAAAGGGCATAACCCTCTCCCCACAGGTTTTCATAATAGTCTTTAATAATTCTTTGTATTTCTGTGTAGTCTGTCATGATTTTTCCATTCTCATTTATAATTCTGTTGATGTGTGTTGATACTCTTTTCCTCTTAATAAGTTTGACTAGAGGCTTATCTATTTTGTTTATTTTCTCAAAGAACCAGTTCTTGGCTTCATTGATTTTTTCTATTGTTTTATTATTCTCAATTTTGTTTATTTCTTCTCTGATCTTTATTATGTCAGTCTTACTGCTGAATTAAGCCCTCATTTGTTATTCTTTTTCCAATTTCAATTATTGTGACATTAGACTATTCATTTGGTATTGTTCTTCCTTCCTTAAATATGCCTGGATTGGTATATAGTTTCCTCTTAGGACTGCTTTCGCTGCATCCCACAGAAGTTAGGGCTTTGTGTTGTTTTCATTTGTTTCCATATATATTGCTGGATGTCCATTTTAATTTGGTCATTGATCCATTGACTATTTAGGAGCATGTTGTTAAGCCTCCATGTGTTTGTGGGTCTTTTTTATTTCTTTGTACAATTTATTTCTAGTTTTATACCTTTGTGGTCTGAAAAGTTGATTGGTAGGATTTCAATCTTTTTGAATTTACTGAGGCTCTTTTTATGGCCTAGTATGTGGTCTATTCTGGAGAATGTTCCATGTACACTTTAGAAGAATGTGTATCCTGTTGCTCTTGGATGTAGAGTTCTATAGGTCCATCTGTTCTAGTGTGTTGTTCAGTGTCTCCATGTCCTTACTTATTTTCTGTCTCTTGGATCTATCCTTTGGGGTGAGTGGCATTTTGAAGTCTCCTAAAATGAATGCATTGCATTGTATTTCCTCCTTTAGTTCTGTTAGTATTTGTTTCACATATGCTGGTGCTCATGTGTTGGGTGCATATATATTTATAATGGTTATATCCTCTGGTTGGACTGAGCCCTTTATCTTTATGTTATGTCCTTCTTTATCTCTTGTTACTTTCTTTCTTTTGAAGTCTATTTTGTCTGATACTAGTACTGCAACCCCTGCTTTCTTCTCCCTGTTCTTTGCATGAAATATCTTTTTCTGATCCCTTGACTTTTAGTCTGTGCCTGTCTTTGGGTTTGAGGTGAGTTTCTTATAAGCACCATATAGATGGGTCTTGCTTTTTTATCCATTCTATTACTCTGTGTCTTTTGATTGGCGCATTCAGTGCATTTACATTTAGGGTGACTATTGAAAGATACGTACTTATTGCCATTGCAGGCTTTAGATTCGTGATTATGAAAGGTTCAAGGTTAGCTTCTTTAGTATATTACTGTCTAACTTAACTTGTTTATTGAGTTGTTATAAACACTGTCTGGTGATTCTTTATTTCTCTCTCTTCTTATTCCTCCTCCTCAATTATTTTTATGTTGGTTGTTTTATTCTGTGCTCTTTTCTGTTTCCTTTAATTGCTTTTTGGGGTAGTTGATTTTATTTTTTGACTTTAGTTAGTATTTGGTTGGTTTGCTTTCTTTGCTGTGATTTTATATTCTCTTGTGACATCTGTTTAGTCTTAGGAGTGCTTCCGTTTAGAACAGTCTCTCTAAAATATCCTGTAGAGGTGGTTTGTGGGAGGCAAATTTCCTCAGCTTTTGCTTGTCTGGGAGTTGTTTAATCCGTCCTTCGTATTTAAATGATAATCGTGCTGGACACAGTATTCTTGGTTCAAGGCCCTTCTGTTTCATTGCATTAAATATATCATGGCATTCTCTTGTGATTCTTGCCCGGCTGCTATGGAGTTTAGCTCTGCATTTGCTGTGGGTGTGGCCTACCTCAGGCTGCTGCTCTGATATGGTGGAGCCGCATCAGAGGGGAAATGGCCGGGAGGCTGCTTATCTCCATGAGGGGCCTCCAAGGTGCACTGCCCAGGGGGTTAGGGTCCCCAGAGTTCACCAGGATTCCCAGCTGCTGGGCTACATGTCCCAGAACACTTATGTCCAACTGTGGGGTCCTTGCCCCTTTAAGACATTCAAGAAGCACTCGCTTTTCTTTAGTCCTAGGGGTGCTGGCTGCAGGGACCCACTCACAGGTCTTACTGTCCTGTTTCCCTAGTTTCCAGCACCCCATGCACACACTGTGTCTGTGCTCTGGTGCGGATGGCTAGGGCTTGCTATTTAGCAGTCCTGGGCTCCCTCTCCCTCCCTGCTCCGAATCCTCTCCTAATTCTGGGAACTGCAGTGAAGGGCTCTCTGGTCCCGCCGGGCCACAGCATGTGTCTTACCCCCTTTGTGAGCTGCTTTTTGCAGGTATGGATGTAGTCTGGCTGTTGTCCTGTGTCTTCTGGTCTCTCTTTTAGGGAAAGTTGTATTTGTTGTATTTTCAAAAATATATGTGGCTTTGGGAGGAGATTTCCGCTGCTCTACTCACACCGCTATCTTGGCACCAAAATGCATTCATTTTCAGAGACTTCAACACACCACTCACTCCAAAGGACAGATCCACCATACAGAAAATAAGTAAGGACACAGAGACACTGAACAACACACTAGAACAGATGGACCTAACAGATATCTATAGAACTTTACATCCAAAAGCAACAGGATACACTTTCTTCTCAAATGCACATGGAACATTTTCCAGAAGAGAGCACATACTGGGCCACAAAAAGAGCCTCAGTAAGTTCAAAAAGATTGAAATCCTGTCAATCAATTTTTCAGACCACAAAGGTATAAAACTACAAATAAATTGTACAAAGAAAGCAAAAAGACCCACAAACACATGGAGGCTTAACATCATGCTCCTAAATAATCAATGGATCAATGATCAAATTAAAGTGGAGATCCAGCAATATATGGAAACAAATGAAAAACACAAAGCCCTAACTTACATAGTACACAGCGAAAGCAGTCTTAAGAGGAAACTATATACCAATCCAGGCATATTTAAGGAAGGAAGAACAATACCAAATGAATAATGAATAGTCTTAAGTCACAATAATTGAAATTGGAAAAAGAAGAGCAAATGAGGCCTAATGTCAGCAGAAGGAGGGACATAATAAAGATCAAAGAAGAAATAAATAAAATTGAGAAGAATAAAACAATAGAAAAAAGATCAATGAAACCAAGAGCTGGTTCTTTGAGAAAATAAACAAAACAGATAAGGCTCTAGCCAGACTGATTAAAAGAGAATCAACACACATCAAAAGAATCAGAAATGAGAATGGAAAAATCATGACAGACCCCACAAAAATACAAAGAATTAATAGAGAATACTGTGAAAACCTATATGCTAACAAGCTGGAAAACCTAGGAGAAATGGACAACTTCCTAGAAAAACAACCTTCCAAGACTGACCAAGGAAGAAACAGAAAATCTAAACAGACCAATTACCAGCAACGAAATTGAAGTGGTAATCAAAAAACTACCCAAGAACAAAATCTCCGGGCCAGATGGATTTGCCTCAGAATTTTATCAGACATACAGAGAAGACATAATACCCACACTCCTTAAAGTTTTCCAAAAAACAGAAGAGGAAGAAACACTCCCAAACTCATTCTATGAAGCCAACATCACCCTAATACCAAAACCAGGCAAAGACCCCACCAAAAAAGAAAATTACAGACCAATATCCTTGATGAACGTAGATGCAAAAACACTCAATAAAGTATTAGCAGACCAAATTTAAAAATATATCAAAAGGATCATACACCACGACCAAGTGGGATTCATCCCAAGGATGGTACAACATTCGAAACTCAATCCACATCATCCACCACATAAACAAAAAGAAAGACAAAAACCACATGATCATCTCCATAGATGCTGAAAAAGCATTTGACAAAATTCAACATCCATTCAGGATAAAAACTCTCAGCAAAATGGGTATAGAAGGCAAGTACCTCAACATAATAAAGGCCAAATATGATAAACCCACAGCTAATATCATACTGAAGAGCGAGAAACTGAAAGCTTTTCCTCTGAGATTGGGAACAAGACATGGATGCCCACTCTACCCACTGTTATTCAACATAGTACTGGAGGTCCTAGCCATGGCAATTAGGCAAAACAAAGAAATACAAGGAATCCAGATTGGTAAAGAAGAAGTTAAACTGTCACTATTTGCAGATGACATGATGTTGTACATAAAAAACCCTAAAGAATCCACTCCAAAACTACTAGAACTGATATTGGAATACAGCAAAGTTGCAGGGTACAAAATTAACACACAGAAATCTGTGGCATTCCTATACACTAACAATGAACCAATAGAAAGACAAAACAGGGAAACAATTCCATTCACAATTGCATCAAAAAGAATAAAATACCTAGGAATAAACCTAACCAAAGAAATGAAAGACCTATACCCTGAAAGCTATAAGACACTCTTAAGAGAAATTAAAGAGGACACTAACAAATGGAAACTCATCCCATGCTCCTGGATAGGAAGAATTAATATCATCAAAATGGCCATCCTGCCCAAAGCAATATACAGATTCAATGTAATCCCTATCAAATTACCAAAAACATTCTTCTACGAAATGGAACAAATAGTTCAAAAATTCATATGGAATCACCAAAGACCTCGAATAGCCAAAGCAATCCTGAGAAAGAAGAATAAAGTGGGGGGGGGAGATCTTGCTCCCCAACTTCAAACTCTACTATAAAGCCACAGTAATCAAGACAATTTGGTACTGGCGCAAGAACAGAGCCACAGACCAGTGGAACAGATTAGAGGCTCCAGACATTAACCCGAACATATATGGTCAATTAATATTTGATAAAGGAGCCATGGACATACAATGGGGAAATGACAGACTCTTCAACAGATGGTGCTGGTAAAACTCGACAGCTACATGTGAGAGAATGAAACTGGATCACTGTCTAACCCCATACACAAAAGTAAATTTGAAATGGATCAAAGACCTGAATGTACAGCAGCACTTTTTACAATAGCCAAGAAATGGAAGCAGCCTTAATGTCCATCAGTAGATGAATGGATTAAGATGTGGTACATATACACAATGGCATATTATTCAGCCAAAAGAAGAAAACAAATCATACCATTTGCCACAACATGGATGGAGCTAGAGGGTATTATGCTCAGTGAAATAGGTCAGGTTGAGAAAGACAAGTACCAAATGATTTCACTTATATGTGGAGTATAAGAACAAAGAAAAACTGAAGGAACAAAACAGCTGCAGAATCACAGAACCCACGAATGGACTAACAGTCATCAAAGGGAAAGGGACTGGGGAGGATGGGTGGGAAGGGAGGGATAAGGGTGGGAAAAAAGTAAGGGGCCATTACAATTAGCATTTATAATGTAGGGGGGTTATGGGGTGGGCTCTACAACCCAGAGAAGACAAGTAGTGACTTTACAGCATCTTACTACACTTATGGGCAGTGACTCTGAAGGGGTATGTAGGGGCGGGACTTGGTGAAGGGGGGGAGCCTAGTAAATATAATGTTCTTCATGTAATTGTAGATTAATGATACCAAAATAAAAAATATATATATATTGATTCCTGGGATCTCTCCCAGACCAATAAAATCATTCTCTGGGTGTGAGAATCATTCATGTGTATGCTTTTAGGCAATCTTCAAGTTCCTCCAGGGTTGAGAACCATTGTTCTATAAATACCAAGTAGGAGAGTTCTTAGGTGTGCTGCCCCAAAAGTACATGGAAGCGAAGCCCTAAGGTTTTTTAAATACGTTTTTCAGCATTTTCACCTTATCAATATGATTTTAAAGATTTGTGAAGAGAAGGAACACCTAAAGATAAATGACATTTTTCTTGGGTTGTAGAAAGGTTTGTCATTTTTTCTCAACAAGTGAGTGACACACAGTTCTAGCTGTTCTTTCTGGGTCAGAATGATTAGAGCCCTGAATCATGGCCTCTTCAGATTCATCTTTTTGATAGAGAATTTGAATTTGATACAAAAATTGTACATAGTTACTATTTGAAGTGACTTTAATAGATTTTACTTGCTACCAAATCATCTTCTTGAAAAGTAGGTTACTGACCTAGTGGTTTTCTGTATTTGTGTTACTATTACAAAGAAAGAGGAAAAAGTTTTCCTTGACCCTCTTAGGATACCTGCCTGGGACTAAAAATTAAACAAAGACATTTTAACAGGAGACAGCAGAAAGGCATACAAATGTATTTAAGTTTTATGTGATGTGGGAGCCATCATAAGGTAATGAAGATCTGAAAAAATATTTAAACTTGGGTATTTTTATGCAGAATTTGGTAAAGAGTGCACAGTTGTGGAGAAATATGCTAGCCTCAAGAGTATGAGTTAAGTGTACTAAACTGGAGGGAACTGTTTGGATCCTTCCCAGAATCCCTTTGTCTTTGGAAATAAGGGTGTGCCTTTCCTCAGGGTACTTCTCACATGAGGGTTCTATGACTTGTTTCAGAAAAAGACAGGGTAACCTTCCTGATTCTGCCATTTCTTTAAATTCCTTTAGCTTAAACTATTTATATACCCAGGTACCATATTTTGCTGTAGTGTGTTCTGAACCCCATCAATTACAAAAACAATATGTTTTATTTCCATGTTGTTGCTCCTATATTCAAAACGTTATATATTACCTCCAAAACTACTTCCAGACATTTATAACAACATTATCAATTGTATTACAGTTTCTATCAATCAGGATCTCAAAAGCAAACAAATGTCATTTTCATATCGGTATACAGGAGAATTTCATAAAGGGGTTATTTAGTAAAGGGGTGGGCAGGTTCTGGGTAAGGACAAAGAAGAGCGCTACTGACTTCAGGGTGGTTACCACCACCGCTAGACCTGAAAAAGAGAGGAAAGGAACCATTACTGGAACTTAAAGGAAAAAGGCCCACTTTGATGTACTAGACTGAACTGACCTACAGAAAGGGATCCAGAGGAATGAACACTTCAACCTGTCATCTTTCTGATTTGCTAGTGCTCCCCTGAATTAAACTCCATTTGAAGTCAGAGGGCAAGGGAGCCCCAAGAGGTAGTTACAGGCCAGCCTTCCATGAAAGACTAGGCAGAGATCATAAAATGGTTATTTTTTAACATTAACAATTCAAAACATTTACTTTTTTCTCCATGAACATGCTTTTATGCTTATACATAATGCCTGTGACACGACACTGATTTGTCTTCCCTGATGAAAATCAGTTTAATACCCAGTGATATACTGCAAGTCTTGTAAGGTTACATCCCTTAAGAGCAGTAATTCTCAAGATACAGACTTGAAACACAGCACCATAAGTGTTACTATGAGATTATAAAATTACTTAGAACAGTGTCTAAATATATGTTATAGAAGTCACTTAGAACAGTGTCTGGTCCATGGTAAACTCTATCCGATGTTAGATAGAATGACCTCCAGAGGTTCAGGCAAGCTGTGTCTCTCTCCCTCTCTAGAACTGTGTGGTGAGGGTGTAGGAGGAAATTCTCTGGTGAGGTGGTCATGTACCAAAAAGCTTATATTATTTCTCAGGTCTCCACATCTAAGGTGTTATTTAAAACACCCTAAGAACCTCTTCTTATTTTCCACGGTGAGACGGTGGCTACTCTCATGATTAAGGACGTATTTTCAAACTGGAAGACAGCATATGATTCCCAACACAGCAATGCACTAGACACCGAGATGTGGACGTACTTAACCTCCTGCCTCCCCTTTTCCATGTGTCTGAATGGAGAAACTTGATTACAGGTCTATTATTCTCAGTCTTGTTAGCTAGGTACTATGTAGTCAGGAATAAGCAGGCTAATCCCTTTATACAATTCTCCTTCGCGTTGACAGGAATTATTCCATAAAAACTAAAAGTCTTCAAATCTCGTGTGTATGTGTGCTTTGACAGCTGCCATTTCCCAGGACAAAAAGAAGCAAATAAGCAAGCAAACAAAACTGGCTTTTATACTTAAGAGGCCCCAGGGAGGAAACGAGGATACTTGGGTGAGCGTTATGTCGCAGAAACAGACTATTTGCAATGAATCTCTAAGAAAGGTCAACACAGGTGGGGGAGTGCGGGGCGCGGGCGGGGGCCGTGGTGGCGGCGGCGGACACCGACCTGACCCCTGCATTATGCGGTGCAAAGAAAGCGTGGGGACTACTTTGGTGGTTTTCCCACAGAAAATGCTGGACCAGCTGGCTCTCTGACCTAGAAGGCCGTCTCAGGCAGGCTCGGGAGGATTGCGGGGACCCCGGCACGCAGCCCGAAGATGCTGGACCGCGAGGCCAGGGGCGCCGCCAGGAACGCGGCGGGTGCTCGGAGACGGTTGGTAAGCTCGGCTTCTTGCATTCTGGAACTGGTGGGAAGCATCTTGGAACAGCCGGCGATGAGTTGTGCTGCAGCGTTTCAGCCGAAGAGCCCGTGTCTTCCGTGCAGTCGTTCCCTTCTGGGGGTGACGGCGAGGAGGCACCGGAGTCTGCTCGCCATTTTTCCTCAGCATCCCCTCGTGGCTTCTGAAAGGAGTATCCCTCAATCCCGGGAAAAGCTGATTCCCGGTGGCGTAGAGGAAAAACCACACCCACCTTTCCGGGAAAGATGGAAGCGTCTTGATCAAAGCGTTT
This sequence comes from Manis javanica, assembly GCF_040802235.1. Lineage (NCBI taxonomy): Eukaryota > Metazoa > Chordata > Mammalia > Pholidota > Manidae > Manis > Manis javanica. The sequence continues at coordinate 64,368,806 of NC_133171.1, read as the reverse complement.
TATTTTCCAGGCCAGTGGGCCGGAAGGAGGGTGGCAGGTAGCTGTCCCCGGCGCTTCAGCGCGCTTCTATTCGGGCGTGTGATGAGAAGGGGTGCTGCGGTCGCTCTCGGCTGTGTAGAGTAGACACTGAGAGAGTAAACAAAGAATGTTCCGGTGGTGTAGTCGGTTAGCGCACTGTACTTTTATGGCAGTATGTGAGCGGGTGATGCCGAAGTTGTGAGTTCGAGCCTAACCAGAAGCAAGTTTTCTTCCCGTTACGGTTTCAAATTTCGTTACACTGTATTTTCTCCCTCTTTAAAGAAAAAACTAAGAAGAGGTAATTATGCTTTCCATGGTGAGACAGTGGCTATTCTAATGATTAAGGAAGTATCTTCAAATTGGAAGAAACCATAAAACAGGAGACAAATTGAATTTACCTAAGCAAATTCGTTTATCGTCAATCAGAAGACCTTACAACCAGGTTGTACAACTTCGAAGGACTCTCCTTTACTCTTTCTCCGCTCCTTTCTCGTAACTGATCCTCAGTCCTTTGGTGACTGACCACAGTGGAAAACCTGGGTCTCCTGCTCTGCATTTCGTGCTGCTGCCGGGGACTAACGAATGGGGAGAAGTTGCTCTCAGGCATCTTAGCTGTGTCGTAAAAGGGTTGCAGTGAAGCTGCTGAATTAGCACTGATGAAATGTGAAAGTGATTTAAGTGGAACTCCATGGCCTAGTTCACATAAACCAGACTGGGAACCAAAAATATAATTTAGCTACAGCAATGAAACATAGGGCATAGGTGACTTGGTATGTACTGCTCCATATTCCATAAAAAATAAATGCTGTTGCTTGGAGAATTACTTTCATCCAGATGTTGTGTCTGAGATAAATGAATCAAAATTGTGTTCCTTTAATTCAATCTGTTCTGGGTTTTATTCTGCTTCAATTCTGTGCAGAAACCAACTTCCATGTCTTCCGTCCCTGAGGATGAGAAGACCTCTTCACACTATCGCCGTGTCTGGGCACTACAAGTATATATAAGAAGCTCACCTTGCCACATAGCAGTGTATACCTGGCGATCTGGACATTTCTGAGCAGCAAATCACTGACACTGACACAGCCTGAGAGCGTTCTCAGCAGGTTCACAGCTCTGAGGCTTAGGGCCCCTCCGCCACCAGTCTGTGAAGAGGATTTTCACACACCTCTTGCTGAGCATTTTGCCGCGGGCCTGAAGCAGGTGTGCAGATGGATTTCTGAGCAAGGCTCTGGCACAGGAAAAGGGGTTATATAGCCTACGTCACCGCCAGACCCCGGACCGCAAAACCGCGCCCATCTGCCCTGGACCTCTCTGAAGACGCTGGACTCTATCGCAGGAAAAGCGCTGTTCTATACTGCCAGGCTGAAGTCATCGTACGCAAGGGTTTCTCTTTCAGCCAGGCTGCCTCAGAAAGGCCTTCAGGCTAAATGGCCACTCGAGCGAGCGTCTGCCCATCAGCAAGGGAGAGCTGTACAAGGCAGACTTCACTCAATGCGCCTGGAGTGCGCACCAAAAAGAACAGACACGGAGAGCATGTGGCAAGCTCCGCTTCAGCAACCACTACAGCAACGTGAATGATTCCCTGAACAGGGCATCCTGCAAGGCATTCCTTCACCCACGTAAGCTAAGTCAGAATCTGACTCGCCCCCAGCCCCCGCCTGCTGTCACTTCGAAGCATCCTGCTCTACACCGTACCCTGTGCCTGGTGCTTAAAGCCTATCCGCACTCTGTGAGGTAGAGAGTGCACAGCGAGGACAGCCTTCTACTGCACTGTTTACCTCGTTTTAACGTCATGGAGGTGCAAGTGGCGTGCAAGGGGAAAGCCGCCTGGTGTTCTCTCAGGGAGGGTCTCCTCAGTGCACAGTTGATCGGGTCCCCGCCAGAGTCTGGCATGACGCTCTCCCGCAAGCAGTTCTGGACACTTTACCACAGAGGCATTCATTGCAGGGAACTCATGGCTCTCACTCCTCGGGAGTAGGCGGCTCTTTGCATCCTCTTCTATGCCTTCAGACACAAGGCCCTCCCGCAGGATGACAAACCTGTGGAGAAAACAATCCCGGCATGAGAGGCTTTCTTCAGCGTGCTTGAATGTGGGTCTTAGGACTGCCGGTAAGCATTTAGCCAGAGCGTCATACCAAAGGACGGTTTCTCCCTGCAGATCGCAGAAAGAGCGCTGTGCTGCCCATGGTCTTCTCTGGCTGACAGAGTTCCAGCACAGTGCAGAGCTTTGTGCTCGTGAGCGGATGATCAGCTGTGAGGAGCCCCAAAAGCATCCGCCCTTAAGAACAGTTGCAGGTCCCATTCACAGCACACGTGTCTCTCGGACTGAAAGCGCGTGCACAGAGGACAGCACGCACAACTAGGTTTGGCCATCCCACTCTGCTGGGGTGAGGAGAAACTAACTGCAAGTGTTAGATCATGGAGTGAGAGCTTAGGTCCCCACAGCAATTTCCGTTGCAGGTTTGAATTCGTCTTCATTAACCATAAAGAGCGGCGTACTTGATAGAGGCTCCAGGTTCTCAATGCTTCTGGCCCTTTGGGCAGAACGCCCATCTGCCTTGCTTCCAACGCTGTGCGGAAAGCAACCTGCTCTGCGTCCTCCCCTGAGGCTGGGCAGAAGACCTCGTCACAGTATCCCCGTGTCTGGCAGTACAAGTATATATAAGAAGCTCACCTTGCCACCTAGCAGTGTTTAGCTGGTGATGTGGGAATGTCCGGTCCGAACTGCAAGTCACTGGGACTGAGACAGCCTGAGAGCGTTCTCCGCAGGACAGCAGTTCTTAAGCTTCTGTCCCTTCCGCCACCGGTCTGTGGAGTGTCTTTGCCCACACCTCTGGCTGTTTTGCCTTGTGCCTGAAGCCAGCGTGCGGTTGGATTTCTGAGCTCGGCCTGCGGTGGGGGAGACGGGCTTATATAGCCTACCACAGCGGCCCACCCACGGCTCCGCCCCCGCCCCCACCTGCTCTGGACCTCTCTGAAGACGCTGGGCGCTGCCGCAGGAAAAGCGCTGTTTTATACTGCCAGGCTGAAGTCATCGCACGCAAGGGTTTCTCTTTCAGCCAGGCTGCCTCAGAAAGGCCTTCAAGGCTAAACGACCACTCGAGCGAGCGTCTGCCCATCAGCAAGTGAGAGCTGTACACGACAGACTTCACTCAAAGCGCCTGGAGTGCGCACGAAAAAGAACAGACACGGAGAGCATGTGGCAAGCTCCGTTTCAGCAACCACTCCAGCGACGTGAATGATTCCCTGAACAGGGCATCCTGCAAGGCATTCCTTCACCCACGTAAGCTGAGTCCGAATCTGACTCGCCCCCAGCCCCCGCCTGCTGTCACTTCGAAGCATCCTGCTCTACACCGTCCCCTGTGCCTGGTGCTTAAAGCCTATCCGCACTCTGTGAGGTAGAGAGTGCACAGCGAGGACAGCCTTCTACTGCACTGTTTACCTCGTTTTAACGTCATGGAGGTGCAAGTGGCGTGCAAGGGGAAAGCCGCCTGGTGTTCTCTCAGGGAGGGTCTCCTCAGTGCACAGTTGATCGGGTCCCCGCCAGAGTCTGGCATGACGCTCTCCCGCAAGCAGTTCTGGACACTTTACCACAGAGGCATTCATTGCACGGAACTCATGGCTCTCACTCACCGGGAGTAGGCGGCTCTGTGCATCCTCTTCTACGCCTTCAGGAAACAAGGCCCTCCCGCAGGATGACAAACCTGTGGAGAAAACAATCCCGGCACGAGAGGCTTTCTTCAGCGTGCTTGAATGTGGGTCTTAGGACTGCCGGTAAGCATTTAGTCAGAGCGACATACCAAAGGACGGTTTCTCCCTGCAGATCGCAGAAAGAGCGCTGTGCTGCCCATGGTCTTCTCTGGCTGACAGAGTTCCAGCACTGCGAGGAGCTTTGTGCTCGTGAGCGGACGATCAGCTGTGAGGAGCCCCAAAAGCATCCGCCCTTAAGTACAGTTGCAGGTCCCATTCACAGCACACGTGTCTCTCGGACGGAAAGCGCGTGCACAGAGGACAGCACGCACAACTAGGTTTGGCCATCCCACTCTGCTGGGGTGAGGAGAAACTAACTGCAAGTGTTAGATCATGGAGTGAGAGCTTAGGTCCCCACAGCAATTTCCGTTGCAGGTTTGAATTCGGCTTCATTAACCATAAAGAGCGGCGTACTTGATAGAGGCTCCAGGTGCTCAATGCTTCTGGCCCTTTGGGCAGAACGCCCATCTGCCCTGCTTCCAACGCTGTTCGGAAAGCAACCTGCTCTGCGTCCTCCCCTGAGGCTGGACAGAAGACCTCGTCCCAGTATCCCCGTGTCTGGCAGTACAAGTATATATAAGAAGCTCTCCTTGCCACCTAGCAGAGTTTAGCTGGTGATGTGGGAACGTCCGGTCCGAACTGCAAGTCACTGGGACTGAGACAGCCTGAGAGCCTTCTCCGCAGGACAGCAGTTCTTAAGCTTCTGTCCCTTCCGTCACCGGTCTGTGGAGTGTCTTTGCCCACACCTCTGGCTGTTTTGCCTTGTGCCTGAAGCCAGCGTGCGGTTGGATTTCTGAGCTCGGCCTGCGGTGGGGGAGACGGGCTTATATAGCCTACCACAGCGGCCCACCCACGGCTCCGCCCCCGCCCCCACCTGCTCTGGACCTCTCTGAAGACGCTGGGCGCTGCCGCAGGAAAAGCGCTGTTTTATACTGCCAGGCTGAAGTCATCGCACGCAAGGGTTTCTCTTTCAGCCAGGCTGCCTCAGAAAGGCCTTCAAGGCTAAACGACCACTCGAGCGAGCGTCTGCCCATCAGCAAGTGAGAGCTGTACACGACAGACTTCACTCAAAGCGCCTGGAGTGCGCACGAAAAAGAACAGACACGGAGAGCATGTGGCAAGCTCCGTTTCAGCAACCACTCCAGCGACGTGAATGATTCCCTGAACAGGGCATCCTGCAAGGCATTCCTTCACCCACGTAAGCTGAGTCCGAATCTGACTCGCCCCCAGCCCCCGCCTGCTGTCACTTCGAAGCATCCTGCTCTACACCGTCCCCTGTGCCTGGTGCTTAAAGCCTATCCGCACTCTGTGAGGTAGAGAGTGCACAGCGAGGACAGCCTTCTACTGCACTGTTTACCTCGTTTTAACGTCATGGAGGTGCAAGTGGCGTGCAAGGGGAAAGCCGCCTGGTGTTCTCTCAGGGAGGGTCTCCTCAGTGCACAGTTGATCGGGTCCCCGCCAGAGTCTGGCATGACGCTCTCCCGCAAGCAGTTCTGGACACTTTACCACAGAGGCATTCATTGCAGGGAACTCATGGCTCTCACTCACCGGGAGTAGGCGGCTCTGTGCATCCTCTGCTACGCCTTCAGGAAACAAGGCCCTCCCGCAGGATGACAAACCTGTGGAGAAAACAAGCCCGGCACGAGAGGCTTTCTTCAGCGTGCTTGAATGTGGGTCTTAGGACTGCCGGTAAGCATTTAGCCAGAGCGACATACCAAAGGACGGTTTCTCCCTGCAGATCGCAGAAAGAGCGCTGTGCTACCCATGGTCTTCTCTGGCTGAGAGAGTTCCAGCACAGCGCAGAGCTTTGTGCTCGTGAGCGGACAATCAGCTGTGAGGAGCCCCAAAAGCATCCGCCCTTAAGTACAGTTGCAGGTCCCATTCACAGCACACGTGTCTCTCGGACGGAAAGCGCGTGCACAGAGGACAGCACGCACAACTAGGTTTGGCCATCCCACTCTGCTGGGGTGAGGAGAAACTAACTGCAAGTGTTAGATCATGGAGTGAGAGCTTAGGTCCCCACAGCAATTTCCGTTGCAGGTTTGAATTCGGCTTCATTAACCATAAAGAGCGGCGTACTTGATAGAGGCTCCAGGTGCTCAATGCTTCTGGCCCTTTGGGCAGAACGCCCATCTGCCCTGCTTCCAACGCTGTTCGGAAAGCAACCTGCTCTGCGTCCTCCCCTGAGGCTGGACAGAAGACCTCGTCCCAGTATCCCCGTGTCTGGCAGTACAAGTATATATAAGAAGCTCTCCTTGCCACCTAGCAGAGTTTAGCTGGTGATGTGGGAACGTCCGGTCCGAACTGCAATTCACTGGGACTGAGACAGCCTGAGAGCCTTCTCCGCAGGACAGCAGTTCTTAAGCTTCTGTCCCTTCCTCCACCGGTCTGTGGAGTGTCTTTGCCCACACCTCTGGCTGTTTTGCCTTGTGCCTGAAGCCAGCGTGCGGTTGGATTTCTGAGCTCGGCCTGCGGTGGGGGAGACGGGCTTATATAGCCTACCACAGCGGCCCACCCACGGCTCCGCCCCCGCCCCCACCTGCTCTGGACCTCTCTGAAGACGCTGGGCGCTGCCGCAGGAAAAGCGCTGTTTTATACTGCCAGGCTGAAGTCATCGCACGCAAGGGTTTCTCTTTCAGCCAGGCTGCCTCAGAAAGGCCTTCAAGGCTAAACGACCACTCGAGCGAGCGTCTGCCCATCAGCAAGTGAGAGCTGTACATTGCAGACTTCACTCAAAGCGCCTGGAGTGCGCACGAAAAAGAACAGACACGGAGAGCATGTGGCAAGCTCCGTTTCAGCAACCACTCCAGCGACGTGAATGATTCCCTGAACAGGGCATCCTGCACGGCATTCCTTCACCCACGGAAACCGAGTCCGAATCTGACTCGCCCCCAGCCCCCGCCTGCTGTCACTTCGAAGCATCCTGCTCTACACCGTCCCCTGTGCCTGGTGCTTAAAGCCTATCCGCACTCTGTGAGGTAGAGAGTGCACAGCGAGGACAGCCTTCTACTGCACTGTTTACCTCGTTTTAACGTCATGGAGGTGCAAGTGGCGTGCAAGGGGAAAGCCGCCTGGTGTTCTCTCAGGGAGGGTCTCCTCAGTGCACAGTTGATCGGGTCCCCGCCAGAGTCTGGCATGACGCTCTCCCGCAAGCAGTTCTGGACACTTTACCACAGAGGCATTCATTGCAGGGAACTCATGGCTCTCACTCACCGGGAGTAGGCGGCTCTGTGCATCCTCTTCTACGCCTTCAGGAAACAAGGCCCTCCCGCAGGATGACAAACCTGTGGAGAAAACAAGCCCGGCACGAGAGGCTTTCTTCAGCGTGCTTGAATGTGGGTCTTAGGACTGCCGGTAAGCATTTAGCCAGAGCGACATACCAAAGGACGGTTTCTCCCTGCAGATCGCAGAAAGAGCGCTGTGCTACCCATGGTCTTCTCTGGCTGAGAGAGTTCCAGCACAGCGCAGAGCTTTGTGCTCGTGAGCGGACAATCAGCTGTGAGGAGCCCCAAAAGCATCCGCCCTTAAGTACAGTTGCAGGTCCCATTCACAGCACACGTGTCTCTCGGACTGAAAGCGCGTGCACAGAGGACACCACTCACAACTAGGTTTGGCCATCCCACTCTGCTGGGGTGAGGAGAAACTAACTGCAAGTGTTAGATCATGGAGTGAGAGCTTAGGTCCCCACAGCAATTTCCGTTGCAGGTTTGAATTCGGCTTCATTAACCATAAAGAGCGGCGTACTTGATAGAGGCTCCAGGTGCTCAATGCTTCTGGCCCTTTGGGCAGAACGCCCATCTGCCCTGCTTCCAACGCTGTGCGGAAAGCTACCTGCTCTGCGTCCTCCCCTGAGTCTGGGCAGAAGACCTCGTCCCGGTATCGCCGTGTATGGCAGTACAAGTATATAAGAAACTCACCTTGCCACCTAGCAGTGTTTAGCTGGTGATGTGGGAACGTCCGGTCCGAACTGCAAGTCACTGGGACTGAGACAGCCTGAGAGCCTTCTCCGCAGGACAGCAGTTCTTAAGCTTCTGTCCCTTTCGCCACCGGTCTGTGGAGTGTCTTTGCCCACACCTCTGGCTGTTTTGCCTTGTGCCTGAAGCCAGCGTGCGGTTGGATTTCTGAGCTCGGCCTGCGGTGGGGGAGACGGGCTTATATAGCCTACCACAGCGGCCCACCCACGGCTCCGCCCCCGCCCCCACCTGCTCTGGACCTCTCTGAAGACGCTGGGCGCTGCCGCAGGAAAAGCGCTGTTTTATACTGCCAGGCTGAAGTCATCGCACGCAAGGGTTTCTCTTTCAGCCAGGCTGCCTCAGAAAGGCCTTCAAGGCTAAACGACCACTCGAGCGAGCGTCTGCCCATCAGCAAGTGAGAGCTGTACACGACAGACTTCACTCAAAGCGCCTGGAGTGCGCACGAAAAAGAACAGACACGGAGAGCATGTGGCAAGCTCCGTTTCAGCAACCACTCCAGCGACGTGAATGATTCCCTGAACAGGGCATCCTGCAAGGCATTCCTTCACCCACGTAAGCTGAGTCCGAATCTGACTCGCCCCCAGCCCCCGCCTGCTGTCACTTCGAAGCATCCTGCTCTACACCGTCCCCTGTGCCTGGTGCTTAAAGCCTATCCGCACTCTGTGAGGTAGAGAGTGCACAGCGAGGACAGCCTTCTACTGCACTGTTTACCTCGTTTTAACGTCATGGAGGTGCAAGTGGCGTGCAAGGGGAAAGCCGCCTGGTGTTCTCTCAGGGAGGGTCTCCTCAGTGCACAGCTGATCGGGTCCCCGCCAGAGTCTGACATGACGATCTCCCGCAAGCAGTTCTGGACACTTTACCACAGAGGCATTCATTGCAGGGAACTCATGGCTCTCACTCACCGGGAGTAGGCGGCTCTGTGCATCCTCTGCTGCGCCTTCAGGAAACAAGGCCCTCCTGCAGGATGACAAAACTGTGGAGAAAATCCCGGCACGAGAGGCTTTCTTCAGCGTGCTTGAATGTGGGTCTTAGGACTGCCGGTAAGCATTTAGTCAGAGCGACATACCAAAGGACGGTTTCTCCCTGTAGATCGCAGAATGAGCGCTGTGCTACACATGGTCTTCTCTGGCTGAGAGAGTTCCAGCACAGCGCAGAGCTTTGTGCTCGTGAGCGGACAATCAGCTGTGAGGAGCCCCAAAAGCATCCGCCCTTAAGTACAGTTGCAGGTCCCATTCACAGCACACGTGTCTCTCGGACGGAAAGCGCGTGCACAGAGGACAGCACGCACAACTAGGTTTGGCCATCCCACTCTGCTGGGGTGAGGAGAAACTAACTGCAAGTGTTAGATCATGGAGTGAGAGCTTAGGTCCCCACAGCAATTTCCGTTGCAGGTTTGAATTCGGCTTCATTAACCATAAAGAGCGGCGTACTTGATAGAGGCTCCAGGTGCTCAATGCTTCTGGCCCTTTGGGCAAAACGCCCATCTGCCCTGCTTCCAACGCTGTTCGGAAAGCAACCTGCTCTGCGTCCTCCCCTGAGGCTGGACAGAAGACCTCGTCCCAGTATCCCCGTGTCTGGCAGTACAAGTATATATAAGAAGCTCTCCTTGCCACCTAGCAGAGTTTAGCTGGTGATGTGGGAACGTCCGGTCCGAACTGCAATTCACTGGGACTGAGACAGCCTGAGAGCCTTCTCCGCAGGACAGCAGTTCTTAAGCTTCTGTCCCTTCCGCCACCGGTCTGTGGAGTGTCTTTGCCCACACCTCTGGCTGTTTTGCCTTGTGCCTGAAGCCAGCGTGCGGTTGGATTTCTGAGCTCGGCCTGCGGTGGGGGAGACGGGCTTATATAGCCTACCACAGCGGCCCACCCACGGCTCCGCCCCCGCCCCCACCTGCTCTGGACCTCTCTGAAGACGCTGGGCGCTGCCGCAGGAAAAGCGCTGTTTTATACTGCCAGGCTGGTCATCGCACGCAAGGGTTTCTCTTTCAGCCAGGCTGCCTCAGAAAGGCCTTCAAGGCTAAACGACCACTCGAGCGAGCGTCTGCCCATCAGCAAGTGAGAGCTGTACACGACAGACTTCACTCAAAGCGCCTGGAGTGCGCACGAAAAAGAACAGACACGGAGAGCATGTGGCAAGCTCCGTTTCAGCAACCACTCCAGCAACGTGAATGATTCCCTGAACAGGGCATCCTGCAAGGCATTCCTTCACCCACGTAAGCTGAGTCCGAATCTGACTCGCCCCCAGCCCCCGCCTGCTGTCACTTCGAAGCATCCTGCTCTACACCGTCCCCTGTGCCTGGTGCTTAAAGCCTATCCGCACTCTGTGAGGTAGAGAGTGCACAGCGAGGACAGCCTTCTACTGCACTGTTTACCTCGTTTTAACGTCATGGAGGTGCAAGTGGCGTGCAAGGGGAAAGCCGCCTGGTGTTCTCTCAGGGAGGGTCTCCTCAGTGCACAGTTGATCGGGTCCCCGCCAGAGTCTGGCATGACGCTCTCCCGCAAGCAGTTCTGGACACTTTACCACAGAGGCATTCATTGCAGGGAACTCATGGCTCTCACTCACCGGGAGTAGGCGGCTCTGTGCATCCTCTGCTACGCCTTCAGGAAACAAGGCCCTCCCGCAGGATGACAAACCTGTGGAGAAAACAAGCCCGGCACGAGAGGCTTTCTTCAGCGTGCTTGAATGTGGGTCTTAGGACTGCCGGTAAGCATTTAGCCAGAGCGACATACCAAAGGACGGTTTCTCCCTGCAGATCGCAGAAAGAGCGCTGTGCTACCCATGGTCTTCTCTGGCTGAGAGAGTTCCAGCACAGCGCAGAGCTTTGTGCTCGTGAGCGGACAATCAGCAGTGAGGAGCCCCAAAAGCATCCGCCCTTAAGTACAGTTGCAGGTCCCATTCACAGCACACGTGTCTCTCGGACGGAAAGCGCGTGCACAGAGGACAGCACGCACAACTAGGTTTGGCCATCCCACTCTGCTGGGGTGAGGAGAAACTAACTGCAAGTGTTAGATCATGGAGTGAGAGCTTAGGTCCCCACAGCAATTTCCGTTGCAGGTTTGAATTCGGCTTCATTAACCATAAAGAGCGGCGTACTTGATAGAGGCTCCAGGTGCTCAATGTTTCTGGCCCTTTGGGCAAAACGCCCATCTGCCCTGCTTCCAACGCTGTTCAGAAAGCAACCTGCTCTGCGTCCTCCCCTGAGGCTGGACGGAAGACCTCGTCCCAGTATCCCCGTGTCTGGCAGTACAAGTATATATAAGAAGCTCTCCTTGCCACCAAGCAGAGTTTAGCTGGTGATGTGGGAACGTCCGTTCCGAACTGCAATTCACAGGGACTGAGAGAGCCTGAGAGCCTTCTCCGCAGGACAGCAGTTCTTAAGCTTCTGTCCCTTCCGTCACCGGTCTGTGGAGTGTCTTTGCCCACACCTCTGGCTGTTTTGCCTTGTGCCTGAAGCCAGCGTGCGGTTGGATTTCTGAGCTCGGCCTGCGGTGGGGGAGACGGGCTTATATAGCCTACCACAGCGGCCCACCCACGGCTCCGCCCCCGCCCCCACCTGCTCTGGACCTCTCTGAAGACGCTGGGCGCTGCCGCAGGAAAAGCGCTGTTTTATACTGCCAGGCTGGTCATCGCACGCAAGGGTTTCTCTTTCAGCCAGGCTGCCTCAGAAAGGCCTTCAAGGCTAAACGACCACTCGAGCGAGCGTCTGCCCATCAGCAAGTGAGAGCTGTACACGACAGACTTCACTCAAAGCGCCTGGAGTGCGCACGAAAAAGAACAGACACGGAGAGTATGTGGCAAGCTCCGTTTCAGCAACCACCCAAGCAACGTGAATGATTCCCTGAATAGGGCATCCTGCAAGGCATTCCTTCACCCACGTAAGCTGAGTCCGAATCTGACTCGCCCCCAAGCCCCCGCCTGCTGTCACTTCGAAGCATCCTGCTCTACACTGTCCCCTGTGCTGGTGCTTAAAGCCTACCCTCACTCTGTGAGGTAGAGAGTGCACAGCGAGGACAGCCTTCTACTGCACTGTTTACCTCGTTTTAACGTCATGGAGGTGCAAGTGGCGTGCAAGGGGAAAGCCGCCTGGTGTTCTCTCAGGGAGGGTCTCCTCAGTGCACAGTTGATCGGGTCCCCGCCAGAGTCTGGCATGACGCTATCCGCAAGCAGTTCTGGACACTACCACAGAGGCATTCATTGCAGGGAACTCATGGCTCTCACTCACCGGGAGTAGGCGGCTCTGTGCGTCCTCTTCTACGCCTTCAGGAAAAAAGGCCCTCCCGCAGGATGACAAACCTGTGGAGAAAACAAGCCCGGCACGAGAGGCTTTCTTCAGCGTGCTTGAATGTGGGTCTTAGGACTGCCGGTAAGCATTTAGCCAGAGCGACATACCAAAGGACGGTTTCTCCCTGCAGATCGCAGAAAGAGCGCTGTGCTACCCATGGTCTTCTCTGGCTGAGAGAGTTCCAGGACAGCGCAGAGCTTTGTGCTCGTGAGCGGACAATCAGCAGTGAGGAGCCCCAAAAGCATCCGCCCTTAAGTACAGTTGCAGGTCCCATTCACAGCACACGTGTCTCTCGGAATGAAAGCGCGTGCACAGAGGACACCATTCACAACTAGGTTTGGCCATCCCACTCTGCTGGGGTGAGGAGAAACTAACTGCAAGTGTTAGATCATGGAGTGAGAGCTTAGGTCCCCACAGCAATTTCCGTTGCAGGTTTGAATTCGGCTTCATTAACCATAAAGAGCGGCGTACTTGATAGAGGCTCCAGGTGCTCAATGCTTCTGGCCCTTTGAGCAGAACGCCCATCTGCCCTGCTTCCAACGCTGTGCGGAAAGCTACCTGCTCTGCGTCCTCCCCTGAGTCTGGGCAGAAGACCTCGTCCCGGTATCGCCGTGTATGGCAGTACAAGTATATAAGAAACTCACCTTGCCACCTAGCAGTGTTTAGCTGGTGATGTGGGAACGTCCGGTCCGAACTGCAAGTCACTGGGACTGAGACAGCCTGAGAGCCTTCTCCGCAGGACAGCAGTTCTTAAGCTTCTGTCCCTTTCGCCACCGGTCTGTGGAGTGTCTTTGCCCACACTTCTGGCTGTTTTGCCTTGTGCCTGAAGCCAGCGTGCGGTTGGATTTCTGAGCTCGGCCTGCGGTGGGGGAGACGGGCTTATATAGCCTACAACAGCGGCCCACCCACGGCTCCGCCCCCGCCCCCACCTGCTCTGGACCTCTCTGAAGACGCTGGGCGCTGCCGCAGGAAAAGCGCTGTTTTATACTGCCAGGCTGAAGTCATCGCACGCAAGGGTTTCTCTGTCAGCCAGGCTGCCTCAGAAAGGCCTTCAAGGCTAAACGACCACTCGAGCGAGCGTCTGCCCATCAGCAAGTGAGAGCTGTACACGACAGACTTCACTCAAAGCGCCTGGAGTGCGCACGAAAAAGAACAGACACGGAGAGCATGTGGCAAGCTCCGTTTCAGCAACCACTCCAGCGCCGTGAATGATTCCCTTTACAGGGCATCGTGCACGGCATTCCTTAACCCACGGAAGCTGAGTCCGAATCTCACTCTCCCACAGCCCCCGCCTGCTGTCACTTCGAAGCATCCTGCTCTACACCGTCCCCTGTGCCTGGTGCTTAAAGCCTATCCGCACTCTGTGAGGTAGAGAGTGCACAGCGAGGACAGCCTTCTACTGCACTGTTTACCTCGTTTTAACGTCATGGAGGTGCAAGTGCCGTGCAAGGCGAAAGCTGCCTGGTGTTCTCTCAGGGAGGGTCTCCTCAGTGCACAGTTGATCGGGTCCCCGCCAGAGTCTGGCATGACACTCTTCCGCAAGCAGTTCTGGACACTTTACCACAGAGGCATTCATTGCAGGGAACTCATGGCTCTCACTCACCGGGAGTAGGCGGCTCTGTGCATCCTCTTCTACGCCTTCAGGAAACAAGGCTCTCCCGCAGGATGACAAACCTGTGGAGAAAATCCCGGCACGAGAGGCTTTCTTCAGCGTGCTTGAATGTGGGTCTTAGGACTGCCGGTAAGCATTTAGTCAGAGCGACATACCAAAGGACGGTTTCTCCCTGCAGATCGCAGAAAGAGCGCTGTGCTGCCCATGGTCTTCTCTGGCTGAGAGAGTTCCAGCACAGCGCAGAGCTTTGTGCTCGTGAGCGGACAATCAGCTGTGAGGAGCCCCAAAAGCATCCGCCCTTAAGTACAGTTGCAGGTCCCATTCACAGCACACGTGTCTCTCGGACGGAAAGCGCGTGCACAGAGGACAGCACGCACAACTAGGTTTGGCCATCCCACTCTGCTGGGGTGAGGAGAAACTAACTGCAAGTGTTAGATCATGGAGTGAGAGCTTAGGTCCCCACAGCAATTTCCGTTGCAGGTTTGAATTCGGCTTCATTAACCATAAAGAGCGGCGTACCTGATAAAGGCTCCAGGTGCTCAATGCTTCTGGCCCTTTGGGCACAACGCCCATCTGCCCTGCTTCCAACGCTGTTCGGAAAGCAACATGCTTTGCGTCCTCCCCTGAGGCTGGACAGAAGACCTCGTCCCAGTATCCCCATGTCTGGCAGTACAAGTATATATAAGAAGCTCTCCTTGCCACCTAGCAGAGTTTAGCTGGTGATGTGGGAACGTTTGGTCCGAACTGCAAGTCACTGGGGCTGAGACAGCCTTAGAGCCTTCTCCGCAGGACAGCAATTGTTAAGCTTCTGTCCCTTCCGTCACCGGTCTGTGGAGTGTCTTTGCCCACACCTCTGGCTGTTTTGCCTTGTGCCTGAAGCCAGCGTGCGGTTGGATTTCTGAGCTCGGCCTCCGGTGGGGGAGACGGGCTTATATAGCCTACCACAGCGGCCCACCCACGGCTCCGCCCCCGCCCCCACCTGCTCTGGACCTCTCTGAAGACGCTGGGCGCTGCCGCAGGAAAAGCGCTGTTTTATACTGCCAGGGTGGTCATAGCACGCAAGGGTTTCTCTTTCAGCCAGGCTGCCTCAGAAAGGCCTTCAAGGCTAAACGACCACTCGAGCGAGCGTCTGCCCATCAGCAAGTGAGAGCTGTACACGACAGACTTCACTCAAAGCGCCTGGAGTGCGCACGAAAAAGAACAGACACGGAGAGCATGTGGCAAGCTCCGTTTCAGCAACCACTACAGCAACGTGAATGATTCCCTGAACAGGGCATCCTGCAAGGCATTCCTTCACCCACGTAAGCTAAGTCCGAATCTGACTCGCCCCCAGTCCCCGCCTGCTGTCACTTCGAAGCATCCTGCTCTACACCGTCCCCTGTGCCTGGTGCTTAAAGCCTATCCGCACTCTGTGAGGTAGAGAGTGCACAGCGAGGACAGCCTTCTACTGCACTGTTTACCTCGTTTTAACGTCATGGAGGTGCAAGTGGCGTGCAAGGGGAAAGCCGCCTGGTGTTCTCTCAGGGAGGGTCTCCTCAGTGCACAGTTGATCGGGTCCCCGCCAGAGTCTGGCATGACGCTCTCCCGCAAGCAGTTCTGGACACTTTACCACAGAGGCATTCATTGCAGGGAACTCATGGCTCTCACTCACCGGGAGTAGGCGGCTCTGTGCATCCTCTGCTACGCCTTCAGGAAACAAGGCCATCCCGCAGGATGACAAACCTGTGGAGAAAACAAGCCCGGCACGAGAGGCTTTCTTCAGCGTGCTTGAATGTGGGTCTTAGGACTGCCGGTAAGCATTTAGCCAGAGCGACATACCAAAGGACGGTTTCTCCCTGCAGATCGCAGAAAGAGCGCTGTGCTACCCATGGTCTTCTCTGGCTGAGAGAGTTCCAGCACAGCGCAGAGCTTTGTGCTCGTGAGCGGACAATCAGCAGTGAGGAGCCCCAAAAGCATCCGCCCTTAAGTACAGTTGCAGGTCCCATTCACAGCACACGTGTCTCTCGGACGGAAAGCGCGTGCACAGAGGACAGCACGCACAACTAGGTTTGGCCATCCCACTCTGCTGGGGTGAGGAGAAACTGACTGCAAGTGTTAGATCATGGAGTGAGAGCTTAGGTCCCCACAGCAATTTCCGTTGCAGGTTTGAATTTGGCTTCATTAACCATAAAGAGCGGCGTACTTGATAGAGGCTCCAGGTGCTCAATGTTTCTGGCCCTTTGGGCAAAACGCCCATCTGCCCTGCTTCCAACGCTGTTCAGAAAGCAACCTGCTCTGCGTCCTCCCCTGAGGCTGGACAGAAGACCTCGTCTCCGTATCCCCGTGTCTGGCAGTACAAGTATATATAAGAAGCTCTCCTTGCCACCTAGCAGAGTTTAGCTGGTGATGTGGGAACGTCCGTTCCGAACTGCAATTCACTGGGACTGAGACAGCCTGAGAGCCTTCTCCGCAGGACAGCAGTTCTTAAGCTTCTGTCCCTTCCTCCACCGGTCTGTGGAGTGTCTTTGCCCACACCTCTGGCTGACTGTTTTGCCTTGTGCCTGAAGCCAGCGTGCGGTTGGATATCTGAGCTCGGCCTGCGGTGGTGGAGACGGGCTTATATAGCCTACCACAGCGGCCCACCTACTGCTCCACCACCGCCTCCACCTGCTCTGGACCTCTCTGAAGACGCTGGGCACTATCGCAGGAAAAGCGCTGTTTTATACTGCCAGGCTGAAGTCATCGTACGCAAGGGTTTCTCTTTCAGCCAGGCTGCCTCAGAAAGGCCTTCAAGGCTAAACGACCACTCGAGCGAGCGTCTGCCTATCAGCAAGTGAGAACTGTTCATTGCAGACTTCACTCAAAGCGCCTGGAGTGCGCACGAAAAAGAACAGACACGGAGAGCATGTGGCAAGCTCCGTTTCAGCAACCACTCCAGCGCCGTGAATGATTCCCTGAACAGGGCATTGTGCACGGCATTCCTTCACACACGGAAGCTGAGTCCGAATCTCACTCTCCCACAGCCCCCGCCTGCTGTCACTTCGAAGCATCCTGCTCTACACCGTCCCCTGTGCCTGGTGCTTAAAGCCTATCCGCACTCTGTGAGGTACAGAGTGCACAGCGAGGACAGCCTTCTACTGCACTGTTTACCTCGTTTTAACGTCATGGAGGTGCAAGTGGCGTGCAAGCGGAAAGCCGCCTGGTGTTCTCTCAGGGAGGGTCTCCTCAGTGCACAGTTGATCGGGTCCCCGCCAGAGTCTGGCATGACGCTCTCCCGCAAGCAGTTCTGAACACTTTACCACAGAGGCATTCATTGCAGGGAACTCATGGCTCTCACTCACCGGGAGTAGGCGGCTCTGTGCGTCCTCTTCTACGCCTTCAGGAAAAAAGGCCCTCCCGCAGGATGACAAACCTGTGGAGAAAACAAGCCCGGCACGAGAGGCTTTCTTCAGCGTGCTTGAATGTGGGTCTTAGGACTGCCGGTAAGCATTTAGCCAGAGCGACATACCAAAGGACGGTTTCTCCCTGCAGATCGCAGAAAGAGCGCTGTGCTACCCATGGTCTTCTCTGGCTGAGAGAGTTCCAGCACAGCGCAGAGCTTTGTGCTCGTGAGCGGACAATCAGCAGTGAGGAGCCCCAAAAGCATCCGCCCTTAAGTACAGTTGCAGGTCCCATTCACAGCACACGTGTCTCTCGGACGGAAAGCGCGTGCACAGAGGACAGCACGCACAACTAGGTTTGGCCATCCCACTCTGCTGGGGTGAGGAGAAACTAACTGCAAGTGTTAGATCATGGAGTGAGAGCTTAGGTCCCCACAGCAATTTCCGTTGCAGGTTTGAATTCGGCTTCATTAACCATAAAGAGCGGCGTACTTGATAGAGGCTCCAGGTGCTCAATGTTTCTGGCCCTTTGGGCAAAACGCCCATCTGCCCTGCTTCCAACGCTGTTCAGAAAGCAACCTGCTCTGCGTCCTCCCCTGAGGCTGGACGGAAGACCTCGTCCCAGTATCCCCGTGTCTGGCAGTACAAGTATATATAAGAAGCTCTCCTTGCCACCAAGCAGAGTTTAGCTGGTGATGTGGGAACGTCCGTTCCGAACTGCAATTCACAGGGACTGAGAGAGCCTGAGAGCCTTCTCCGCAGGACAGCAGTTCTTAAGCTTCTGTCCCTTCCGTCACCGGTCTGTGGAGTGTCTTTGCCCACACCTCTGGCTGTTTTGCCTTGTGCCTGAAGCCAGCGTGCGGTTGGATTTCTGAGCTCGGCCTGCGGTGGGGGAGACGGGCTTATATAGCCTACCACAGCGGCCCACCCACGGCTCCGCCCCCGCCCCCACCTGCTCTGGACCTCTCTGAAGACGCTGGGCGCTGCCGCAGGAAAAGCGCTGTTTTATACTGCCAGGCTGGTCATCGCACGCAAGGGTTTCTCTTTCAGCCAGGCTGCCTCAGAAAGGCCTTCAAGGCTAAACGACCACTCGAGCGAGCGTCTGCCCATCAGCAAGTGAGAGCTGTACACGACAGACTTCACTCAAAGCGCCTGGAGTGCGCACGAAAAAGAACAGACACGGAGAGTATGTGGCAAGCTCCGTTTCAGCAACCACCCAAGCAACGTGAATGATTCCCTGAATAGGGCATCCTGCAAGGCATTCCTTCACCCACGTAAGCTGAGTCCGAATCTGACTCGCCCCCAAGCCCCCGCCTGCTGTCACTTCGAAGCATCCTGCTCTACACTGTCCCCTGTGCTGGTGCTTAAAGCCTACCCTCACTCTGTGAGGTAGAGAGTGCACAGCGAGGACAGCCTTCTACTGCACTGTTTACCTCGTTTTAACGTCATGGAGGTGCAAGTGGCGTGCAAGGGGAAAGCCGCCTGGTGTTCTCTCAGGGAGGGTCTCCTCAGTGCACAGTTGATCGGGTCCCCGCCAGAGTCTGGCATGACGCTATCCGCAAGCAGTTCTGGACACTACCACAGAGGCATTCATTGCAGGGAACTCATGGCTCTCACTCACCGGGAGTAGGCGGCTCTGTGCGTCCTCTTCTACGCCTTCAGGAAAAAAGGCCCTCCCGCAGGATGACAAACCTGTGGAGAAAACAAGCCCGGCACGAGAGGCTTTCTTCAGCGTGCTTGAATGTGGGTCTTAGGACTGCCGGTAAGCATTTAGCCAGAGCGACATACCAAAGGACGGTTTCTCCCTGCAGATCGCAGAAAGAGCGCTGTGCTACCCATGGTCTTCTCTGGCTGAGAGAGTTCCAGGACAGCGCAGAGCTTTGTGCTCGTGAGCGGACAATCAGCAGTGAGGAGCCCCAAAAGCATCCGCCCTTAAGTACAGTTGCAGGTCCCATTCACAGCACACGTGTCTCTCGGAATGAAAGCGCGTGCACAGAGGACACCATTCACAACTAGGTTTGGCCATCCCACTCTGCTGGGGTGAGGAGAAACTAACTGCAAGTGTTAGATCATGGAGTGAGAGCTTAGGTCCCCACAGCAATTTCCGTTGCAGGTTTGAATTCGGCTTCATTAACCATAAAGAGCGGCGTACTTGATAGAGGCTCCAGGTGCTCAATGCTTCTGGCCCTTTGAGCAGAACGCCCATCTGCCCTGCTTCCAACGCTGTGCGGAAAGCTACCTGCTCTGCGTCCTCCCCTGAGTCTGGGCAGAAGACCTCGTCCCGGTATCGCCGTGTATGGCAGTACAAGTATATAAGAAACTCACCTTGCCACCTAGCAGTGTTTAGCTGGTGATGTGGGAACGTCCGGTCCGAACTGCAAGTCACTGGGACTGAGACAGCCTGAGAGCCTTCTCCGCAGGACAGCAGTTCTTAAGCTTCTGTCCCTTTCGCCACCGGTCTGTGGAGTGTCTTTGCCCACACTTCTGGCTGTTTTGCCTTGTGCCTGAAGCCAGCGTGCGGTTGGATTTCTGAGCTCGGCCTGCGGTGGGGGAGACGGGCTTATATAGCCTACAACAGCGGCCCACCCACGGCTCCGCCCCCGCCCCCACCTGCTCTGGACCTCTCTGAAGACGCTGGGCGCTGCCGCAGGAAAAGCGCTGTTTTATACTGCCAGGCTGAAGTCATCGCACGCAAGGGTTTCTCTGTCAGCCAGGCTGCCTCAGAAAGGCCTTCAAGGCTAAACGACCACTCGAGCGAGCGTCTGCCCATCAGCAAGTGAGAGCTGTACACGACAGACTTCACTCAAAGCGCCTGGAGTGCGCACGAAAAAGAACAGACACGGAGAGCATGTGGCAAGCTCCGTTTCAGCAACCACTCCAGCGCCGTGAATGATTCCCTTTACAGGGCATCGTGCACGGCATTCCTTAACCCACGGAAGCTGAGTCCGAATCTCACTCTCCCACAGCCCCCGCCTGCTGTCACTTCGAAGCATCCTGCTCTACACCGTCCCCTGTGCCTGGTGCTTAAAGCCTATCCGCACTCTGTGAGGTAGAGAGTGCACAGCGAGGACAGCCTTCTACTGCACTGTTTACCTCGTTTTAACGTCATGGAGGTGCAAGTGCCGTGCAAGGCGAAAGCTGCCTGGTGTTCTCTCAGGGAGGGTCTCCTCAGTGCACAGTTGATCGGGTCCCCGCCAGAGTCTGGCATGACACTCTTCCGCAAGCAGTTCTGGACACTTTACCACAGAGGCATTCATTGCAGGGAACTCATGGCTCTCACTCACCGGGAGTAGGCGGCTCTGTGCATCCTCTTCTACGCCTTCAGGAAACAAGGCTCTCCCGCAGGATGACAAACCTGTGGAGAAAATCCCGGCACGAGAGGCTTTCTTCAGCGTGCTTGAATGTGGGTCTTAGGACTGCCGGTAAGCATTTAGTCAGAGCGACATACCAAAGGACGGTTTCTCCCTGCAGATCGCAGAAAGAGCGCTGTGCTGCCCATGGTCTTCTCTGGCTGAGAGAGTTCCAGCACAGCGCAGAGCTTTGTGCTCGTGAGCGGACAATCAGCTGTGAGGAGCCCCAAAAGCATCCGCCCTTAAGTACAGTTGCAGGTCCCATTCACAGCACACGTGTCTCTCGGACGGAAAGCGCGTGCACAGAGGACAGCACGCACAACTAGGTTTGGCCATCCCACTCTGCTGGGGTGAGGAGAAACTAACTGCAAGTGTTAGATCATGGAGTGAGAGCTTAGGTCCCCACAGCAATTTCCGTTGCAGGTTTGAATTCGGCTTCATTAACCATAAAGAGCGGCGTACCTGATAAAGGCTCCAGGTGCTCAATGCTTCTGGCCCTTTGGGCAGAACGCCCATCTGCCCTGCTTCCAACGCTGTTCGGAAAGCAACCTGCTCTGCGTCCTCCCCTGAGGCTGGACAGAAGACCTCGTCCCAGTATCCCCGTGTCTGGCAGTACAAGTATATATAAGAAGCTCTCCTTGCCACCTAGCAGAGTTTAGCTGGTGATGTGGGAACGTTTGGTCCGAACTGCAAGTCACTGGGACTGAGACAGCCTGAGAGCCTTCTCCGCAGGACAGCAGTTCTTAAGCTTCTGTCCCTTCCGTCACCGGTCTGTGGAGTGTCTTTGCCCACACCTCTGGCTGTTTTGCCTTGTGCCTGAAGCCAGCGTGCGGTTGGATTTCTGAGCTCGGCCTGCGGTGGGGGAGACGGGCTTATATAGCCTACCACAGCGGCCCACCCACGGCTCCGCCCCCGCCCCCACCTGCTCTGGACCTCTCTGAAGACGCTGGGCGCTGCCGCAGGAAAAGCGCTGTTTTATACTGCCAGGCTGAAGTCATCGCACGCAAGGGTTTCTCTTTCAGCCAGGCTGCCTCAGAAAGGCCTTCAAGGCTAAACGACCACTCGAGCGAGCGTCTGCCCATCAGCAAGTGAGAGCTGTACACGACAGACTTCACTCAAAGCGCCTGGAGTGCGCACGAAAAAGAACAGACACGGAGAGCATGTGGCAAGCTCCGTTTCAGCAACCACTCCAGCAACGTGAATGATTCCCTGAACAGGGCATCCTGCAAGGCATTCCTTCACCCACGTAAGCTGAGTCCGAATCTGACTCGCCCCCAGCCCCCGCCTGCTGTCACTTCGAAGCATCCTGCTCTACACCGTCCCCTGTGCCTGGTGCTTAAAGCCTATCCGCACTCTGTGAGGTAGAGAGTGCACAGCGAGGACAGCCTTCTACTGCACTGTTTACCTCGTTTTAACGTCATGGAGGTGCAAGTGGCGTGCAAGGGGAAAGCCGCCTGGTGTTCTCTCAGGGAGGGTCTCCTCAGTGCACAGTTGATCGGGTCCCCGCCAGAGTCTGGCATGACGCTCTCCCGCAAGCAGTTCTGGACACTTTACCACAGAGGCATTCATTGCAGGGAACTCATGGCTCTCACTCACCGGGAGTAGGCGGCTCTGTGCATCCTCTGCTACGCCTTCAGGAAACAAGGCCATCCCGCAGGATGACAAACCTGTGGAGAAAACAAGCCCGGCACGAGAGGCTTTCTTCAGCGTGCTTGAATGTGGGTCTTAGGACTGCCGGTAAGCATTTAGCCAGAGCGACATACCAAAGGACGGTTTCTCCCTGCAGATCGCAGAAAGAGCGCTGTGCTACCCATGGTCTTCTCTGGCTGAGAGAGTTCCAGCACAGCGCAGAGCTTTGTGCTCGTGAGCGGACAATCAGCAGTGAGGAGCCCCAAAAGCATCCGCCCTTAAGTACAGTTGCAGGTCCCATTCACAGCACACGTGTCTCTCGGACGGAAAGCGCGTGCACAGAGGACAGCACGCACAACTAGGTTTGGCCATCCCACTCTGCTGGGGTGAGGAGAAACTAACTGCAAGTGTTAGATCATGGAGTGAGAGCTTAGGTCCCCACAGCAATTTCCGTTGCAGGTTTGAATTCGGCTTCATTAACCATAAAGAGCGGCGTACTTGATAGAGGCTCCAGGTGCTCAATGCTTCTGGCCCTTTGGGCAGAACGCCCATCTGCCCTGCTTCCAACGCTGTGCGGAAAGCTACCTGCTCTGCGTCCTCCCCTGAGTCTGGGCAGAAGACCTCGTCCCGGTATCGCCGTGTATGGCAGTACAAGTATATAAGAAACTCACCTTGCCACCTAGCAGTGTTTAGCTGGTGATGTGGGAACGTCCGGTCCGAACTGCAAGTCACTGGGACTGAGACAGCCTGAGAGCCTTCTCCGCAGGACAGCAGTTCTTAAGCTTCTGTCCCTTTCGCCACCGGTCTGTGGAGTGTCTTTGCCCACACCTCTGGCTGTTTTGCCTTGTGCCTGAAGCCAGCGTGCGGTTGGATTTCTGAGCTCGGCCTGCGGTGGGGGAGACGGGCTTATATAGCCTACCACAGCGGCCCACCCACGGCTCCGCCCCCGCCCCCACCTGCTCTGGACCTCTCTGAAGACGCTGGGCGCTGCCGCAGGAAAAGCGCTGTTTTATACTGCCAGGCTGAAGTCATCGCACGCAAGGGTTTCTCTTTCAGCCAGGCTGCCTCAGAAAGGCCTTCAAGGCTAAACGACCACTCGAGCGAGCGTCTGCCCATCAGCAAGTGAGAGCTGTACACGACAGACTTCACTCAAAGCGCCTGGAGTGCGCACGAAAAAGAACAGACACGGAGAGCATGTGGCAAGCTCCGTTTCAGCAACCACTCCAGCAACGTGAATGATTCCCTGAACAGGGCATCCTGCAAGGCATTCCTTCACCCACGTAAGCTGAGTCCGAATCTCACTCGCCCCCAGCCCCCGCCTGCTGTCACTTCGAAGCATCCTGCTCTACACCGTCCCCTGTGCCTGGTGCTTAAAGCCTATCCGCACTCTGTGAGGTAGAGAGTGCACAGCGAGGACAGCCTTCTACTGCACTGTTTACCTCGTTTTAACGTCATGGAGGTGCAAGTGGCGTGCAAGGGGAAAGCCGCCTGGTGTTCTCTCAGGGAGGGTCTCCTCAGTGCACAGTTGATCGGGTCCCCGCCAGAGTCTGGCATGACGCTCTCCCGCAAGCAGTTCTGGACACTTTACCACAGAGGCATTCATTGCAGGGAACTCATGGCTCTCACTCACCGGGAGTAGGCGGCTCTGTGCATCCTCTTCTACGCCTTCAGGAAACAAGGCCCTCCCGCAGGATGACAAACCTGTGGAGAAAACAAGCCCGGCACGAGAGGCTTTCTTCAGCGTGCTTGAATGTGGGTCTTAGGACTGCCGGTAAGCATTTAGCCAGAGCGACATACCAAAGGACGGTTTCTCCCTGCAGATCGCAGAAAGAGCGCTGTGCTACCCATGGTCTTCTCTGGCTGAGAGAGTTCCAGCACAGCGCAGAGCTTTGTGCTCGTGAGCGGACAATCAGCTGTGAGGAGCCCCAAAAGCATCCGCCCTTAAGTACAGTTGCAGGTCCCATTCACAGCACACGTGTCTCTCGGACGGAAAGCGCGTGCACAGAGGACAGCACGCACAACTAGGTTTGGCCATCCCACTCTGCTGGGGTGAGGAGAAACTAACTGCAAGTGTTAGATCATGGAGTGAGAGCTTAGGTCCCCACAGCAATTTCCGTTGCAGGTTTGAATTCGGCTTCATTAACCATAAAGAGCGGCGTACTTGATAGAGGCTCCAGGTGCTCAATGCTTCTGGCCCTTTGGGCAGAACGCCCATCTGCCCTGCTTCCAACGCTGTTCGGAAAGCAACCTGCTCTGCGTCCTCCCCTGAGGCTGGACAGAAGACCTCGTCCCAGTATCCCCGTGTCTGGCAGTACAAGTATATATAAGAAGCTCTCCTTGCCACCTAGCAGAGTTTAGCTGGTGATGTGGGAACGTCCGGTCCGAACTGCAAGTCACTGGGACTGAGACAGCCTGAGAGCCTTCTCCGCAGGACAGCAGTTCTTAAGCTTCTGTCCCTTCCGTCACCGGTCTGTGGAGTGTCTTTGCCCACACCTCTGGCTGTTTTGCCTTGTGCCTGAAGCCAGCGTGCGGTTGGATTTCTGAGCTCGGCCTGCGGTGGGGGAGACGGGCTTATATAGCCTACCACAGCGGCCCACCCACGGCTCCGCCCCCGCCCCCACCTGCTCTGGACCTCTCTGAAGACGCTGGGCGCTGCCGCAGGAAAAGCGCTGTTTTATACTGCCAGGCTGAAGTCATCGCACGCAAGGGTTTCTCTTTCAGCCAGGCTGCCTCAGAAAGGCCTTCAAGGCTAAACGACCACTCGAGCGAGCGTCTGCCCATCAGCAAGTGAGAGCTGTACACGACAGACTTCACTCAAAGCGCCTGGAGTGCGCACGAAAAAGAACAGACACGGAGAGCATGTGGCAAGCTCCGTTTCAGCAACCACTCCAGCGACGTGAATGATTCCCTGAACAGGGCATCCTGCAAGGCATTCCTTCACCCACGTAAGCTGAGTCCGAATCTGACTCGCCCCCAGCCCCCGCCTGCTGTCACTTCGAAGCATCCTGCTCTACACCGTCCCCTGTGCCTGGTGCTTAAAGCCTATCCGCACTCTGTGAGGTAGAGAGTGCACAGCGAGGACAGCCTTCTACTGCACTGTTTACCTCGTTTTAACGTCATGGAGGTGCAAGTGGCGTGCAAGGGGAAAGCCGCCTGGTGTTCTCTCAGGGAGGGTCTCCTCAGTGCACAGTTGATCGGGTCCCCGCCAGAGTCTGGCATGACACTCTTCCGCAAGCAATTCTGGACACTTTACCACAGAGGCATTCATTGCAGGGAACTCATGGCTCTCACTCACCGGGAGTAGGCGGCTCTGTGCGTCCTCTTCTACGCCTTCAGGAAAAAAGGCCCTCCCGCAGGATGACAAACCTGTGGAGAAAACAAGCCCGGCACGAGAGGCTTTCTTCAGCGTGCTTGAATGTGGGTCTTAGGACTGCCGGTAAGCATTTAGCCAGAGCGACATACCAAAGGACGGTTTCTCCCTGCAGATCGCAGAAAGAGCGCTGTGCTACCCATGGTCTTCTCTGGCTGAGAGAGTTCCAGCACAGCGCAGAGCTTTGTGCTCGTGAGCGGACAATCAGCTGTGAGGAGCCCCAAAAGCATCCGCCCTTAAGTACAGTTGCAGGTCCCATTCACAGCACACGTGTCTCTCGGACTGAAAGCGCTTGCACAGAGGACACCACTCACAACTAGGTTTGGCCATCCCACTCTGCTGGGGTGAGGAGAAACTAACTGCAAGTGTTAGATCATGGAGTGAGAGCTTAGGTCCCCACAGCAATTTCCGTTGCAGGTTTGAATTCGGCTTCATTAACCATAAAGAGCGGCGTACTTGATAGAGGCTCCAGGTGCTCAATGCTTCTGGCCCTTTGGGCAGAACGCCCATCTGCCCTGCTTCCAACGCTGTTCGGAAAGCTACCTGCTCTGCGTCCTCCCCTGAGTCTGGGCAGAAGACCTCGTCCCGGTATCGCCGTGTATGGCAGTACAAGTATATAAGAAGCTCACCTTGCCACCTAGCAGTGTTTAGCTGGTGATGTGGGAACGTCCGGTCCGAACTGCAAGTCACTGGGACTGAGACAGCCTGAGAGCCTTCTCCGCAGGACAGCAGTTCTTAAGCTTCTGTCCCTTCCGCCACCGGTCTGTGGAGTGTCTTTGCCCACACCTCTGGCTGTTTTGCCTTGTGCCTGAAGCCAGCGTGCGGTTGGATTTCTGAGCTCGGCCTGCGGTGGGGGAGACGGGCTTATATAGCCTACCACAGCGGCCCACCCACGGCTCCGCCCCCGCCCCCACCTGCTCTGGACCTCTCTGAAGACGCTGGGCGCTGCCGCAGGAAAAGCGCTGTTTTATACTGCCAGGCTGAAGTCATCGCACGCAAGGGTTTCTCTGTCAGCCAGGCTGCCTCAGAAAGGCCTTCAAGGCTAAACGACCACTCGAGCGAGCGTCTGCCCATCAGCAAGTGAGAGCTGTACACGACAGACTTCACTCAAAGCGCCTGGAGTGCGCACGAAAAAGAACAGACACGGAGAGCATGTGGCAAGCTCCGTTTCAGCAACCACTCCAGCGACGTGAATGATTCCCTGAACAGGGCATCCTGCAAGGCATTCCTTCACCCACGTAAGCTGAGTCCGAATCTGACTCGCCCCCAGCCCCCGCCTGCTGTCACTTCGAAGCATCCTGCTCTACACCGTCCCCTGTGCCTGGTGCTTAAAGCCTATCCGCACTCTGTGAGGTAGAGAGTGCACAGCGAGGACAGCCTTCTACTGCACTGTTTACCTCGTTTTAACGTCATGGAGGTGCAAGTGGCGTGCAAGGGGAAAGCCGCCTGGTGTTCTCTCAGGGAGGGTCTCCTCAGTGCACAGTTGATCGGGTCCCCGCCAGAGTCTGGCATGACGCTCTCCCGCAAGCAGTTCTGGACACTTTACCACAGAGGCATTCATTGCAGGGAACTCATGGCTCTCACTCACCGGGAGTAGGCGGCTCTGTGCATCCTCTTCTACGCCTTCAGGAAACAAGGCTCTCCCGCAGGATGACAAACCTGTGGAGAAAATCCCGGCACGAGAGGCTTTCTTCAGCGTGCTTGAATGTGGGTCTTAGGACTGCCGGTAAGCATTTAGTCAGAGCGACATACCAAAGGACGGTTTCTCCCTGCAGATCGCAGAAAGAGCGCTGTGCTGCCCATGGTCTTCTCTGGCTGACAGAGTTCCAGCACTGCGAGGACCTTTGTGCTCGTGAGCGGACGATCAGCTGTGAGGAGCCCCAAAAGCATCCGCCCTTAAGTACAGTTGCAGGTCCCATTCACAGCACACGTGTCTCTCGGACGGAAAGCGCGTGCACAGAGGACAGCACGCACAACTAGGTTTGGCCATCCCACTCTGCTGGGGTGAGGAGAAACTAACTGCAAGTGTTAGATCATGGAGTGAGAGCTTAGGTCCCCACAGCAATTTCCGTTGCAGGTTTGAATTCGGCTTCATTAACCATAAAGAGCGGCGTACCTGATAAAGGCTCCAGGTGCTCAATGCTTCTGGCCCTTTGGGCAGAACGCCCATCTGCCCTGCTTCCAACGCTGTTCGGAAAGCAACCTGCTCTGCGTCCTCCCCTGAGGCTGGACAGAAGACCTCGTCCCAGTATCCCCGTGTCTGGCAGTACAAGTATATATAAGAAGCTCTCCTTGCCACCTAGCAGAGTTTAGCTGGTGATGTGGGAACGTTTGGTCCGAACTGCAAGTCACTGGGACTGAGACAGCCTGAGAGCCTTCTCCGCAGGACAGCAGTTCTTAAGCTTCTGTCCCTTCCGTCACCGGTCTGTGGAGTGTCTTTGCCCACACCTCTGGCTGTTTTGCCTTGTGCCTGAAGCCAGCGTGCGGTTGGATTTCTGAGCTCGGCCTGCGGTGGGGGAGACGGGCTTATATAGCCTACCACAGCGGCCCACCCACGGCTCCGCCCCCGCCCCCACCTGCTCTGGACCTCTCTGAAGACGCTGGGCGCTGCCGCAGGAAAAGCGCTGTTTTATACTGCCAGGCTGAAGTCATCGCACGCAAGGGTTTCTCTTTCAGCCAGGCTGCCTCAGAAAGGCCTTCAAGGCTAAACGACCACTCGAGCGAGCGTCTGCCCATCAGCAAGTGAGAGCTGTACACGACAGACTTCACTCAAAGCGCCTGGAGTGCGCACGAAAAAGAACAGACACGGAGAGCATGTGGCAAGCTCCGTTTCAGCAACCACTCCAGCAACGTGAATGATTCCCTGAACAGGGCATCCTGAACGGCATTCCTTCACACACGGAAGCTGAGTCCGAATCTCACTCGCCCCCAGCCCCCGCCTGCTGTCACTTCGAAGCATCCTGCTCTACACCGTCCCCTGTGCCTGGTGCTTAAAGCCTATCCGCACTCTGTGAGGTAGAGAGTGCACAGCGAGGACAGCCTTCTACTGCACTGTTTACCTCGTTTTAAAGTCATGGAATTGCAAGTGGCGTGCAAGGGGAAAGCCGCCTGGTGTTCTCTCAGGGAGGGTCTCCTCAGTGCACAGTTGATCGGGTCCCCGCCAGAGTCTGGCATGACGCTCTCCCGCAAGCAGTTCTGGACACTTTACCACAGAGGCATTCATTGCAGGGAACTCATGGCTCTCACTCACCGGGAGTAGGCGGCTCTGTGCATCCTCTGCTACGCCTTCAGGAAACAAGGCCCTCCCGCAGGATGACAAACCTGTGGAGAAAACAAGCCCGGCACGAGAGGCTTTCTTCAGCGTGCTTGAATGTGGGTCTTAGGACTGCCGGTAAGCATTTAGCCAGAGCGACATACCAAAGGACGGTTTCTCCCTGCAGATCGCAGAAAGAGCGCTGTGCTACCCATGGTCTTCTCTGGCTGAGAGAGTTCCAGCACAGCGCAGAGCTTTGTGCTCGTGAGCGGACAATCAGCAGTGAGGAGCCCCAAAAGCATCCGCCCTTAAGTACAGTTGCAGGTCCCATTCACAGCACACGTGTCTCTCGGACTGAAAGCGCGTGCACAGAGGACACCATTCACAACTAGGTTTGGCCATCCCACTCTGCTGGGGTGAGGAGAAACTAACTGCAAGTGTTAGATCATGGAGTGAGAGCTTAGGTCCCCACAGCAATTTCCGTTGCAGGTTTGAATTCGGCTTCATTAACCATAAAGAGCGGCGTACTTGATAGAGGCTCCAGGTGCTCAATGCTTCTGGCCCTTTGGGCAGAACGCCCATCTGCCCTGCTTCCAACGCTGTGCGGAAAGCTACCTGCTCTGCGTCCTCCCCTGAGTCTGGGCAGAAGACCTCGTCCCGGTATCGCCGTGTATGGCAGTACAAGTATATAAGAAACTCACCTTGCCACCTAGCAGTGTTTAGCTGGTGATGTGGGAACGTCCGGTCCGAACTGCAAGTCACTGGGACTGAGACAGCCTGAGAGCCTTCTCCGCAGGACAGCAGTTCTTAAGCTTCTGTCCCTTTCGCCACCGGTCTGTGGAGTGTCTTTGCCCACACCTCTGGCTGTTTTGCCTTGTGCCTGAAGCCAGCGTGCGGTTGGATTTCTGAGCTCGGCCTGCGGTGGGGGAGACGGGCTTATATAGCCTACCACAGCGGCCCACCCACGGCTCCGCCCCCGCCCCCACCTGCTCTGGACCTCTCTGAAGACGCTGGGCGCTGCCGCAGGAAAAGCGCTGTTTTATACTGCCAGGCTGAAGTCATCGCACGCAAGGGTTTCTCTGTCAGCCAGGCTGCCTCAGAAAGGCCTTCAAGGCTAAACGACCACTCGAGCGAGCGTCTGCCCATCAGCAAGTGAGAGCTGTACACGACAGACTTCACTCAAAGCGCCTGGAGTGCGCACGAAAAAGAACAGACACGGAGAGCATGTGGCAAGCTCCGTTTCAGCAACCACTCCAGCGACGTGAATGATTCCCTGAACAGGGCATCCTGCAAGGCATTCCTTCACCCACGTAAGCTGAGTCCGAATCTGACTCGCCCCCAGCCCCCGCCTGCTGTCACTTCGAAGCATCCTGCTCTACACCGTCCCCTGTGCCTGGTGCTTAAAGCCTATCCGCACTCAGTGAGGTAGAGAGTGCACAGCGAGGACAGCCTTCTACTGCACTGTTTACCTCGTTTTAACGTCATGGAGGTGCAAGTGGCGTGCAAGGGCAAAGCCGCCTGGTGTTCTCTCAGGGAGGGTCTCCTCAGTGCACAGTTGATCGGGTCCCCGCCAGAGTCTGGCATGACGCTCTCCCGCAAGCAGTTCTGGACACTTTACCACAGAGGCATTCATTGCAGGGAACTCATGGCTCTCACTCACCGGGAGTAGGCGGCTCTGTGCATCCTCTTCTATGCCTTCAGGAAACAAGGCTCTCCCGCAGGATGACAAACCTGTGGAGAAAATCCCGGCACGAGAGGCTTTCTTCAGCGTGCTTGAATGTGGGTCTTAGGACTGCCGGTAAGCATTTAGTCAGAGCGACATACCAAAGGACGGTTTCTCCCTGCAGATCGCAGAAAGAGCGCTGTGCTGCCCATGGTCTTCTCTGGCTGACAGAGTTCCAGCACTGCGAGGACCTTTGTGCTCGTGAGCGGACGATCAGCTGTGAGGAGCCCCAAAAGCATCCGCCCTTAAGTACAGTTGCAGGTCCCATTCACAGCACACGTGTCTCTCGGACGGAAAGCGCGTGCACAGAGGACAGCACGCACAACTAGGTTTGGCCATCCCACTCTGCTGGGGTGAGGAGAAACTAACTGCAAGTGTTAGATCATGGAGTGAGAGCTTAGGTCCCCACAGCAATTTCCGTTGCAGGTTTGAATTCGGCTTCATTAACCATAAAGAGCGGCGTACCTGATAAAGGCTCCAGGTGCTCAATGCTTCTGGCCCTTTGGGCAGAACGCCCATCTGCCCTGCTTCCAACGCTGTTCGGAAAGCAACCTGCTCTGCGTCCTCCCCTGAGGCTGGACAGAAGACCTCGTCCCAGTATCCCCGTGTCTGGCAGTACAAGTATATATAAGAAGCTCTCCTTGCCACCTAGCAGAGTTTAGCTGGTGATGTGGGAACGTTTGGTCCGAACTGCAAGTCACTGGGACTGAGACAGCCTGAGAGCCTTCTCCCCAGGACAGCAATTGTTAAGCTTCTGTCCCTTCCGTCACCGGTCTGTGGAGTGTCTTTGCCCACACCTCTGGCTGTTTTGCCTTGTGCCTGAAGCCAGCGTGCGGTTGGATTTCTGAGCTCGGCCTGCGGTGGGGGAGACGGGCTTATATAGCCTACCACAGCGGCCCACCCACGGCTCCGCCCCCGCCCCCACCTGCTCTGGACCTCTCTGAAGACGCTGGGCGCTGCCGCAGGAAAAGCGCTGTTTTATACTGCCAGGCTGGTCATCGCACGCAAGGGTTTCTCTTTCAGCCAGGCTGCCTCAGAAAGGCCTTCAAGGCTAAACGACCACTCGAGCGAGCGTCTGCCCATCAGCAAGTGAGAGCTGTACATTGCAGACTTCACTCAAAGCGCCTGGAGTGCGCACGAAAAAGAACAGACACGGAGAGCATGTGGCAAGCTCCGTTTCAGCAACCACTCCAGCGCCGTGAATGATTCCCTGAACAGGGCATCGTGCACGGCATTCCTTCACACACGGAAGCTGAGTCCGAATCTCACTCGCCCCCAGCCCCCGCCTGCTGTCACTTCGAAGCATCCTGCTCTAAACCGTCCCCTGTGCCTGGTGCTTAAAGCCTATCCGCACTCTGTGAGGTAGAGAGTGCACAGCGAGGACAGCCTTCTACTGCACTGTTTACCTCGTTTTAACGTCATGGAGGTGCAAGTGGCGTGCAAGGGGAAAGCCGCCTGGTGTTCTCTCAGGGAGGGTCTCTCAGTGCACAGTTGATCGGGTCCCCGACAGAGTCTGGCATGACGCTCTCCCGCAAGCAGTTCTGAACACTTTACCACAGAGGCATTCATTGCAGGGAACTCATGGCTCTAACTCACCGGGAGTAGGCGGCTCTGTGCGTCCTCTTCTACGCCTTCAGGAAAAAAGGCCCTCCCGCAGGATGACAAACCTGTGGAGAAAACAAGCCCGGCACGAGAGGCTTTCTTCAGCGTGCTTGAATGTGGGTCTTAGGACTGCCGGTAAGCATTTAGCCAGAGCGACATACCAAAGGACGGTTTCTCCCTGCAGATCGCAGAAAGAGCGCTGTGCTACCCATGGTCTTCTCTGGCTGAGAGAGTTCCAGCACAGCGCAGAGCTTTGTGCTCGTGAGCGGACAATCAGCTGTGAGGAGCCCCAAAAGCATCCGCCCTTAAGTACAGTTGCAGGTCCCATTCACAGCACACGTGTCTCTCGGACGGAAAGCGCGTGCACAGAGGACACCACTCACAACTAGGTTTGGCCATCCCACTCTGCTGGGGTGAGGAGAAACTAACTGCAAGTGTTAGATCATGGAGTGAGAGCTTAGGTCCCCACAGCAATTTCCGTTGCAGGTTTGAATTCGGCTTCATTAACCATAAAGAGCGGCGTACTTGATAGAGGCTCCAGGTGCTCAATGCTTCTGGCCCTTTGGGCAGAACGCCCATCTGCCCTGCTTCCAACGCTGTACGGAAAGCAACCTGCTCTGCGTCCTCCCCTGAGTCTGGGCAGAAGACCTCGTCCCGGTATCGCCGTGTATGGCAGTACAAGTATATAAGAAACTCACCTTGCCACCTAGCAGTGTTTAGCTGGTGATGTGGGAACGTCCGGTCCGAACTGCAAGTCACTGGGACTGAGACAGCCTGAGAGCCTTCTCCGCAGGACAGCAGTTCTTAAGCTTCTGTCCCTTTCGCCACCGGTCTGTGGAGTGTCTTTGCCCACACCTCTGGCTGTTTTGCCTTGTGCCTGAAGCCAGCGTGCGGTTGGATTTCTGAGCTCGGCCTGCGGTGGGGGAGACGGGCTTATATAGCCTACCACAGCGGCCCACCCACGGCTCCGCCCCCGCCCCCACCTGCTCTGGACCTCTCTGAAGACGCTGGGCGCTGCCGCAGGAAAAGCGCTGTTTTATACTGCCAGGCTGAAGTCATCGCACGCAAGGGTTTCTCTGTCAGCCAGGCTGCCTCAGAAAGGCCTTCAAGGCTAAACGACCACTCGAGCGAGCGTCTGCCCATCAGCAAGTGAGAGCTGTACACGACAGACTTCACTCAAAGCGCCTGGAGTGCGCACGAAAAAGAACAGACACGGAGAGCATGTGGCAAGCTCCGTTTCAGCAACCACTCCAGCGACGTGAATGATTCCCTGAACAGGGCATCCTGCAAGGCATTCCTTCACCCACGTAAGCTGAGTCCGAATCTGACTCGCCCCCAGCCCCCGCCTGCTGTCACTTCGAAGCATCCTGCTCTACACCGTCCCCTGTGCCTGGTGCTTAAAGCCTATCCGCACTCTGTGAGGTAGAGAGTGCACAGCGAGGACAGCCTTCTACTGCACTGTTTACCTCGTTTTAACGTCATGGAGGTGCAAGTGGCGTGCAAGGGGAAAGCCGCCTGGTGTTCTCTCAGGGAGGGTCTCCTCAGTGCACAGTTGATCGGGTCCCCGCCAGAGTCTGGCATGACGCTCTCCCCGCAAGCAGTTCTGGACACTTTACCACAGAGGCATTCATTGCAGGGAACTCATGGCTCTCACTCACCGGGAGTAGGCGGCTCTGTGCATCCTCTTCTACGCCTTCAGGAAACAAGGCCCTCCCGCAGGATGACAAACCTGTGGAGAAAACAAGCCCGGCACGAGAGGCTTTCTTCAGCGTGCTTATGACTGCCGGTAAGCATTTAGCCAGAGCGACATACCAAAGGACGGTTTCTCCCTGCAGATCGCAGAAAGAGCGCTGTGCTGCCCATGGTCTTCTCTGGCTGACAGAGTTCCAGCACTGCGAGGACCTTTGTGCTCGTGAGCGGACGATCAGCTGTGAGGAGCCCCAAAAGCATCCGCCCTTAAGTACAGTTGCAGGTCCCATTCACAGCACACGTGTCTCTCGGACGGAAAGCGCGTGCACAGAGGACAGCACGCACAACTAGGTTTGGCCATCCCACTCTGCTGGGGTGAGGAGAAACTAACTGCAAGTGTTAGATCATGGAGTGAGAGCTTAGGTCCCCACAGCAATTTCCGTTGCAGGTTTGAATTCGGCTTCATTAACCATAAAGAGCGGCGTACCTGATAAAGGCTCCAGGTGCTCAATGCTTCTGGCCCTTTGGGCAGAACGCCCATCTGCCCTGCTTCCAACGCTGTTCGGAAAGCAACCTGCTCTGCGTCCTCCCCTGAGGCTGGACAGAAGACCTCGTCCCAGTATCCCCGTGTCTGGCAGTACAAGTATATATAAGAAGCTCTCCTTGCCACCTAGCAGAGTTTAGCTGGTGATGTGGGAACGTTTGGTCCGAACTGCAAGTCACTGGGACTGAGACAGCCTGAGAGCCTTCTCCGCAGGACAGCAGTTCTTAAGCTTCTGTCCCTTCCGTCACCGGTCTGTGGAGTGTCTTTGCCCACACCTCTGGCTGTTTTGCCTTGTGCCTGAAGCCAGCGTGCGGTTGGATTTCTGAGCTCGGCCTGCGGTGGGGGAGACGGGCTTATATAGCCTACCACAGCGGCCCACCAACGGCTCCGCCCCCGCCCCCACCTGCTCTGGACCTCTCTGAAGTCGCTGGGCGCTGCCGCAGGAAAAGCTCTGTTTTATACTGCCAGGCTGAAGTCATCACACGCAAGGGTTTCTCTTTCAGCCAGGCTGCCTCAGAAAGGCCTTCAAGGCTAAACGACCACTCGAGCGAGCGTCTGCCCATCAGCAAGTGAGAGCTGTACACTGCAGACTTCACTCAAAGCGCCTGGAGTGCGCACGAAAAAGAACAGACACGGAGAGCATGTGGCAAGCTCCGTTTCAGCAACCACTCCAGCGCCGTGAATGATTCCCTGAACAGGGCATCGTGCACGGCATTCCTTCACACACGGAAGCTGAGTCCGAATCTCACTCTCCCACAGCCCCCGCCTGCTGTCACTTCGAAGCATCCTGCTCTACACCGTCCCCTGTGCCTGGTGCTTAAAGCCTATCCGCACTCTGTGAGGTAGAGAGTGCACAGCGAGGACAGCCTTCTACTGCACTGTTTACCTCGTTTTAACGTCATGGAGGTGCAAGTGGCGTGCAAGGGGAAAGCCGCCTGGTGTTCTCTCAGGGAGGGTCTCCTCAGTGCACAGTTGATCGGGTCCCCGCCAGAGTCTGGCATGACGCTCTCCCGCAAGCAGTTCTGGACACTTTACCACAGAGGCATTCATTGCAGGGAACTCATGGCTCTCACTCACCGGGAGTAGGCGGCTCTGTGCATCCTCTGCTACGCCTTCAGGAAACAAGGCCCTCCCGCAGGATGACAAACCTGTGGAGAAAACAAGCCCGGCACGAGAGGCTTTCTTCAGCGTGCTTGAATGTGTGTCTTAGGACTGCCGGTAAGCATTTAGCCAGAGCGACATACCAAAGGACGGTTTCTCTCTGCAGATCGCAGAAAGAGCGCTGTGCTACCCATGGTCTTCTCTGGCTGAGAGAGTTCCAGCGCAGCACAGAGCTTTGTGCTCGTGAGCGGACAATCAGCAGTGAGGAGCCCCAAAAGCATCCGCCCTTAAGTACAGTTGCAGGTCCCATTCACAGCACACGTGTCTCTCGGACTGAAAGCGCGTGCACAGAGGACACCACTCACAACTAAGTTTGGCCATCCCACTCTGCTGGGGTGAGGAGAAACTAACTGCAAGTGTTAGATCATGGAGTGAGAGCTTAGGTCCCCACAGCAATTTCCGTTGCAGGTTTGAATTCGGCTTCATTAACCATAAAGAGCGGCGTACTTGATAGAGGCTCCAGGTGCTCAATGCTTCTGGCCCTTTGGGCAGAACGCCCATCTGCCCTGCTTCCAACGCTGTGCGGAAAGCTACCTGCTCTGCGTCCTCCCCTGAGGCTGGGCAGAAGACCTCGTCCCAGTATCGCCGTGTCTGGCAGTACAAGTATATAAGAAGCTCACCTTGCCACCTAGCAGTGTTTAGCTGGTGATGTGGGAACGTCCGGTCCGAACTGCAAGTCACTGGGACTGAGACAGCCTGAGAGCCTTCTCCGCAGGACAGCAGTTCTTAAGCTTCTGTCCCTTCCGCCACCGGTCTGTGGAGTGTCTTTGCCCACACCTCTGGCTGTTTTGCCTTGTGCCTGAAGCCAGCGTGCGGTTGGATTTCTGAGCTCGGCCTGCGGTGGGGGAGACGGGCTTATATAGCCTACCACAGCGGCCCACCCACGGCTCCGCCCCCGCCCCCACCTGCTCTGGACCTCTCTGAAGACGCTGGGCGCTGCCGCAGGAAAAGCGCTGTTTTATACTGCCAGGCTGAAGTCATCGCACGCAAGGGTTTCTCTGTCAGCCAGGCTGCCTCAGAAAGGCCTTCAAGGCTAAACGACCACTCGAGCGAGCGTCTGCCCATCAGCAAGTGAGAGCTGTACACGACAGACTTCACTCAAAGCGCCTGGAGTGCGCACGAAAAAGAACAGACACGGAGAGCATGTGGCAAGCTCCGTTTCAGCAACCACTCCAGCGACGTGAATGATTCCCTGAACAGGGCATCCTGCAAGGCATTCCTTCACCCACGGAAGCTGAGTCCGAATCTGACTCGCCCCCAGCCCCCGCCTGCTGTCACTTCGAAGCATCCTGCTCTACACCGTCCCCTGTGCCTGGTGCTTAAAGCCTATCCGCACTCTGTGAGGTAGAGAGTGCACAGCGAGGACAGCCTTCTACTGCACTGTTTACCTCGTTTTAAACGTCATGGAGGTGCAAGTGGCGTGCAAGCGGAAAGCCGCCTGGTGTTCTCTCAGGGAGGGTCTCCTCAGTGCACAGTTGATCGGGTCCCCGCCAGAGTCTGGCATGACGCTCTCCCGCAAGCAGTTCTGAACACTTTTACCACAGAGGCATTCATTGCAGGGAAACTCATGGCTCTCACTCACCGGGAGTAGGCGGCTCTGTGCGTCCTCTTCTACGCCTTCAGGAAAAAAAGGCCCTCCCGCAGGATGACAAACCTGTGGAGAAAACAAGCCCCGGCACGAGAGGCTTTCTTCAGCGTGCTTGAATGTGTGTCTTAGGACTGCCTGTAAGCATTTAGCCAGAGCGACATACCAAAGGACGGTTTCTCCCTGCAGATCGCAGAAAGAGCGCTGTGCTGCCCATGGGTCTTCTCTGGCTGAGAGAGTTCCAGCACAGCGCAGAGCTTTGTGCTCGTGAGCGGACAATCATCTGTGAGGAGCCCCAAAAGCATCCGCCCTTAAGTACAGTTGCAGGTCCCATTCACAGCACACGTGTCTCTCGGACTGAAAGCGCTTGCACAGAGGACACCACTCACAACTAGGTTTGGCCATCCCACTCTGCTGGGGTGAGGAGAAACTAACTGCAAGTGTTAGATCATGGAGTGAGAGCTTAGGTCCCCACAGCAATTTCCGTTGCAGGTTTGAATTCGGCTTCATTAACCATAAAGAGCGGCGTACCTGATAAAGGCTCCAGGTGCTCAAGGCTTCTGGCCCTTTGGGCAGAACGCCCATCTGCCCTGCTTCCAACGCTGTTCGGAAAGCAACCTGCTCTGCGTCCTCCCCTGAGGCTGGACAGAAGACCTCGTCCCAGTATCCCCGTGTCTGGCAGTACAAGTATATATAAGAAGCTCTCCCTTGCCACCTAGCAGAGTTTAGCTGGTGATGTGGGAACGTTTGGACCGAACTGCAAGTCACTGGGACTGAGACAGCCTGAGAGCCTTCTCCGCAGGACAGCAGTTCTTAAGCTTCTGTCCCTTCCGTCACCGGTCTGTGGAGTGTCTTTGGCCCACTACCTCTGGCTGTTTTGCCTTGTGCCTGAAGCCAGCGTGCGGTTGGGATTTCTGAGCTCGGCCTGCGGGTGGGGGAGACGGGCTTATATAGCCTACCACAGCGGGCCCACCCACGGCTCCGCCCCCCGCCCCCACCTGCTCTGGACCTCTCTGAAGACGCTGGGCGCTGCTGCAGGAAAAGCTCTGTTTTATACTGCCAGGCTGAAGTCCTCACACGCAAGGGTTTCTCTCTTTCAGCCAGGGCTGCCTCAGAAAGGCCTTCAAGGCTAAACGACCACCTCGAGCGAGCGTCTACCCATCAGCAAGTGAGAGCTGTACATTGCAGACTTCACCCAAAGCGCCTGGAGTGCGCACGAAAAAGAACAGACACGGAGAGCATGTGGCAAGCTCCGTTTCAGCAACCACTCCAGCAACGTGAATGATTCCCTTAACAGGGCATCGTGCAAAGGCATTCCTTAACACACGGAAGCTGAGTCCGAATCTCACTCTCCCACAGCCCCCGCCTGCTGTCACTTCGAAGCATCCTGCTCTAAACCGTCCCCTGTGCCTTGTGCTTAAAGGCCTATCCGCACTCTGTGAGGTAGAGAGTGCACAGCGAGGACAGCCTTCTACTGCACTGTTTACCTCGTTTTAAACGTCATGGAGGTGCAAGTGGCGTGCAAGGGGAAAGCCGCCTGGTGGTTCTCTCAGGGAGGGTCTCCTCAGTGCACAGTTGATCGGGTCCCCGCCAGAGTCTGGCATGACGCTCTCCTCCGCAAGCAGTTCTGAACACTTTACCACAGAAGCATTCATTGCAGGGAACTCATGGCTCTCACTCACAGGGAGTAAGGCGGCTCTGTGCATCCTCTGCTACGCCTTCAGGAAAAAAGGCCCTCCCGCAGGATGGACAAACCTGTGGAGAAAACAAGCCCGGGCACGAGAGGCTTTCTTCAGCGTGCTTGAATGTGGGTCTTAGGACTACCGGTAAGCATTTAGTCAGAGCGACATACCAAAGGACGGTTTCTCCCTGCAGATCGCAGAAAGAGTGCTGTGCTGCCCATGGTCTTTTCTGGCTGACAGAGTTCCAGCACTGCGAGGACCTTTGTGCTCGTGAGCGGACGATCAGCTGTGAGGAGCCCCAAAAGCATCCGCCCTTAAGTACAGTTGCAGGTCCCATTCACAGCACACGTGTCTCTCGGACGGAAAGCGCGTGCACAGAGGGCAGCACGCACAAACTAGGTTTTGGCCATCCCACTCTGCTGGGGTGAGGAGAAACTAACTGCAAGTGTTAGATCATGGAGTGAGAGCTTAGGTCCCCACAGCAATTTCCGTTGCAGGTTTGAATTCGGCTTCATTAACCATAAAGAGCGGCGTACCTGATAAAGGCTCCAGGTGCTCAATGCTTCTGGCCCTTTGGGCACAACGTCCATCTGCCCTGCTTCCAACGCTGTTCGGAAAGCAACGTGCTCTGCGTCCTCCCCTGAGGCTGGACAGAAGACCTCGTCCCAGTATCCCCGTGTCTGGCAGTACAAGTATATATAAGAAGCTCTCCTTGCCACCTAGCAGAGTTTAGCTGGTGATGTGGGAACGTTTGGTCCGAACTGCAAGTCACTGGGACTGAGACAGCCTGAGAGCCTTCTCCGCAGGACAGCAGTTCTTAAGCTTCTGTCCCTTCCGTCTCCGGTCTGTGGAGTGTCTTTGCCCACACCTCTGACTGTTTTGCCTTGTGCCTGAAGCCAGCGTGCGGTTGGATTTCTGAGCTCGGCCTGCGGTGGGGGAGACGGGCTTATATAGCCTACCACAGCGGCCCACCCACGGCTCCGCCCCCGACCCCCACCTGCTCTGCACCTCTCTGAAGACGCTGGGCGCTGCTGCAGGAAAAGCGCTGTTTTATACTGCCAGGCTGAAGTCATCGCACGCAAGGGTTTCTCTTTCAGCCAGGCTGCCTCAGAAAGGCCTTCAAGGCTAAACGACCACTCGAGCGAGCGTCTGCCCATCAGCAAGTGAGAGCTGTACACGACAGACTTCACTCAAAGTGCCTGGAGTGCGCACGAAAAAGAACAGACACGGAGAGCATGTGGCAAGCTCCGTTTCAGCAACCACTCCAGCAACGTGAATGATTCCCTGAACTGGGCATCCTGCAAGGCATTCCTTAACACACGGAAGCTGAGTCCGAATCTGACTCGCCCCCACGCCCCCGCCTGCTGTCACTTCGAAGCATCCTGCTCTACACCGTCCCCTGTGCCTGGTGCTTAAAGCCTATCCGCACTCTGTGAGGTAGAGAGTGCACAGCGAGGGACAGCCTTCTACTGCACTGTTTAACCTCGTTTTAACGTCATGGAGGTGCAAGTGGCGTGCAAGGGGAAAGCCGCCTGGTGTTCTCTCAGGGAGGGTCTCCTCAGTGCACAGTTGATCGGGTCCCCGCCAGAGTCTGGCATGACGCTCTCCCGCAAGCAGTTCTGGACACTTTACCACAGAGGCATTCATTGCAGGGAACTCATGGCTCTCACTCACCGGGTGTAGGCGGCTCTGTGCATCCTCTGCTACGCCTTCAGGAAACAAGGCCCTTCCGCAGGAAGACAAAACTGTGGAGAAAACAAGCCCGGCACGAGAGGCTTTCTTCAGCGTGCTTGAATGTGGGTCTTAGGTCTGCCGGTAAGCATTTAGCCAGAGCGACATACCAAAGGACGGTTTCTCCCTGCCGATCGCAGAAAGAGCGCTGTGCTGCCCATGGTCTTCTCTGGCTGACAGAGTTCCAGCACTGCGAGGACCTTTGTGCTCGTGAGCGGACGATCAGCTGTGAGGAGCCCCAAAAGCATCCGCCCTTAAGTACAGTTGCAGGTCCCATTCACAGACACACGTGTCTCTCGGACGGAAAGCGCGTGCACAGAGGACAGCACGCACAACTAGGTTTGGCCCATCCCACTCTGCTGGGGTGAGGAGAAACTAACTGCAAGTGTTAGATCATGGAGTGAGAGCTTAGGTCCCCCACAGCAATTTCCGTTGCAGGTTTGAATTCGGCTTCATTAACCATAAAGAGCGGCGTACCTGATAAAGGCTCCAGGTGCTCAATGCTTCTGGCCCTTTGGGCAGAACGCCCATCTGCCCCTGCTTCCAAACGCTGTTCGGAAAGGCAACCTGCTCTCTGCGTCCCTCCCCTGAGGCTGGACAGAAGACCTCGTCCCAGTATCCCAGTGTCTGGCAGTACAAGTATATATAAGAAGCTCTCCTTGCCACCTAGCAAAGTTTAGCTGGTGATGTGGGAACGTTTGGTCCGAACTGCAAGTCACTGGGACTGAGACAGCCTGAGAGCCTTCTCCACAGGACAGCAGTTCTTAAGCTTCTGTCCCTTCCGTCACCGGTCTGTGGAGTGTCTTTGCCCACACCTCTGGCTGTTTTTGCCTTGTGCCTGAAGCCAGCGTGCGGGTTGGATTTCTGAGCTTGGCCCTGCGGTGGAGGAGACGGGCTTATATAGCCTACCACAGCGCCCCACCCACGGCTCCTCCCCCGCCCCCACCTGCTCTGGACCTCTCTGAAGACGCTGGGCGCTGCTGCAGGAAAAGCGCTGTTTTATACTGCCAGGCTGGTCATCGCACGCAAGGGTTTCTCTTTCAGCCAGGCTGCCTCAGAAAAGGCCTTCAAGGCTAAACGACCACTCGAGCGAGCGTCTGCCCATCAGCAAGTGAGAGCTGTACA
This sequence comes from Manis javanica, assembly GCF_040802235.1. Taxonomy (NCBI): domain Eukaryota; kingdom Metazoa; phylum Chordata; class Mammalia; order Pholidota; family Manidae; genus Manis; species Manis javanica. The sequence goes on along the minus strand of NC_133171.1, from coordinate 64,327,367 downwards.
AGACAGACTTCACTCAAAGCGCCTGGAGTGCGCACGAAAAAGAACAGACACGGAGAGCATGTGGCAAGCTCCGTTTCAGCAACCACTCCAGCAACGTGAATGATTCCCTGAACAGGGCATCCTGCAAGGCATTCCTTAACCCACGGAAGCTGAGTCCGAATCTGGACTCGCCCCCAGCCCCCCGCCTGCTGTCACTTCGAAGCATCCTGCTCTACACCGTCCCCTGTGCCTGGTGCTTAAAGCCTATCCGCACTCTGTGAGGTAGAGAGTGCACAGCGAGGACAGCCTTCTACTGCACTGTTAACCTCGTTTTAATGTCATGGAGGTGCAAGTGGCGTGCAAGGGGAAAGCCGCCTGGTGTTCTTTCAGGCAGGCTGTCCTCAGTGCACACTTCATCGGGTCCCCGCCAGAATCTCGCATCACGCTCTCCCCCGCAAGCAGTTCTGGACACTTTACCACAGAGGCATTCATTGCAGGGAACTCATGGCTCTCACTCACCGGGAGTAGGCGGCTCTGTGCATCCTCTGCTACGCCTTCAGGAAACAAGGCCCCTCCCGCAGGATGACAAACCTGTGGAGAAAACAAGCCCGGCACGAGAGGCTTTCTTCAGCGTGCTTGAATGTGGGTCTTAGGACTGCCGGTAAGCATTTAGCCAGAGCGACATACCAAAGGACGGTTTCTCCCTGCAGATCGCAGAAAGAGCGCTGTGCTACCCATGGTCTTCTCTGGCTGAGAGAGTTCCAGCACAGCGCAGAGCTTTGTGCTCGTGAGCGGACAATCAGCAGTGAGGAGCCCCAAAAGCATCCGCCCTTAAGTACAGTTGCAGGTCCCATTCACAGCACACGTGTCTCTCGGACTGAAAGCGCGTGCACAGAGGACACCATTCACAACTAGGTTTGGCCATCCCACTCTGCTGGGGTGAGGAGAAACTAACTGCAAGTGTTAGATCATGGAGTGAGAGCTTAGGTCCCCACAGCAATTTCCGTTGCAGGTTTGAATTCGGCTTCATTAACCATAAAGAGCGGCGTACTTGATAGAGGCTCCAGGTGCTCAATGCTTCTGGCCCTTTGGGCAGAACGCCCATCTGCCCTGCTTCCAACGCTGTGCGGAAAGCTACCTGCTCTGCGTCCTCCCTTGAGACTGGGCAGAAGACATCGTCCCGGTATCGCCGTGTATGGCAGTACAAGTATATAAGAAACTCACCTTGCCACCTAGCAGTGTTTAGCTGGTGATGTGGGAACGTCCGGTCCGAACTGCAAGTCACTGGGACTGAGACAGCCTGAGAGCCTTCTCCGCAGGACAGCAGTTCTTAAGCTTCTGTCCCTTTCGCCACCGGTCTGTGGAGTGTCTTTGCCCACACCTCTGGCTGTTTTGCCTTGTGCCTGAAGCCAGCGTGCGGTTGGATTTCTGAGCTCGGCCTGCGGTGGGGGAGACGGGCTTATATAGCCTACCACAGCGGCCCACCCACGGGCTCCGCCCCCGCCCCCCACCTGCTCTGGACCTCTCTGAAGACGCTGGGCGCTGCCGCAGGAAAAGCGCTGTTTTATACTGCCAGGCTGAAGTCATCGCACGCAAGGGTTTCTCTGTCAGCCAGGCTGCCTCAGAAAGGCCTTCAAGGCTAAACGACCACTCGAGCGAGCGTCTGCCCATCAGCAAGTGAGAGCTGTACACGACAGACTTCACTCAAAGCGCCTGGAGTGCGCACGAAAAAGAACAGACACGGAGAGCATGTGGCAAGCTCCGTTTCAGCAACCACTCCAGCGACGTGAATGATTCCCTGAACAGGGCATCCTGCAAGGCATTCCTTCACCCACGTAAGCTGAGTCCGAATCTGACTCGCCCCAGCCCCCGCCTGCTGTCACTTCGAAGCATCCTGCTCTACACCGTCCCCTGTGCCTGGTGCTTAAAGCCTATCCGCACTCTGTGAGGTAGAGAGTGCACAGCGAGGACAGCCTTCTACTGCACTGTTTACCTCGTTTTAACGTCATGGAGGTGCAAGTGGCGTGCAAGGGGAAAGCCGCCTGGTGTTCTCTCAGGGAGGGTCTCCTCAGTGCACAGTTGATCGGGTCCCCGCCAGAGTCTGGCATGACGCTCTCCCGCAAGCAGTTCTGGACACTTTACCACAGAGGCATTCATTGCAGGGAACTCATGGCTCTCACTCACCGGGAGTAGGCGGCTCTGTGCATCCTCTTCTACGCCTTCAGGAAACAAGGCTCTCCCGCAGGATGACAAACCTGTGGAGAAAATCCCGGCACGAGAGGCTTTCTTCAGCGTGCTTGAATGTGGGTCTTAGGACTACCGGTAAGCATTTAGTCAGAGCGACATACCAAAGGACGGTTTCTCCCTGCAGATCGCAGAAAGAGCGCTGTGCTGCCCATGGTCTTCTCTGGCTGACAGAGTTCCAGCACTGCGAGGACCTTTGTGCTCGTGAGCGGACGATCAGCTGTGAGGAGCCCCAAAAGCATCCGCCCTTAAGTACAGTTGCAGGTCCCATTCACAGCACACGTGTCTCTCGGACGGAAAAGCGCGTGCACAGAGGACAGCACGCACAACTAGGTTTGGCCATCCCACTCTGCTGGGGGTGAGGAGAAACTAACTGCAAGTGTTAGATCATGGAGTGAGAGCTTAGGTCCCCCACAGCAATTTGCGTTGCAGGGTTGAATTCTGCTTCATTAATCATAAAGAGCGGCGTACCTGATAAAGGCTCCAGGTGCTCAATGCTTCTGGCCCTTTGGGCAGAACGCCCATCTGCCCTGCTTCCAACGCTGTTCGGAAAGCAACCTGCTCTGCGTCCTCCCCTGAGGCTGGACAGAAGACCTCGTCCCAGTATCCCCGTGTCTGGCAGTACAAGTATATATAAGAAGCTCTCCTTGCCACCTAGCAGAGTTTAGCTGGTGATGTGGGAACGTTTGGTCCGAACTGCAAGTCACTGGGACTGAGACAGCCTGAGAGCCTTCTCCGCAGGACAGCAGTTCTTAAGCTTCTGTCCCTTCCGTCACCGGTCTGTGGAGTGTCTTTGCCCACACTTCTGGCTGTTTTGCCTTGTGCCTGAAGCCAGCGTGCGGTTGGATTTCTGAGCTCGGCCTGCGGTGGGGGAGACGGGCTTATATAGCCTACCACAGCGGCCCACCCACGGCTCCGCCCCCGCCCCCACCTGCTCTGGACCTCTCTGAAGACGCTGGGCGCTGCTGCAGGAAAAGCGCTGTTTTATACTGCCAGGCTGGTCATCGCACGCAAGGGTTTCTCTTTCAGCCAGGCTGCCTCAGAAAGGCCTTCAAGGCTAAACGACCACTCGAGCGAGCGTCTGCCCATCAGCAAGTGAGAGCTGTACACGACAGACTTCACTCAAAGCGCCTGGAGTGCGCACGAAAAAGAACAGACACGGAGAGCATGTGGCAAGCTCCGTTTCAGCAACCACTCCAGCAACGTGAATGATTCCCTGAACAGGGCATCCTGCAAGGCATTCCTTAACCCACGGAAGCTGAGTCCGAATCTGACTCGCCCCCAGCCCCCGCCTGCTGTCACTTCGAAGCATCCTGCTCTACACCGTCCCCCTGTGCCTGGTGCTTAAAGCCTATCCGCACTCTGTGAGGTAGAGAGTGCACAGCGAGGACAGCCTTCTACTGCACTGTTTACCTCGTTTTAACGTCATGGAGGTGCAAGTGGCGTGCAAGGGGAAAGCCGCCTGGTGTTCTCTCAGGGAGGGTCTCCTCAGTGCACAGTTGATCGGGTCCCCGCCAGAGTCTGGCATGACGCTCTCCCGCAAGCAGTTCTGGACACTTTACCACAGAGGCATTCATTGCAGGGAACTCATGGCTCTCACTCACCGGGAGTAGGCGGCTCTGTGCATCCTCTGCTACGCCTTCAGGAAACAAGGCCCTCCCGCAGGATGACAAACCTGTGGAGAAAACAAGCCCGGCACGAGAGGCTTTCTTCAGCGTGCTTGAATGTGGGTCTTAGGACTGCCGGTAAGCATTTAGCCAGAGCGACATACCAAAGGACGGTTTCTCCCTGCAGATCGCAGAAAGAGCGCTGTGCTGCCCATGGGTCTTCTCTGGCTGAGAGAGTTCCAGCACAGCGCAGAGCTTTGTGCTCGTGAGCGGAGCTACAATCAGCTGTGAGGAGCCCCAAAAGCATCCGCCCTTAAGTACAGTTGCAGGTCCCATTCACAGCACACGTGTCTCTCGGACGGAAAGCGCGTGCACAGAGGACAGCACGCACAACTAGGTTTGGCCATCCCACTCTGCTGGGGTGAGGAGAAACTAACTGCAAGTGTTAGATCATGGAGTGAGAGCTTAGGTCCCCACAGCAATTTCCGTTGCAGGTTTGAATTCGGGCTTCATTAACCATAAAGAGCGGCGTACCTGATAAAGGCTCCAGGTGCTCAATGCTTCTGGCCCTTTGGGCAGAACGCCCCATCTGCCCTGCTTCCAACGCTGTTCGGGAAAGCAACCTGCTCTGCGTCCTCACCCTGAGGCTGGACAGAAGACCTCGTCCCAGTATCCCCGTGTCTGGCAGTACAAGTATATATAAGAAGCTCTCCTTGCCACCTAGCAGAGTTTAGCTGGTGATGTGGGAACGTTTGGTCCGAACTGCAAGTCACTGGGACTGAGACAGCCTGAGAGCCTTCTCCGCAGGACAGCAGTTCTTAAGCTTCTGTCCCCTTCCGTCACCGGTCTGTGGAGTGTCTTTGCCCACACCTCTGGCTGTTTTTGCCTTGTGCCTGAAGCCAGCGTGCGGTTGGATTTCTGAGCTCGGCCTGCGGTGGGGGGAGACGGGCTTATATAGCCTACCACAGCGGCCCACCCACGGCTCCGCCCCCCGCCCCCACCTGCTCTGGACCTCTCTGAAGACGCTGGGCGCTGCTGCAGGAAAAGCGCTGTTTTATACTGCCAGGCTGAAGTCATCGCACGCAAGGGTTTCTCTTTCAGCCAGGCTGTCCTCAGAAAGGCCTTCAAGGGCTAAACGACCACTCGAGCGAGCGTCCTGCCCATCAGCAAGTGAGAGCTGTACACGACAGACTTCACTCAAAGCGCCTGGAGTGCGCACGAAAAAGAACAGACACGGAGAGCATGTGGCAAGCTCCGTTTCAGCAACCACTCCAGCGACGTGAATGATTCCCTGAACAGGGGCATCCTGCAAGGCATTCCTTAACCCACGGAAGCTGAGTCCGAATCTGACTCGCCCCCAGCCCCCGCCTGCTGTCACTTCGAAGCATCCTGCTCTACACCTGTCCCCTGTGCCTGGTGCTTAAAGCCTATCCGCACTCTGTGAGGTAGAGAGTTGCACAGCGAGGACAGCCTTCTACTGCACTGTTTACCTCGTTTTAACTTCATGGAGGTGCAAGTGGCGTGCAAGGGGAAAGCCGCCTGGTGTTCTCTCAGGGGAGGGTCTCCTCAGTGCACAGTTGATCGGGTCCCCGCCAGAGTCTGGCATGACGCTCTCCCCCGCAAGCAGTTCTGGACACTTTACCACAGAGGCATTCATTGCAGGGAACTCATGGCTCTCACTCACCGGGTGTAGGCGGCTCTGTGCATCCTCTTCTACGCCATTCAGGAAACAAGGCTCTCCCGCAGGATGACAAACCTGTGGAGAAAACAAGCCCGGCACGAGAGGCTTTCTTCAGCGTGCTTGAATGTGGGTCTTAGGACTACCGGTAAGCATTTAGTCAGAGCGACATACCAAAAGACGGTTTCTCCCTGCAGATCGCAGAAAGAGCGCTGTGCTGCCCATGGTCTTCTCTGGCTGACACAGTTCCAGCACTGCGAGGACCTTTGTGCTCGTGAGCGGGACGATCAGCTGTGAGGGAGCCCCAAAAGCATCCGCCCTTAAGTACAGTTGCAGGTCCCATTCACAGCACACGTGTCTCTCGGACTGAAAGCGCGTGCACAGAGGACACCATTCACAACTAGGTTTGGCCATCCCACTCTGCTGGGGTGAGGAGAAACTAACTGCAAGTGTTAGATCATGGAGTGAGAGCTTAGGTCCCCACAGCAATTTCCGTTGCAGGTTTGAATTCGGCTTCATTAACCATAAAGAGCGGCGTACTTGATAGAGGCTCCAGATGCTCAATGCTTCTGGCCCTTTGGGGCAGAACGCCCATCTGCCCTGCTTCCAACGATGTGCGGAAAGCTACCTGCTCTGCGTCCTCCCCTGAGTCTGGGCAGAAGACCTCGTCCCGCGTATCGCCGTGTATGGCAGTACAAGTATATAAGAAAACTCACCTTGCCACCTAGCAGTGTTTAGCTGGTGATGTGGGAACGTCCGGTCCGAACTGCAAGTCACTGGGACTGAGACAACCTGAGAGCGTTCTCCGCAGGACAGCAGTTCTTAAGCTTCTGTCCCTTCCGCCACCGGTCTGTGGAGTGTCTTTGCCCACACCTCTGGCTGTTTTGCCTTGTGCCTGAAGCCAGCGTGCGGTTGGATTTCTGAGCTCGGCCTGCGGTGGGGGAGACGGGCTTATATAGCCTACCACAGCGGCCCACCCACGGCTCCATCCCCGCCCCCACCTGCTCTGGACCTCTCTGAAGTCGCTGGGCGCTGCCGCAGGAAAAGCGCTGTTTTATACTGCCAGGCTGAAGTCATCGCACGCAAGGGTTTCTCTTTCAGCCAGTCTGCCTCAGAAAGGCCTTCAAGGCTAAACGACCACTCGAGCGAGCGTCTGCCTATCAGCAAGTGAGAACTGTTCATTGCAGACTTCCCTCAAAGCGCCTGGAGTGCGCACGAAAAAGAACAGACACGGAGAGCATGTGGCAAGCTCCGTTTCAGCAACCACTCCAGCGCCGTGAATGATTCCCTGAACAGGGCATTGTGCACGGCATTCCTTCACACACGGAAGCTGAGTCCGAATCTCACTCTCCCACAGCCCCCGCCTGCTGTCACTTCGAAGCATCCTGCTCTACACCGTCCCCTGTGCCTGGTGCTTAAAGCCTATCCGCACTCTGTGAGGTAGAGAGTGCACAGCGAGGACAGCCTTCTACTGCACTGTTTACCTCGTTTTAACGTCATGGAGGTGCAAGTGGCGTGCAAGGGGAAAGCCGCCTGGTGTTCTCTCAGGGAGGGTCTCCTCAGTGCACAGTTGATCGGGTCCCCGCCAGAGTCTGGCATGACGCTCTCCCGCAAGCAGTTCTGGACACTTTACCACAGAGGCATTCATTGCAGGGAACTCATGGCTCTCACTCACCGGGAGTAGGCGGCTCTGTGCATCCTCTTCTACGCCTTCAGGAAACAAGGCTCTCCCGCAGGATGACAAACCTGTGGAGAAAATCCCGGCACGAGAGGCTTTCTTCAGCGTGCTTGAATGTGGGTCTTAGGACTACCGGTAAGCATTTAGTCAGAGCGACATACCAAAGGACGGTTTCTCCCTGCAGATCGCAGAAAGAGCGCTGTGCTGCCCATGGTCTTCTCTGGCTGACAGAGTTCCAGCACTGCGAGGACCTTTGTGCTCGTGAGCGGACGATCAGCTGTGAGGAGCCCCAAAAGCATCCGCCCTTAAGTACAGTTGCAGGTCCCATTCACAGCACACGTGTCTCTCGGACGGAAAGCGCGTGCACAGAGGACAGCACGCACAACTAGGTTTGGCCATCCCACTCTGCTGGGGTGAGGAGAAACTAACTGCAAGTGTTAGATCATGGAGTGAGAGCTTAGGTCCCCACAGCAATTTCCGTTGCAGGTTTGAATTCGGCTTCATTAACCATAAAGAGCGGCGTACCTGATAAAGGCTCCAGGTGCTCAATGCTTCTGGCCCTTTGGGCAGAACGCCCATCTGCCCTGCTTCCAACGCTGTTCGGAAAGCAACCTGCTCTGCGTCCTCCCCTGAGGCTGGACAGAAGACCTCGTCCCAGTATCCCCGTTTCTGGCAGTACAAGTATATATAAGAAGCTCTCCTTGCCACCTAGCAGAGTTTAGCTGGTGATGTGGGAACGTTTGGTCCGAACTGCAAGTCACTGGGACTGAGACAGCCTGAGAGCCTTCTCCGCAGGACAGCAGTTCTTAAGCTTCTGTCCCTTCCGTCACCGGTCTGTGGAGTGTCTTTGCCCACACCTCTGGCTGTTTTGCCTTGTGCCTGAAGCCAGCGTGCGGTTGGATTTCTGAGCTCGGCCTGCGGTGGGGGAGACGGGCTTATATAGCCTACCACAGCGGCCCACCCACGGCTCCGCCCCCGCCCCCACCTGCTCTGGACCTCTCTGAAGACGCTGGGCGCTGCTGCAGGAAAAGCGCTGTTTTATACTGCCAGGCTGGTCATCGCACGCAAGGGTTTCTCTTTCAGCCAGGCTGCCTCAGAAAGGCCTTCAAGGCTAAACGACCACTCGAGCGAGCGTCTGCCCATCAGCAAGTGAGAGCTGTACACGACAGACTTCACTCAAAGCGCCTGGAGTGCGCACGAAAAAGAACAGACACGGAGACCATGTGGCAAGCTCCGTTTCAGCAACCACTCCAGCAACGTGAATGATTCCCTGAACAGGGCATCCTGCAAGGCATTCCTTAACCCACGGAAGCTGAGTCCGAATCTGACTCGCCCCCAGCCCCCGCCTGCTGTCACTTCGAAGCATCCTGCTCTACACCGTCCCCTGTGCCTGGTGCTTAAAGCCTATCCGCACTCTGTGAGGTAGAGAGTGCACAGCGAGGACAGCCTTCTACTGCACTGTTTACCTCGTTTTAACGTCATGGAATTGCAAGTGGCGTGCAAGGGGAAAGCCGCCTGGTGTTCTCTCAGGGAGGGTCTCCTCAGTGCACAGTTGATCGGGTCCCCGCCAGAGTCTGGCATGACGCTCTCCCGCAAGCAGTTCTGGACACTTTACCACAGAGGCATTCATTGCAGGGAACTCATGGCTCTCACTCACCGGGAGTAGGCGGCTCTGTGCATCCTCTGCTACGCCTTCAGGAAACAAGGCCCTCCCGCAGGATGACAAACCTGTGGAGAAAACAAGCCCGGCACGAGAGGCTTTCTTCAGCGTGCTTGAATGTGGGTCTTAGGACTGCCGGTAAGCATTTAGCCAGAGCGACATACCAAAGGACGGTTTCTCCCTGCAGATCGCAGAAAGAGCGCTGTGCTACCCATGGTCTTCTCTGGCTGAGAGAGTTCCAGCACAGCGCAGAGCTTTGTGCTCGTGAGCGGACAATCAGCAGTGAGGAGCCCCAAAAGCATCCGCCCTTAAGTACAGTTGCAGGTCCCATTCACAGCACACGTGTCTCTCGACTGAAAGCGCGTGCACAGAGGACACCATTCACAACTAGGTTTGGCCATCCCACTCTGCTGGGGTGAGGAGAAACTAACTGCAAGTGTTAGATCATGGAGTGAGAGCTTAGGTCCCCACAGCAATTTCCGTTGCAGGTTTGAATTCGGCTTCATTAACCATAAAGAGCGGCGTACTTGATAGAGGCTCCAGGTGCTCAATGCTTCTGGCCCTTTGGGCAGAACGCCCATCTGCCCTGCTTCCAACGCTGTGCGGAAAGCTACCTGCTCTGCGTCCTCCCCTGAGTCTGGGCAGAAGACCTCGTCCCGGTATCGCCGTGTATGGCAGTACAAGTATATAAGAAACTCACCTTGCCACCTAGCAGTGTTTAGCTGGTGATGTGGGAACGTCCGGTCCGAACTGCAAGTCACTGTGACTGAGACAGCCTGAGAGCCTTCTCCGCAGGACAGCAGTTCTTAAGCTTCTGTCCCTTTCGCCACCGGTCTGTGGAGTGTCTTTGCCCACACCTCTGGCTGTTTTGCCTTGTGCCTGAAGCCAGCGTGCGGTTGGATTTCTGAGCTCGGCCTGCGGTGGGGGAGACGGGCTTATATAGCCTACCACAGCGGCCCACCCACGGCTCCGCCCCCGCCCCCACCTGCTCTGGACCTCTCTGAAGACGCTGGGCGCTGCCCCAGGAAAAGCGCTGTTTTATACTGCCAGGCTGAAGTCATCGCACGCAAGGGTTTCTCTGTCAGCCAGGCTGCCTCAGAAAGGCCTTCAAGGCTAAACGACCACTCGAGCGAGCGTCTGCCCATCAGCAAGTGAGAGCTGTACACGACAGACTTCACTCAAAGCGCCTGGAGTGCGCACGAAAAAGAACAGACACGGAGAGCATGTGGCAAGCTCCGTTTCAGCAACCACTCCAGCGACGTGAATGATTCCCTGAACAGGGCATCCTGCAAGGCATTCCTTCACCCACGTAAGCTGAGTCCGAATCTGACTCGCCCCCAGCCCCCGCCTGCTGTCACTTCGAAGCATCCTGCTCTACACCGTCCCCTGTGCCTGGTGCTTAAAGCCTATCCGCACTCTGTGAGGTAGAGAGTGCACAGCGAGGACAGCCTTCTACTGCACTGTTTACCTCGTTTTAACGTCATGGAGGTGCAAGTGGCGTGCAAGGGGAAAGCCGCCTGGTGTTCTCTCAGGGAGGTTCTCCTCAGTGCACAGTTGATCGGGTCCCCGCCAGAGTCTGGCATGACGCTCTCCCGCAAGCAGTTCTGGACACTTTACCACAGAGGCATTCATTGCAGGGAACTCATGGCTCTCACTCACCGGGTGTAGGCGGCTCTGTGCATCCTCTTCTACGCCTTCAGGAAACAAGGCTCTCCCGCAGGATGACAAACCTGTGGAGAAAATCCCGGCACGAGAGGCTTTCTTCAGCGTGCTTGAATGTGGGTCTTAGGACTACCGGTAAGCATTTAGTCAGAGCGACATATCAAAGGACGGTTTCTCCCTGCAGATCGCAGAAAGAGCGCTGTGCTGCCCATGGTCTTCTCTGGCTGACAGAGTTCCAGCACTGCGAGGACCTTTGTGCTCGTGAGCGGACGATCAGCTGTGAGGAGCCCCAAAAGCATCCGCCCTTAAGTACAGTTGCAGGTCCCATTCACAGCACACGTGTCTCTCGGACGGAAAGCGCGTGCACAGAGGACAGCACGCACAACTAGGTTTGGCCATCCCACTCTGCTGGGGTGAGGAGAAACTAACTGCAAGTGTTAGATCATGGAGTGAGAGCTTAGGTCCCCACAGCAATTTCCGTTGCAGGTTTGAATTCGGCTTCATTAACCATAAAGAGCGGCGTACCTGATAAAGGCTCCAGGTGCTCAATGCTTCTGGCCCTTTGGGCAGAACGCCCATCTGCCCTGCTTCCAACGCTGTTCGGAAAGCAACCTGCTCTGCGTCCTCCCCTGAGGCTGGACAGAAGACCTCGTCCCAGTATCCCCGTGTCTGGCAGTACAAGTATATATAAGAAGCTCTCCTTGCCACCTAGCAGAGTTTAGCTGGTGATGTGGGAACGTTTGGTCCGAACTGCAAGTCACTGGGACTGAGACAGCCTGAGAGCCTTCTCCGCAGGACAGCAGTTCTTAAGCTTCTGTCCCTTCCGTCACCGGTCTGTGGAGTGTCTTTGCCCACACCTCTGGCTGTTTTGCCTTGTGCCTGAAGCCAGCGTGCGGTTGGATTTCTGAGCTCGGCCTGCGGTGGGGGAGACGGGCTTATATAGCCTACCACAGCGGCCCACCCACGGCTCCGCCCCCGCCCCCACCTGCTCTGGACCTCTCTGAAGACGCTGGGCGCTGCCGCAGGAAAAGCGCTGTTTTATACTGCCAGGCTGAAGTCATCGCACGCAAGGGTTTCTCTGTCAGCCAGGCTGCCTCAGAAAGGCCTTCAAGGCTAAACGACCACTCGAGCGAGCGTCTGCCCATCAGCAAGTGAGAGCTGTACACGACAGACTTCACTCAAAGCGCCTGGAGTGCGCACGAAAAAGAACAGACACGGAGAGCATGTGGCAAGCTCCGTTTCAGCAACCACTCCAGCGACGTGAATGATTCCCTGAACAGGGCATCCTGCAAGGCATTCCTTCACCCACGGAAGCTGAGTCCGAATCTGACTCGCCCCCAGCCCCCGCCTGCTGTCACTTCGAAGCATCCTGCTCTACACCGTCCCCTGTGCCTGGTGCTTAAAGCCTATCCGCACTCTGTGAGGTAGAGAGTGCACAGCGAGGACAGCCTTCTACTGCACTGTTTACCTCGTTTTAACGTCATGGAGGTGCAAGTGGCGTGCAAGGGGAAAGCCGCCTGGTGTTCTCTCAGGGAGGGTCTCCTCAGTGCACAGTTGATCGGGTCCCCGCCAGAGTCTGGCATGACGCTCTCCCGCAAGCAGTTCTGGACACTTTACCACAGAGGCATTCATTGCAGGGAACTCATGGCTCTCACTCACCGGGAGTAGGCGGCTCTGTGCATCCTCTTCTACGCATTCAGGAAACAAGGCTCTCCCGCAGGATGACAAACCTGTGGAGAAAATCCCGGCACGAGAGGCTTTCTTCAGCGTGCTTGAATGTGGGTCTTAGGAATACCGGTAAGCATTTAGTCAGAGCGACATACCAAAGGACGGTTTCTCCCTGCAGATCGCAGAAAGAGCGCTGTGCTGCCCATGGTCTTCTCTGGCTGACAGAGTTCCAGCACTGCGAGGACCTTTGTGCTCGTGAGCGGACGATCAGCTGTGAGGAGCCCCAAAAGCATCCGCCCTTAAGTACAGTTGCAGGTCCCATTCACAGCACACGTGTCTCTCGGACGGAAAGCGCGTGCACAGAGGACAGCACGCACAACTAGGTTTGGCCATCCCACTCTGCTGGGGTGAGGAGAAACTAACTGCAAGTGTTAGATCATGGAGTGAGAGCTTAGGTCCCCACAGCAATTTCCGTTGCAGGTTTGAATTCGGCTTCATTAACCATAAAGAGCGGCGTACTTGATAGAGGCTCCAGATGCTCAATGCTTCTGGCCCTTTGGGCAGAACGCCCATCTGCCCTGCTTCCAACGCTGTGCGGAAAGCTACCTGCTCTGCGTCCTCCCCTGAGTCTGGGCAGAAGACCTCGTCCCGGTATCGCCGTGTATGGCAGTACAAGTATATAAGAAACTCACCTTGCCACCTAGCAGTGTTTAGCTGGTGATGTGGGAACGTCCGGTCCGAACTGCAAGTCACTGGGACTGAGACAGCCTGAGAGCCTTCTCCGCAGGACAGCAGTTCTTAAGCTTCTGTCCCTTTCGCCACCGGTCTGTGGAGTGTCTTTGCCCACACCTCTGGCTGTTTTGCCTTGTGCCTGAAGCCAGCGTGCGGTTGGATTTCTGAGCTCGGCCTGCGGTGGGGGAGACGGGCTTATATAGCCTACCACAGCGGCCCACCCACGGCTCCGCCCCCGCCCCCACCTGCTCTGGACCTCTCTGAAGACGCTGGGCGCTGCCGCAGGAAAAGCGCTGTTTTATACTGCCAGGCTGAAGTCATCGCACGCAAGGGTTTCTCTGTCAGCCAGGCTGCCTCAGAAAGGCCTTCAAGGCTAAACGACCACTCGAGCGAGCGTCTGCCCATCAGCAAGTGAGAGCTGTACACGACAGACTTCACTCAAAGCGCCTGGAGTGCGCACGAAAAAGAACAGACACGGAGAGCATGTGGCAAGCTCCGTTTCAGCAACCACTACAGCAACGTGAATGATTCCCTGAACAGGGCAATCCTGCAAGGCATTCCTTCACCCACGTAAGCTAAGTCCGAATCTGACTCGCCCCCAGCCCGGGCCTGCTGTCACTTCGAAGCATCCTGCTCTACACCGTCCCCTGTGCCTGGTGCTTAAAGCCTATCCGCACTCTGTGAGGTAGAGAGTGCACAGCGAGGACAGCCTTCTACTGCAACTGTTTACCTCGTTTTAACGTCATGGAGGTGCAAGTGGCGTGCAAGGGGAAAGCCGCCTGCTGTTCTCACAGGAGGGGGCTCCTTCGTGCACAGTTGGTCGGGTCCCCGCCAGAGTCTGGCATGACGCTCTCCCGCAAGCAGTTCTGGACACTTTACCACAGAGGCATTCATTGCAGGGAACTCATGGCTCTCACTCACCGGGAGTAGGCGGCTCTGTGCATCCTCTGCTACGCCTTCAGGAAACAAGGCCATCCCGCAGGATGACAAACCTGTGGAGAAAACAAGCCCGGCACGAGAGGCTTTCTTCAGCGTGCTTGAATGTGGGTCTTAGGACTGCCGGTAAGCATTTAGCCAGAGCGACATACCAAAGGACGGTTTCTCCCTGCAGATCGCAGAAAGAGCGCTGTGCTACCCATGGTCTTCTCTGGCTGAGAGAGTTCCAGCACAGCGCAGAGCTTTGTGCTCGTGAGCGGACAATCAGCAGTGAGGAGCCCCAAAAGCATCCGCCCTTAAGTACAGTTGCAGGTCCCATTCACAGCACACGTGTCTCTCGGACGGAAAGCGCGTGCACAGAGGACAGCACGCACAACTAGGTTTGGCCATCCCACTCTGCTGGGGTGAGGAGAAACTGACTGCAAGTGTTAGATCATGGAGTGAGAGCTTAGGTCCCCACAGCAATTTCCGTTGCAGGTTTGAATTTGGCTTCATTAACCATAAAGAGCGGCGTACTTGATAGAGGCTCCAGGTGCTCAATGTTTCTGGCCCTTTGGGCAAAACGCCCATTCTGCCCTGCTTCCAACGCTGTTCAGAAAGCAACCTGCTCTGCGTCCTCCCCTGAGGCTGGACAGAAGACCTCGTCTCCGTATCCCCGTGTCTGGCAGTACAAGTATATATAAGAAGCTCTCCTTGCCACCTAGCAGAGTTTAGCTGGTGATGTGGGAACGTCCGTTCCGAACTGCAATTCACTGGGACTGAGACAGCCTGAGAGCCTTCTCCGCAGGACAGCAGTTCTTAAGCTTCTGTCCCTTCCTCCACCGGTCTGTGGAGTGTCTTTGCCCACACCTCTGGCTGACTGTTTTGCCTTGTGCCTGAAGCCAGCGTGCGGTTGGATATCTGAGCTCGGCCTGCGGTGGTGGAGACGGGCTTATATAGCCTACCACAGCGGCCCACCTACTGCTCCACCACCGCCTCCACCTGCTCTGGACCTCTCTGAAGACGCTGGGCACTATCGCAGGAAAAGCGCTGTTTTATACTGCCCAGGCTGAAGTCATCGTACGCAAGGGTTTCTCTTTCAGCCAGGCTGCCTCAGAAAGGCCTTCAAGGCTAAACGACCACTCGAGCGAGCGTCTGCCTATCAGCAAGTGAGAACTGTTCATTGCAGACTTCACTCAAAGCGCCTGGAGTGCGCACGAAAAAGAACAGACACGGAGAGCATGTGGCAAGCTCCGTTTCAGCAACCACTCCAGCGCCGTGAATGATTCCCTGAACAGGGCATTGTGCACGGCATTCCTTCACACACGGAAGCTGAGTCCGAATCTCACTCTCCCACAGCCCCCCGCCTGCTGTCACTTCGAAGCATCCTGCTCTACACCGTCCCCTGTGCCTGGTGCTTAAAGCCTATCCGCACTCTGTGAGGTACAGAGTGCACAGCGAGGACAGCCTTCTACTGCACTGTTTACCTCGTTTTAACGTCATGGAGGTGCAAGTGGCGTGCAAGCGGAAAGCCGCCTGGTGTTCTCTCAGGGAGGGTCTCCTCAGTGCAACAGTTGATCGGGTCCCCGCCAGAGTCTGGCATGACGCTCTCCCCGCAAGCAGTTCTGAACACTTTAACCACAGAGGCTTTCATTGCAGGGAACTCATGGCTCTCACTCACCGGGAGTAGGCGGCTCTGTGCGTCCTCTTCTACGCCTTCAGGAAAAAAGGCCCTCCCGCAGGATGACAAACCTGTGGAGAAAACAAGCCCGGCACGAGAGGCTTTCTTCAGCGTGCTTGAATGTGTGTCTTAGGACTGCCGGTAAGCATTTAGCCAGAGCGACATACCAAAGGACGGTTTCTCCCTGCAGATCGCAGAAAGAGCGCTGTGCTACCCATGGTCTTCTCTGGCTGAGAGAGTTCCAGCACAGCGCAGAGCTTTGTGCTCGTGAGCGGACAATCAACAGTGAGGAGCCCCCAAAAGCATCCGCCCTTAAGTACAGTTGCAGGTCCCATTCACAGCACACGTGTCTCTCGGACGGAAAGCGCGTGCACAGAGGACAGCACGCACAACTAGGTTTGGCCATCCCAACTCTGCTGGGGTGAGGAGAAAACTAACTGCAAGTGTTAGATCATGGAGTGAGAGCTTAGGTCCCCACAGCAATTTCCGTTGCAGGTTTGAATTCGGCTTCATTAACCATAAAGAGCGGCGTACTTGATAGAGGCTCCAGGTGCTCAATGTTTCTGGCCCTTTGGGCAAAACGCCCATCTGCCCTGCTTCCAACGCTGTTCAGAAAGCAACCTGCTCTGCGTCCTCCCCTGAGGCTGGACGGAAGACCTCGTCCCAGTATCCCCGTGTCTGGCAGTACAAGTATATATAAGAAGCTCTCCTTGCCACCAAGCAGAGTTTAGCTGGTGATGTGGGAACGTCCGTTCCGAACTGCAATTCACAGGGACTGAGAGAGCCTGAGAGCCTTCTCCGCAGGACAGCAGTTCTTAAGCTTCTGTCCCTTCCGTCACCGGTCTGTGGAGTGTCTTTGCCCACACCTCTGGCTGTTTTGCCTTGTGCCTGAAGCCAGCGTGCGGTTGGATTTCTGAGCTCGGCCTGCGGTGGGGGAGACGGGCTTATATAGCCTACCACAGCGGCCCACCCACGGCTCCGCCCCCGCCCCCACCTGCTCTGGACCTCTCTGAAGACGCTGGGCGCTGCCGCAGGAAAAGCGCTGTTTTATACTGCCAGGCTGGTCATCGCACGCAAGGGTTTCTCTTTCAGCCAGGCTGCCTCAGAAAGGCCTTCAAGGCTAAACGACCACTCGAGCGAGCGTCTGCCCATCAGCAAGTGAGAGCTGTACACGACAGACTTCACTCAAAGCGCCTGGAGTGCGCACGAAAAAGAACAGACACGGAGAGTATGTGGCAAGCTCCGTTTCAGCAACCACCCAAGCAACGTGAATGATTCCCTGAATAGGGCATCCTGCAAGGCATTCCTTCACCCACGTAAGCTGAGTCCGAATCTGACTCGCCCCCAAGCCCCCGCCTGCTGTCACTTCGAAGCATCCTGCTCTACACTGTCCCCTGTGCTGGTGCTTAAAGCCTACCCTCACTCTGTGAGGTAGAGAGTGCACAGCGAGGACAGCCTTCTACTGCACTGTTTACCTCGTTTTAACGTCATGGAGGTGCAAGTGGCGTGCAAGGGGAAAGCCGCCTGGTGTTCTCTCAGGGAGGGTCTCCTCAGTGCACAGTTGATCGGGTCCCCGCCAGAGTCTGGCATGACGCTATCCGCAAGCAGTTCTGGACACTACCACAGAGGCATTCATTGCAGGGAACTCATGGCTCTCACTCACCGGGAGTAGGCGGCTCTGTGCGTCCTCTTCTACGCCTTCAGGAAAAAAGGCCCTCCCGCAGGATGACAAACCTGTGGAGAAAACAAGCCCGGCACGAGAGGCTTTCTTCAGCGTGCTTGAATGTGGGTCTTAGGACTGCCGGTAAGCATTTAGCCAGAGCGACATACCAAAGGACGGTTTCTCCCTGCAGATCGCAGAAAGAGCGCTGTGCTACCCATGGTCTTCTCTGGCTGAGAGAGTTCCAGGACAGCGCAGAGCTTTGTGCTCGTGAGCGGACAATCAGCAGTGAGGAGCCCCAAAAGCATCCGCCCTTAAGTACAGTTGCAGGTCCCATTCACAGCACACGTGTCTCTCGGAATGAAAGCGCGTGCACAGAGGACACCATTCACAACTAGGTTTGGCCATCCCACTCTGCTGGGGTGAGGAGAAACTAACTGCAAGTGTTAGATCATGGAGTGAGAGCTTAGGTCCCCACAGCAATTTCCGTTGCAGGTTTGAATTCGGCTTCATTAACCATAAAGAGCGGCGTACTTGATAGAGGCTCCAGGTGCTCAATGCTTCTGGCCCTTTGAGCAGAACGCCCATCTGCCCTGCTTCCAACGCTGTGCGGAAAGCTACCTGCTCTGCGTCCTCCCCTGAGTCTGGGCAGAAGACCTCGTCCCGGTATCGCCGTGTATGGCAGTACAAGTATATAAGAAACTCACCTTGCCACCTAGCAGTGTTTAGCTGGTGATGTGGGAACGTCCGGTCCGAACTGCAAGTCACTGGGACTGAGACAGCCTGAGAGCCTTCTCCGCAGGACAGCAGTTCTTAAGCTTCTGTCCCTTTCGCCACCGGTCTGTGGAGTGTCTTTGCCCACACTTCTGGCTGTTTTGCCTTGTGCCTGAAGCCAGCGTGCGGTTGGATTTCTGAGCTCGGCCTGCGGTGGGGGAGACGGGCTTATATAGCCTACAACAGCGGCCCACCCACGGCTCCGCCCCCGCCCCCACCTGCTCTGGACCTCTCTGAAGACGCTGGGCGCTGCCGCAGGAAAAGCGCTGTTTTATACTGCCAGGCTGAAGTCATCGCACGCAAGGGTTTCTCTGTCAGCCAGGCTGCCTCAGAAAGGCCTTCAAGGCTAAACGACCACTCGAGCGAGCGTCTGCCCATCAGCAAGTGAGAGCTGTACACGACAGACTTCACTCAAAGCGCCTGGAGTGCGCACGAAAAAGAACAGACACGGAGAGCATGTGGCAAGCTCCGTTTCAGCAACCACTCCAGCGCCGTGATTGATTCCCTTTACAGGGCATCGTGCACGGCATTCCTTAACCCACGGAAGCTGAGTCCGAATCTCACTCTCCCACAGCCCCCGCCTGCTGTCACTTCGAAGCATCCTGCTCTACACCGTCCCCTGTGCCTGGTGCTTAAAGCCTATCCGCACTCTGTGAGGTAGAGAGTGCACAGCGAGGACAGCCTTCTACTGCACTGTTTACCTCGTTTTAACGTCATGGAGGTGCAAGTGCCGTGCAAGGCGAAAGCTGCCTGGTGTTCTCTCAGGGAGGGTCTCCTCAGTGCACAGTTGATCGGGTCCCCGCCAGAGTCTGGCATGACACTCTTCCGCAAGCAGTTCTGGACACTTTACCACAGAGGCATTCATTGCAGGGAACTCATGGCTCTCACTCACCGGGAGTAGGCGGCTCTGTGCATCCTCTTCTACGCCTTCAGGAAACAAGGCTCTCCCGCAGGATGACAAACCTGTGGAGAAAATCCCGGCACGAGAGGCTTTCTTCAGCGTGCTTGAATGTGGGTCTTAGGACTGCCGGTAAGCATTTAGTCAGAGCGACATACCAAAGGACGGTTTCTCCCTGCAGATCGCAGAAAGAGCGCTGTGCTGCCCATGGTCTTCTCTGGCTGAGAGAGTTCCAGCACAGCGCAGAGCTTTGTGCTCGTGAGCGGACAATCAGCTGTGAGGAGCCCCAAAAGCATCCGCCCTTAAGTACAGTTGCAGGTCCCATTCACAGCACACGTGTCTCTCGGACGGAAAGCGCGTGCACAGAGGACAGCACGCACAACTAGGTTTGGCCATCCCACTCTGCTGGGGTGAGGAGAAACTAACTGCAAGTGTTAGATCATGGAGTGAGAGCTTAGGTCCCCACAGCAATTTCCGTTGCAGGTTTGAATTCGGCTTCATTAACCATAAAGAGCGGCGTACCTGATAAAGGCTCCAGGTGCTCAATGCTTCTGGCCCTTTGGGCAGAACGCCCATCTGCCCTGCTTCCAACGCTGTTCGGAAAGCAACCTGCTCTGCGTCCTCCCCTGAGGCTGGACAGAAGACCTCGTCCCAGTATCCCCGTGTCTGGCAGTACAAGTATATATAAGAAGCTCTCCTTGCCACCTAGCAGAGTTTAGCTGGTGATGTGGGAACGTTTGGTCCGAACTGCAAGTCACTGGGACTGAGACAGCCTGAGAGCCTTCTCCGCAGGACAGCAGTTCTTAAGCTTCTGTCCCTTCCGTCACCGGTCTGTGGAGTGTCTTTGCCCACACCTCTGGCTGTTTTGCCTTGTGCCTGAAGCCAGCGTGCGGTTGGATTTCTGAGCTCGGCCTGCGGTGGGGGAGACGGGCTTATATAGCCTACCACAGCGGCCCACCCACGGCTCCGCCCCCGCCCCCACCTGCTCTGGACCTCTCTGAAGACGCTGGGCGCTGCCGCAGGAAAAGCGCTGTTTTATACTGCCAGGCTGAAGTCATCGCACGCAAGGGTTTCTCTGTCAGCCAGGCTGCCTCAGAAAGGCCTTCAAGGCTAAACGACCACTCGAGCGAGCGTCTGCCCATCAGCAAGTGAGAGCTGTACACGACAGACTTCACTCAAAGCGCCTGGAGTGCGCACGAAAAAGAACAGACACGGAGAGCATGTGGCAAGCTCCGTTTCAGCAACCACTCCAGCGACGTGAATGATTCCCTGAACAGGGCATCCTGCAAGGCATTCCTTCACCCACGGAAGCTGAGTCCGAATCTGACTCGCCCCCAGCCCCCGCCTGCTGTCACTTCGAAGCATCCTGCTCTACACCGTCCCCTGTGCCTGGTGCTTAAAGCCTATCCGCACTCTGTGAGGTAGAGAGTGCACAGCGAGGACAGCCTTCTACTGCACTGTTTACCTCGTTTTAACTTCATGGAGGTGCAAGTGGCGTGCAAGGGGAAAGCCGCCTGGTGTTCTCTCAGGGAGGGTCTCCTCAGTGCACAGTTGATCGGGTCCCCGCCAGAGTCTGGCATGACGCTCTCCCGCAAGCAGTTCTGGACACTTTACCACAGAGGCATTCATTGCAGGGAACTCATGGCTCTCACTCACCGGGAGTAGGCGGCTCTGTGCATCCTCTTCTACGCATTCAGGAAACAAGGCTCTCCCGCAGGATGACAAACCTGTGGAGAAAATCCCGGCACGAGAGGCTTTCTTCAGCGTGCTTGAATGTGGGTCTTAGGAATACCGGTAAGCATTTAGTCAGAGCGACATACCAAAGGACGGTTTCTCCCTGCAGATCGCAGAAAGAGCGCTGTGCTGCCCATGGTCTTCTCTGGCTGACAGAGTTCCAGCACTGCGAGGACCTTTGTGCTCGTGAGCGGACGATCAGCTGTGAGGAGCCCCAAAAGCATCCGCCCTTAAGTACAGTTGCAGGTCCCATTCACAGCACACGTGTCTCTCGGACGGAAAGCGCGTGCACAGAGGACAGCACGCACAACTAGGTTTGGCCATCCCACTCTGCTGGGGTGAGGAGAAACTAACTGCAAGTGTTAGATCATGGAGTGAGAGCTTAGGTCCCCACAGCAATTTCCGTTGCAGGTTTGAATTCGGCTTCATTAACCATAAAGAGCGGCGTACTTGATAGAGGCTCCAGATGCTCAATGCTTCTGGCCCTTTGGGCAGAACGCCCATCTGCCCTGCTTCCAACGCTGTGCGGAAAGCTACCTGCTCTGCGTCCTCCCCTGAGTCTGGGCAGAAGACCTCGTCCCGGTATCGCCGTGTATGGCAGTACAAGTATATAAGAAACTCACCTTGCCACCTAGCAGTGTTTAGCTGGTGATGTGGGAACGTCCGGTCCGAACTGCAAGTCACTGGGACTGAGACAGCCTGAGAGCCTTCTCCGCAGGACAGCAGTTCTTAAGCTTCTGTCCCTTTCGCCACCGGTCTGTGGAGTGTCTTTGCCCACACCTCTGGCTGTTTTGCCTTGTGCCTGAAGCCAGCGTGCGGTTGGATTTCTGAGCTCGGCCTGCGGTGGGGGAGACGGGCTTATATAGCCTACCACAGCGGCCCACCCACGGCTCCGCCCCCGCCCCCACCTGCTCTGGACCTCTCTGAAGACGCTGGGCGCTGCCGCAGGAAAAGCGCTGTTTTATACTGCCAGGCTGAAGTCATCGCACGCAAGGGTTTCTCTGTCAGCCAGGCTGCCTCAGAAAGGCCTTCAAGGCTAAACGACCACTCGAGCGAGCGTCTGCCCATCAGCAAGTGAGAGCTGTACACGACAGACTTCACTCAAAGCGCCTGGAGTGCGCACGAAAAAGAACAGACACGGAGAGCATGTGGCAAGCTCCGTTTCAGCAACCACTACAGCAACGTGAATGATTCCCTGAACAGGGCATCCTGCAAGGCATTCCTTCACCCACGTAAGCTAAGTCCGAATCTGACTCGCCCCCAGCCCGGGCCTGCTGTCACTTCGAAGCATCCTGCTCTACACCGTCCCCTGTGCCTGGTGCTTAAAGCCTATCCGCACTCTGTGAGGTAGAGAGTGCACAGCGAGGACAGCCTTCTACTGCACTGTTTACCTCGTTTTAACGTCATGGAGGTGCAAGTGGCGTGCAAGGGGAAAGCCGCCTGGTGTTCTCTCAGGGAGGGTCTCCTCAGTGCACAGTTGATCGGGTCCCCGCCAGAGTCTGGCATGACGCTCTCCCGCAAGCAGTTCTGGACACTTTACCACAGAGGCATTCATTGCAGGGAACTCATGGCTCTCACTCACCGGGAGTAGGCGGCTCTGTGCATCCTCTGCTACGCCTTCAGGAAACAAGGCCATCCCGCAGGATGACAAACCTGTGGAGAAAACAAGCCCGGCACGAGAGGCTTTCTTCAGCGTGCTTGAATGTGGGTCTTAGGACTGCCGGTAAGCATTTAGCCAGAGCGACATACCAAAGGACGGTTTCTCCCTGCAGATCGCAGAAAGAGCGCTGTGCTACCCATGGTCTTCTCTGGCTGAGAGAGTTCCAGCACAGCGCAGAGCTTTGTGCTCGTGAGCGGACAATCAGCAGTGAGGAGCCCCAAAAGCATCCGCCCTTAAGTACAGTTGCAGGTCCCATTCACAGCACACGTGTCTCTCGGACGGAAAGCGCGTGCACAGAGGACAGCACGCACAACTAGGTTTGGCCATCCCACTCTGCTGGGGTGAGGAGAAACTAACTGCAAGTGTTAGATCATGGAGTGAGAGCTTAGGTCCCCACAGCAATTTCCGTTGCAGGTTTGAATTCGGCTTCATTAACCATAAAGAGCGGCGTACTTGATAGAGGCTCCAGGTGCTCAATGTTTCTGGCCCTTTGGGCAAAACGCCCATCTGCCCTGCTTCCAACGCTGTTCAGAAAGCAACCTGCTCTGCGTCCTCCCCTGAGGCTGGACGGAAGACCTCGTCCCAGTATCCCCGTGTCTGGCAGTACAAGTATATATAAGAAGCTCTCCTTGCCACCAAGCAGAGTTTAGCTGGTGATGTGGGAACGTCCGTTCCGAACTGCAATTCACAGGGACTGAGAGAGCCTGAGAGCCTTCTCCGCAGGACAGCAGTTCTTAAGCTTCTGTCCCTTCCGTCACCGGTCTGTGGAGTGTCTTTGCCCACACCTCTGGCTGTTTTGCCTTGTGCCTGAAGCCAGCGTGCGGTTGGATTTCTGAGCTCGGCCTGCGGTGGGGGAGACGGGCTTATATAGCCTACCACAGCGGCCCACCCACGGCTCCGCCCCCGCCCCCACCTGCTCTGGACCTCTCTGAAGACGCTGGGCGCTGCCGCAGGAAAAGCGCTGTTTTATACTGCCAGGCTGGTCATCGCACGCAAGGGTTTCTCTTTCAGCCAGGCTGCCTCAGAAAGGCCTTCAAGGCTAAACGACCACTCGAGCGAGCGTCTGCCCATCAGCAAGTGAGAGCTGTACACGACAGACTTCACTCAAAGCGCCTGGAGTGCGCACGAAAAAGAACAGACACGGAGAGTATGTGGCAAGCTCCGTTTCAGCAACCACCCAAGCAACGTGAATGATTCCCTGAATAGGGCATCCTGCAAGGCATTCCTTCACCCACGTAAGCTGAGTCCGAATCTGACTCGCCCCCAAGCCCCCGCCTGCTGTCACTTCGAAGCATCCTGCTCTACACTGTCCCCTGTGCTGGTGCTTAAAGCCTACCCTCACTCTGTGAGGTAGAGAGTGCACAGCGAGGACAGCCTTCTACTGCACTGTTTACCTCGTTTTAACGTCATGGAGGTGCAAGTGGCGTGCAAGGGGAAAGCCGCCTGGTGTTCTCTCAGGGAGGGTCTCCTCAGTGCACAGTTGATCGGGTCCCCGCCAGAGTCTGGCATGACGCTATCCGCAAGCAGTTCTGGACACTACCACAGAGGCATTCATTGCAGGGAACTCATGGCTCTCACTCACCGGGAGTAGGCGGCTCTGTGCGTCCTCTTCTACGCCTTCAGGAAAAAAGGCCCTCCCGCAGGATGACAAACCTGTGGAGAAAACAAGCCCGGCACGAGAGGCTTTCTTCAGCGTGCTTGAATGTGGGTCTTAGGACTGCCGGTAAGCATTTAGCCAGAGCGACATACCAAAGGACGGTTTCTCCCTGCAGATCGCAGAAAGAGCGCTGTGCTACCCATGGTCTTCTCTGGCTGAGAGAGTTCCAGGACAGCGCAGAGCTTTGTGCTCGTGAGCGGACAATCAGCAGTGAGGATCCCCAAAAGCATCCGCCCTTAAGTACAGTTGCAGGTCCCATTCACAGCACACGTGTCTCTCGGAATGAAAGCGCGTGCACAGAGGACACCATTCACAACTAGGTTTGGCCATCCCACTCTGCTGGGGTGAGGAGAAACTAACTGCAAGTGTTAGATCATGGAGTGAGAGCTTAGGTCCCCACAGCAATTTCCGTTGCAGGTTTGAATTCGGCTTCATTAACCATAAAGAGCGGCGTACTTGATAGAGGCTCCAGGTGCTCAATGCTTCTGGCCCTTTGAGCAGAACGCCCATCTGCCCTGCTTCCAACGCTGTGCGGAAAGCTACCTGCTCTGCGTCCTCCCCTGAGTCTGGGCAGAAGACCTCGTCCCGGTATCGCCGTGTATGGCAGTACAAGTATATAAGAAACTCACCTTGCCACCTAGCAGTGTTTAGCTGGTGATGTGGGAACGTCCGGTCCGAACTGCAAGTCACTGGGACTGAGACAGCCTGAGAGCCTTCTCCGCAGGACAGCAGTTCTTAAGCTTCTGTCCCTTTCGCCACCGGTCTGTGGAGTGTCTTTGCCCACACTTCTGGCTGTTTTGCCTTGTGCCTGAAGCCAGCGTGCGGTTGGATTTCTGAGCTCGGCCTGCGGTGGGGGAGACGGGCTTATATAGCCTACAACAGCGGCCCACCCACGGCTCCGCCCCCGCCCCCACCTGCTCTGGACCTCTCTGAAGACGCTGGGCGCTGCCGCAGGAAAAGCGCTGTTTTATACTGCCAGGCTGAAGTCATCGCACGCAAGGGTTTCTCTGTCAGCCAGGCTGCCTCAGAAAGGCCTTCAAGGCTAAACGACCACTCGAGCGAGCGTCTGCCCATCAGCAAGTGAGAGCTGTACACGACAGACTTCACTCAAAGCGCCTGGAGTGCGCACGAAAAAGAACAGACACGGAGAGCATGTGGCAAGCTCCGTTTCAGCAACCACTCCAGCGCCGTGAATGATTCCCTTTACAGGGCATCGTGCACGGCATTCCTTAACCCACGGAAGCTGAGTCCGAATCTCACTCTCCCACAGCCCCCGCCTGCTGTCACTTCGAAGCATCCTGCTCTACACCGTCCCCTGTGCCTGGTGCTTAAAGCCTATCCGCACTCTGTGAGGTAGAGAGTGCACAGCGAGGACAGCCTTCTACTGCACTGTTTACCTCGTTTTAACGTCATGGAGGTGCAAGTGCCGTGCAAGGCGAAAGCTGCCTGGTGTTCTCTCAGGGAGGGTCTCCTCAGTGCACAGTTGATCGGGTCCCCGCCAGAGTCTGGCATGACACTCTTCCGCAAGCAGTTCTGGACACTTTACCACAGAGGCATTCATTGCAGGGAACTCATGGCTCTCACTCACCGGGAGTAGGCGGCTCTGTGCATCCTCTTCTACGCCTTCAGGAAACAAGGCTCTCCCGCAGGATGACAAACCTGTGGAGAAAATCCCGGCACGAGAGGCTTTCTTCAGCGTGCTTGAATGTGGGTCTTAGGACTGCCGGTAAGCATTTAGTCAGAGCGACATACCAAAGGACGGTTTCTCCCTGCAGATCGCAGAAAGAGCGCTGTGCTGCCCATGGTCTTCTCTGGCTGAGAGAGTTCCAGCACAGCGCAGAGCTTTGTGCTCGTGAGCGGACAATCAGCTGTGAGGAGCCCCAAAAGCATCCGCCCTTAAGTACAGTTGCAGGTCCCATTCACAGCACACGTGTCTCTCGGACGGAAAGCGCGTGCACAGAGGACAGCACGCACAACTAGGTTTGGCCATCCCACTCTGCTGGGGTGAGGAGAAACTAACTGCAAGTGTTAGATCATGGAGTGAGAGCTTAGGTCCCCACAGCAATTTCCGTTGCAGGTTTGAATTCGGCTTCATTAACCATAAAGAGCGGCGTACCTGATAAAGGCTCCAGGTGCTCAATGCTTCTGGCCCTTTGGGCAGAACGCCCATCTGCCCTGCTTCCAACGCTGTTCGGAAAGCAACCTGCTCTGCGTCCTCCCCTGAGGCTGGACAGAAGACCTCGTCCCAGTATCCCCGTGTCTGGCAGTACAAGTATATATAAGAAGCTCTCCTTGCCACCTAGCAGAGTTTAGCTGGTGATGTGGGAACGTTTGGTCCGAACTGCAAGTCACTGGGACTGAGACAGCCTGAGAGCCTTCTCCGCAGGACAGCAGTTCTTAAGCTTCTGTCCCTTCCGTCACCGGTCTGTGGAGTGTCTTTGCCCACACCTCTGGCTGTTTTGCCTTGTGCCTGAAGCCAGCGTGCGGTTGGATTTCTGAGCTCGGCCTGCGGTGGGGGAGACGGGCTTATATAGCCTACCACAGCGGCCCACCCACGGCTCCGCCCCCGCCCCCACCTGCTCTGGACCTCTCTGAAGACGCTGGGCGCTGCCGCAGGAAAAGCGCTGTTTTATACTGCCAGGCTGGTCATCGCACGCAAGGGTTTCTCTTTCAGCCAGGCTGCCTCAGAAAGGCCTTCAAGGCTAAACGACCACTCGAGCGAGCGTCTGCCCATCAGCAAGTGAGAGCTGTACACGACAGACTTCACTCAAAGCGCCTGGAGTGCGCACGAAAAAGAACAGACACGGAGAGCATGTGGCAAGCTCCGTTTCAGCAACCACTCCAGCAACGTGAATGATTCCCTGAACAGGGCATCCTGCAAGGCATTCCTTCACCCACGGAAGCTGAGTCCGAATCTGACTCGCCCCCAGCCCCCGCCTGCTGTCACTTCGAAGCATCCTGCTCTACACCGTCCCCTGTGCCTGGTGCTTAAAGCCTATCCGCACTCTGTGAGGTAGAGAGTGCACAGCGAGGACAGCCTTCTACTGCACTGTTTACCTCGTTTTAACGTCATGGAGGTGCAAGTGGCGTGCAAGGGGAAAGCCGCCTGGTGTTCTCTCAGGGAGGGTCTCCTCAGTGCACAGTTGATCGGGTCCCCGCCAGAGTCTGGCATGACGCTCTCCCGCAAGCAGTTCTGGACACTTTACCACAGAGGCATTCATTGCAGGGAACTCATGGCTCTCACTCACCGGGAGTAGGCGGCTCTGTGCATCCTCTGCTACGCCTTCAGGAAACAAGGCCCTCCCGCAGGATGACAAACCTGTGGAGAAAACAAGCCCGGCACGAGAGGCTTTCTTCAGCGTGCTTGAATGTGGGTCTTAGGACTGCCGGTAAGCATTTAGCCAGAGCGACATACCAAAGGACGGTTTCTCCCTGCAGATCGCAGAAAGAGCGCTGTGCTACCCATGGTCTTCTCTGGCTGAGAGAGTTCCAGCACAGCGCAGAGCTTTGTGCTCGTGAGCGGACAATCAGCAGTGAGGAGCCCCAAAAGCATCCGCCCTTAAGTACAGTTGCAGGTCCCATTCACAGCACACGTGTCTCTCGGACGGAAAGCGCGTGCACAGAGGACAGCACGCACAACTAGGTTTGGCCATCCCACTCTGCTGGGGTGAGGAGAAACTAACTGCAAGTGTTAGATCATGGAGTGAGAGCTTAGGTCCCCACAGCAATTTCCGTTGCAGGTTTGAATTCGGCTTCATTAACCATAAAGAGCGGCGTACTTGATAGAGGCTCCAGGTGCTCAATGCTTCTGGCCCTTTGGGCAGAACGCCCATCTGCCCTGCTTCCAACGCTGTGCGGAAAGCTACCTGCTCTGCGTCCTCCCCTGAGTCTGGGCAGAAGACCTCGTCCCGGTATCGCCGTGTATGGCAGTACAAGTATATAAGAAACTCACCTTGCCACCTAGCAGTGTTTAGCTGGTGATGTGGGAACGTCCGGTCCGAACTGCAAGTCACTGTGACTGAGACAGCCTGAGAGCCTTCTCCGCAGGACAGCAGTTCTTAAGCTTCTGTCCCTTTCGCCACCGGTCTGTGGAGTGTCTTTGCCCACACCTCTGGCTGTTTTGCCTTGTGCCTGAAGCCAGCGTGCGGTTGGATTTCTGAGCTCGGCCTGCGGTGGGGGAGACGGGCTTATATAGCCTAACACAGCGGCCCACCCACGGCTCCGCCCCCGCCCCCACCTGCTCTGGACCTCTCTGAAGACGCTGGGCGCTGCCGCAGGAAAAGCGCTGTTTTATACTGCCAGGCTGAAGTCATCGCACGCAAGGGTTTCTCTGTCAGCCAGGCTGCCTCAGAAAGGCCTTCAAGGCTAAACGACCACTCGAGCGAGCGTCTGCCCATCAGCAAGTGAGAGCTGTACACGACAGACTTCACTCAAAGCGCCTGGAGTGCGCACGAAAAAGAACAGACACGGAGAGCATGTGGCAAGCTCCGTTTCAGCAACCACTCCAGCGACGTGAATGATTCCCTGAACAGGGCATCCTGCAAGGCATTCCTTCACCCACGTAAGCTGAGTCCGAATCTGACTCGCCCCCAGCCCCCGCCTGCTGTCACTTCGAAGCATCCTGCTCTACACCGTCCCCTGTGCCTGGTGCTTAAAGCCTATCCGCACTCTGTGAGGTAGAGAGTGCACAGCGAGGACAGCCTTCTACTGCACTGTTTACCTCGTTTTAACGTCATGGAGGTGCAAGTGGCGTGCAAGGGGAAAGCCGCCTGGTGTTCTCTCAGGGAGGTTCTCCTCAGTGCACAGTTGATCGGGTCCCCGCCAGAGTCTGGCATGACGCTCTCCCGCAAGCAGTTCTGGACACTTTACCACAGAGGCATTCATTGCAGGGAACTCATGGCTCTCACTCACCGGGTGTAGGCGGCTCTGTGCATCCTCTTCTACGCCTTCAGGAAACAAGGCTCTCCCGCAGGATGACAAACCTGTGGAGAAAATCCCGGCACGAGAGGCTTTCTTCAGCGTGCTTGAATGTGGGTCTTAGGACTACCGGTAAGCATTTAGTCAGAGCGACATATCAAAGGACGGTTTCTCCCTGCAGATCGCAGAAAGAGCGCTGTGCTGCCCATGGTCTTCTCTGGCTGACAGAGTTCCAGCACTGCGAGGACCTTTGTGCTCGTGAGCGGACGATCAGCTGTGAGGAGCCCCAAAAGCATCCGCCCTTAAGTACAGTTGCAGGTCCCATTCACAGCACACGTGTCTCTCGGACGGAAAGCGCGTGCACAGAGGACAGCACGCACAACTAGGTTTGGCCATCCCACTCTGCTGGGGTGAGGAGAAACTAACTGCAAGTGTTAGATCATGGAGTGAGAGCTTAGGTCCCCACAGCAATTTCCGTTGCAGGTTTGAATTCGGCTTCATTAACCATAAAGAGCGGCGTACCTGATAAAGGCTCCAGGTGCTCAATGCTTCTGGCCCTTTGGGCAGAACGCCCATCTGCCCTGCTTCCAACGCTGTTCGGAAAGCAACCTGCTCTGCGTCCTCCCCTGAGGCTGGACAGAAGACCTCGTCCCAGTATCCCCGTGTCTGGCAGTACAAGTATATATAAGAAGCTCTCCTTGCCACCTAGCAGAGTTTAGCTGGTGATGTGGGAACGTTTGGTCCGAACTGCAAGTCACTGGGACTGAGACAGCCTGAGAGCCTTCTCCGCAGGACAGCAGTTCTTAAGCTTCTGTCCCTTCCGTCACCGGTCTGTGGAGTGTCTTTGCCCACACCTCTGGCTGTTTTGCCTTGTGCCTGAAGCCAGCGTGCGGTTGGATTTCTGAGCTCGGCCTGCGGTGGGGGAGACGGGCTTATATAGCCTACCACAGCGGCCCACCCACGGCTCCGCCCCCGCCCCCACCTGCTCTGGACCTCTCTGAAGACGCTGGGCGCTGCCGCAGGAAAAGCGCTGTTTTATACTGCCAGGCTGAAGTCATCGCACGCAAGGGTTTCTCTGTCAGCCAGGCTGCCTCAGAAAGGCCTTCAAGGCTAAACGACCACTCGAGCGAGCGTCTGCCCATCAGCAAGTGAGAGCTGTACACGACAGACTTCACTCAAAGCGCCTGGAGTGCGCACGAAAAAGAACAGACACGGAGAGCATGTGGCAAGCTCCGTTTCAGCAACCACTCCAGCGACGTGAATGATTCCCTGAACAGGGCATCCTGCAAGGCATTCCTTCACCCACGGAAGCTGAGTCCGAATCTGACTCGCCCCCAGCCCCCGCCTGCTGTCACTTCGAAGCATCCTGCTCTACACCGTCCCCTGTGCCTGGTGCTTAAAGCCTATCCGCACTCTGTGAGGTAGAGAGTGCACAGCGAGGACAGCCTTCTACTGCACTGTTTACCTCGTTTTAACTTCATGGAGGTGCAAGTGGCGTGCAAGGGGAAAGCCGCCTGGTGTTCTCTCAGGGAGGGTCTCCTCAGTGCACAGTTGATCGGGTCCCCGCCAGAGTCTGGCATGACGCTCTCCCGCAAGCAGTTCTGGACACTTTACCACAGAGGCATTCATTGCAGGGAACTCATGGCTCTCACTCACCGGGAGTAGGCGGCTCTGTGCATCCTCTTCTACGCATTCAGGAAACAAGGCTCTCCCGCAGGATGACAAACCTGTGGAGAAAATCCCGGCACGAGAGGCTTTCTTCAGCGTGCTTGAATGTGGGTCTTAGGAATACCGGTAAGCATTTAGTCAGAGCGACATACCAAAGGACGGTTTCTCCCTGCAGATCGCAGAAAGAGCGCTGTGCTGCCCATGGTCTTCTCTGGCTGACAGAGTTCCAGCACTGCGAGGACCTTTGTGCTCGTGAGCGGACGATCAGCTGTGAGGAGCCCCAAAAGCATCCGCCCTTAAGTACAGTTGCAGGTCCCATTCACAGCACACGTGTCTCTCGGACGGAAAGCGCGTGCACAGAGGACAGCACGCACAACTAGGTTTGGCCATCCCACTCTGCTGGGGTGAGGAGAAACTAACTGCAAGTGTTAGATCATGGAGTGAGAGCTTAGGTCCCCACAGCAATTTCCGTTGCAGGTTTGAATTCGGCTTCATTAACCATAAAGAGCGGCGTACCTGATAAAGGCTCCAGGTGCTCAATGCTTCTGGCCCTTTGGGCAGAACGCCCATCTGCCCTGCTTCCAACGCTGTTCGGAAAGCAACCTGCTCTGCGTCCTCCCCTGAGGATGGACAGAAGACCTCGTCCCAGTATCCCCGTGTCTGGCAGTACAAGTATATATAAGAAGCTCTCCTTGCCACCTAGCAGAGTTTAGCTGGTGATGTGGGAACGTTTGGTCCGAACTGCAAGTCACTGGGACTGAGACAGCCTGAGAGCCTTCTCCGCAGGACAGCAGTTCTTAAGCTTCTATCCCTTCCGTCACCGGTCTGTGGAGTGTCTTTGCCCACACCTCTGGCTGTTTTGCCTTGTGCCTGAAGCCAGCGTGCGGTTGGATTTCTGAGCTCGGCCTGCGGTGGGGGAGACGGGCTTATATAGCCTACCACAGCGGCCCACCCACGGCTCCGCCCCCGCCACCACCTGCTCTGGACCTCTCTGAAGACGCTGGGCGCCGCCGCAGGAAAAGCGCTGTTTTATACTGCCAGGCTTAAGTCATCGCACGCAAGGGTTTCTCTGTCAGCCAGGCTGCCTCAGAAAGGCCTTCAAGGCTAAACGACCACTCGAGCGAGCGTCTCCCATCAGCAAGTGAGAGCTGTACACGACAGACTTCACTCAAAGCGCCTGGAGTGCGCACGAAAAAGAACAGACACGGAGAGCATGTGGCAAGCTCCGTTTCAGCAACCACTCCAGCGACGTGAATGATTCCCTGAACAGGGCATCCTGCAAGGCATTCCTTCACCCACGTAAGCTGAGTCCGAATCTGACTCGCCCCCAGGCCCCGCCTGCTGTCACTTCGAAGCATCCTGCTCTACACCGTACCCTGTGCCTGGTGCTTAAAGCCTATCCGCACTCTGTGAGGTAGAGAGTGCACAGCGAGGACAGCCTTCTACTGCACTGTTTACCTCGTTTTAACGTCATGGAGGTGCAAGTGCCGTGCAAGGGGAAAGCCGCCTGGTGTTCTCTCAGGGAGGGTCTCCTCAGTGCACAGTTGATCGGGTCCCCGCCAGAGTCTGGCATGACACTCTTCCGCAAGCAGTTCTGGACACTTTACCACAGAGGCATTCATTGCAGGGAACTCATGGCTCTCACTCACCGGGAGTAGGCGGCTCTGTGCGTCCTCTTCTACGCCTTCAGGAAAAAAGGCCCTCCCGCAGGATGACAAACCTGTGGAGAATACAAGCCCGGCACGAGAGGCTTTCTTCAGCGTGCTTGAATGTGTGTCTTAGGATTTACGGTAAGCATTTAGCCAGAGCGACATACCAAAGGACGGTTTCTCCCTGCAGATCGCAGAAAGAGCGCTGTGCTACCCATGGTCTTCTCTGGCTGAGAGAGTTCCAGCACAGCGCAGAGCTTTGTGCTCGTGAGCGGACAATCATCTGTGAGGAGCCCCAAAAGCATCCGCCCTTAAGTACAGTTGCAGGTCCCATTCACAGCACACGTGTCTCTCGGACTGAAAGCGCTTGCACAGAGGACACCACTCACAACTAGGTTTGGCCATCCCACTCTGCTGGGGTGAGGAGAAACTAACTGCAAGTGTTAGATCATGGAGTGAGAGCTTAGGTCCCCACAGCAATTTCCGTTGCAGGTTTGAATTCGGCTTCATTAACCATAAAGAGCGGCGTACTTGATAGAGGCTCCAGGTGCTCAATGCTTCTGGCCCTTTGGGCAGAACGCCCATCTGCCCTGCTTCCAACGCTGTTCGGAAAGCTACCTGCTCTGCGTCCTCCCCTGAGTCTGGGCAGAAGACCTCGTCCCGGTATCGCCGTGTATGGCAGTACAAGTATATAAGAAACTCACCTTGCCACCTAGCAGTGTTTAGCTGGTGATGTGGGAACGTCCGGTCCGAACTGCAAGTCACTGGGACTGAGACAGCCTGAGAGCCTTCTCCGCAGGACTGCAGTTCTTAAGCTTCTGTCCCTTTCGCCACCGGTCTGTGGAGTGTCTTTGCCCACACCTCTGGCTGTTTTGCCTTGTGCCTGAAGCCAGCGTGCGGTTGGATTTCTGAGCTCGTCCTGCGGTGGGGGAGACGGGCTTATATAGCCTACCACAGCGGCCCACCCACGGCTCCGCCCCCGCCCCCACCTGCTCTGGACCTCTCTGAAGACGCTGGGCGCTGCCGCAGGAAAAGCGCTGTTTTATACTGCCAGGCTGAAGTCATCGCACGCAAGGGTTTCTCTGTCAGCCAGGCTGCCTCAGAAAGGCCTTCAAGGCTAAACGACCACTCGAGCGAGCGTCTGCCCATCAGCAAGTGAGAGCTGTACACGACAGACTTCCCTCAAAGCGCCTGGAGTGCGCACGAAAAAGAACAGACACGGAGAGCATGTGGCAAGCTCCGTTTCAGCAACCACTCCAGCGACGTGAATGATTCCCTGAACAGGGCATCCTGCAAGGCATTCCTTCACCCACGTAAGCTGAGTCCGATTCTGACTCGCCCCCAGCCCCCGCCTGCTGTCACTTCGAAGCATCCTGCTCTACACCGTCCCCTGTGCCTGGTGCTTAAAGCCTATCCGCACTCTGTGAGGTAGAGAGTGCACAGCGAGGACAGCCTTCTACTGCACTGTTTACCTCGTTTTAACGTCATGGAGGTGCAAGTGGCGTGCAAGGGGAAAGCCGCCTGGTGTTCTCTCAGGGAGGGTCTCCTCAGTGCACAGTTGATCGGGTCCCCGCCAGAGTCTGGCATGACGCTCTCCCGCAAGCAGTTCTGGACACTTTACCACAGAGGCATTCATTGCAGGGAACTCATGGCTCTCACTCACCGGGAGTAGGCGGCTCTGTGCATCCTCTTCTACGCCTTCAGGAAACAAGGCTCTCCCGCAGGATGACAAACCTGTGGAGAAAATCCCGGCACGAGAGGCTTTCTTCAGCGTGCTTGAATGTGGGTCTTAGGACTACCGGTAAGCATTTAGTCAGAGCGACATACCAAAGGACGGTTTCTCCCTGCAGATCGCAGAAAGAGCGCTGTGCTGCCCATGGTCTTCTCTGGCTGACAGAGTTCCAGCACTGCGAGGACCTTTGTGCTCGTGAGCGGCCGATCAGCTGTGAGGAGCCCCAAAAGCATCCGCCCTTAAGTACAGTTGCAGGTCCCATTCACAGCACACGTGTCTCTCGGACGGAAAGCGCGTGCACAGAGGACAGCACGCACAACTAGGTTTGGCCATCCCACTCTGCTGGGGTGAGGAGAAACTAACTGCAAGTGTTAGATCATGGAGTGAGAGCTTAGGTCCCCACAGCAATTTCCGTTGCAGGTTTGAATTCGGCTTCATTAACCATAAAGAGCGGCGTACCTGATAAAGGCTCCAGGTGCTCAATGCTTCTGGCCCTTTGGGCAGAACGCCCATCTGCCCTGCTTCCAACGCTGTTCGGAAAGCAACCTGCTCTGCGTCCTCCCCTGAGGATGGACAGAAGACCTCGTCCCAGTATCCCCGTGTCTGGCAGTACAAGTATATATAAGAAGCTCTCCTTGCCACCTAGCAGAGTTTAGCTGGTGATGTGGGAACGTTTGGTCCGAACTGCAAGTCACTGGGACTGAGACAGCCTGAGAGCCTTCTCCGCAGGACAGCAGTTCTTAAGCTTCTATCCCTTCCGTCACCGGTCTGTGGAGTGTCTTTGCCCACACCTCTGGCTGTTTTGCCTTGTGCCTGAAGCCAGCGTGCGGTTGGATTTCTGAGCTCGGCCTGCGGTGGGGGAGACGGGCTTATATAGCCTACCACAGCGGCCCACCCACGGCTCCGCCCCCGCCACCACCTGCTCTGGACCTCTCTGAAGACGCTGGGCGCCGCCGCAGGAAAAGCGCTGTTTTATACTGCCAGGCTTAAGTCATCGCACGCAAGGGTTTCTCTGTCAGCCAGGCTGCCTCAGAAAGGCCTTCAAGGCTAAACGACCACTCGAGCGAGCGTCTCCCATCAGCAAGTGAGAGCTGTACACGACAGACTTCACTCAAAGCGCCTGGAGTGCGCACGAAAAAGAACAGACACGGAGAGCATGTGGCAAGCTCCGTTTCAGCAACCACTCCAGCGACGTGAATGATTCCCTGAACAGGGCATCCTGCAAGGCATTCCTTCACCCACGTAAGCTGAGTCCGAATCTGACTCGCCCCCAGGCCCCGCCTGCTGTCACTTCGAAGCATCCTGCTCTACACCGTACCCTGTGCCTGGTGCTTAAAGCCTATCCGCACTCTGTGAGGTAGAGAGTGCACAGCGAGGACAGCCTTCTACTGCACTGTTTACCTCGTTTTAACGTCATGGAGGTGCAAGTGCCGTGCAAGGGGAAAGCCGCCTGGTGTTCTCTCAGGGAGGGTCTCCTCAGTGCACAGTTGATCGGGTCCCCGCCAGAGTCTGGCATGACACTCTTCCGCAAGCAGTTCTGGACACTTTACCACAGAGGCATTCATTGCAGGGAACTCATGGCTCTCACTCACCGGGAGTAGGCGGCTCTGTGCGTCCTCTTCTACGCCTTCAGGAAAAAAGGCCCTCCCGCAGGATGACAAACCTGTGGAGAATACAAGCCCGGCACGAGAGGCTTTCTTCAGCGTGCTTGAATGTGTGTCTTAGGATTTACGGTAAGCATTTAGCCAGAGCGACATACCAAAGGACGGTTTCTCCCTGCAGATCGCAGAAAGAGCGCTGTGCTACCCATGGTCTTCTCTGGCTGAGAGAGTTCCAGCACAGCGCAGAGCTTTGTGCTCGTGAGCGGACAATCATCTGTGAGGAGCCCCAAAAGCATCCGCCCTTAAGTACAGTTGCAGGTCCCATTCACAGCACACGTGTCTCTCGGACTGAAAGCGCTTGCACAGAGGGACACCACTCACAACTAGGTTTGGCCATCCCACTCTGCTGGGGTGAGGAGAAACTAACTGCAAGTGTTAGATCATGGAGTGAGAGCTTAGGTCCCCACAGCAATTTCCGTTGCAGGTTTGAATTCGGCTTCATTAACCATAAAGAGCGGCGTACTTGATAGAGGCTCCAGGTGCTCAATGCTTCTGGCCCTTTGGGCAGAACGCCCATCTGCCCTGCTTCCAACGCTGTTCGGAAAGCTACCTGCTCTGCGTCCTCCCCTGAGTCTGGGCAGAAGACCTCGTCCCGGTATCGCCGTGTATGGCAGTACAAGTATATAAGAAACTCACCTTGCCACCTAGCAGTGTTTAGCTGGTGATGTGGGAACGTCCGGTCCGAACTGCAAGTCACTGGGACTGAGACAGCCTGAGAGCCTTCTCCGCAGGACTGCAGTTCTTAAGCTTCTGTCCCTTTCGCCACCGGTCTGTGGAGTGTCTTTGCCCACACCTCTGGCTGTTTTGCCTTGTGCCTGAAGCCAGCGTGCGGTTGGATTTCTGAGCTCGTCCTGCGGTGGGGGAGACGGGCTTATATAGCCTACCACAGCGGCCCACCCACGGCTCCGCCCCCGCCCCCACCTGCTCTGGACCTCTCTGAAGACGCTGGGCGCTGCCGCAGGAAAAGCGCTGTTTTATACTGCCAGGCTGAAGTCATCGCACGCAAGGGTTTCTCTGTCAGCCAGGCTGCCTCAGAAAGGCCTTCAAGGCTAAACGACCACTCGAGCGAGCGTCTGCCCATCAGCAAGTGAGAGCTGTACACGACAGACTTCCCTCAAAGCGCCTGGAGTGCGCACGAAAAAGAACAGACACGGAGAGCATGTGGCAAGCTCCGTTTCAGCAACCACTCCAGCGACGTGAATGATTCCCTGAACAGGGCATCCTGCAAGGCATTCCTTCACCCACGTAAGCTGAGTCCGATTCTGACTCGCCCCCAGCCCCCGCCTGCTGTCACTTCGAAGCATCCTGCTCTACACCGTCCCCTGTGCCTGGTGCTTAAAGCCTATCCGCACTCTGTGAGGTAGAGAGTGCACAGCGAGGACAGCCTTCTACTGCACTGTTTACCTCGTTTTAACGTCATGGAGGTGCAAGTGGCGTGCAAGGGGAAAGCCGCCTGGTGTTCTCTCAGGGAGGGTCTCCTCAGTGCACAGTTGATCGGGTCCCCGCCAGAGTCTGGCATGACGCTCTCCCGCAAGCAGTTCTGGACACTTTACCACAGAGGCATTCATTGCAGGGAACTCATGGCTCTCACTCACCGGGAGTAGGCGGCTCTGTGCATCCTCTTCTACCCCTTCAGGAAACAAGGCTCTCCCGCAGGATGACAAACCTGTGGAGAAAATCCCGGCACGAGAGGCTTTCTTCAGCGTGCTTGAATGTGGGTCTTAGGACTACCGGTAAGCATTTAGTCAGAGCGACATACCAAAGGACGGTTTCTCCCTGCAGATCGCAGAAAGAGCGCTGTGCTGCCCATGGTCTTCTCTGGCTGACAGAGTTCCAGCACTGCGAGGACCTTTGTGCTCGTGAGCGGCCGATCAGCTGTGAGGAGCCCCAAAAGCATCCGCCCTTAAGTACAGTTGCAGGTCCCATTCACAGCACACGTGTCTCTCGGACGGAAAGCGCGTGCACAGAGGACAGCACGCACAACTAGGTTTGGCCATCCCACTCTGCTGGGGTGAGGAGAAACTAACTGCAAGTGTTAGATCATGGAGTGAGAGCTTAGGTCCCCACAGCAATTTCCGTTGCAGGTTTGAATTCGGCTTCATTAACCATAAAAAGTGGCGTACCTGATAAAGGCTCCAGGTGCTCAATGCTTCTGGCCCTTTGGGCAGAACGCCCATCTGCCCTGCTTCCAACGCTGTTCGGAAAGCAACCTGCTCTGCGTCCTCCCCTGAGGCTGGACAGAAGACCTCGTCCCAGTATCCCCGTGTCTGGCAGTACAAGTATATATAAGAAGCTCTCCTTGCCACCTAGCAGAGTTTAGCTGGTGATGTGGGAACGTTTGGTCCGAACTGCAAGTCACTGGGACTGAGACAGCCTGAGAGCCTTCTCCGCAGGACAGCAGTTCTTAAGCTTCTGTCCCTTCCGTCACCGGTCTGTGGAGTGTCTTTGCCCACACCTCTGGCTGTTTTGCCTTGTGCCTGAAGCCAGCGTGCGGTTGGATTTCTGAGCTCGGCCTGCGGTGAGGGAGACGGGCTTATATAGCCTACCACAGCGGCCCACCCACGGCTCCGCCCCCGCCCCCACCTGCTCTGGACCTCTCTGAAGACGCTGGGCGCTGCTGCAGGAAAAGCGCTGTTTTATACTGCCAGGCTGGTCATCGCACGCAAGGGTTTCTCTTTCAGCCAGGCTGCCTCAGAAAGGCCTTCAAGGCTAAACGACCACTCGAGCGAGCGTCTGCCCATCAGCAAGTGAGAGCTGTACACGACAGACTTCACTCAAAGCGCCTGGAGTGCGCACGAAAAAGAACAGACACGGAGAGCATGTGGCAAGCTCCGTTTCAGCAACCACTCCAGCAACGTGAATGATTCCCTGAACAGGGCATCCTGCAAGGCATTCCTTAACCCACGGAAGCTGAGTCCGAATCTGACTCGCCCCCAGCCCCCGCCTGCTGTCACTTCGAAGCATCCTGCTCTACACCGTCCCCTGTGCCTGGTGCTTAAAGCCTATCCGCACTCTGTGAGGTAGAGAGTGCACAGCGAGGACAGCCTTCTACTGCACTGTTTACCTCGTTTTAACGTCATGGAATTGCAAGTGGCGTGCAAGGGGAAAGCCGCCTGGTGTTCTCTCAGGGAGGGTCTCCTCAGTGCACAGTTGATCGGGTCCCCGCCAGAGTCTGGCATGACGCTCTCCCGCAAGCAGTTCTGGACACTTTACCACAGAGGCATTCATTGCAGGGAACTCATGGCTCTCACTCACCGGGAGTAGGCGGCTCTGTGCATCCTCTGCTACGCCTTCAGGAAACAAGGCCCTCCCGCAGGATGACAAACCTGTGGAGAAAACAAGCCCGGCACGAGAGGCTTTCTTCAGCGTGCTTGAATGTGGGTCTTAGGACTGCCGGTAAGCATTTAGCCAGAGCGACATACCAAAGGACGGTTTCTCCCTGCAGATCGCAGAAAGAGCGCTGTGCTACCCATGGTCTTCTCTGGCTGAGAGAGTTCCAGCACAGCGCAGAGCTTTGTGCTCGTGAGCGGACAATCAGCAGTGAGGAGCCCCAAAAGCATCCGCCCTTAAGTACAGTTGCAGGTCCCATTCACAGCACACGTGTCTCTCGGACTGAAAGCGCGTGCACAGAGGACACCATTCACAACTAGGTTTGGCCATCCCACTCTGCTGGGGTGAGGAGAAACTAACTGCAAGTGTTAGATCATGGAGTGAGAGCTTAGGTCCCCACAGCAATTTCCGTTGCAGGTTTGAATTCGGCTTCATTAACCATAAAGAGCGGCGTACTTGATAGAGGCTCCAGGTGCTCAATGCTTCTGGCCCTTTGGGCAGAACGCCCATCTGCCCTGCTTCCAACGCTGTGCGGAAAGCTACCTGCTCTGCGTCCTCCCCTGAGTCTGGGCAGAAGACCTCGTCCCGGTATCGCCGTGTATGGCAGTACAAGTATATAAGAAACTCACCTTGCCACCTAGCAGTGTTTAGCTGGTGATGTGGGAACGTCCGGTCCGAACTGCAAGTCACTGGGACTGAGACAGCCTGAGAGCCTTCTCCGCAGGACAGCAGTTCTTAAGCTTCTGTCCCTTTCGCCACCGGTCTGTGGAGTGTCTTTGCCCACACCTCTGGCTGTTTTGCCTTGTGCCTGAAGCCAGCGTGCGGTTGGATTTCTGAGCTCGGCCTGCGGTGGGGGAGACGGGCTTATATAGCCTACCACAGCGGCCCACCCACGGCTCCGCCCCCGCCCCCACCTGCTCTGGACCTCTCTGAAGACGCTGGGCGCTGCCGCAGGAAAAGCGCTGTTTTATACTGCCAGGCTGAAGTCATCGCACGCAAGGGTTTCTCTGTCAGCCAGGCTGCCTCAGAAAGGCCTTCAAGGCTAAACGACCACTCGAGCGAGCGTCTGCCCATCAGCAAGTGAGAGCTGTACACGACAGACTTCACTCAAAGCGCCTGGAGTGCGCACGAAAAAGAACAGACACGGAGAGCATGTGGCAAGCTCCGTTTCAGCAACCACTCCAGCGACGTGAATGATTCCCTGAACAGGGCATCCTGCAAGGCATTCCTTCACCCACGTAAGCTGAGTCCGAATCTGACTCGCCCCCAGCCCCCGAATGCTGTCACTTCGAAGCATCCTGCTCTACACCGTCCCCTGTGCCTGGTGCTTAAAGCCTATCCGCACTCTGTGAGGTAGAGAGTGCACAGCGAGGACAGCCTTCTACTGCACTGTTTACCTCGTTTTAACGTCATGGAGGTGCAAGTGGCGTGCAAGGGGAAAGCCGCCTGGTGTTCTCTCAGGGAGGTTCTCCTCAGTGCACAGTTGATCGGGTCCCCGCCAGAGTCTGGCATGACGCTCTCCCGCAAGCAGTTCTGGACACTTTACCACAGAGGCATTCATTGCAGGGAACTCATGGCTCTCACTCACCGGGAGTAGGCGGCTCTGTGCATCCTCTTCTACGCCTTCAGGAAACAAGGCTCTCCCGCAGGATGACAAACCTGTGGAGAAAATCCCGGCACGAGAGGCTTTCTTCAGCGTGCTTGAATGTGGGTCTTAGGACTACCGGTAAGCATTTAGTCAGAGCGACATACCAAAGGACGGTTTCTCCCTGCAGATCGCAGAAAGAGCGCTGTGCTGCCCATGGTCTTCTCTGGCTGACAGAGTTCCAGCACTGCGAGGACCTTTGTGCTCGTGAGCGGACGATCAGCTGTGAGGAGCCCCAAAAGCATCCGCCCTTAAGTACAGTTGCAGGTCCCATTCACAGCACACGTGTCTCTCGGACGGAAAGTGCGTGCACAGAGGACAGCACGCACAACTAGGTTTGGCCATCCCACTCTGCTGGGGTGAGGAGAAACTAACTGCAAGTGTTAGATCATGGAGTGAGAGCTTAGGTCCCCACAGCAATTTCCGTTGCAGGTTTGAATTCGGCTTCATTAACCATAAAGAGCGGCGTACCTGATAAAGGCTCCAGGTGCTCAATGCTTCTGGCCCTTTGGGCAGAACGCCCATCTGCCCTGCTTCCAACGCTGTTCGGAAAGCAACCTGCTCTGCGTCCTCCCCTGAGGCTGGACAGAAGACCTCGTCCCAGTATCCCCGTGTCTGGCAGTACAAGTATATATAAGAAG
This sequence comes from Manis javanica, assembly GCF_040802235.1. Classification (NCBI taxonomy): domain Eukaryota; kingdom Metazoa; phylum Chordata; class Mammalia; order Pholidota; family Manidae; genus Manis; species Manis javanica. Next base: position 64,286,237 of record NC_133171.1, on the reverse strand, counting down.
CTCTCCTTGCCACCTAGCAGAGTTTAGCTGGTGATGTGGGAACGTTTGGTCCGAACTGCAAGTCACTGGGACTGAGACAGCCTGAGAGCCTTCTCCGCAGGACAGCAGTTCTTAAGCTTCTGTCCCTTCCGTCACCGGTCTGTGGAGTGTCTTTGCCCACACCTCTGGCTGTTTTGCCTTGTGCCTGAAGCCAGCGTGCGGTTGGATTTCTGAGCTCGGCCTGCGGTGGGGGAGACGGGCTTATATAGCCTACCACAGCGGCCCACCCACGGCTCCGCCCCCGCCCCCACCTGCTCTGGACCTCTCTGAAGACGCTGGGCGCTGCCGCAGGAAAAGCGCTGTTTTATACTGCCAGGCTGAAGTCATCGCACGCAAGGGTTTCTCTGTCAGCCAGGCTGCCTCAGAAAGGCCTTCAAGGCTAAACGACCACTCGAGCGAGCGTCTGCCCATCAGCAAGTGAGAGCTGTACACGACAGACTTCACTCAAAGCGCCTGGAGTGCGCACGAAAAAGAACAGACACGGAGAGCATGTGGCAAGCTCCGTTTCAGCAACCACTCCAGCGACGTGAATGATTCCCTGAAGAGGGCATCCTGCAAGGCATTCCTTCACCCACGTAAGCTGAGTCCGAATCTGACTCGCCCCCAGCCCCCGCCTGCTGTCACTTCGAAGCATCCTGCTCTACACCGTCCCCTGTGCCTGGTGCTTAAAGCCTATCCGCACTCTGTGAGGTAGAGAGTGCACAGCGAGGACAGCCTTCTACTGCACTGTTTACCTCGTTTTAACGTCATGGAGGTGCAAGTGGCGTGCAAGGGGAAAGCCGCCTGGTGTTCTCTCAGGGAGGGTCTCCTCAGTGCACAGTTGATCGGGTCCCCGCCAGAGTCTGGCATGACGCTCTCCCGCAAGCAGTTCTGGACACTTTACCACAGAGGCATTCATTGCAGGGAACTCATGGCTCTCACTCACCGGGAGTAGGCGGCTCTGTGCATCCTCTTCTACGCATTCAGGAAACAAGGCTCTCCCGCAGGATGACAAACCTGTGGAGAAAATCCCGGCACGAGAGGCTTTCTTCAGCGTGCTTGAATGTGGGTCTTAGGAATACCGGTAAGCATTTAGTCAGAGCGACATACCAAAGGACGGTTTCTCCCTGCAGATCGCAGAAAGAGCGCTGTGCTGCCCATGGTCTTCTCTGGCTGACAGAGTTCCAGCACTGCGAGGACCTTTGTGCTCGTGAGCGGACGATCAGCTGTGAGGAGCCCCAAAAGCATCCGCCCTTAAGTACAGTTGCAGGTCCCTTTCACAGCACACGTGTCTCTCGGACGGAAAGCGCGTGCACAGAGGACAGCACGCACAACTAGGTTTGGCCATCCCACTCTGCTGGGGTGAGGAGAAACTAACTGCAAGTGTTAGATCATGGAGTGAGAGCTTAGGTCCCCACAGCAATTTCCGTTGCAGGTTTGAATTCGGCTTCATTAACCATAAAGAGCGGCGTACTTGATATAGGCTCCAGGTGCTCAATGCTTCTGGCCCTTTGGGCAGAACGCCCATCTGCCCTGCTTCCAACGCTGTGCGGAAAGCTACCTGCTCTGCGTCCTCCCCTGAGTCTGGGCAGAAGACCTCGTCCCGGTATCGCCGTGTATGGCAGTACAAGTATATAAGAAACTCACCTTGCCACCTAGCAGTGTTTAGCTGGTGATGTTGGAACGTCCGGTCCGAACTGCAAGTCACTGGGACTGAGACAGCCTGAGAGCCTTCTCCGCAGGACAGCAGTTCTTAAGCTTCTGTCCCTTTCGCCACCGGTCTGTGGAGTGTCTTTGCCCACACCTCTGGCTGTTTTGCCTTGTGCCTGAAGCCAGCGTGCGGTTGGATTTCTGAGCTCGGCCTGCGGTGGGGGAGACGGGCTTATATAGCCTACCACAGCGGCCCACCCACGGCTCCGCCCCCGCCCCCACCTGCTCTGGACCTCTCTGAAGACGCTGGGCGCTGCCGCAGGAAAAGCGCTGTTTTATACTGCCAGGCTGAAGTCATCGCACGCAAGGGTTTCTCTGTCAGCCAGGCTGCCTCAGAAAGGCCTTCAAGGCTAAACGACCACTCGAGCGAGCGTCTGCCCATCAGCAAGTGAGAGCTGTACACGACAGACTTCACTAAAAGCGCCTGGAGTGCGCACGAAAAAGAACAGACACGGAGAGCATGTGGCAAGCTCCGTTTCAGCAACCACTACAGCAACGTGAATGATTCCCTGAACAGGGCATCCTGCAAGGCATTCCTTCACCCACGTAAGCTAAGTCCGAATCTGACTCGCCCCCAGCCCCCGCCTGCTGTCACTTCGAAGCATCCTGCTCTACACCGTCCCCTGTGCCTGGTGCTTAAAGCCTATCCGCACTCTGTGAGGTACAGAGTGCACAGCGAGGACAGCCTTCTACTGCACTGTTTACCTCGTTTTAACGTCATGGAGGTGCAAGTGGCGTGCAAGGGGAAAGCCGCCTGGTGTTCTCTCAGGGAGGGTCTCCTCAGTGCACAGTTGATCGGGTCCCCGCCAGAGTCTGGCATGACGCTCTCCCGCAAGCAGTTCTGGACACTTTACCACAGAGGCATTCATTGCAGGGAACTCATGGCTCTCACTCACCGGGAGTAGGCGGCTCTGTGCATCATCTGCTACGCCTTCAGGAAACAAGGCCCTCCCGCAGGATGACAAACCTGTGGAGAAAACAAGCCCGGCACGAGAGGCTTTCTTCAGCGTGCTTGAATGTGGGTCTTAGGACTGCCGGTAAGCATTTAGCCAGAGCGACATACCAAAGGACGGTTTCTCCCTGCAGATCGCAGAAAGAGCGCTGTGCTACCCATGGTCTTCTCTGGCTGAGAGAGTTCCAGCACAGCGCAGAGCTTTGTGCTCGTGAGCGGACAATCAGCTGTGAGGAGCCTCAAAAGCATCCGCCCTTAAGTACAGTTGCAGGTCCCATTCACAGCACACGTGTCTCTCGGACGGAAAGCGCGTGCACAGAGGACAGCACGCACAACTAGGTTTGGCCATCCCACTCTGCTGGGGTGAGGAGAAACTAACTGCAAGTGTTAGATCATGGAGTGAGAGCTTAGGTCCCCACAGCAATTTCCGTTGCAGGTTTGAATTCGGCTTCATTAACCATAAAGAGCGGCGTACTTGATAGAGGCTCCAGGTGCTCAATGCTTCTGGCCCTTTGGGCAGAACGCCCATCTGCCCTGCTTCCAACGCTGTGCAGAAAGCTACCTGCTCTGCGTCCTCCCCTGAGTCTGGGCAGAAGACCTCGTCCCGGTATCGCCGTGTATGGCAGTACAAGTATATAAGAAACTCACCTTGCCACCTAGCAGTGTTTAGCTGGTGATGTGGGAACGTCCGGTCCGAACTGCAAGTCACTGGGACTGAGACAGCCTGAGAGCCTTCTCCGCAGGACAGCAGTTCTTAAGCTTCTGTCCCTTTCGCCACCGGTCTGTGGAGTGTCTTTGCCCACACCTCTGGCTGTTTTGCCTTGTGCCTGAAGCCAGCGTGCGGTTGGATTTCTGAGCTCGGCCTGCGGTGGGGGAGACGGGCTTATATAGCCTACCACAGCGGCCCACCCACGGCTCCGCCCCCGCCCCCACCTGCTCTGGACCTCTCTGAAGACGCTGGGCGCTGCCGCAGGAAAAGCGCTGTTTTATACTGCCAGGCTGAAGTCATCGCACGCAAGGGTTTCTCTGTCAGCCAGGCTGCCTCAGAAAGGCCTTCAAGGCTAAACGACCACTCGAGCGAGCGTCTGCCCATCAGCAAGTGAGAGCTGTACACGACAGACTTCACTCAAAGCGCCTGGAGTGCGCACGAAAAAGAACAGACACGGAGAGCATGTGGCAAGCTCCGTTTCAGCAACCACTCCAGCGACGTGAATGATTCCCTGAACAGGGCATCCTGCAAGGCATTCCTTAACCCACGGAAGCTGAGTCCGAATCTGACTCGCCCCCAGCCCCCGCCTGGGGTCACTTCGAAGCATCCTGCTCTACACCGTCCCCTGTGCCTGGTGCATAAAGCCTATCCGCACTCTGTGAGGTAGAGAGTGCACAGCGAGGACAGCCTTCTACTGCACTGTTTACCTCGTTTTAACGTCATGGAGGTGCAAGTGGCGTGCAAGGGGAAAGCCGCCTAGTGTTCTCTCAGGGAGGGTCTCCTCAGTGCACAGTTGATCGGGTCCCCGCCAGAGTCTGGCATGACGCTCTCCCGCAAGCAGTTCTGGACACTTTACCACAGAGGCATTCATTGCAGGGAACTCATGGCTCTCACTCACCGGGAGTAGGCGGCTCTGTGCATCCTCTGCTACGCCTTCAGGAAACAAGGCCCTCCCGCAGGATGACAAACCTGTGGAGAAAACAAGCCCGGCACGAGAGGCTTTCTTCAGCGTGCTTGAATGTGTGGTCTTAGGATTTACGGTAAGCATTTAGACCAGAGCGACATACCAAAGGACGGTTTCTCTCCTGCAGATCGCAGAAAAGAGCGCTGTGCTACCCATGGTCTTCTCTGGCTGAGAGAGTTTCCAGCACAGCGCAGAGCTTTGTGCTCGTGAGCGGACAATCATCAGTGAGGAGCCCCCAAAAGCATCCGCCCTTAAGTACAGTTGCAGGTCCCATTCACAGCACACGTGTCTCTCGGACTGAAAGCGCTTGCACAGAGGACAACCACTCACAACTAGGTTTTGGCCATCCCACTCTGCTGGGGGTGAGGAGAAACTGACTGCAAGTGTTAGATCATGGAGTGAGAGCTTAGGTCCCCACAGCAATTTCCGTTGCAGGTTTGAATTTGGCTTCATTAACCATAAAGAGCGGCGTACTTGATAGAGGCTCCAGGTGCTCAATGTTTCTGGCCCTTTGGGCAAAACGCCCATCTGCCCTGCTTCCAACGCTGTTCAGAAAGCTACCTGCTCTGCGTCCTCCCCTGAGTCTGGACAGAAGACCTCGTCTCGGTATCGCCGTGTATGGCAGTACAAGTATATATAAGAAACTCACCTTGCCACCTAGCAGTGTTTAGCTGGTGATGTGGGAACGTCCGTTCCGAACTGCAATTCACTGGGACTGAGACAGCCTGAGAGCCTTCTCCGCAGGACTGCAGTTCTTAAGCTTCTGTCCCTTTCTCCACCGGTCTGTGGAGTGTCTTTGCCCACACCTCTGGCTGACTGTTTTGCCTTGTGCCTGAAGCCAGCGTGCGGTTGGATATCTGAGCTCGTCCTGCGGTGGTGGAGACGGGCTTATATAGCCTACCACAGCGGCCCACCTACTGCTCCACCACCGCCTCCACCTGCTCTGGACCTCTCTGAAGACGCTGGGCACTATCGCAGGAAAAGCGCTGTTTTATACTGCCAGGCTGAAGTCATCGTACGCAAGGGTTTCTCTGTCAGCCAGGGCTGCCTCAGAAAGGCCTTCAAGGCTAAACGACCACTCGAGCGAGCGTCTGCCCATCAGCAAGTGAGAACTGTTCATTGCAGACTTCCCTCAAAGCGCCTGGAGTGCGCACGAAAAAGAACAGACACGGAGAGCATGTGGCAAGCTCCGTTTCAGCAACCACTCCAGCGGACGTGAATGATTCCCTGAACAGGGCATCCTGCAAGGCATTCCTTCACCCACGTAAGCTGAGTCCGATTCTGACTCGCCCCCAGCCCCCGCCTGCTGTCACTTCGAAGCATCCTGCTCTACACCGTCCCCTGTGCCTGGTGCTTAAAGCCTATCCGCACTCTGTGAGGTAGAGAGTGGCACAGCGGAGGACAGCCTTCTACTGCACTGTTTACCTCGTTTTAACGTCATGGAGGTGCAAGTGGCGTGCAAGGGGAAAGCCGAGCCTGGTGTTCTCTCAGGGAGGGTCTCCTCAGTGCACAGTTGATCGGGTCCCCGCCAGAGTCTGGCATGACGCCTCTCTCCCGCAAGCAGTTCTGAACACTTTACCACAGACGCATTCATTGCAGGGAACTCATGGCTCTCACTCACCGGGAGTAGGCGGCTCTGTGCGTCCTCTTCTACGCCTTCAGGGAAAAAGGCCCTCCCGCAGGATGACAAACCTGTGGAGAAAACAAGCCCGGCACGAGAGGCTTTCTTCAGCGTGCTTGAATGTGTGTCTTAGGACTGCCGGTAAGCATTTAGCCAGAGCGACATACCAAAGGACGGTTTCTCCCTGCAGATCGCAGAAAGAGCGCTGTGCTACCCATGGTCTTCTCTGGCTGAGAGAGTTCCAGCACAGCGCAGAGCTTTGTGCTCGTGAGCGGACAATCATCTGTGAGGAGCCCCAAAAGCATCCGCCCTTAAGTACAGTTGCAGGTCCCATTCACAGCACACGTGTCTCTCGGACTGAAAGCGCTTGCACAGAGGACACCACTCACAACTAGGTTTGGCCATCCCACTCTGCTGGGGTGAGGAAAAACTAACTGCAAGTGTTAGATCATGGAGTGAGAGCTTAGGTCCCCACAGCAATTTCCGTTGCAGGTTTGAATTCGGCTTCATTAACCATAAAGAGCGGCGTACTTGATAGAGGCTCCAGGTGCTCAATGCTTCTGGCCCTTTGGGCAGAACGCCCATCTGCCCTGCTTCCAACGCTGTGCGGAAAGCTACCTGCTCTGCGTCCTCCCTTGAGTCTGGGCAGAAGACGTCGTCCCGGTATCACCGTGTATGGCAGTACAAGTATATAAGAAACTCACCTTGCCACCTAGCAGTGTTTAGCTGGTGATGTGGGAACGTCCGGTCCGAACTGCAAGTCACTGGGACTGAGACAGCCTGAGAGCCTTCTCCGCAGGACTGCAGTTCTTAAGCTTCTGTCCCTTTCGCCACCAGTCTGTGGAGTGTCTTTGCCCACACCTCTGGCTGTTTTGCCTTGTGCCTGAAGCCAGCGTGCGGTTGGATTTCTGAGCTCGGCCTGCGGTGGGGGAGACGGGCTTATATAGCCTACCACAGCGGCCCACCCACGGCTCGGCCCCCGCCCCCACCTGCTCTGGACCTCTCTGAAGACGCTGGGCGCTGCCGCAGGAAAAGCTCTGTTTTATACTGCCAGGCTGAAGTCATCACACGCAAGGGTTTCTCTTTCAGCCAGGCTGCCTCAGAATGGCCTTCAAGGCTAAACGACCACTCGAGCGAGCGTCTGCCCATCAGCAAGTGAGAGCTGTACATTGCAGACTTCACTCAAAGCGCCTGGAGTGCGCAAGAAAAAGAACAGACACGGAGAGCATGTGGCAAGCTCCGTTTCAGCAACCACTCCAGCAACGTGAATGATTCCCTGAACAGGGCATCCTGCAAGGCATTCCTTCACACACGGAAGCTGATTCCGAATCTCACACGCCCCCAGCCCCCGCCTGCTGTCACTTCGAAGCATCCTGCTCTACACCGTCCCCTGTGCCTGGTGCTTAAAGCCTATCCGCAATCTGTGAGGTAGAGAGTGCACAGCGAGGACAGCCTTCTACTGCACTGTTTACCTCGTTTTAACGTCATGGAGGTGCAAGTGGCGTGCAAGGGGAAAGCCGCCTGGTGTTCTCTCAGGGAGGGTCTCCTCAGTGCACAGTTGATCGGGTCCCCGCCAGAGTCTGGCATGACGCTCTCCGCAAGCAGTTCTGGACACTTTACCACAGAGGCATTCATTGCAGGGAACTCATGGCTCTCACTCACCGGGAGTAGGCGGCTCTGTGCGTCCTCTTCTACGCCTTCAGGAAAAAAGGCCCTCCCGCAGGATGACAAACCTGTGGAGAAAACAAGCCCGGCACGAGAGGCTTTCTTCAGCGTGCTTGAATGTGGGTCTTAGGACTGCCGGTAAGCATTTAGCCAGAGCGACATACCAAAGGACGGTTTCTCCCTGCAGATCGCAGAAAGAGCGCTGTGCTACCCATGGTCTTCTCTGGCTGAGAGAGTTCCAGCACAGCGCAGAGCTTTGTGCTCGTGAGCGGACAATCATCTGTGAGGAGCCCCAAAAGCATCCGCCCTTAAGTACAGTTGCAGGTCCCATTCACAGCACACGTGTCTCTCGGACTGAAAGCGCTTGCACAAGAGGACACCACTCACAACTAGGTTTGGCCATCCCCACTCTGCTGGGGTGAGGAGAAACTAACTGCAAGTGTTAGATCATGGAGTGAGAGCTTAGGTCACCCACAGCAATTTCCGTTGCAGGTTTGAATTCGGCTTCATTAACCATAAAGAGCGGCGTACTTGATAGAGGCTCCAGGTGCTCAATGCTTCTGGCCCTTTGGGCAGAACGCCCATCTGCCCTGCTTCCAACGCTGTGCGGAAAGCTACCTGCTCTGCGTCCTCCCCTGAGTCTGGGCAGAAGACCTCGTCCCGGTATCGCCGTGTACGGCAGTACAAGTATATAAGAAACTCACCTTGCCACCTAGCAGTGTTTAGCTGGTGATGTGGTAACGTCCGGTCCGAACTGCAAGTCACTGGGACTGAGACAGCCTGAGAGCCTTCTCCGCAGGACTGCAGTTCTTAAGCTTCTGTCCCTTTCGCCACCGGTCTGTGTGAGTGTCTTTGCCCACACCTCTGGCTGTTTTTGCCTTGTGCCTGAAGGCAGCGTGCGGTTGGATTCCTGAGCTCGGCGTGCGGTGGGGGAGACGGGCTTATGTAGCCTACCACAGCGGCCCACCCACGGCTCCGCCCCCGCCCCCACCTGCTCTGGACCTCTCTGAAGACGCTGGGCGCTGCCGCAGGAAAAGCGCTGTTTTATACTGCCAGGCTGAAGTCATCGCACGCAAGGGTTTCTCTGTCAGCCAGGCTGCCTCAGAAAGGCCTTCAAGGCTAAACGACCACTCGAGCGAGCGTCTGCCCATCAGCAAGTGAGAGCTGTACACGACAGACTTCCCTCAAAGCGCCTGGAGTGCGCACGAAAAAGAACAGACACGGAGAGCATGTGGCAAGCTCCGTTTCAGCAACCACTCCAGCGACGTGAATGATTCCCTGAACAGGGCATCCTGCAAGGCATTCCTTCACCCACGTAAGCTGAGTCCGAATCTGACTCGCCCCCAGCCCCCGCCTGCTGTCACTTCGAAGCATCCTGCTCTACACCGTCCCCTGTGCCTGGTGCTTAAAGCCTATCCGCACTCTGTGAGGTAGAGAGTGCACAGCGAGGACAGCCTTCTACTGCACTGTTTACCTCGTTTTAACGCCATGGAGGTGCAAGTGGCGTGCAAGGGGAAAGCCGCCTGGTGTTCTCTCAGGGAGGGTCTCCTCAGTGCACAGTTGATCGGGTCCCCGCCAGAGTCTGGCATGACGCTCTCCCGCAAGCAGTTCTGGACAATTTACCTCAGAGGCATTCATTGCAGGGAACTCATGGCTCTCACTCACCGGGAGAAGGCGGCTCTGTGCATCCTCTTCTACGCCTTCAGGAAACAAGGCTCTCCCGCAGGATGACAAACCTGTGGAGAAAATCCCGGCATGAGAGGCTTTCTTCAGCGTGCTTGAATGTGGGTCTTAGGACTACCGGTAAGCATTTAGTCAGAGCGACATACCAAAGGACGGTTTCTCCCTGCAGATCGCAGAAAGAGCGCTGTGCTACCCATGGTCTTCTCTGGCTGACAGAGTTCCAGCACTGCGAGGACCTTTGTGCTCGTGAGCGGACGATCAGCTGTGAGGAGCCCCAAAAGCATCCGCCCTTAAGTACAGTTGCAGGTCCCATTCACAGCACACGTGTCTCTCGGACGGAAAGCGCGTGCACAGAGGACAGCACGCACAACTAGGTTTGGCCATCCCACTCTGCTGGGGTGAGGAGAAACTAACTGCAAGTGTTAGATCATGGAGTGAGAGCTTAGGTCCCCACAGCAATTTCCCGTTGCAGGTTTGAATTCGGCTTCATTAACCATAAAAAGTGGCGTACCTGATAAAGGCTCCAGGTGCTCAATGCTTCTGGCCCTTTGGGCAGAAACGCCCATCTGCCCTGCTTCCAACGCTGTTCGGAAAAGCAACCTGCTCTGCGTCCTCCCCTGAGGCTGGACAGAAGACCTCGTCTCAGTATCTCGGTTTCTGGCAGTACAAGTATATATAAGATGCTCTCCTTGCCACCTAGCAGAGTTTAGCTGGTGATGTGGGAACGTTTGGTCCGAACTGCAAGTCACTGGGACTGAGACAGCCTGAGAGCCTTCTCCGCAGGACAGCAGTTCTTAAGCTTCTGTCCCTTCCGTCACCGGTCTGTGGAGTGTCTTTGCCCACACCTCTGGCTGTTTTGCCTTGTGCCTGAAGCCAGCGTGCGGTTGGATTTCTGAGCTCGGCCTGCGGTGGGGGGAGACGGGCTTATATAGCCTACCACAGCGGCCCACCCACGGCTCCGCCCCCGCCCCCACCTGCTCTGGACCTCTCTGAAGACGCTGGGCGCTGCTGCAGGAAAAGCGCTGTTTTATACTGCCAGGCTGGTCATCGCACGCAAGGGTTTCTCTTTCAGCCAGGCTGCCTCAGAAAGGCCTTCAAGGCTAAACGACCACTCGAGCGAGCGTCTGCCCATCAGCAAGTGAGAGCTGTACACGACAGACTTCACTCAAAGCGCCTGGAGTGCGCACGAAAAAGAACAGACACGGAGAGCATGTGGCAAGCTCCGTTTCAGCAACCACTCCAGCAACGTGAATGATTCCCTGAACAGGGCATCCTGCAAGGCATTCCTTAACCCACGGAAGCTGAGTCCGAATCTGACTCGCCCCCAGCCCCCGCCTGCTGTCACTTCGAAGCATCCTGCTCTACACCGTCCCCTGTGCCTGGTGCTTAAAGCCTATCCGCACTCTGTGAGGTAGAGAGTGCACAGCGAGGACAGCCTTCTACTGCACTGTTTACCTCGTTTTAACGTCATGGAATTGCAAGTGGCGTGCAAGGGGAAAGCCGCCTGGTGTTCTCTCAGGGAGGGTCTCCTCAGTGCACAGTTGATCGGGTCCCCGCCAGAGTCTGGCATGACGCTCTCCCGCAAGCAGTTCTGGACACTTTACCACAGAGGCATTCATTGCAGGGAACTCATGGCTCTCACTCACCGGGAGTAGGCGGCTCTGTGCATCCTCTGCTACGCCTTCAGGAAACAAGGCCCTCCCGCAGGATGACAAACCTGTGGAGAAAACAAGCCCGGCACGAGAGGCTTTCTTCAGCGTGCTTGAATGTGGGTCTTAGGACTGCCGGTAAGCATTTAGCCAGAGCGACATACCAAAGGACGGTTTCTCCCTGCAGATCGCAGAAAGAGCGCTGTGCTACCCATGGTCTTCTCTGGCTGAGAGAGTTCCAGCACAGCGCAGAGCTTTGTGCTCGTGAGCGGACAATCAGCAGTGAGGAGCCCCAAAAGCATCCGCCCTTAAGTACAGTTGCAGGTCCCATTCACAGCACACGTGTCTCTCGGACTGAAAGCGCGTGCACAGAGGACACCATTCACAACTAGGTTTGGCCATCCCACTCTGCTGGGGTGAGGAGAAACTAACTGCAAGTGTTAGATCATGGAGTGAGAGCTTAGGTCCCCACAGCAATTTCCGTTGCAGGTTTGAATTCGGCTTCATTAACCATAAAGAGCGGCGTACTTGATAGAGGCTCCAGGTGCTCAATGCTTCTGGCCCTTTGGGCAGAACGCCCATCTGCCCTGCTTCCAACGCTGTGCGGAAAGCTACCTGCTCTGCGTCCTCCCCTGAGTCTGGGCAGAAGACCTCGTCCCGGTATCGCCGTGTATGGCAGTACAAGTATATAAGAAACTCACCTTGCCACCTAGCAGTGTTTAGCTGGTGATGTGGGAACGTCCGGTCCGAACTGCAAGTCACTGGGACTGAGACAGCCTGAGAGCCTTCTCCGCAGGACAGCAGTTCTTAAGCTTCTGTCCCTTTCGCCACCGGTCTGTGGAGTGTCTTTGCCCACACCTCTGGCTGTTTTGCCTTGTGCCTGAAGCCAGCGTGCGGTTGGATTTCTGAGCTCGGCCTGCGGTGGGGGAGACGGGCTTATATAGCCTACCACAGCGGCCCACCCACGGCTCCGCCCCCGCCCCCACCTGCTCTGGACCTCTCTGAAGACGCTGGGCGCTGCCGCAGGAAAAGCGCTGTTTTATACTGCCAGGCTGAAGTCATCGCACGCAAGGGTTTCTCTGTCAGCCAGGCTGCCTCAGAAAGGCCTTCAAGGCTAAACGACCACTCGAGCGAGCGTCTGCCCATCAGCAAGTGAGAGCTGTACACGACAGACTTCACTCAAAGCGCCTGGAGTGCGCACGAAAAAGAACAGACACGGAGAGCATGTGGCAAGCTCCGTTTCAGCAACCACTCCAGCGACGTGAATGATTCCCTGAACAGGGCATCCTGCAAGGCATTCCTTCACCCACGTAAGCTGAGTCCGAATCTGACTCGCCCCCAGCCCCCGCCTGCTGTCACTTCGAAGCATCCTGCTCTACACCGTCCCCTGTGCCTGGTGCTTAAAGCCTATCCGCACTCTGTGAGGTAGAGAGTGCACAGCGAGGACAGCCTTCTACTGCACTGTTTACCTCGTTTTAACGTCATGGAGGTGCAAGTGGCGTGCAAGGGGAAAGCCGCCTGGTGTTCTCTCAGGGAGGTTCTCCTCAGTGCACAGTTGATCGGGTCCCCGCCAGAGTCTGGCATGACGCTCTCCCGCAAGCAGTTCTGGACACTTTACCACAGAGGCATTCATTGCAGGGAACTCATGGCTCTCACTCACCGGGAGTAGGCGGCTCTGTGCATCCTCTTCTACGCCTTCAGGAAACAAGGCTCTCCCGCAGGATGACAAACCTGTGGAGAAAATCCCGGCACGAGAGGCTTTCTTCAGCGTGCTTGAATGTGGGTCTTAGGACTACCGGTAAGCATTTAGTCAGAGCGACATACCAAAGGACGGTTTCTCCCTGCAGATCGCAGAAAGAGCGCTGTGCTGCCCATGGTCTTCTCTGGCTGACAGAGTTCCAGCACTGCGAGGACCTTTGTGCTCGTGAGCGGACGATCAGCTGTGAGGAGCCCCAAAAGCATCCGCCCTTAAGTACAGTTGCAGGTCCCATTCACAGCACACGTGTCTCTCGGACGGAAAGCGCGTGCACAGAGGACAGCACGCACAACTAGGTTTGGCCATCCCACTCTGCTGGGGTGAGGAGAAACTAACTGCAAGTGTTAGATCATGGAGTGAGAGCTTAGGTCCCCACAGCAATTTCCGTTGCAGGTTTGAATTCGGCTTCATTAACCATAAAGAGCGGCGTACCTGATAAAGGCTCCAGGTGCTCAATGCTTCTGGCCCTTTGGGCAGAACGCCCATCTGCCCTGCTTCCAACGCTGTTCGGAAAGCAACCTGCTCTGCGTCCTCCCCTGAGGCTGGACAGAAGACCTCGTCCCAGTATCCCCGTGTCTGGCAGTACAAGTATATATAAGAAGCTCTCCTTGCCACCTAGCAGAGTTTAGCTGGTGATGTGGGAACGTTTGGTCCGAACTGCAAGTCACTGGGACTGAGACAGCCTGAGAGCCTTCTCCGCAGGACAGCAGTTCTTAAGCTTCTGTCCCTTCCGTCACCGGTCTGTGGAGTGTCTTTGCCCACACCTCTGGCTGTTTTGCCTTGTGCCTGAAGCCAGCGTGCGGTTGGATTTCTGAGCTCGGCCTGCGGTGGGGGAGACGGGCTTATATAGCCTACCACAGCGGCCCACCCACGGCTCCGCCCCCGCCCCCACCTGCTCTGGACCTCTCTGAAGACGCTGGGCGCTGCCGCAGGAAAAGCGCTGTTTTATACTGCCAGGCTGAAGTCATCGCACGCAAGGGTTTCTCTGTCAGCCAGGCTGCCTCAGAAAGGCCTTCAAGGCTAAACGACCACTCGAGCGAGCGTCTGCCCATCAGCAAGTGAGAGCTGTACACGACAGACTTCACTCAAAGCGCCTGGAGTGCGCACGAAAAAGAACAGACACGGAGAGCATGTGGCAAGCTCCGTTTCAGCAACCACTCCAGCGACGTGAATGATTCCCTGAACAGGGCATCCTGCAAGGCATTCCTTCACCCACGGAAGCTGAGTCCGAATCTGACTCGCCCCCAGCCCCCGCCTGCTGTCACTTCGAAGCATCCTGCTCTACACCGTCCCCTGTGCCTGGTGCTTAAAGCCTATCCGCACTCTGTGAGGTAGAGAGTGCACAGCGAGGACAGCCTTCTACTGCACTGTTTACCTCGTTTTAACTTCATGGAGGTGCAAGTGGCGTGCAAGGGGAAAGCCGCCTGGTGTTCTCTCAGGGAGGGTCTCCTCAGTGCACAGTTGATCGGGTCCCCGCCAGAGTCTGGCATGACGCTCTCCCGCAAGCAGTTCTGGACACTTTACCACAGAGGCATTCATTGCAGGGAACTCATGGCTCTCACTCACCGGGAGTAGGCGGCTCTGTGCATCCTCTTCTACGCATTCAGGAAACAAGGCTCTCCCGCAGGATGACAAACCTGTGGAGAAAATCCCGGCACGAGAGGCTTTCTTCAGCGTGCTTGAATGTGGGTCTTAGGAATACCGGTAAGCATTTAGTCAGAGCGACATACCAAAGGACGGTTTCTCCCTGCAGATCGCAGAAAGAGCGCTGTGCTGCCCATGGTCTTCTCTGGCTGACAGAGTTCCAGCACTGCGAGGACCTTTGTGCTCGTGAGCGGACGATCAGCTGTGAGGAGCCCCAAAAGCATCCGCCCTTAAGTACAGTTGCAGGTCCCATTCACAGCACACGTGTCTCTCGGACGGAAAGCGCGTGCACAGAGGACAGCACGCACAACTAGGTTTGGCCATCCCACTCTGCTGGGGTGAGGAGAAACTAACTGCAAGTGTTAGATCATGGAGTGAGAGCTTAGGTCCCCACAGCAATTTCCGTTGCAGGTTTGAATTCGGCTTCATTAACCATAAAGAGCGGCGTACCTGATAAAGGCTCCAGGTGCTCAATGCTTCTGGCCCTTTGGGCAGAACGCCCATCTGCCCTGCTTCCAACGCTGTTCGGAAAGCAACCTGCTCTGCGTCCTCCCCTGAGACTGGACAGAAGACATCGTCCCGGTATCGCCGTGTATGGCAGTACAAGTATATAAGAAGCTCACCTTGCCACCTAGCAGTGTTTAGCTGGTGATGTGGGAACGTCCGGTCCGAACTGCAAGTCACTGGGACTGAGACAGCCTGAGAGCCTTCTCCGCAGGACAGCAGTTCTTAAGCTTCTGTCCCTTTCGCCACCGGTCTGTGGAGTGTCTTTGCCCACACCTCTGGCTGTTTTGCCTTGTGCCTGAAGCCAGCGTGCGGTTGGATTTCTGAGCTCGGCCTGCGGTGGGGGAGACGGGCTTATATAGCCTACCACAGCGGCCCACCCACGGCTCCGCCCCCGCCCCCACCTGCTCTGGACCTCTCTGAAGACGCTGGGCGCTGCCGCAGGAAAAGCGCTGTTTTATACTGCCAGGCTGAAGTCATCGCACGCAAGGGTTTCTCTGTCAGCCAGGCTGCCTCAGAAAGGCCTTCAAGGCTAAACGACCACTCGAGCGAGCGTCTGCCCATCAGCAAGTGAGAGCTGTACACGACAGACTTCACTCAAAGCGCCTGGAGTGCGCACGAAAAAGAACAGACACGGAGAGCATGTGGCAAGCTCCGTTTCAGCAACCACTCCAGCGACGTGAATGATTCCCTGAACAGGGCATCCTGCAAGGCATTCCTTCACCCACGTAAGCTGAGTCCGAATCTGACTCGCCCCCAGGCCCCGCCTGCTGTCACTTCGAAGCATCCTGCTCTACACCGTACCCTGTGCCTGGTGCTTAAAGCCTATCCGCACTCTGTGAGGTAGAGAGTGCACAGCGAGGACAGCCTTCTACTGCACTGTTTACCTCGTTTTAACGTCATGGAGGTGCAAGTGGCGTGCAAGGGGAAAGCCGCCTGGTGTTCTCTCAGGGAGGGTCTCCTCAGTGCACAGTTGATCGGGTCCCCGCCAGAGTCTGGCATGACGCTCTCCCGCAAGCAGTTCTGGACACTTTACCACAGAGGCATTCATTGCAGGGAACTCATGGCTCTCACTCACCGGGAGTAGGCGGCTCTGTGCATCCTCTTCTACGCCTTCAGGAAACAAGGCCCTCCCGCAGGATGACAAACCTGTGGAGAAAACAAGCCCGGCACGAGAGGCTTTCTTCAGCGTGCTTGAATGTGGGTCTTAGGACTGCCGGTAAGCATTTAGCCAGAGCGACATACCAAAGGACGGTTTCTCCCTGCAGATCGCAGAAAGAGCGCTGTGCTACCCATGGTCTTCTCTGGCTGAGAGAGTTCCAGCACAGCGCAGAGCTTTGTGCTCGTGAGCGGACAATCAGCTGTGAGGAGCCCCAAAAGCATCCGCCCTTAAGTACAGTTGCAGGTCCCATTCACAGCACACGTGTCTCTCGGACGGAAAGCGCGTGCACAGAGGACAGCACGCACAACTAGGTTTGGCCATCCCACTCTGCTGGGGTGAGGAGAAACTAACTGCAAGTGTTAGATCATGGAGTGAGAGCTTAGGTCCCCACAGCAATTTCCGTTGCAGGTTTGAATTCGGCTTCATTAACCATAAAGAGCGGCGTACCTGATAAAGGCTCCAGGTGCTCAATGCTTCTGGCCCTTTGGGCAGAACGCCCATCTGCCCTGCTTCCAATGCTGTTCGGAAAGCAACCTGCTCTGCGTCCTCCCATGAGTCTGGGCAGAAGACCTCGTCCCGGTATCGCCATGTATGGCAGTACAAGTATATATGAAGCTCACCTTGCCACCTAGCAGTGTTTAGCTGGTGATGTGGGAACGTCCGGTCCGAACTGCAAGTCACTGGGACTGAGACAGCCTGAGAGCCTTCTCCGCAGGACAGCAGTTCTTAAGCTTCTGTCCCTTTCGCCACCGGTCTGTGGAGTGTCTTTGCCCACACCTCTGGCTGTTTTGCCTTGTGCCTGAAGCCAGCGTGCGGTTGGATTTCTGAGCTCGGCCTGCGGTGGGGGAGACGGGCTTATATAGCCTACCACAGCGGCCCACCCACGGCTCCGCCCCCGCCCCCACCTGCTCTGGACCTCTCTGAAGACGCTGGGCGCTGCCGCAGGAAAAGCGCTGTTTTATACTGCCAGGCTGAAGTCATCGCACGCAAGGGTTTCTCTGTCAGCCAGGCTGCCTCAGAAAGGCCTTCAAGGCTAAACGACCACTCGAGCGAGCGTCTGCCCATCAGCAAGTGAGAGCTGTACACGACAGACTTCACTCAAAGCGCCTGGAGTGCGCACGAAAAAGAACAGACACGGAGAGCATGTGGCAAGCTCCGTTTCAGCAACCACTCCAGCGACGTGAATGATTCCCTGAACAGGGCATCCTGCAAGGCATTCCTTCACACACGGAAGCTGAGTCCGAATCTCACTCTCCCACAGCCCCCGCCTGCTGTCACTTCGAAGCATCCTGCTCTACACCGTCCCCTGTGCCTGGTGCTTAAAGCCTATCCGCACTCTGTGAGGTACAGAGTGCACAGCGAGGACAGCCTTCTACTGCACTGTTTACCTCGTTTTAACGTCATGGAGGTGCAAGTGGCGTGCAAGCGGAAAGCCGCCTGGTGTTCTCTCAGGGAGGGTCTCCTCAGTGCACAGTTGATCGGGTCCCCGCCAGAGACTGGCATGACGCTCTCCCGCAAGCAGTTCTGGACAATTTACCTCAGAGGCATTCATTGCAGGGAACTCATGGCTCTCACTCACCGGGAGAAGGCGGCTCTGTGCATCCTCTTCTACGCCTTCAGGAAACAAGGCTCTCCCGCAGGATGACAAACCTGTGGAGAAAATCCCAGCACGAGAGGCTTTCTTCAGCGTGCTTGAATGTGGGTCTTAGGACTCCCGGTAAGCATTTAGTCAGAGCGACATACCAAAGGACGGTTTCTCCCTGCAGATCGCAGAAAGAGCGCTGTGCTACCCATGGTCTTCTCTGGCTGACAGAGTTCCAGCACTGCGAGGACCTTTGTGCTCGTGAGCGGACGATCAGCTGTGAGGAGCCCCAAAAGCATCCGCCCTTAAGTACAGTTGCAGGTCCCATTCACAGCACACGTGTCTCTCGGACGGAAAGCGCGTGCACAGAGGACAGCACGCACAACTAGGTTTGGCCATCCCACTCTGCTGGGGTGAGGAGAAACTAACTGCAAGTGTTAGATCATGGAGTGAGAGCTTAGGTCCCCACAGCAATTTCCGTTGCAGGTTTGAATTCGGCTTCATTAACCATAAAGAGCGGCGTACCTGATAAAGGCTCCAGGTGCTCAATGCTTCTGGCCAGTTGGGCAGAACGCCCATCTGCCCTGCTTCCAACGCTGTTCGGAAAGCAACCTGCTCTGCGTCCTCCCCTGAGGCTGGACAGAAGACCTCGTCCCAGTATCCCCGTGTCTGGCAGTACAAGTATATATAAGAAGCTCTCCTTGCCACCTAGCAGAGTTTAGCTGGTGATGTGGGAACGTTTGGTCCGAACTGCAAGTCACTGGGACTGAGACAGCCTGAGAGCCTTCTCCGCAGGACAGCAGTTCTTAAGCTTCTATCCCTTCCGTCACCGGTCTGTGGAGTGTCTTTGCCCACACCTCTGGCTGTTTTGCCTTGTGCCTGAAGCCAGCGTGCGGTTGGATTTCTGAGCTCGGCCTGCGGTGGGGGAGACGGGCTTATATAGCCTACCACAGCGGCCCACCCACGGCTCCGCCCCCGCCACCACCTGCTCTGGACCTCTCTGAAGACGCTGGGCGCTGCCGCAGGAAAAGCGCTGTTTTATACTGCCAGGCTTAAGTCATCGCACGCAAGGGTTTCTCTGTCAGCCAGGCTGCCTCAGAAAGGCCTTCAAGGCTAAACGACCACTCGAGCGAGCGTCTCCCATCAGCAAGTGAGAGCTGTACACGACAGACTTCACTCAAAGCGCCTGGAGTGCGCACGAAAAAGAACAGACACGGAGAGCATGTGGCAAGCTCCGTTTCAGCAACCACTCCAGCGACGTGAATGATTCCCTGAACAGGGCATCCTGCAAGGCATTCCTTCACCCACGTAAGCTGAGTCCGAATCTGACTCGCCCCCAGGCCCCGCCTGCTGTCACTTCGAAGCATCCTGCTCTACACCGTACCCTGTGCCTGGTGCTTAAAGCCTATCCGCACTCTGTGAGGTAGAGAGTGCACAGCGAGGACAGCCTTCTACTGCACTGTTTACCTCGTTTTAACGTCATGGAGGTGCAAGTGCCGTGCAAGGGGAAAGCCGCCTGGTGTTCTCTCAGGGAGGGTCTCCTCAGTGCACAGTTGATCGGGTCCCCGCCAGAGTCTGGCATGACACTCTTCCGCAAGCAGTTCTGGACACTTTACCACAGAGGCATTCATTGCAGGGAACTCATGGCTCTCACTCACCGGGAGTAGGCGGCTCTGTGCGTCCTCTTCTACGCCTTCAGGAAAAAAGGCCCTCCCGTAGGATGACAAACCTGTGGAGAATACACGCCCGGCACGAGAGGCTTTCTTCAGCGTGCTTGAATGTGTGTCTTAGGACTTCCGGTAAGCATTTAGCCAGAGCGACATACCAAAGGACGGTTTCTCCCTGCAGATCGCAGAAAGAGCGCTGTGCTACCCATGGTCTTCTCTGGCTGAGAGAGTTCCAGCACAGCGCAGAGCTTTGTGCTCGTGAGCGGACAATCATCTGTGAGGAGCCCCAAAAGCATCCGCCCTTAAGTACAGTTGCAGGTCCCATTCACAGCACACGTGTCTCTCGGACTGAAAGCGCTTGCACAGAGGACACCACTCACAACTAGGTTTGGCCATCCCACTCTGCTGGGGTGAGGAGAAACTAACTGCAAGTGTTAGATCATGGAGTGAGAGCTTAGGTCCCCACAGCAATTTCCGTTGCAGGTTTGAATTCGGCTTCATTAACCATAAAGAGCGGCGTACTTGATAGAGGCTCCAGGTGCTCAATGCTTCTGGCCCTTTGGGCAGAACGCCCATCTGCCCTGCTTCCAACGCTGTTCGGAAAGGTACCTGCTCTGCGTCCTCCCCTGAGTCTGGGCAGAAGACCTCGTCCCGGTATCGCCGTGTATGGCAGTACAAGTATATAAGAAACTCACCTTGCCACCTAGCAGTGTTTAGCTGGTGATGTGGGAACGTCCGGTCCGAACTGCAAGTCACTGGGACTGAGACAGCCTGAGAGCCTTCTCCGCAGGACTGCAGTTCTTAAGCTTCTGTCCCTTTCGCCACCGGTCTGTGGAGTGTCTTTGCCCACACCTCTGGCTGTTTTGCCTTGTGCCTGAAGCCAGCGTGCGGTTGGATTTCTGAGCTCGTCCTGCGGTGGGGGAGACTGGCTTATATAGCCTACCACAGCGGCCCACCCACGGCTCCGCCCCCGCCCCCACCTGCTCTGGACCTCTCTGAAGACGCTGGGCGCTGCCGCAGGAAAAGCGCTGTTTTATACTGCCAGGCTGAAGTCATCGCACGCAAGGGTTTCTCTGTCAGCCAGGCTGCCTCAGAAAGGCCTTCAAGGCTAAACGACCACTCGAGCGAGCGTCTGCCCATCAGCAAGTGAGAGCTGTACACGACAGACTTCCCTCAAAGCGCCTGGAGTGCGCACGAAAAAGAACAGACACGGAGAGCATGTGGCAAGCTCCGTTTCAGCAACCACTCCAGCGACGTGAATGATTCCCTGAACAGGGCATCCTGCAAGGCATTCCTTCACCCACGTAAGCTGAGTCCGAATCTGACTCGCCCCCAGCCCCCGCCTGCTGTCACTTCGAAGCATCCTGCTCTACACCGTCCCCTGTGCCTGGTGCTTAAAGCCTATCCGCACTCTGTGAGGTAGAGAGTGCACAGCGAGGACAGCCTTCTACTGCACTGTTTACCTCGTTTTAACGTCATGGAGGTGCAAGTGGCGTGCAAGGGGAAAGCCGCCTGGTGTTCTCTCAGGGAGGGTCTCCTCAGTGCACAGTTGATCGGGTCCCCGCCAGAGTCTGGCATGACGCTCTCCCGCAAGCAGTTCTGGACACTTTACCACAGAGGCATTCATTGCAGGGAACTCATGGCTCTCACTCACCGGGAGTAGGCGGCTCTGTGCATCCTCTGCTACGCCTTCAGGAAACAAGGCTCTCCCGCAGGATGACAAACCTGTGGAGAAAATCCCGGCACGAGAGGCTTTCTTCAGCGTGCTTGAATGTGGGTCTTAGGACTACCGGTAAGCATTTAGTCAGAGCGACATACCAAAGGACGGTTTCTCCCTGCAGATCGCAGAAAGAGCGCTGTGCTGCCCATGGTCTTCTCTGGCTGACAGAGTTCCAGCACTGCGAGGACCTTTGTGCTCGTGAGCGGACGATCAGCTGTGAGGAGCCCCAAAAGCATCCGCCCTTAAGTACAGTTGCAGGTCCCATTCACAGCACACGTGTCTCTCGGACGGAAAGCGCGTGCACAGAGGACAGCACGCACAACTAGGTTTGGCCATCCCACTCTGCTGGGGTGAGGAGAAACTAACTGCAAGTGTTAGATCATGGAGTGAGAGCTTAGGTCCCCACAGCAATTTCCGTTGCAGGTTTGAATTCGGCTTCATTAACCATAAAGAGCGGCGTACCTGATAAAGGCTCCAGGTGCTCAATGCTTCTGGCCCTTTGGGCAGAACGCCCATCTGCCCTGCTTCCAACGCTGTTCGGAAAGCAACCTGCTCTGCGTCCTCCCCTGAGGCTGGACAGAAGACCTCGTCCCAGTATCCCCGTTTCTGGCAGTACAAGTATATATAAGAAGCTCTCCTTGCCACCTAGCAGAGTTTAGCTGGTGATGTGGGAACGTTTGGTCCGAACTGCAAGTCACTGGGACTGAGACAGCCTGAGAGCCTTCTCCGCAGGACAGCAGTTCTTAAGCTTCTGTCCCTTCCGTCACCGGTCTGTGGAGTGTCTTTGCCCACACCTCTGGCTGTTTTGCCTTGTGCCTGAAGCCAGCGTGCGGTTGGATTTCTGAGCTCGGCCTGCGGTGGGGGAGACGGGCTTATATAGCCTACCACAGCGGCCCACCCACGGCTCCGCCCCCGCCCCCACCTGCTCTGGACCTCTCTGAAGACGCTGGGCGCTGCTGCAGGAAAAGCGCTGTTTTATACTGCCAGGCTGGTCATCGCACGCAAGGGTTTCTCTTTCAGCCAGGCTGCCTCAGAAAGGCCTTCAAGGCTAAACGACCACTCGAGCGAGCGTCTGCCCATCAGCAAGTGAGAGCTGTACACGACAGACTTCACTCAAAGCGCCTGGAGTGCGCACGAAAAAGAACAGACACGGAGACCATGTGGCAAGCTCCGTTTCAGCAACCACTCCAGCAACGTGAATGATTCCCTGAACAGGGCATCCTGCAAGGCATTCCTTAACCCACGGAAGCTGAGTCCGAATCTGACTCGCCCCCAGCCCCCGCCTGCTGTCACTTCGAAGCATCCTGCTCTACACCGTCCCCTGTGCCTGGTGCTTAAAGCCTATCCGCACTCTGTGAGGTAGAGAGTGCACAGCGAGGACAGCCTTCTACTGCACTGTTTACCTCGTTTTAACGTCATGGAGGTGCAAGTGGCGTGCAAGGGGAAAGCCGCCTGGTGTTCTCTCAGGGAGGGTCTCCTCAGTGCACAGTTGATCGGGTCCCCGCCAGAGTCTGGCATGACGCTCTCCCGCAAGCAGTTCTGGACACTTTACCACAGAGGCATTCATTGCAGGGAACTCATGGCTCTCACTCACCGGGAGTAGGCGGCTCTGTGCATCCTCTGCTACGCCTTCAGGAAACAAGGCCCTCCCGCAGGATGACAAACCTGTGGAGAAAACAAGCCCGGCACGAGAGGCTTTCTTCAGCGTGCTTGAATGTGGGTCTTAGGACTGCCGGTAAGCATTTAGCCAGAGCGACATACCAAAGGACGGTTTCTCCCTGCAGATCGCAGAAAGAGCGCTGTGCTACCCATGGTCTTCTCTGGCTGAGAGAGTTCCAGCACAGCGCAGAGCTTTGTGCTCGTGAGCGGACAATCAGCAGTGAGGAGCCCCAAAAGCATCCGCCCTTAAGTACAGTTGCAGGTCCCATTCACAGCACACGTGTCTCTCGGACTGAAAGCGCGTGCACAGAGGACACCATTCACAACTAGGTTTGGCCATCCCACTCTGCTGGGGTGAGGAGAAACTAACTGCAAGTGTTAGATCATGGAGTGAGAGCTTAGGTCCCCACAGCAATTTCCGTTGCAGGTTTGAATTCGGCTTCATTAACCATAAAGAGCGGCGTACTTGATAGAGGCTCCAGGTGCTCAATGCTTCTGGCCCTTTGGGCAGAACGCCCATCTGCCCTGCTTCCAACGCTGTGCGGAAAGCTACCTGCTCTGCGTCCTCCCCTGAGTCTGGGCAGAAGACCTCGTCCCGGTATCGCCGTGTATGGCAGTACAAGTATATAAGAAACTCACCTTGCCACCTAGCAGTGTTTAGCTGGTGATGTGGGAACGTCCGGTCCGAACTGCAAGTCACTGTGACTGAGACAGCCTGAGAGCCTTCTCCGCAGGACAGCAGTTCTTAAGCTTCTGTCCCTTTCGCCACCGGTCTGTGGAGTGTCTTTGCCCACACCTCTGGCTGTTTTGCCTTGTGCCTGAAGCCAGCGTGCGGTTGGATTTCTGAGCTCGGCCTG
This sequence comes from Manis javanica, assembly GCF_040802235.1. Lineage (NCBI taxonomy): Eukaryota > Metazoa > Chordata > Mammalia > Pholidota > Manidae > Manis > Manis javanica. The sequence goes on along the minus strand of NC_133171.1, from coordinate 64,262,715 downwards.
CGGTGGGGGAGACGGGCTTATATAGCCTACCACAGCGGCCCACCCACGGCTCCGCCCCCGCCCCCACCTGCTCTGGACCTCTCTGAAGACGCTGGGCGCTGCCGCAGGAAAAGCGCTGTTTTATACTGCCAGGCTGAAGTCATCGCACGCAAGGGTTTCTCTGTCAGCCAGGCTGCCTCAGAAAGGCCTTCAAGGCTAAACGACCACTCGAGCGAGCGTCTGCCCATCAGCAAGTGAGAGCTGTACACGACAGACTTCACTCAAAGCGCCTGGAGTGCGCACGAAAAAGAACAGACACGGAGAGCATGTGGCAAGCTCCGTTTCAGCAACCACTCCAGCGACGTGAATGATTCCCTGAACAGGGCATCCTGCAAGGCATTACTTCACCCACGTAAGCTGAGTCCGAATCTGACTCGCCCCCAGCCCCCGCCTGCTGTCACTTCGAAGCATCCTGCTCTACACCGTCCCCTGTGCCTGGTGCTTAAAGCCTATCCGCACTCTGTGAGGTAGAGAGTGCACAGCGAGGACAGCCTTCTACTGCACTGTTTACCTCGTTTTAACGTCATGGAGGTGCAAGTGGCGTGCAAGGGGAAAGCCGCCTGGTGTTCTCTCAGGGAGGTTCTCCTCAGTGCACAGTTGATCGGGTCCCCGCCAGAGTCTGGCATGACGCTCTCCCGCAAGCAGTTCTGGACACTTTACCACAGAGGCATTCATTGCAGGGAACTCATGGCTCTCACTCACCGGGTGTAGGCGGCTCTGTGCATCCTCTTCTACGCCTTCAGGAAACAAGGCTCTCCCGCAGGATGACAAACCTGTGGAGAAAATCCCGGCACGAGAGGCTTTCTTCAGCGTGCTTGAATGTGGGTCTTAGGACTACCGGTAAGCATTTAGTCAGAGCGACATATCAAAGGACGGTTTCTCCCTGCAGATCGCAGAAAGAGCGCTGTGCTGCCCATGGTCTTCTCTGGCTGACAGAGTTCCAGCACTGCGAGGACCTTTGTGCTCGTGAGCGGACGATCAGCTGTGAGGAGCCCCAAAAGCATCCGCCCTTAAGTACAGTTGCAGGTCCCATTCACAGCACACGTGTCTCTCGGACGGAAAGCGCGTGCACAGAGGACAGAACGCACAACTAGGTTTGGCCATCCCACTCTGCTGGGGTGAGGAGAAACTAACTGCAAGTGTTAGATCATGGAGTGAGAGCTTAGGTCCCCACAGCAATTTCCGTTGCAGGTTTGAATTCGGCTTCATTAACCATAAAGAGCGGCGTACCTGATAAAGGCTCCAGGTGCTCAATGCTTCTGGCCCTTTGGGCAGAACGCCCATCTGCCCTGCTTCCAACGCTGTTCGGAAAGCAACCTGCTCTGCGTCCTCCCCTGAGGCTGGACAGAAGACCTCGTCCCAGTATCCCCGTGTCTGGCAGTACAAGTATATATAAGAAGCTCTCCTTGCCACCTAGCAGAGTTTAGCTGGTGATGTGGGAACGTTTGGTCCGAACTGCAAGTCACTGGGACTGAGACAGCCTGAGAGCCTTCTCCGCAGGACAGCAGTTCTTAAGCTTCTGTCCCTTCCGTCACCGGTCTGTGGAGTGTCTTTGCCCACACCTCTGGCTGTTTTGCCTTGTGCCTGAAGCCAGCGTGCGGTTGGATTTCTGAGCTCGGCCTGCGGTGGGGGAGACGGGCTTATATAGCCTACCACAGCGGCCCACCCACGGCTCCGCCCCCGCCCCCACCTGCTCTGGACCTCTCTGAAGACGCTGGGCGCTGCCGCAGGAAAAGCGCTGTTTTATACTGCCAGGCTGAAGTCATCGCACGCAAGGGTTTCTCTGTCAGCCAGGCTGCCTCAGAAAGGCCTTCAAGGCTAAACGACCACTCGAGCGAGCGTCTGCCCATCAGCAAGTGAGAGCTGTACACGACAGACTTCACTCAAAGCGCCTGGAGTGCGCACGAAAAAGAACAGACACGGAGAGCATGTGGCAAGCTCCGTTTCAGCAACCACTCCAGCGACGTGAATGATTCCCTGAACAGGGCATCCTGCAAGGCATTCCTTCACCCACGGAAGCTGAGTCCGAATCTGACTCGCCCCCAGCCCCCGCCTGCTGTCACTTCGAAGCATCCTGCTCTACACCGTCCCCTGTGCCTGCTGCTTAAAGCCTATCCGCACTCTGTGAGGTAGAGAGTGCACAGCGAGGACAGCCTTCTACTGCACTGTTTACCTCGTTTTAACGTCATGGAGGTGCAAGTGGCGTGCAAGGGGAAAGCCGCCTGGTGTTCTCTCAGGGAGGGTCTCCTCAGTGCACAGTTGATCGGGTCCCCGCCAGAGTCTGGCATGACGCTCTCCCGCAAGCAGTTCTGGACACTTTACCACAGAGGCATTCATTGCAGGGAACTCATGGCTCTCACTCACCGGGAGTAGGCGGCTCTGTGCATCCTCTTCTACGCATTCAGGAAACAAGGCTCTCCCGCAGGATGACAAACCTGTGGAGAAAATCCCGGCACGAGAGGCTTTCTTCAGCGTGCTTGAATGTGGGTCTTAGGAATACCGGTAAGCATTTAGTCAGAGCGACATACCAAAGGACGGTTTCTCCCTGCAGATCGCAGAAAGAGCGCTGTGCTGCCCATGGTCGTCTCTGGCTGACAGAGTTCCAGCACTGCGAGGACCTTTGTGCTCGTGAGCGGACGATCAGCTGTGAGGAGCCCCAAAAGCATCCGCCCTTAAGTACAGTTGCAGGTCCCATTCACAGCACACGTGTCTCTCGGACGGAAAGCGCGTGCACAGAGGACAGCACGCACAACTAGGTTTGGCCATCCCACTCTGCTGGGGTGAGGAGAAACTAACTGCAAGTGTTAGATCATGGAGTGAGAGCTTAGGTCCCCACAGCAATTTCCGTTGCAGGTTTGAATTCGGCTTCATTAACCATAAAGAGCGGCGTACTTGATAGAGGCTCCAGGTGCTCAATGCTTCTGGCCCTTTGGGCAGAACGCCCATCTGCCCTGCTTCCAACGCTGTGCGGAAAGCTACCTGCTCTGCGTCCTCCCCTGAGTCTGGGCAGAAGACCTCGTCCCGGTATCGCCGTGTATGGCAGTACAAGTATATAAGAAACTCACCTTGCCACCTAGCAGTGTTTAGCTGGTGATGTGGGAACGTCCGGTCCGAACTGCAAGTCACTGGGACTGAGACAGCCTGAGAGCCTTCTCCGCAGGACTGCAGTTCTTAAGCTTCTGTCCCTTTCGCCACCGGTCTGTGGAGTGTCTTTGCCCACACCTCTGGCTGTTTTGCCTTGTGCCTGAAGCCAGCGTGCGGTTGGATTTCTGAGCTCGTCCTGCGGTGGGGGAGACGGGCTTATATAGCCTACCACAGCGGCCCACCCACGGCTCCGCCCCCGCCCCCACCTGCTCTGGACCTCTCTGAAGACGCTGGGCGCTGCCGCAGGAAAAGCGCTGTTTTATACTGCCAGGCTGAAGTCATCGCACGCAAGGGTTTCTCTGTCAGCCAGGCTGCCTCAGAAAGGCCTTCAAGGCTAAACGACCACTCGAGCGAGCGTCTGCCCATCAGCAAGTGAGAGCTGTACACGACAGACTTCCCTCAAAGCGCCTGGAGTGCGCACGAAAAAGAACAGACACGGAGAGCATGTGGCAAGCTCCGTTTCAGCAACCACTCCAGCGACGTGAATGATTCCCTGAACAGGGCATCCTGCAAGGCATTCCTTCACCCACGTAAGCTGAGTCCGATTCTGACTCGCCCCCAGCCCCCGCCTGCTGTCACTTCGAAGCATCCTGCTCTACACCGTCCCCTGTGCCTGGTGCTTAAAGCCTATCCGCACTCTGTGAGGTAGAGAGTGCACAGCGAGGACAGCCTTCTACTGCACTGTTTACCTCGTTTTAACGTCATGGAGGTGCAAGTGGCGTGCAAGGGGAAAGCCGCCTGGTGTTCTCTCAGGGAGGGTCTCCTCAGTGCACAGTTGATCGGGTCCCCGCCAGAGTCTGGCATGACGCTCTCCCGCAAGCAGTTCTGGACACTTTACCACAGAGGCATTCATTGCAGGGAACTCATGGCTCTCACTCACCGGGAGTAGGCGGCTCTGTGCATCCTCTTCTACGCCTTCAGGAAACAAGGCTCTCCCGCAGGATGACAAACCTGTGGAGAAAATCCCGGCACGAGAGGCTTTCTTCAGCGTGCTTGAATGTGGGTCTTAGGACTACCGGTAAGCATTTAGTCAGAGCGACATACCAAAGGACGGTTTCTCCCTGCAGATCGCAGAAAGAGCGCTGTGCTGCCCATGGTCTTCTCTGGCTGACAGAGTTCCAGCACTGCGAGGACCTTTGTGCTCGTGAGCGGCCGATCAGCTGTGAGGAGCCCCAAAAGCATCCGCCCTTAAGTACAGTTGCAGGTCCCATTCACAGCACACGTGTCTCTCGGACGGAAAGCGCGTGCACAGAGGACAGCACGCACAACTAGGTTTGGCCATCCCACTCTGCTGGGGTGAGGAGAAACTAACTGCAAGTGTTAGATCATGGAGTGAGAGCTTAGGTCCCCACAGCAATTTCCGTTGCAGGTTTGAATTCGGCTTCATTAACCATAAAAAGTGGCGTACCTGATAAAGGCTCCAGGTGCTCAATGCTTCTGGCCCTTTGGGCAGAACGCCCATCTGCCCTGCTTCCAACGCTGTTCGGAAAGCAACCTGCTCTGCGTCCTCCCCTGAGGCTGGACAGAAGACCTCGTCCCAGTATCCCCGTGTCTGGCAGTACAAGTATATATAAGAAGCTCTCCTTGCCACCTAGCAGAGTTTAGCTGGTGATGTGGGAACGTTTGGTCCGAACTGCAAGTCACTGGGACTGAGACAGCCTGAGAGCCTTCTCCGCAGGACAGCAGTTCTTAAGCTTCTGTCCCTTCCGTCACCGGTCTGTGGAGTGTCTTTGCCCACACCTCTGGCTGTTTTGCCTTGTGCCTGAAGCCAGCGTGCGGTTGGATTTCTGAGCTCGGCCTGCGGTGGGGGAGACGGGCTTATATAGCCTACCACAGCGGCCCACCCACGGCTCCGCCCCCGCCCCCACCTGCTCTGGACCTCTCTGAAGACGCTGGGCGCTGCTGCAGGAAAAGCGCTGTTTTATACTGCCAGGCTGGTCATCGCACGCAAGGGTTTCTCTTTCAGCCAGGCTGCCTCAGAAAGGCCTTCAAGGCTAAACGACCACTCGAGCGAGCGTCTGCCCATCAGCAAGTGAGAGCTGTACACGACAGACTTCACTCAAAGCGCCTGGAGTGCGCACGAAAAAGAACAGACACGGAGAGCATGTGGCAAGCTCCGTTTCAGCAACCACTCCAGCAACGTGAATGATTCCCTGAACAGGGCATCCTGCAAGGCATTCCTTAACCCACGGAAGCTGAGTCCGAATCTGACTCGCCCCCAGCCCCCGCCTGCTGTCACTTCGAAGCATCCTGCTCTACACCGTCCCCTGTGCCTGGTGCTTAAAGCCTATCCGCACTCTGTGAGGTAGAGAGTGCACAGCGAGGACAGCCTTCTACTGCACTGTTTACCTCGTTTTAACGTCATGGAATTGCAAGTGGCGTGCAAGGGGAAAGCCGCCTGGTGTTCTCTCAGGGAGGGTCTCCTCAGTGCACAGTTGATCGGGTCCCCGCCAGAGTCTGGCATGACGCTCTCCCGCAAGCAGTTCTGGACACTTTACCACAGAGGCATTCATTGCAGGGAACTCATGGCTCTCACTCACCGGGAGTAGGCGGCTCTGTGCATCCTCTGCTACGCCTTCAGGAAACAAGGCCCTCCCGCAGGATGACAAACCTGTGGAGAAAACAAGCCCGGCACGAGAGGCTTTCTTCAGCGTGCTTGAATGTGGGTCTTAGGACTGCCGGTAAGCATTTAGCCAGAGCGACATACCAAAGGACAGTTTCTCCCTGCAGATCGCAGAAAGAGCGCTGTGCTACCCATGGTCTTCTCTGGCTGAGAGAGTTCCAGCACAGCGCAGAGCTTTGTGCTCGTGAGCGGACAATCAGCAGTGAGGAGCCCCAAAAGCATCCGCCCTTAAGTACAGTTGCAGGTCCCATTCACAGCACACGTGTCTCTCGGACTGAAAGCGCGTGCACAGAGGACACCATTCACAACTAGGTTTGGCCATCCCACTCTGCTGGGGTGAGGAGAAACTAACTGCAAGTGTTAGATCATGGAGTGAGAGCTTAGGTCCCCACAGCAATTTCCGTTGCAGGTTTGAATTCGGCTTCATTAACCATAAAGAGCGGCGTACTTGATAGAGGCTCCAGGTGCTCAATGCTTCTGGCCCTTTGGGCAGAACGCCCATCTGCCCTGCTTCCAACGCTGTGCGGAAAGCTACCTGCTCTGCGTCCTCCCCTGAGTCTGGGCAGAAGACCTCGTCCCGGTATCGCCGTGTATGGCAGTACAAGTATATAAGAAACTCACCTTGCCACCTAGCAGTGTTTAGCTGGTGATGTGGGAACGTCCGGTCCGAACTGCAAGTCACTGGGACTGAGACAGCCTGAGAGCCTTCTCCGCAGGACAGCAGTTCTTAAGCTTCTGTCCCTTTCGCCACCGGTCTGTGGAGTGTCTTTGCCCACACCTCTGGCTGTTTTGCCTTGTGCCTGAAGCCAGCGTGCGGTTGGATTTCTGAGCTCGGCCTGCGGTGGGGGAGACGGGCTTATATAGCCTACCACAGCGGCCCACCCACGGCTCCGCCCCCGCCCCCACCTGCTCTGGACCTCTCTGAAGACGCTGGGCGCTGCCGCAGGAAAAGCGCTGTTTTATACTGCCAGGCTGAAGTCATCGCACGCAAGGGTTTCTCTGTCAGCCAGGCTGCCTCAGAAAGGCCTTCAAGGCTAAACGACCACTCGAGCGAGCGTCTGCCCATCAGCAAGTGAGAGCTGTACACGACAGACTTCACTCAAAGCGCCTGGAGTGCGCACGAAAAAGAACAGACACGGAGAGCATGTGGCAAGCTCCGTTTCAGCAACCACTCCAGCGACGTGAATGATTCCCTGAACAGGGCATCCTGCAAGGCATTCCTTCACCCACGTAAGCTGAGTCCGAATCTGACTCGCCCCCAGCCCCCGCCTGCTGTCACTTCGAAGCATCCTGCTCTACACCGTCCCCTGTGCCTGGTGCTTAAAGCCTATCCGCACTCTGTGAGGTAGAGAGTGCACAGCGAGGACAGCCTTCTACTGCACTGTTTACCTCGTTTTAACGTCATGGAGGTGCAAGTGGCGTGCAAGGGGAAAGCCGCCTGGTGTTCTCTCAGGGAGGGTCTCCTCAGTGCACAGTTGATCGGGTCCCCGCCAGAGTCTGGCATGACGCTCTCCCGCAAGCAGTTCTGGACACTTTACCACAGAGGCATTCATTGCAGGGAACTCATGGCTCTCACTCACCGGGAGTAGGCGGCTCTGTGCATCCTCTTCTACGCCTTCAGGAAACAAGGCTCTCCCGCAGGATGACAAACCTGTGGAGAAAATCCCGGCACGAGAGGCTTTCTTCAGCGTGCTTGAATGTGGGTCTTAGGACTACCGGTAAGCATTTAGTCAGAGCGACATACCAAAGGACGGTTTCTCCCTGCAGATCGCAGAAAGAGCGCTGTGCTGCCCATGGTCTTCTCTGGCTGACAGAGTTCCAGCACTGCGAGGACCTTTGTGCTCGTGAGCGGACGATCAGCTGTGAGGAGCCCCAAAAGCATCCGCCCTTAAGTACAGTTGCAGGTCCCATTCACAGCACACGTGTCTCTCGGACGGAAAGCGCGTGCACAGAGGACAGCACGCACAACTAGGTTTGGCCATCCCACTCTGCTGGGGTGAGGAGAAACTAACTGCAAGTGTTAGATCATGGAGTGAGAGCTTAGGTCCCCACAGCAATTTCCGTTGCAGGTTTGAATTCGGCTTCATTAACCATAAAGAGCGGCGTACTTGATATAGGCTCCAGGTGCTCAATGCTTCTGGCCCTTTGGGCAGAACGCCCATCTGCCCTGCTTCCAACGCTGTGCGGAAAGCTACCTGCTCTGCGTCCTCCCCTGAGTCTGCGCAGAAGACCTCGTCCCGGTATCGCCGTGTATGGCAGTACAAGTATATAAGAAACTCACCTTGCCACCTAGCAGTGTTTAGCTGGTGATGTGGGAACGTCCGGTCCGAACTGCAAGTCACTGGGACTGAGACAGCCTGAGAGCCTTCTCCGCAGGACAGCAGTTCTTAAGCTTCTGTCCCTTTCGCCACCGGTCTGTGGAGTGTCTTTGCCCACACCTCTGGCTGTTTTGCCTTGTGCCTGAAGCCAGCGTGCGGTTGGATTTCTGAGCTCGGCCTGCGGTGGGGGAGACGGGCTTATATAGCCTACCACAGCGGCCCACCCACGGCTCCGCCCCCGCCCCCACCTGCTCTGGACCTCTCTGAAGACGCTGGGCGCTGCCGCAGGAAAAGCGCTGTTTTATACTGCCAGGCTGAAGTCATCGCACGCAAGGGTTTCTCTGTCAGCCAGGCTGCCTCAGAAAGGCCTTCAAGGCTAAACGACCACTCGAGCGAGCGTCTGCCCATCAGCAAGTGAGAGCTGTACACGACAGACTTCACTCAAAGCGCCTGGAGTGCGCACGAAAAAGAACAGACACGGAGAGCATGTGGCAAGCTCCGTTTCAGCAACCACTCCAGCGACGTGAATGATTCCCTGAACAGGGCATCCTGCAAGGCATTCCTTAACCCACGTAAGCTGAGTCCGAATCTGACTCGCCCCCAGCCCCCGCCTGCTGTCACTTCGAAGCATCCTGCTCTACACCGTCCCCTGTGCCTGGTGCTTAAAGCCTATCCGCACTCTGTGAGGTAGAGAGTGCACAGCGAGGACAGCCTTCTACTGCACTGTTTACCTCGTTTTAACGTCATGGAGGTGCAAGTGGCGTGCAAGGGGAAAGCCGCCTGGTGTTCTCTCAGGGAGGGTCTCCTCAGTGCACAGTTGATCGGGTCCCCGCCAGAGTCTGGCATGACGCTCTCCCGCAAGCAGTTCTGGACACTTTACCACAGAGGCATTCATTGCAGGGAACTCATGGCTCTCACTCACCGGGAGTAGGCGGCTCTGTGCATCCTCTTCTACGCCTTCAGGAAACAAGGCTCTCCCGCAGGATGACAAACCTGTGGAGAAAATCCCGGCACGAGAGGCTTTCTTCAGCGTGCTTGAATGTGGGTCTTAGGACTACCGGTAAGCATTTAGTCAGAGCGACATACCAAAGGACGGTTTCTCCCTGCAGATCGCAGAAAGAGCGCTGTGCTGCCCATGGTCTTCTCTGGCTGACAGAGTTCCAGCACTGCGAGGACCTTTGTGCTCGTGAGCGGACGATCAGCTGTGAGGAGCCCCAAAAGCATCCGCCCTTAAGTACAGTTGCAGGTCCCATTCACAGCACACGTGTCTCTCGGACGGAAAGCGCGTGCACAGAGGACAGCACGCACAACTAGGTTTGGCCATCCCACTCTGCTGGGGTGAGGAGAAACTAACTGCAAGTGTTAGATCATGGAGTGAGAGCTTAGGTCCCCACAGCAATTTCCGTTGCAGGTTTGAATTCGGCTTCATTAACCATAAAGAGCGGCGTACCTGATAAAGGCTCCAGGTGCTCAATGCTTCTGGCCCTTTGGGCAGAACGCCCATCTGCCCTGCTTCCAACGCTGTTCGGAAAGCAACCTGCTCTGCGTCCTCCCCTGAGGCTGGACAGAAGACCTCGTCCCAGTATCCCCGTGTCTGGCAGTACAAGTATATATAAGAAGCTCTCCTTGCCACCTAGCAGAGTTTAGCTGGTGATGTGGGAACGTTTGGTCCGAACTGCAAGTCACTGGGACTGAGACAGCCTGAGAGCCTTCTCCGCAGGACAGCAGTTCTTAAGCTTCTGTCCCTTCCGTCTCCGGTCTGTGGAGTGTCTTTGCCCACACCTCTGACTGTTTTGCCTTGTGCCTGAAGCCAGCGTGCGGTTGGATTTCTGAGCTCGGCCTGCGGTGGGGGAGACGGGCTTATATAGCCTACCACAGCGGCCCACCCACGGCTCCGCCCCCGCCCCCACCTGCTCTGGACCTCTCTGAAGACGCTGGGCGCTGCTGCAGGAAAAGCGCTGTTTTATACTGCCAGGCTGGTCATCGCACGCAAGGGTTTCTCTTTCAGCCAGGCTGCCTCAGAAAGGCCTTCAAGGCTAAACGACCACTCGAGCGAGCGTCTGCCCATCAGCAAGTGAGAGCTGTACACGACAGACTTCACTCAAAGCGCCTGGAGTGCGCACGAAAAAGAACAGACACGGAGAGCATGTGGCAAGCTCCGTTTCAGCAACCACTCCAGCAACGTGAATGATTCCCTGAACAGGGCATCCTGCAAGGCATTCCTTAACCCACGGAAGCTGAGTCCGAATCTGACTCGCCCCCAGCCCCCGCCTGCTGTCACTTCGAAGCATCCTGCTCTACACCGTCCCCTGTGCCTGGTGCTTAAAGCCTATCCGCACTCTGTGAGGTAGAGAGTGCACAGCGAGGACAGCCTTCTACTGCACTGTTTACCTCGTTTTAACGTCATGGAGGTGCAAGTGGCGTGCAAGGGGAAAGCCGCCTGGTGTTCTCTCAGGGAGGGTCTCCTCAGTGCACAGTTGATCGGGTCCCCGCCAGAGTCTGGCATGACGCTCTCCCGCAAGCATTTCTGGACACTTTACCACAGAGGCATTCATTGCAGGGAACTCATGGCTCTCACTCACCGGGAGTAGGCGGCTCTGTGCATCCTCTGCTACGCCTTCAGGAAACAAGGCCCTCCCGCAGGATGACAAACCTGTGGAGAAAACAAGCCCGGCACGAGAGGCTTTCTTCAGCGTGCTTGAATGTGGGTCTTAGGACTGCCGGTAAGCATTTAGCCAGAGCGACATACCAAAGGACGGTTTCTCCCTGCAGATCGCAGAAAGAGCGCTGTGCTACCCATGGTCTTCTCTGGCTGAGAGAGTTCCAGCACAGCGCAGAGCTTTGTGCTCGTGAGCGGACAATCAGCAGTGAGGAGCCCCAAAAGCATCCGCCCTTAAGTACAGTTGCAGGTCCCATTCACAGCACACGTGTCTCTCGGACTGAAAGCGCGTGCACAGAGGACACCATTCACAACTAGGTTTGGCCATCCCACTCTGCTGGGGTGAGGAGAAACTAACTGCAAGTGTTAGATCATGGAGTGAGAGCTTAGGTCCCCCCAGCAATTTCCGTTTGCAGGTGTGAATTCGGCTTCATTAACCATAAAGAGCGGCGTACTTGATAGAGGCTCCAGGTGCTCAATGCTTCTGGCCCTTTGGGCAGAACGCCCATCTGCCCTGCTTCCAACGCTGTGCGGAAAGCTACCTGCTCTGCGTCCTCCCCTGAGTCTGGGCAGAAGACCTCGTCCCGGTGTCGCCGTGTATGGCAGTACAAGTATATATAAGAAACTCACCTTGCCACCTAGCAGTGTTTAGCTGGTGATGTGGGAACGTCCGGTCCGAACTGCAAGTCACTGGGACTGAGACAGCCTGAGAGCCTTCTCCGCAGGACAGCAGTTCTTAAGCATCTGTCCCTTTCGCCACCGGTCTGTGGAGTGTCTTTGCCCACACCTCTGGCTGTTTTGCCTTGTGCCTGAAGCCAGCGTGCGGTTGGATTTCTGAGCTCGGCCTGCGGTGGGGGAGACGGGCTTATATAGCCTACCACAGCGGCCCACCCACGGCTCCGCCCCCGTCCCCACCTGCTCTGGACCTCTCTGAAGACGCTGGGCGCTGCCGCAGGAAAAGCGCTGTTTTATACTGCCAGGCTGAAGTCATCGCACGCAAGGGTTTCTCTGTCAGCCAGGCTGCCTCAGAAAGGCCTTCAAGGCTAAACGACCACTCGAGCGAGCGTCTGCCCATCAGCAAGTGAGAGCTGTACACGACAGACTTCACTCAAAGCGCCTGGAGTGCGCACGAAAAAGAACAGACACGGAGAGCATGTGGCAAGCTCCGTTTCAGCAACCACTCCAGCGACGTGAATGATTCCCTGAACAGGGCATCCTGCAAGGCATTCCTTCACCCACGTAAGCTGAGTCCGAATCTGACTCGCCCCCAGCCCCCGCCTGCTGTCACTTCGAAGCATCCTGCTCTACACCGTCCCCTGTGCCTGGTGCTTAAAGCCTATCCGCACTCTGTGAGGTAGAGAGTGCACAGCGAGGACAGCCTTCTACTGCACTGTTTACCTCGTTTTAACGTCATGGAGGTGCAAGTGGCGTGCAAGGGGAAAGCCGCCTGGTGTTCTCTCAGGGAGGGTCTCCTCAGTGCACAGTTGATCGGGTCCCCGCCAGAGTCTGGCATGACGCTCTCCCGCAAGCAGTTCTGGACACTTTACCACAGAGGCATTCATTGCAGGGAACTCATGGCTCTCACTCACCGGGAGTAGGCGGCTCTGTGCATCCTCTTCTACGCCTTCAGGAAACAAGGCCCTCCCGCAGGATGACAAACCTGTGGAGAAAACAAGCCCGGCACGAGAGGCTTTCTTCAGCGTGCTTGAATGTGGGTCTTAGGACTGCCGGTAAGCATTTAGCCAGAGCGACATACCAAAGGACGGTTTCTCCCTGCAGATCGCAGAAAGAGCGCTGTGCTACCCATGGTCTTCTCTGGCTGAGAGAGTTCCAGCACAGCGCAGAGCTTTGTGCTCGTGAGCGGACAATCAGCAGTGAGGAGCCCCAAAAGCATCCGCCCTTAAGTACAGTTGCAGGTCCCATTCACAGCACACGTGTCTCTCGGACTGAAAGCGCGTGCACAGAGGACACCATTCACAACTAGGTTTGGCCATCCCACTCTGCTGGGGTGAGGAGAAACTAACTGCAAGTGTTAGATCATGGAGTGAGAGCTTAGGTCCCCGCAGCAATTTCCGTTGCAGGTTTGAATTCGGCTTCATTAACCATAAAGAGCGGCGTACTTGATAGAGGCTCCAGGTGCTCAATGCTTCTGGCCCTTTGGGCAGAACGCCCATCTGCCCTGCTTCCAACGCTGTGCGGAAAGCTACCTGCTCTGCGTCCTCCCCTGAGTCTGGGCAGAAGACCTCGTCCCGGTATCGCCGTGTATGGCAGTACAAGTATATAAGAAACTCACCTTGCCACCTAGCAGTGTTTAGCTGGTGATGTGGGAACGTTTGGTCCGAACTGCAAGTCACTGGGACTGAGACAGCCTGAGAGCCTTCTCCGCAGAACAGCAGTTCTTAAGCTTCTGTCCCTTTCGCCACCGGTCTGTGGAGTGTCTTTGCCCACACCTCTGGCTGTTTTGCCTTGTGCCTGAAGCCAGCGTGCGGTTGGATTTCTGAGCTCGGCCTGCGGTGGGGTAGACGGGCTTATATAGCCTACCACAGCGGCCCACCCACGGCTCCGCCCCCGCCCCCACCTGCTCTGGACCTCTCTGAAGACGCTGGGCGCTGCCGCAGGAAAAGCGCTGTTTTATACTGCCAGGCTGAAGTCATCGCACGCAAGGGTTTCTCTGTCAGCCAGGCTGCCTCAGAAAGGCCTTCAAGGCTAAACGACCACTCGAGCGAGCGTCTGCCCATCAGCAAGTGAGAGCTGTACACGACAGACTTCACTCAAAGCGCCTGGAGTGCGCACGAAAAAGAACAGACACGGAGAGCATGTGGCAAGCTCCGTTTCAGCAACCACTCCAGCGACGTGAATGATTCCCTGAACAGGGCATCCTGCAAGGCATTCCTTCACCCACGTAAGCTGAGTCCGAATCTGACTCGCCCCCAGCCCCCGCCTGCTGTCACTTCGAAGCATCCTGCTCTACACCGTCCCCTGTGCCTGGTGCTTAAAGCCTATCCGCACTCTGTGAGGTAGAGAGTGCACAGCGAGGACAGCCTTCTACTGCACTGTTTACCTCGTTTTAACGTCATGGAGGTGCAAGTGGCGTGCAAGGGGAAAGCCGCCTGGTGTTCTCTCAGGGAGGGTCTCCTCAGTGCACAGTTGATCGGGTCCCCGCCAGAGTCTGGCATGACGCTCTCCCGCAAGCAGTTCTGGACACTTTACCACAGAGGCATTCATTGCAGGGAACTCATGGCTCTCACTCACCGGGAGTAGGCGGCTCTGTGCATCCTCTTCTACGCCTTCAGGAAACAAGGCTCTCCTGCAGGATGACAAACCTGTGGAGAAAATCCCGGCACGAGAGGCTTTCTTCAGCGTGCTTGAATGTGGGTCTTAGGACTACCGGTAAGCATTTAGTCAGAGCGACATACCAAAGGACGGTTTCTCCCTGCAGATCGCAGAAAGAGCGCTGTGCTGCCCATGGTCTTCTCTGGCTGACAGAGTTCCAGCACTGCGAGGACCTTTGTGCTCGTGAGCGGACGATCAGCTGTGAGGAGCCCCAAAAGCATCCGCCCTTAAGTACAGTTGCAGGTCCCATTCACAGCACACGTGTCTCTCGGACGGAAAGCGCGTGCACAGAGGACAGCACGCACAACTAGGTTTGGCCATCCCACTCTGCTGGGGTGAGGAGAAACTAACTGCAAGTGTTAGATCATGGAGTGAGAGCTTAGGTCCCCACAGCAATTTCCGTTGCAGGTTTGAATTCGGCTTCATTAACCATAAAGAGCGGCGTACTTGATAGAGGCTCCAGGTGCTCAATGCTTCTGGCCCTTTGGGCAGAACGCCCATCTGCCCTGCTTCCAACGCTGTTCGGAAAGCAACCTGCTCTGCGTCCTCCCCTGAGGCTGGACAGAAGACCTCGTCCCAGTATCCCCGTGTCTGGCAGTACAAGTATATATAAGAAGCTCTCCTTGCCACCTAGCAGAGTTTATCTGGTGATGTGGGAACGTTTGGTCCGAACTGCAAGTCACTGGGACTGAGACAGCCTGAGAGCCTTCTCCGCAGGACAGCAGTTCTTAAGCTTCTGTCCCTTCCGTCACCGGTCTGTGGAGTGTCTTTGCCCACACCTCTGGCTGTTTTGCCTTGTGCCTGAAGCCAGCGTGCGGTTGGATTTCTGAGCTCGGCCTGCGGTGGGGGAGACGGGCTTATATAGCCTACCACAGCGGCCCACCCACGGCTCCGCCCCCGCCCCCACCTGCTCTGGACCTCTCTGAAGACGCTGGGCGCTGCTGCAGGAAAAGCGCTGTTTTATACTGCCAGGCTGGTCATCGCACGCAAGGGTTTCTCTTTCAGCCAGGCTGCCTCAGAAAGGCCTTCAAGGCTAAACGACCACTCGAGCGAGCGTCTGCCCATCAGCAAGTGAGAGCTGTACACGACAGACTTCACTCAAAGCGCCTGGAGTGCGCACGAAAAAGAACAGACACGGAGAGCATGTGGCAAGCTCCGTTTCAGCAACCACTCCAGCGACGTGAATGATTCCCTGAACAGGGCATCCTGCAAGGCATTCCTTAACCCACGTAAGCTGAGTCCGAATCTGACTCGCCCCCAGCCCCCGCCTGCTGTCACTTCGAAGCATCCTGCTCTACACCGTCCCCTGTGCCTGGTGCTTAAAGCCTATCCGCACTCTGTGAGGTAGAGAGTGCACAGCGAGGACAGCCTTCTACTGCACTGTTTACCTCGTTTTAACGTCATGGAGGTGCAAGTGGCGTGCAAGGGGAAAGCCGCCTGGTGTTCTCTCAGGGAGGGTCTCCTCAGTGCACAGTTGATCGGGTCCCCGCCAGAGTCTGGCATGACGCTCTCCCGCAAGCAGTTCTGGACACTTTACCACAGAGGCATTCATTGCAGGGAACTCATGGCTCTCACTCACCGGGAGTAGGCGGCTCTGTGCATCCTCTTCTACGCCTTCAGGAAACAAGGCTCTCCCGAAGGATGACAAACCTGTGGAGAAAATCCCGGCACGAGAGGCTTTCTTCAGCGTGCTTGAATGTGGGTCTTAGGACTACCGGTAAGCATTTAGTCAGAGCGACATACCAAAGGACGGTTTCTCCCTGCAGATCGCAGAAAGAGCGCTGTGCTGCCCATGGTCTTCTCTGGCTGACAGAGTTCCAGCACTGCGAGGACCTTTGTGCTCGTGAGCGGACGATCAGCTGTGAGGAGCCCCAAAAGCATCCGCCCTTAAGTACAGTTGCAGGTCCCATTCACAGCACACGTGTCTCTCGGACGGAAAGCGCGTGCACAGAGGACAGCACGCACAACTAGGTTTGGCCATCCCACTCTGCTGGGGTGAGGAGAAACTAACTGCAAGTGTTAGATCATGGAGTGAGAGCTTAGGTCCCCACAGCAATTTCCGTTGCAGGTTTGAATTCGGCTTCATTAACCATAAAGAGCGGCGTACCTGATAAAGGCTCCAGGTGCTCAATGCTTCTGGCCCTTTGGGCAGAACGCCCATCTGCCCTGCTTCCAACGCTGTTCGGAAAGCAACCTGCTCTGCGTCCTCCCCTGAGGCTGGACAGAAGACCTCGTCCCAGTATCCCCGTGTCTGGCAGTACAAGTATATATAAGAAGCTCTCCTTGCCACCTAGCAGAGTTTAGCTGGTGATGTGGGAACGTTTGGTCCGAACTGCAAGTCACTGGGACTGAGACAGCCTGAGAGCCTTCTCTGCAGGACAGCAGTTCTTAAGCTTCTGTCCCTTCCGTCACCGGTCTGTGGAGTGTCTTTGCCCACACCTCTGGCTGTTTTGCCTTGTGCCTGAAGCCAGCGTGCGGTTGGATTTCTGAGCTCGGCCTGCGGTGGGGGAGACGGGCTTATATAGCCTACCACAGCGGCCCACCCACGGCTCCGCCCCCGCCCCCACCTGCTCTGGACCTCTCTGAAGACGCTGGGCGCTGCTGCAGGAAAAGCGCTGTTTTATACTGCCAGGCTGGTCATCGCACGCAAGGGTTTCTCTTTCAGCCAGGCTGCCTCAGAAAGGCCTTCAAGGCTAAACGACCACTCGAGCGAGCATCTGCCCATCAGCAAGTGAGAGCTGTACACGACAGACTTCACTCAAAGCGCCTGGAGTGCGCACGAAAAAGAACAGACACGGAGAGCATGTGGCAAGCTCCGTTTCAGCAACCACTCCAGCAACGTGAATGATTCCCTGAACAGGGCATCCTGCAAGGCATTCCTTAACCCACGGAAGCTGAGTCCGAATCTGACTCGCCCCCAGCCCCCGCCTGCTGTCACTTCGAAGCATCCTGCTCTACACCGTCCCCTGTGCCTGGTGCTTAAAGCCTATCCGCACTCTGTGAGGTAGAGAGTGCACAGCGAGGACAGCCTTCTACTGCACTGTTTACCTCGTTTTAACGTCATGGAGGTGCAAGTGGCGTGCAAGGGGAAAGCCGCCTGGTGTTCTCTCAGGGAGGGTCTCCTCAGTGCACAGTTGATCGGGTCCCCGCCAGAGTCTGGCATGACGCTCTCCCGCAAGCAGTTCTGGACACTTTACCACAGAGGCATTCATTGCAGGGAACTCATGGCTCTCACTCACCGGGAGTAGGCGGCTCTGTGCATCCTCTGCTACGCCTTCAGGAAACAAGGCCCTCCCGCAGGATGACAAACCTGTGGAGAAAACAAGCCCGGCACGAGAGGCTTTCTTCAGCGTGCTTGAATGTGGGTCTTAGGACTGCCGGTAAGCATTTAGCCAGAGCGACATACCAAAGGACGGTTTCTCCCTGCAGATCGCAGAAAGAGCGCTGTGCTACCCATGGTCTTCTCTGGCTGAGAGAGTTCCAGCACAGCGCAGAGCTTTGTGCTCGTGAGCGGACAATCAGCAGTGAGGAGCCCCAAAAGCATCCGCCCTTAAGTACAGTTGCAGGTCCCATTCACAGCACACGTGTCTCTCGGACTGAAAGCGCGTGCACAGAGGACACCATTCACAACTAGGTTTGGCCATCCCACTCTGCTGGGGTGAGGAGAAACTAACTGCAAGTGTTAGATCATGGAGTGAGAGCTTAGGTCCCCCCAGCAATTTCCGTTTGCAGGTGTGAATTCGGCTTCATTAACCATAAAGAGCGGCGTACTTGATAGAGGCTCCAGGTGCTCAATGCTTCTGGCCCTTTGGGCAGAACGCCCATCTGCCCTGCTTCCAACGCTGTGCGGAAAGCTACCTGCTCTGCGTCCTCCCCTGAGTCTGGGCAGAAGACCTCGTCCCGGTGTCGCCGTGTATGGCAGTACAAGTATATAAGAAACTCACCTTGCCACCTAGCAGTGTTTAGCTGGTGATGTGGGAACGTCCGGTCCGAACTGCAAGTCACTGGGACTGAGACAGCCTGAGAGCCTTCTCCGCAGGACAGCAGTTCTTAAGCATCTGTCCCTTTCGCCACCGGTCTGTGGAGTGTCTTTGCCCACACCTCTGGCTGTTTTGCCTTGTGCCTGAAGCCAGCGTGCGGTTGGATTTCTGAGCTCGGCCTGCGGTGGGGGAGACGGGCTTATATAGCCTACCACAGCGGCCCACCCACGGCTCCGCCCCCGTCCCCACCTGCTCTGGACCTCTCTGAAGACGCTGGGCGCTGCCGCAGGAAAAGCGCTGTTTTATACTGCCAGGCTGAAGTCATCGCACGCAAGGGTTTCTCTGTCAGCCAGGCTGCCTCAGAAAGGCCTTCAAGGCTAAACGACCACTCGAGCGAGCGTCTGCCCATCAGCAAGTGAGAGCTGTACACGACAGACTTCACTCAAAGCGCCTGGAGTGCGCACGAAAAAGAACAGACACGGAGAGCATGTGGCAAGCTCCGTTTCAGCAACCACTCCAGCGACGTGAATGATTCCCTGAACAGGGCATCCTGCAAGGCATTCCTTCACCCACGTAAGCTGAGTCCGAATCTGACTCGCCCCCAGCCCCCGCCTGCTGTCACTTCGAAGCATCCTGCTCTACACCGTCCCCTGTGCCTGGTGCTTAAAGCCTATCCGCACTCTGTGAGGTAGAGAGTGCACAGCGAGGACAGCCTTCTACTGCACTGTTTACCTCGTTTTAACGTCATGGAGGTGCAAGTGGCGTGCAAGGGGAAAGCCGCCTGGTGTTCTCTCAGGGAGGGTCTCCTCAGTGCACAGTTGATCGGGTCCCCGCCAGAGTCTGGCATGACGCTCTCCCGCAAGCAGTTCTGGACACTTTACCACAGAGGCATTCATTGCAGGGAACTCATGGCTCTCACTCACCGGGAGTAGGCGGCTCTGTGCATCCTCTTCTACGCCTTCAGGAAACAAGGCCCTCCCGCAGGATGACAAACCTGTGGAGAAAACAAGCCCGGCACGAGAGGCTTTCTTCAGCGTGCTTGAATGTGGGTCTTAGGACTGCCGGTAAGCATTTAGCCAGAGCGACATACCAAAGGACGGTTTCTCCCTGCAGATCGCAGAAAGAGCGCTGTGCTACCCATGGTCTTCTCTGGCTGAGAGAGTTCCAGCACAGCGCAGAGCTTTGTGCTCGTGAGCGGACAATCAGCAGTGAGGAGCCCCAAAAGCATCCGCCCTTAAGTACAGTTGCAGGTCCCATTCACAGCACACGTGTCTCTCGGACTGAAAGCGCGTGCACAGAGGACACCATTCACAACTAGGTTTGGCCATCCCACTCTGCTGGGGTGAGGAGAAACTAACTGCAAGTGTTAGATCATGGAGTGAGAGCTTAGGTCCCCGCAGCAATTTCCGTTGCAGGTTTGAATTCGGCTTCATTAACCATAAAGAGCGGCGTACTTGATAGAGGCTCCAGGTGCTCAATGCTTCTGGCCCTTTGGGCAGAACGCCCATCTGCCCTGCTTCCAACGCTGTGCGGAAAGCTACCTGCTCTGCGTCCTCCCCTGAGTCTGGGCAGAAGACCTCGTCCCGGTATCGCCGTGTATGGCAGTACAAGTATATAAGAAACTCACCTTGCCACCTAGCAGTGTTTAGCTGGTGATGTGGGAACGTTTGGTCCGAACTGCAAGTCACTGGGACTGAGACAGCCTGAGAGCCTTCTCCGCAGAACAGCAGTTCTTAAGCTTCTGTCCCTTTCGCCACCGGTCTGTGGAGTGTCTTTGCCCACACCTCTGGCTGTTTTGCCTTGTGCCTGAAGCCAGCGTGCGGTTGGATTTCTGAGCTCGGCCTGCGGTGGGGTAGACGGGCTTATATAGCCTACCACAGCGGCCCACCCACGGCTCCGCCCCCGCCCCCACCTGCTCTGGACCTCTCTGAAGACGCTGGGCGCTGCCGCAGGAAAAGCGCTGTTTTATACTGCCAGGCTGAAGTCATCGCACGCAAGGGTTTCTCTGTCAGCCAGGCTGCCTCAGAAAGGCCTTCAAGGCTAAACGACCACTCGAGCGAGCGTCTGCCCATCAGCAAGTGAGAGCTGTACACGACAGACTTCACTCAAAGCGCCTGGAGTGCGCACGAAAAAGAACAGACACGGAGAGCATGTGGCAAGCTCCGTTTCAGCAACCACTCCAGCGACGTGAATGATTCCCTGAACAGGGCATCCTGCAAGGCATTCCTTCACCCACGTAAGCTGAGTCCGAATCTGACTCGCCCCCAGCCCCCGCCTGCTGTCACTTCGAAGCATCCTGCTCTACACCGTCCCCTGTGCCTGGTGCTTAAAGCCTATCCGCACTCTGTGAGGTAGAGAGTGCACAGCGAGGACAGCCTTCTACTGCACTGTTTACCTCGTTTTAACGTCATGGAGGTGCAAGTGGCGTGCAAGGGGAAAGCCGCCTGGTGTTCTCTCAGGGAGGGTCTCCTCAGTGCACAGTTGATCGGGTCCCCGCCAGAGTCTGGCATGACGCTCTCCCGCAAGCAGTTCTGGACACTTTACCACAGAGGCATTCATTGCAGGGAACTCATGGCTCTCACTCACCGGGAGTAGGCGGCTCTGTGCATCCTCTTCTACGCCTTCAGGAAACAAGGCTCTCCTGCAGGATGACAAACCTGTGGAGAAAATCCCGGCACGAGAGGCTTTCTTCAGCGTGCTTGAATGTGGGTCTTAGGACTACCGGTAAGCATTTAGTCAGAGCGACATACCAAAGGACGGTTTCTCCCTGCAGATCGCAGAAAGAGCGCTGTGCTGCCCATGGTCTTCTCTGGCTGACAGAGTTCCAGCACTGCGAGGACCTTTGTGCTCGTGAGCGGACGATCAGCTGTGAGGAGCCCCAAAAGCATCCGCCCTTAAGTACAGTTGCAGGTCCCATTCACAGCACACGTGTCTCTCGGACGGAAAGCGCGTGCACAGAGGACAGCACGCACAACTAGGTTTGGCCATCCCACTCTGCTGGGGTGAGGAGAAACTAACTGCAAGTGTTAGATCATGGAGTGAGAGCTTAGGTCCCCACAGCAATTTCCGTTGCAGGTTTGAATTCGGCTTCATTAACCATAAAGAGCGGCGTACTTGATAGAGGCTCCAGGTGCTCAATGCTTCTGGCCCTTTGGGCAGAACGCCCATCTGCCCTGCTTCCAACGCTGTTCGGAAAGCAACCTGCTCTGCGTCCTCCCCTGAGGCTGGACAGAAGACCTCGTCCCAGTATCCCCGTGTCTGGCAGTACAAGTATATATAAGAAGCTCTCCTTGCCACCTAGCAGAGTTTATCTGGTGATGTGGGAACGTTTGGTCCGAACTGCAAGTCACTGGGACTGAGACAGCCTGAGAGCCTTCTCCGCAGGACAGCAGTTCTTAAGCTTCTGTCCCTTCCGTCACCGGTCTGTGGAGTGTCTTTGCCCACACCTCTGGCTGTTTTGCCTTGTGCCTGAAGCCAGCGTGCGGTTGGATTTCTGAGCTCGGCCTGCGGTGGGGGAGACGGGCTTATATAGCCTACCACAGCGGCCCACCCACGGCTCCGCCCCCGCCCCCACCTGCTCTGGACCTCTCTGAAGACGCTGGGCGCTGCTGCAGGAAAAGCGCTGTTTTATACTGCCAGGCTGGTCATCGCACGCAAGGGTTTCTCTTTCAGCCAGGCTGCCTCAGAAAGGCCTTCAAGGCTAAACGACCACTCGAGCGAGCATCTGCCCATCAGCAAGTGAGAGCTGTACACGACAGACTTCACTCAAAGCGCCTGGAGTGCGCACGAAAAAGAACAGACACGGAGAGCATGTGGCAAGCTCCGTTTCAGCAACCACTCCAGCAACGTGAATGATTCCCTGAACAGGGCATCCTGCAAGGCATTCCTTAACCCACGGAAGCTGAGTCCGAATCTGACTCGCCCCCAGCCCCCGCCTGCTGTCACTTCGAAGCATCCTGCTCTACACCGTCCCCTGTGCCTGGTGCTTAAAGCCTATCCGCACTCTGTGAGGTAGAGAGTGCACAGCGAGGACAGCCTTCTACTGCACTGTTTACCTCGTTTTAACGTCATGGAGGTGCAAGTGGCGTGCAAGGGGAAAGCCGCCTGGTGTTCTCTCAGGGAGGGTCTCCTCAGTGCACAGTTGATCGGGTCCCCGCCAGAGTCTGGCATGACGCTCTCCCGCAAGCAGTTCTGGACACTTTACCACAGAGGCATTCATTGCAGGGAACTCATGGCTCTCACTCACCGGGAGTAGGCGGCTCTGTGCATCCTCTGCTACGCCTTCAGGAAACAAGGCTCTCCCGAAGGATGACAAACCTGTGGAGAAAATCCCGGCACGAGAGGCTTTCTTCAGCGTGCTTGAATGTGGGTCTTAGGACTACCGGTAAGCATTTAGTCAGAGCGACATACCAAAGGACGGTTTCTCCCTGCAGATCGCAGAAAGAGCGCTGTGCTGCCCATGGTCTTCTCTGGCTGACAGAGTTCCAGCACTGCGAGGACCTTTGTGCTCGTGAGCGGACGATCAGCTGTGAGGAGCCCCAAAAGCATCCGCCCTTAAGTACAGTTGCAGGTCCCATTCACAGCACACGTGTCTCTCGGACGGAAAGCGCGTGCACAGAGGACAGCACGCACAACTAGGTTTGGCCATCCCACTCTGCTGGGGTGAGGAGAAACTAACTGCAAGTGTTAGATCATGGAGTGAGAGCTTAGGTCCCCACAGCAATTTCCGTTGCAGGTTTGAATTCGGCTTCATTAACCATAAAGAGCGGCGTACCTGATAAAGGCTCCAGGTGCTCAATGCTTCTGGCCCTTTGGGCAGAACGCCCATCTGCCCTGCTTCCAACGCTGTTCGGAAAGCAACCTGCTCTGCGTCCTCCCCTGAGGCTGGACAGAAGACCTCGTCCCAGTATCCCCGTGTCTGGCAGTACAAGTATATATAAGAAGCTCTCCTTGCCACCTAGCAGAGTTTAGCTGGTGATGTGGGAACGTTTGGTCCGAACTGCAAGTCACTGGGACTGAGACAGCCTGAGAGCCTTCTCTGCAGGACAGCAGTTCTTAAGCTTCTGTCCCCTTCCGTCACCGGTCTGTGGAGTGTCTTTGCCCACACCTCTGGCTGTTTTGCCTTGTGCCTGAAGCCAGCGTGCGGTTGGATTTCTGAGCTCGGCCTGCGGTGGGGGAGACGGGCTTATATAGCCTACCACAGCGGCCCACCCACGGCTCCGCCCCCGCCCCCACCTGCTCTGGACCTCTCTGAAGACGCTGGGCGCTGCTGCAGGAAAAGCGCTGTTTTATACTGCCAGGCTGGTCATCGCACGCAAGGGTTTCTCTTTCAGCCAGGCTGCCTCAGAAAGGCCTTCAAGGCTAAACGACCACTCGAGCGAGCATCTGCCCATCAGCAAGTGAGAGCTGTACACGACAGACTTCACTCAAAGCGCCTGGAGTGCGCACGAAAAAGAACAGACACGGAGAGCATGTGGCAAGCTCCGTTTCAGCAACCACTCCAGCAACGTGAATGATTCCCTGAACAGGGCATCCTGCAAGGCATTCCTTAAACCCACGGAAGCTGAGTCCGAATCTGACTCGCCCCCAGCCCCCGCCTGCTGTCACTTCGAAGCATCCTGCTCTACACCGTCCCCTGTGGCCTGGTGCTTAAAGCCTATCCGCACTCTGTGAGGTAGAGAGTGCACAGCGAGGACAGCCTTCTACTGCACTGTTTACCTCGTTTTAACGTCATGGAGGTGCAAGTGGCGTGCAAGGGGAAAGCCGCCTGGTGTTCTCTCAGGGAGGGTCTCCTCAGTGCACAGTTGATCGGGTCCCCGCCAGAGTCTGGCATGACGCTCTCCCGCAAGCAGTTCTGGACACTTTACCACAGAGGCATTCATTGCAGGGAACTCATGGCTCTCACTCACCGGGAGTAGGCGGCTCTGTGCATCCTCTGCTACGCCTTCAGGAAACAAGGCCCTCCCGCAGGATGACAAACCTGTGGAGAAAACAAGCCCGGCACGAGAGGCTTTCTTCAGCGTGCTTGAATGTGGGTCTTAGGACTGCCGGTAAGCATTTAGCCAGAGCGACATACCAAAGGACGGTTTCTCCCTGCAGATCGCAGAAAGAGCGCTGTGCTACCCATGGTCTTCTCTGGCTGAGAGAGTTCCAGCACAGCGCAGAGCTTTGTGCTCGTGAGCGGACAATCAGCAGTGAGGAGCCCCAAAAGCATCCGCCCTTAAGTACAGTTGCAGGTCCCATTCACAGCACACGTGTCTCTCGGACTGAAAGCGCGTGCACAGAGGACACCATTCACAACTAGGTTTGGCCATCCCACTCTGCTGGGGTGAGGAGAAACTAACTGCAAGTGTTAGATCATGGAGTGAGAGCTTAGGTCCCCCCAGCAATTTCCGTTTGCAGGTGTGAATTCGGCTTCATTAACCATAAAGAGCGGCGTACTTGATAGAGGCTCCAGGTGCTCAATGCTTCTGGCCCTTTGGGCAGAACGCCCATCTGCCCTGCTTCCAACGCTGTGCGGAAAGCTACCTGCTCTGCGTCCTCCCCTGAGTCTGGGCAGAAGACCTCGTCCCGGTGTCGCCGTGTATGGCAGTACAAGTATATAAGAAACTCACCTTGCCACCTAGCAGTGTTTAGCTGGTGATGTGGGAACGTCCGGTCCGAACTGCAAGTCACTGGGACTGAGACAGCCTGAGAGCCTTCTCCGCAGGACAGCAGTTCTTAAGCATCTGTCCCTTTCGCCACCGGTCTGTGGAGTGTCTTTGCCCACACCTCTGGCTGTTTTGCCTTGTGCCTGAAGCCAGCGTGCGGTTGGATTTCTGAGCTCGGCCTGCGGTGGGGGAGACGGGCTTATATAGCCTACCACAGCGGCCCACCCACGGCTCCGCCCCCGTCCCCCACCTGCTCTGGACCTCTCTGAAGACGCTGGGCGCTGCCGCAGGAAAAGCGCTGTTTTATACTGCCAGGCTGAAGTCATCGCACGCAAGGGTTTCTCTGTCAGCCAGGCTGCCTCAGAAAGGCCTTCAAGGCTAAACGACCACTCGAGCGAGCGTCTGCCCATCAGCAAGTGAGAGCTGTACACGACAGACTTCACTCAAAGCGCCTGGAGTGCGCACGAAAAAGAACAGACACGGAGAGCATGTGGCAAGCTCCGTTTCAGCAACCACTCCAGCGACGTGAATGATTCCCTGAACAGGGCATCCTGCAAGGCATTCCTTCACCCACGTAAGCTGAGTCCGAATCTGACTCGCCCCCCAGCCCCCGCCTGCTGTCACTTCGAAGCATCCTGCTCTACACCGTCCCCTGTGCCTGGTGCTTAAAGCCTATCCGCACTCTGTGAGGTAGAGAGTGCACAGCGAGGACAGCCTTCTACTGCACTGTTTACCTCGTTTTAACGTCATGGAGGTGCAAGTGGCGTGCAAGGGGAAAGCCGCCTGGTGTTCTCTCAGGGAGGGTCTCCTCAGTGCACAGTTGATCGGGTCCCCGCCAGAGTCTGGCATGACGCTCTCCCGCAAGCAGTTCTGGACACTTTACCACAGAGGCATTCATTGCAGGGAACTCATGGCTCTCACTCACCGGGAGTAGGCGGCTCTGTGCATCCTCTTCTACGCCTTCAGGAAACAAGGCCCTCCCGCAGGATGACAAACCTGTGGAGAAAACAAGCCCGGCACGAGAGGCTTTCTTCAGCGTGCTTGAATGTGGGTCTTAGGACTGCCGGTAAGCATTTAGCCAGAGCGACATACCAAAGGACGGTTTCTCCCTGCAGATCGCAGAAAGAGCGCTGTGCTACCCATGGTCTTCTCTGGCTGAGAGAGTTCCAGCACAGCGCAGAGCTTTGTGCTCGTGAGCGGACAATCAGCAGTGAGGAGCCCCAAAAGCATCCGCCCTTAAGTACAGTTGCAGGTCCCATTCACAGCACACGTGTCTCTCGGACTGAAAGCGCGTGCACAGAGGACACCATTCACAACTAGGTTTGGCCATCCCACTCTGCTGGGGTGAGGAGAAACTAACTGCAAGTGTTAGATCATGGAGTGAGAGCTTAGGTCCCCGCAGCAATTTCCGTTGCAGGTTTGAATTCGGCTTCATTAACCATAAAGAGCGGCGTACTTGATAGAGGCTCCAGGTGCTCAATGCTTCTGGCCCTTTGGGCAGAACGCCCATCTGCCCTGCTTCCAACGCTGTGCGGAAAGCTACCTGCTCTGCGTCCTCCCCTGAGTCTGGGCAGAAGACCTCGTCCCGGTATCGCCGTGTATGGCAGTACAAGTATATAAGAAACTCACCTTGCCACCTAGCAGTGTTTAGCTGGTGATGTGGGAACGTTTGGTCCGAACTGCAAGTCACTGGGACTGAGACAGCCTGAGAGCCTTCTCCGCAGAACAGCAGTTCTTAAGCTTCTGTCCCTTTCGCCACCGGTCTGTGGAGTGTCTTTGCCCACACCTCTGGCTGTTTTGCCTTGTGCCTGAAGCCAGCGTGCGGTTGGATTTCTGAGCTCGGCCTGCGTGGGGGTAGACGGGCTTATATAGCCTACCACAGCGGCCCACCCACGGCCCCGCCCCCGCCCCCACCTGCTCTGGACCTCTCTGAAGACGCTGGGCGCTGCCGCAGGAAAAGCGCTGTTTTATACTGCCAGGCTGAAGTCATCGCACGCAAGGGTTTCTCTGTCAGCCAGGCTGCCTCAGAAAGGCCTTCAAGGCTAAACGACCACTCGAGCGAGCGTCTGCCCATCAGCAAGTGAGAGCTGTACACGACAGACTTCACTCAAAGCGCCTGGAGGTGCGCACGAAAAAGAACAGACACGGAGAGCATGTGGCAAGCTCCGTTTCAGCAACCACTCCAGCGACGTGAATGATTCCCTGAACAGGGCATCCTGCAAGGCATTCCTTCACCCACGTAAGCTGAGTCCGAATCTGACTCGCCCCCAGCCCCCGCCTGCTGTCACTTCGAAGCATCCTGCTCTACACCCTCCCCCGTGCCTGGTGCTTAAAGCCTATCCGCACTCTGTGAGGTAGAGAGTGCACAGCGAGGACAGCCTTCTACTGCACTGTTTACCTCGTTTTAACGTCATGGAGGTGCAAGTGGCGTGCAAGGGGAAAGCCGCCTGGTGTTCTCTCAGGGAGGGTCTCCTCAGTGCACAGTTGATCGGGTCCCCGCCAGAGTCTGGCATGACGCTCTCCCGCAAGCAGTTCTGGACACTTTACCACAGAGGCATTCATTGCAGGGAACTCATGGCTCTCACTCACCGGGAGTAGGCGGCTCTGTGCATCCTCTTCTACGCCTTCAGGAAACAAGGCTCTCCTGCAGGATGACAAACCTGTGGAGAAAATCCCGGCACGAGAGGCTTTCTTCAGCGTGCTTGAATGTGGGTCTTAGGACTACCGGTAAGCATTTAGTCAGAGCGACATACCAAAGGACGGTTTCTCCCTGCAGATCGCAGAAAGAGCGCTGTGCTGCCCATGGTCTTCTCTGGCTGACAGAGTTCCAGCACTGCGAGGACCTTTGTGCTCGTGAGCGGACGATCAGCTGTGAGGAGCCCCAAAAGCATCCGCCCTTAAGTACAGTTGCAGGTCCCATTCACAGCACACGTGTCTCTCGGACGGAAAGCGCGTGCACAGAGGACAGCACGCACAACTAGGTTTGCCCACCCCACTCTGCTGGGGTGAGGAGAAACTAACTGCAAGTGTTAGATCATGGAGTGAGAGCTTAGGTCCCCACAGCAATTTCCGTTGCAGGTTTGAATTCGGCTTCATTAACCATAAAGAGCGGCGTACTTGATAGAGGCTCCAGGTGCTCAATGCTTCTGGCCCTTTGGGCAGAACGCCCATCTGCCCTGCTTCCAACGCTGTTCGGAAAGCAACCTGCTCTGCGTCCTCCCCTGAGGCTGGACAGAAGACCTCGTCCCAGTATCCCCGTGTCTGGCAGTACAAGTATATATAAGAAGGCTCTCCTTGCCACCTAGCAGAGTTTATCTGGTGATGTGGGAACGTTTGGTCCGAACTGCAAGTCACTGGGACTGAGACAGCCTGAGAGCCTTCTCCGCAGGACAGCAGTTCTTAAGCTTCTGTCCCTTCCGTCACCGGTCTGTGGAGTGTCTTTGCCCACACCTCTGGCTGTTTTGCCTTGTGCCTGAAGCCAGCGTGCGGTTGGATTTCTGAGCTCGGCCTGCGGTGGGGGAGACGGGCTTATATAGCCTACCACAGCGGCCCACCCACGGCTCCGCCCCCGCCCCCACCTGCTCTGGACCTCTCTGAAGACGCTGGGCGCTGCTGCAGGAAAAGCGCTGTTTTATACTGCCAGGCTGGTCATCGCACGCAAGGGTTTCTCTTTCAGCCAGGCTGCCTCAGAAAGGCCTTCAAGGCTAAACGACCACTCGAGCGAGCATCTGCCCATCAGCAAGTGAGAGCTGTACACGACAGACTTCACTCAAAGCGCCTGGAGTGCGCACGAAAAAGAACAGACACGGAGAGCATGTGGCAAGCTCCGTTTCAGCAACCACTCCAGCAACGTGAATGATTCCCTGAACAGGGCATCCTGCAAGGCATTCCTTAACCCAACGGAAGCTGAGTCCGAATCTGACTCGCCCCCAGCCCCCGCCTGCTGTCACTTCGAAGCATCCTGCTCTACACCGTCCCCTGTGCCTGGTGCTTAAAGCCTATCCGCACTCTGTGAGGTAGAGAGTGCACAGCGAGGACAGCCTTCTACTGCACTGTTTACCTCGTTTTAACGTCATGGAGGTGCAAGTGGCGTGCAAGGGGAAAGCCGCCTGGTGTTCTCTCAGGGAGGGTCTCCTCAGTGCACAGTTGATCGGGTCCCCGCCAGAGTCTGGCATGACGCTCTCCCGCAAGCAGTTCTGGACACTTTACCACAGAGGCATTCATTGCAGGGAACTCATGGCTCTCACTCACCGGGAGTAGGCGGCTCTGTGCATCCTCTGCTACGCCTTCAGGAAACAAGGCCCTCCCGCAGGATGACAAACCTGTGGAGAAAACAAGCCCGGCACGAGAGGCTTTCTTCAGCGTGCTTGAATGTGGGTCTTAGGACTGCCGGTAAGCATTTAGCCAGAGCGACAGTACCAAAGGACGGTTTCTCCCTGCAGATCGCAGAAAGAGCGCTGTGCTGCCCATGGTCTTCTCTGGCTGACAGAGTTCCAGCACTGCGAGGACCTTTGTGCTCGTGAGCGGACGATCAGCTGTGAGGAGCCCCAAAAGCATCCGCCCTTAAGTACAGTTGCAGGTCCCATTCACAGCACACGTGTCTCTCGGACGGAAAGCGCGTGCACAGAGGACAGCACGCACAACTAGGTTTGGCCATCCCACTCTGCTGGGGTGAGGAGAAACTAACTGCAAGTGTTAGATCATGGAGTGAGAGCTTAGGTCCCCACAGCAATTTCCGTTGCAGGTTTGAATTCGGCTTCATTAACCATAAAGAGCGGCGTACCTGATAAAGGCTCCAGGTGCTCAATGCTTCTGGCCCTTTGGGCAGAACGCCCATCTGCCCTGCTTCCAACGCTGTTCGGAAAGCAACCTGCTCTGCGTCCTCCCCTGAGGCTGGACAGAAGACCTCGTCCCAGTATCCCCGTGTCTGGCAGTACAAGTATATATAAGAAGCTCTCCTTGCCACCTAGCAGAGTTTAGCTGGTGATGTGGGAACGTTTGGACCGAACTGCAAGTCACTGGGACTGAGACAGCCTGAGAGCCTTCTCCGCAGGACAGCAGTTCTTAAGCTTCTGTCCCTTCCGTCACCGGTCTGTGGAGTGTCTTTGCCCACACCTCTGGCTGTTTTGCCTTGTGCCTGAAGCCAGCGTGCGGTTGGATTTCTGAGCTCGGCCTGCGGTGGGGGAGACGGGCTTATATAGCCTACCACAGCGGCCCACCCACGGCTCCGCCCCCGCCCCCACCTGCTCTGGACCTCTCTGAAGACGCTGGGCGCTGCTGCAGGAAAAGCGCTGTTTTATACTGCCAGGCTGGTCATCGCACGCAAGGGTTTCTCTTTCAGCCAGGCTGCCTCAGAAAGGCCTTCAAGGCTAAACGACCACTCGAGCGAGCGTCTGCCCATCAGCAAGTGAGAGCTGTACACGACAGACTTCACTCAAAGCGCCTGGAGTGCGCACGAAAAAGAACAGACACGGAGAGCATGTGGCAAGCTCCGTTTCAGCAACCACTCCAGCAACGTGAATGATTCCCTGAACAGGGCATCCTGCAAGGCATTCCTTAACCCACGGAAGCTGAGTCCGAATCTGACTCGCCCCCAGCCCCCGCCTGCTGTCACTTCGAAGCATCCTGCTCTACACCGTCCCCTGTGCCTGGTGCTTAAAGCCTATCCGCACTCTGTGAGGTAGAGAGTGCACAGCGAGGACAGCCTTCTACTGCACTGTTTACCTCGTTTTAACGTCATGGAGGTGCAAGTGGCGTGCAAGGGGAAAGCCGCCTGGTGTTCTCTCAGGGAGGGTCTCCTCAGTGCACAGTTGATCGGGTCCCCGCCAGAGTCTGGCATGACGCTCTCCCGCAAGCAGTTCTGGACACTTTACCACAGAGGCATTCATTGCAGGGAACTCATGGCTCTCACTCACCGGGTGTAGGCGGCTCTGTGCATCCTCTGCT